>NC_053391.1:306119484-306733547 GCF_905171765.1 Bufo bufo
CAAAGATAGAACATGTCCTGTCTTTTTGCGGAATGGAGGGATGCAGACCCATTCAAGTTGAATGGGTCTGGATCCGTCCCGGAGGCCTCACGAATGTTCTCCGTGCGGCCCCAATGCACGGAACGGAACCTATGCGTTCTTGTGAACAAGCCCTAATACTGAGTGCATTTCTTAATGTATGGTTTTACATACACATACTGTATACTTTTTATTTGTGCAGTTTTTATTACTAATCCACATATTTTTCTTTATTTTCCAGCATTTCCTTCCAGTAAGTATTTGAATGTTCTGTTCCATTATTTAATATATAACATTTTTGTTGTTTGTAATAGACATCAGCATGGAGCATAATTTTGCAGTAAATTATATTTACTTTATTCATCTTCCTGTCAGCTGGACCAGGTCCCTAGATCAACTACCCCCATGACATATTAATGTTCACACCACATTTGTTCCTTTCCTCAGACGCCGGTCTTAATAAACCTTTTAGCTGGCAGTAGATCCACCGAAGTTATGTAGAGGCACGGGCCTCTACATACCTTCAGCCTATCCACTGCCGGTCTAATTGTAAACCAGTTTCCTTGCTGGCTTAAATTTAGACCATTTTCTATGCCTAAACGCGTAGAAAATGATGAATGAGACGGGCCTGTCGGACAGTCCCCTTCCCCACCCACACCACGCCCACTTTTTTAGACCTGGCATTAGCAGGGGGAAGTTGCAAATTACGGTGCAAATAACCTTTGCGCCCCAATCTGCACCAGAATTTTTTTTGTATAGTAAAAGACCCTCATAAAGTACATTTTACTTATATTTTTAAAAATGGGGATGCATCCAAAAAGATATATTGCATGCAATCAGCATTTGTCTGACAAATCTTTATTTTTAAAAGTAGTATTAAACCTTTTTGGTGCTGCCACTGAATTCCATAAAAAAAAACAAAAAAACAACCTTACCATATATTTTTTATGGTTTCCGGTTGAGATGAGCGAATCTGTAGATTCGGTTCGGTTCCCGAATTGATTTGGTTTTTGAAAGATTGGTTTGGTCACAAATCAATTTGGGCCAAACTAAATTGGCTCTAGTTGCCGTGGAAATTGGTATATAACACAATCTAGGACTACTAGGACTCTTTTTAAGGATTTTTAGAAAAACAATGTCTTTTCACTTATTTTTTATAAAAAAAATAAAAATCTTTTTCTAAGGTCTGTTTCACACGAGCGTGACATCCGCTCCGTGAATGACAGCCAAAACCTGATGCAAACTGCAGAGGCACGGAGCATTAACATGATTGATAATGCTCCGTGCCTCTCTGTGATCTCTTTACTACGAAATCACAGTGACAACTTTATCTCACTGTGATTTCGTAGTAAAGAGATCACAGAGAGGCACGGAGCATTATCAATCATGTTAATGCTCCGTGCCTCTGCAGCCTGCATAGGGTCTTGGCTCTCATTCACGGAGCGGATGTCACGCACGGCATCCGCTCATGTGAAACAGCCCTAACTCTCCAACTTCTCCTTATCTCTTGGAGGCAATGCAAGCAATAGTAAATCATGTCTGAGTGACACTGACTGACACTGACTATGCGTAAATGCATGTTTGGCGGTAAACGCATGTTTGATGGTGTTAGCGAACAGCGCGTTTAAAAACACAGAGCCCTGTTGCATGCGTTATGCTTTTTCATATTCCAAAGCTTCCTAAAATTGTCCCTTATCAAGGGAAGATGGTGTTTAATCTCACATGGCGTTATGGGGAAAAAATTTAGATTGTTGGGAGAAAAAAAAAGTGTCCAACAATTATGCCTGTCTATATGACACGCACAAGTATTAATTGTCAGAAGAAAAAGTGGCTCCTTGTGAACAAGCCTAAATTCTACCTTTTAATTAGGAGCAGCAGCAGTACAGCGTGAATGGAAAGGGTAGGGTATTAGAGGCATGTGGCCACAGTAGCAGAAGCAAAAGCAGCATAGCATGGAACATACAAGGCAGTAGATAGGAAAATTATAGTAAGCAGGCAGCAACAGTAGCATGAGGGAGGCACTGGCTTTATGGAGGCTGCAGCCATATGCAACATGGTGATAGGCAACAGCAGTGGCATAATGGTGGCAGGGACATGATGGAGGCAGTGGCAGCCTTTCAAAACATGATGGTAGGCAGGCAGCAGCAGCATAATAGGGCAGCAGCAGCAGCAACAGCCTTACGGAACATGATGGTAGCCAGGCAGTAGCACTCGCAAAATGGAGGCAGCAGCTGAATGGAACATGATGGTAGGCAGGCAACGTGATGGTAGGCAGGAAGGCAGAAAGGTAGGCAGCAGCAGTGGCAATATGTGGCACTGTAAGCAAGGTCAAATCTATTCATTGGCCGCAGCAGGAGAAGTGTGAAAATCCTCCTGAATCCAGCCATGATTGATTTTGACAAAAGTTATGTTTTGAACATGGCGAAGGGCAACTTAGGCTGCTTGGGTATTATCACGGCCCTTTCCAAGACGACAATGGAGGCTTGGCAAGAAAGATGACAGATAGCGTACTGTGCCAGTTTGGGCCACTGTTCCAGTCTGCCTGCCCAGAAGTCTATGGGGTCAAGGAACAGGGTATGTGCCAGAGACAGGTAAGCCAGAACTTGGCCATTGAGGTGGGAGGTCTCGGCTTGCTGATTAGCCTCAGCCTGGCACAACACGTGAAAAATCTGTTCCATCATGTTGGGAGACTAAACTGGCTGCTGCTGCTATTTCTACTGTTTGCGGAAGTGGAAGGTGGATGACTCTGTGGGGTGCGGAGAGGGTCCTCCCTTTCAGACACACTGGCGACAGGCATGTGCTTGCCAAAAGCTGCTGCAAGCTGCGTACACAGTGTTTTCTGCTAATAACATAATATACCCTCCCTTTCAGAGGGAGGAAAACATTACCTCATTTTGCTTTGATAGCGAGGGTCTAAAAGCATGGCTATCCAGTAATCATCAGCCTGATTGATGTGAATGATACGCCTGTCAGTGCTTAAGAAAGCAAGCATACAGTGCGCCATTCTGGCCAGAGTGCCCGAAGAGCCAGTTCTTTCCAGCTCCACCCACCACTGAGATGAATGGGTGTCATGACCAGTGTCACCATCATCATTATCTTCTTGCTCCTGCACTTCCACTTATGACTCCTCCTCCTTCTTCTTCTCCTTTATTGGCAGTATCTTATCCTCATCCTCTTTATCCATGGGAGTTTCTCCTTCTCCCAACAACTACAGGGCAGGCAGAAAGATGCGTTAGCTATTCTTCTTCCACCGTCATCCCCTGCTGCATGAATGTCAGCATCTTTTCTAAGATAAATATGAGGGGGATGATATTGCTCATGCCGCAGTTGTCCCTGCTGACAAACTTTGTGGCCTCTTCTAAGGGCTTTAGCACCCGACAGGTGTCCCGGATGAGCTGCCACTGCCTGACCTCAAAACATGACATGTTCCCTGCTGAGGTAAGATGAAATCGTGATGGCTTTCTGCTGATTGTACAGATGCTCTAGCATGTTCAATGTTGAATTCCAGTGAGACTTTATGTCACAGGTTAAGCAGTGTAGCAGCAGACTGTTCTTTCACTGAAAGTCCAAGAAGGCATTCTTTGTCATGTAAGAATGGCTGAAATCCAAAGACTTTTAAAAAGCATTGCACGGCTAAATAAATGATGTGCGCCATGCGGGGAGCATGTGCTATTTCCTCCAGGTTCAGGGCGGTCATTGTCGCTCACCAACTTGCCCTGTTAGAGTTGACGAAATGACGTTTGCTGCTTCATGTACTTTAGCAACTGCTCGCCTGTGTGGCTACTCTTGCCCAGGCTGAACAGGTCTAACACTTCATGGCAATGCTTGATTTCACATGTGATAGGATGGAGGGGGAGTGCGAGCAATGCTGTGCCCTGCTGCTTTTGGGGACGGGAGCACATCCATGGAGTAGGAGGTGGTGGTTAAGTGCCTGGTGTGGGAGCCAGGCTGACACAATTGGAAGGGGGGGGGGGATCAAAAGGACCTGGCCATCTTGCTGAGGTGCTGCCTCACCACTGCCACAAAAACATTTACCCAGTGGGCTGTGAAAGACATGTACTGTCCATGCCTGTAACAGCTGCTCCAAGTATCCACCGTGGTGTGCACCTTGCCACACAGCGAGAATCACAAGGAATAGACCACGTTCTTTGTTAAATGAGAGTACAAGGCAGAGATAGCTTTTTGGGAGAAACAATGCCAGCTAGATATCTTCTAGCGAAGCTGAGGAAACTCCAATAGCTTCCTAAAGGCAGCAGACTTTAACAAATGGCAAGACATCAACTGCACCGCCAACAACTTGGCCAGGTGGGAATTAAGCTTGCTCAGCAACAGATTGCGGGGCGTGTAAAGTTGTTTCCTCGCCACACATTCCAATATTGATGACTGACGATGGAGCAGAGGAGAAGGAGTCTGAGCAGGAAAAGCAGAAAGTGAGGATGATGATCTGAAAGACACCGTAATGCCCGTGGATGTGGACTGGCTGCTGCAAGGGAGACCGGGAGAAGGAGGAAATTCTTGTTGCGGTTGCTGGCTGCCATGTTTGTTTGCCTATCGGATGGGGTGATGTCACTGCATGTTCTTCAATACAGCTGCAGTGCCTATGTTTGTGTTTTACTCTTGCAGAGTTTACACAGATAAACATATATGATTACTTGGGCAGTGATCCGCTATGGAAGAAACGGAAACTAAGAGATTAGTAGCAGGTTCAATGTTCCTGTTTGCACTGTGTCAAAAAAGCTAATTTATCTCTGGCTCTAAACGTCCAATCATACCGAAGAGGTCTTGGGAACTCACCAGCACCACCTCAGAAGAAATGGAGGGTAAGAAGGCCTCCTATTCAGTCCTGTATCTTTTTCTACCAACTCCACATACATGCTCAGTACAGATGTCTCGCAATAACTGCTTGCCACATCAGTGGTAGTAAGTTAAGGCTGTATTACACTGGCAGATATTTTGGCCAACAATCGCTAACGAGCAGTCGCATAAAATGCTTGTTAGCGATCATCTTGCAGTGTAATACTGCCGCTGATTGCCTGATGGACAAGCAGATGCTTGTTCATTGGGCAATTCTGATTTTTAAGCATACTTTTGGATAGGGCCAAACAAACAAAAATGAATTTGAATACTACCACAATACTTGGTGACACCGACTTTCGATAGCCTGCTGAAGATTCATAAAGGGGTTAAACACCTGAAAGGCAGGCAGATAGTATCCAGGATTTTCGGTTTAACGAAAAATGTCAGCATATATGTTGACAAAATGATGAAACCTTTTGTTATTAGCCTCGCCTCATACATGAGGGACTCTATGGACCAGTCAGGATGTGGTGGCTCTGTACAGCTCCATCCCACATGAAAAAGGATGAGAAGCTGTCAGCTGCAGGAACAGGGGTTCTCATCTGGTGGATCACAATGAATTAGTGATCTGCTTGCTCCGCTTCATTTTGGAGCATAATGTCTTCAAACCGTCGCTACTACTACCAGCTCAGGGGTGTGGCCATGGGGAGCCCATGTGCCCTGACATTCACCAATCTCTACCTGGGTTGGTGGGAAAAGGAGGTAGTGTTTAGTGAGAGCATGGATCGATGGACCTCATCTATCAAATTGTGGATGAGGTTCGTCGACGACGTGTTCATACTGTGGTACATCAATAAAGAAAGTTTTGCGGAATTTGTCTCGGCCCTTAATTTGAATGATCTGGGGTTATTTTTTACCTTAGAGACACGAAACACACCTAACTTTCTTTCATCTGTCCATCAGTATTGATTAAACAAGGAAAATAGTTGTTTTGCAAACCCACAGCAATGAACACCTTGCTTAAATGGGAAAGACTTCCTGAAATGCTTAAACGCGGAATACCAAAGGGACAATATCTCAGAGCTCAGCAAAACTGCTCTGAATGGCAGCGGGCAATTTGCAGAGAAGATTTGGTGGGGCTATCCACCAAAGGTGTTAAAAACAGCAAAACAGCATACCAATGTGTAGCGACATGTAGCCGGGAGAATCTCCTGCATCCAAAAGCCTGCACGGCTGAAGATACCAAAATACATATCATTGGGGTTTTTGACATAACTAACAGGAAGATGCAGAGGATTTTAAAAAAACACTGGGGTATACTCAGGTCTGACTCAGACAACGGTCACCTAGTAGGGGAACGTCCTTCAATTACTTACCGGTAGGGAGGTAATGTAAGGGATAGGCCAGTACACAGTATGTACCAAACCCCGATTGGGGAAACGTGGCTCACTAAAAAAAAAAAAAATCATGTGGTACCTTGAAGTGCAGTCGCTGCACAGCCTGCAAAGCTATAAAGAAAGGAATAGAGGTGACAAGCCCCAGTACGGGAAAGAGTTATCTGATCAGATCATTCATGAACTTGCCTACAGTTGGGGTGGTACATGTAGCCACTTGCAGCTGTAGAAAATAAAATGTAGGGAAAACCAAGCGGGAGATTAGAAGAATAGACAAACATTTAGCAGATCTAAAGAAAAAAGAAGATGCTCCCATCTCGCAGCATATATGGACACATGACCAAGGAAATGTGGCATGTATCCAGTTCCAAGGAAGCATATGGCATGTATCCAGTTACAATGAAGCCGCCAGGTTTAAATTATTTCATATCATATACCGTACATGCAATTATATGATTCATTCAATGGAGAATGTTAACTAGTATGATTGGTAACACATAGGTGAAGGATGTTCTCCCATGTTAAATATGTTCTAATTTCTCCACATTTAATCAGTGGCATACACTCATTTCTCAGGCAATTTTGATTTTTTAATCATGCTTAATCAGCGCTTGCCGACAGCCATCTAATAGCGATCTGAGGCAGGCAAACCAATAGACAGTATGGGGATGAGCGATGGTATAGAGATCACTCCTCCCCATGCAGTGGAGGAAAATCACTGCATGTAATAGCATCGGTCTTCTCTGCTAGCTAGGAAGCGATTGCCTTGTGGGAATGATTCCCGCCCAACAATCACTTGCTGATCTGCCTGTCTAATACAGGCTTTAGTCCAAGCTGAGCTGAGAATAGAATTAACTTGTTCATAGGTTCACACCATGCTGTGTTAGGTCTTATCCAGCAGGAAGTCACTTCATACCTCCCAATCGTCCTGGATCTGGCGGGACATTCCTGAATTTCAGTGACAGTCCCGTGGTTTAGGTAAAGGGAAGGTATGTCCCACTCCCAGGAATCTGTCCCTGCTTCAGTTGTCTGTAATGATGAAGCAGAGAGCTGTTGGCTTCGGGCTCCATCATTCCTCCCCCGGCACTCCACAATGCTAGTCTTTGTAGGGGGCAGGGGCGGCAGTCAGCCTCTGCTCCTCCTCCTCTTACACAGACCAATGCTGCTGATGTGTATCCTGCAGGGGAACGAGGTGAGTATGTGGAGATTTTTTTTTTAACTTTCTGTGAAAGGAGCACAATCCTGGGCATATTACTGTGAAGCGGCACAATCCTGGGCATATTACTGTGAGGGGGCACAATCCTGAGCACAATACTGTGGGGGGACACAATCCTGGGCATATTATTGTGAGAGGGCACAATCTTGGGCATACTAGTGTGAGGGGGCATACTACTGTGAGGGGGTATACTACTGGGCATACTACTGTGAGGGGGCACAACTGGGCATATTACTGTAAGGGGGCACAACTGGGCATATTACTGTAAGGGGGCATATGTCAGGGCACATAACATGCATACATATATTACTTTAAGGGGGCACATATCTGGGCATTGCTACCGTGAGGGGGCACATATCTGGGCATCGCTACTATGAGAGGGCACATATCAGGGCATATTACTGTGAGGGGGCACATCTGGGATGTTCGTAATTAACCTGCTTTGTTACGAACTGATTAGTTCATCTCTAGTTTCAGATTTTTTTGAAAGTTGTAGAAGCCATGTTTAACCCCTTAGGGACCGGACTCATTTTCAACTTAAGGACCAGGCCATTTTTTGCAAATCTGACCAGTGTCACTTTGTGGTGATAACTTTAAAACGCTTTGCATTAATCCAGGCCATTCTGAGATTGTTTTTTCTTCACATATTGCACTTCATGACACTGGTAAAGTGGAGTAAAAAAAAAATTTTTTTATTTATAAGAAAAATAAAAAAAATTACCAAAATATTTAAGTTTCAATTTCTTTACTATAATACAAAGTAATACCTCCAAAATAGTTATTACTTTACATTCCCCATATGTCTACTTCATGTTTGGATCATTTTGCGAATGATATTTATTTTTTTGGGGATGTTACAAGGCTTAGAAGTTTAGAAGCAAATCTTGAAATATTTCAGAAATTTACAAAAACCCACTTTTTAAAGGACCAGTTCAGGTCTAAAGTCACTTTGTGAGGCTTACATAATAGAAACCACCTAAAAATGACCCCATTCTAGAAACTACACCCCTCAAGGTATTCAAAACTGGTTTTACAAACTTTATTAACCCTTAGGTGTTCCACAAGAATAAATGGAAAATAGAGATACAATTTCAAAATTTCACTTTTTTGGCAGATTTTCCATTTTAATATTTTTTTTCCAGTAACAAAGCAAGGGTTAACAGCCAAACAAAACTCAATATTTATGGCCCTGGTTCTTTTTTGTTATTTACAACATTCATATAACAGGTTAGATCATGTGGTATTTTTATAGAGCAGGTTGTCATGGACGCGGCGATACCTAATATGTATATATTTTTATTTATGTAAGTTTTACACAATGATTTCATTTTTGAAACAAAAAAAATCATGTTTTAGTGTCTCCATAGTCTGAGAGCCATAGTTTTTACGGTTTTTGGGCGATTATCTTGGCTAGGGTATGATTTTTGCAGGATGAGATGACGGTTTGATTGGCACTATTTTGGGGTGCGTATGACTTTTTGATCGCTTGCTATTACACTTTTTGTGATGTAAGGTGACAAAAAAATGGCTTTTTTTACACTTTAAAATTTCTTACTGTATTCACCTGAGGGGTTAAGTCATGTGATATTTTTATAGAGCATGTTATTACAGACGTGGTGATACCTAATATGTATACTTTTTTTTATTTATGTAAGTTTTACAAAATGATTTCATTTTTGAAACAAAAAAAAAATCATGTTTTAGTGTTTCCATAGTCTGAGAGCCATAGTTTTTTCAATTTTTGGGCGATTATCTTAGGTAGGGTCTCATTTTTTGTGGGATGAGATGACAGTTTGATTGGCACTATTTTGGGGTGCATATGACTTTTTGATCGCTTGCTATTGTAACGGTCGCGTACACACACACACACACACACACACAGGGGGAGGGAAGTGACCACTGCGCTCCACCCTTACCCCTGGCCATGCCTACTTGCCTCACGAGTCCTAATGACAGGGGACAACTGGACGGCAATCCCTAACTTGGAATAAGTGCAGGGATGACAGACAGACAAACAACAGGACGTGAACGTACAGAGTCAATACCAGGAAAGCTACAAAGTACAAATGGAGCAAGCAGAGAATTGTCAGGAGAACCGGGGTCATAAATACCAGGAGAGATGTGAAGTACCAAAGGAGTCAGCAGAGGATCGTCAGGAGGAGGCCGGGGTCAGAATACCAGGAGAGCAGCAAAGTACACAAGGAGCAGGCAGAGGATCGTCAGGAATTTAGCAGGAGGCAAGTACGCCAGGAAAGACCAAATCACAGGTGGAACCTAAATTAACAGGCAACCTGTGGCCAGCAGGCTGCCAGTATTTATAGTGGGGAGTGAGGGTCATGTGACGTGGCCAGCGTCACATGACCGACAGACCAACCAGTCGAGCACCGAGTGATCAGCTCGGTGCTCAAGGCAGACTTAGGAGCAGGGAGCACCCAGCTAGTAAAGCCGCCCTGGGAACGAGGTCAAACACACATCCTCACCCCTGAAGCTAAGCAGCAGGTCTGCGGCTAATGGGAGACCGAGTGCACCTTCGGAACCCCGTTACAGCTATTACACTTTTTGTGATGTAAGGTGACAAAAATGGCTTTTTTTTTACACTTTTTTTTTACGCTGTTCACCTGAGGGGTTAGGTCATGTGATATTTTTATAGAGCAGGTTATTACGGATGCGGTGATACCTAATATGTACCATATACTGTTTTTTAATTTACTTAAGTTTTACACAATAACAGCTTTTTTAAAACAAAAAAATTATGTTTTAGCGTTTCCATAGTCTGAGAGCCATAGTTTTTTTTATTTTTTGGGCGATTGTCTTAGGTAGAGGCAATTTTTTTGTGGGATGAGGTGACGGTTAGATTGGTACTATTTTGGTGGTCATACACCTTTTTGATCGCTTGCTGTTGTACTTTTTGTGATGCAAGGTGACAAAAAAAATGGCTTATTTAGCACAGTTTTTATTTTTATTTTTTTACGGTGTTCATCTGAGGGGTTAGGTCATGTGATATGTTTATAGAGCCGGTCGATACGGACGCGGCAATACCTAATTTTTTTAAACTTTATTTGGGGGAAATGATGTTTTTGTTTTGTTTTTTACTTTAAACTTTAAATTTTTGGGGGGAAAACTTTATTTTTTCAACTTTTTTTTCACTTTATTTTTTGTCCCACTTTGGGACTTCAACTTTTGGGGGTCTAATCCCCTTTACAATGCATTCCAATACTTCTGTATTGGAATGCATTGGCTGTATGAGTAATACAGTGTGTATTACTCATACAGGTTCCTGCCTGTGAGATCCAGAAAAAAGATGACTGAGGAGAGATTTAATTACTAAGTATAAATATATCAGGGGTCAGTACAGAGATCTCTCCCATCATCTATTTATCCCCAGGACTGTGACTATTACAAGGGGACATCCTCTGCGCCTGAAGGAAAGAAGGTTTGTACACAAACATAGAAGAGGATTCTTTACGGTAAGAGCAGTGAGACTATGGAACTCTCTGCCTGAGGAGGTGGTGATAGTAAGTTCACTAAAAGAGTTCAAGCTGGGCCTGGATGTATTTCTGGAGTGTAATATTACAGGCTATAGCTACTAGAGAGGGGTCGTTGATCCAGGGAGTTATCTGATTGCCTGAATGGAGTAGGGAAGGGATTTTTTTCCCATTAAGTGGGGAAAATTGGCTTCTACCTCACATTTTTTGCAGGATAACAGACCGAACTGGATGCACAAATGTCTTTTTTCGGCCTTATATACTATGCAACTATGTTACGGTGGCGAAACCAACCTCGCCACTGGGTTTTGGAGGGGCCTGGCTACCAGCCTCTTGCCCCAGGATTATGGGCCCTCTCATCAGCCAGGCTTCCTTTGTTCACAAAGGACTTGTACTAACTTGAACCCCTGGTCTAATTCGTGCCATTTTGGGAGGTTACATGACTATGTGTATTGAAAAGGGTGGGACATTGTATACGTTGAGTAGTGAGGTCTGTTCCATTGTCTGTGTGTATTGGCGTTGTCCTTTGTCCTGAGAGATAATTGAATTACGTCTCGGTTGTCTCCAGGACAGAGGACATTGTGTATTCTCCTGCCTGTGATGATTGCATCAACCCAGAGTGAGGTAATTGTGTCACAGACAGAGGGGAGGATTTTGTGTGGGAGTGTCTGAGTGTATTGTACGTGGGTATTGGCTGTTTTTGCAAAACCCTGTGGGTGGTAACCTTGTTGGAAAATGTGTATAAATCAAGGCTTGTGTGTTAAAATAAAGAGTTCCTGTTTTACCCTTTACTATGTTGAGGCTGGTGTTTGGGTAACTGATCGACACTGGGGGATTGCTATAAGCTGAAGATTTGCTATACTCCCCTGGCATAACTACTAGCTCTTGTAAAAGCCATTCCTGCTCTCGGGATTTGGGAGAGGTTCACCCACTGGAGCCTGGAGCCTTGTCGTAGGTCCAGGGTGGGTAGGAGACGGTGAGACCTCAACCAAGCTTCGGCGGTTCGTGGGGTCTGCAGCGCTTACGGTGTCAAGTGGAGTGCTTGGGGACCTCTAGAAGCACTAGGAGCACTATCAACGGAGGCACCCGGTCGGGGTGCTAGGAGATCCGTTACATTTACTAACCCTTCATTACACTTGTCCATAACTTTTTCCTGGCTAGATTGGTGTGTTCCTTGGTTTCCATGATGCTGTTTGATCAATAATATTATCTAACAAACCTCTGAGGCCTTCACGGAACAGCTGTAGTTATACTAAGAAAAAATTACACACAGGTGGACTCTATTTACTAATTAGGTGACTTCTGAAGGCAATTGGTTACACTGGATTTTATTTAGGGGTATCATAGTACAGGTGACTAAATACGAATGCACATCACACTTTTCAGATTTTTACTTACTAGAAAATTGGAAAACCATGTATCATTTTCTTTTTATTTCAAACATACTTGCTACTTTGTGTCAGTCTATCACATAAAATCTCAGTAAAATTAATTTAGGTTTGTGGGTATAATGTGAAAAATTTGGGAACGTTCAGGATGTATGAACACAAAGTACAGTATATATATATGTAAATTGAAGCTCCACTGTTGGTTAAAATTGACAATACAGTGAGGAACAGAAGTATTTGAACACCCTGCGATTTTAAAAGTTCTCCCACTTAGAAATTCGCTCTGAAATTCACATTGTAGGTGCATTCCCACTCTGAGAGAAAAAAAAAAAATAAAAAAAAAAAAAAAAAGGAAATCACATTGTATGATTTTTAAAGAATGTATTTGTCTTGCACTGCTGAACATAAGTATTTGAACACCTGATAAGCAGCAAGAATTCTGGCTCTCAAAGACCTGTTACTGTGCCTTTAAAAAGTCCACCTCTACCATAGCTTAAACACCCTTAAAGACCAGGCCACTTTTTGCACTTCTGACCTACCCTACTTTCACCGTTTATTGCTCGGTCATGCAACTTACCACCCTAATAAATTTTCCCTCCTTTTCTTCTCACTAATAGAGCTTTCATTTGGTGGTATTTCATTGCTGCTGACATTTTTACTTTTTTTGTTATTAATCGAAATGTAACAATTTTTTTGCAAAAAAAAAAATGAGATTTTTCACTTTCAGTTGTAAAATTTTGCAAAAAAAACGACATCCATATATAAATTTTGCTCTAAATTTATTGTTCTACATGGCTTTGATAAAAATAAAAGTGTTTGGGTAAAAAAAAAATGGTTTGGGTAAAAGTTATAGCGTTTACAAACTATGGTACAAAAATGTGAATTTCCGCTTTTTGAAACAGCTCTGACTTTCTGAGCACCTGTCATGTTTCCTGAGGTTCTACAATGGCCAGACAGTACAAACACCCCACAAATGACACCATTTCGGAAAGTAGACACCCTAAGGTATTCGCTGATGGGCATAGTGAGTTCATGGAAGTTTTTATTTTTTGTCACAAGTTAGTGGAATATGAGACTTTGTAAGAAAAAAAAAATCAAAAAAAAAAAAACATTTTCCACTAACTTGTGACAAAAAATAATAAAATTCTAGGAACTCGCCATGCCCCTCACGGAATACCTTGGGGTGTCTTCTTTCCAAAATGGGGTCACTTGTGGGGTAGTTATACTGCCCTGGCATTCTAGGGGCCCAAATGTGTGGTAAGGAGTTTGAAATCAAATTCTGTAAAAAATGGCCGGTGAAATCCGAAAGGTGCTCTTTGGAATGTGGGCCCCTTTGCCCACCTAGGCTGCAAAAAAGTGTCACACATGTGGTATCTCCGTATTCAGGAGAAGTTGGGGAATGTGCTTTGGGGTGTCATTTTACATATACCCATGCTGGGTGAGAGAAATATCTTGGTCAAATGCCAACTTTGTATAAAAAAAAAAAAAAAAAGGGAAAAGTTGTCTTTTGCCAAGATATTTCTCTCACCCAGCATGGGTATATGTAAAAATGACACCACAAAACACATTCCCCAACTTCTCCTGAGTACGGCAATACCACGTGTGTGACACTTTTTTGCAGCCTAGATGCGCAAAGGTGCCCAAATTCCTTTTAGGAGGGCATTTTTAGACATTTGGATACCAGACTTCTTCTCACGCTTTGGGGCCCCTAAAATGCCAGGGCAGTATAAATACCCCACATGTGACCCCATTTTGGAAAAAAGACACCCCAAGGTATTCAATGAGGGGCATGGCGAGTTCATAGAAAAAAAAAAAATTTGGCACAAGTTAGCGGAAATAGATTTTTTTGATTTTTTTCTCACAAAGTCTCCCTTTCCGCTAACTTGGGACAAAAATTTCAATCTTTCATGGACTCAATATGTCCCTCAGCGAATACCTTGGGGTGTCTTCTTTCCAAAATGGTGTTATTTGTGGGGTGTTTGTACTGCCCTGGCATTTGAGGGTCTCCGCAATCATTACATGTATGCCCAGCATTAGGAGTTTCTGCTATTCTCCTTATATTGAGCATACGGGTAATGAGATTTTTTTTTTCCGTTCAGCCTCTGGGCTGAAAGAAAAAAAATGAACGGCACAGATTTCTTCATTCGCATCAATCAATGTGGATGAAAAAAAATCTCTGCCAAAAAAAGAAAAAAGGAGGGGAAAGGCGTCTGCCAGGACATAGGAGCTCCGCCCAACATCCATACCCACTTAGCTCGTATGCCCTGGCAAACCAGATTTCTCCATTCACATCAATCGATGTGGATGAATAAATCCTTGCCGTGATTATTTTTTTTTTATATATATACACAAAGTGTTTGCCAAAGTATATGAACACCGCCACCTCATCAGCTCATATGCCTCGGCAAACGTATCTTTTACTGCAGAGGAGAAATCTCGTCTTGCAGCGCCGCATACACCGACTTGCGTGTAATCTGACAGCAGCGCAATGCTTCTGTCAGAATGCACATCAGTGCTGCAGCTAGTCGATCGGTTGGTCCACCTGGAAGGTAAAAAAAACAAAAACAAAAAAGAAAAACCAGGCCGCAACGCAATAAATTTTATTAACTTTTGAACAGAACATAGAAACTTTTTTAAACTTTAACTGAACGTTAACTTTTTTACTTACCGGTAATTTTTTTTTTTGTTTAGTTTTTTTTACCTTTATAGAACAAACCTCTCCTTCCCCATGGGACAATGTGCAAAGCGCAAATCGCCCAAAGATGTGGCGAAGTACGTTATGCACTTTATCCCAGGTGAAAGGAGAGGTTTGCAGCAGCTGTGAGTAAAAGGGCCCTAATAGCCCTGTGTGTTGTCCTGTCCTGTGAAATGCAATCCCTATGCTAAGTGTACCTGTGTGTGGTACTTCCGGAAACACTCTCCTAAGCATAGGGCAGGGTGGTCAGGACAGTCAGGACAGAAATAGCGGGTGTCACGCCTTATTCCACTCCTGCTACAGACACGACATTTTTTTCGGGGTGGCAGTTGGGTTGAGGTACCAGCAATGACACTGGGGAAATGTCACTCGTGTAGATGGCTAACTACACTGGTGGGGCCACGGAACCTCCTGGATACAGGAGGTTCTCGATGATCTCTTTCTGAAATTTGAGGAAGGATCCTGTTCTCCCAGCCTTACTGTAGAGAACAAAACTATTATAGGCAGACAATTGAATTAAATATACAGACACCTTCTTATACCAGCGTCTGGTGCGTCGGGAAACTAAATAGGGAGCCAACATCTGGTCATTGAAGTCCACCCCTCCCATGAGCGCATTATAGTCGTGGACTGAGAGGGGCTTTTCAATGACACGGGTTGCCCTTTCAATTTGGATTGTCGTGTCTGCGTGAATGGAGGAGAGCATGTAAACGTCACGCTTGTCTCTCCATTTCACCGCGAGCAGTTCTTCGTTACACAAGGCAGCCCTCTCCCCCCTTGCAAGACGGGTGGTAACGAGCCGTTGGGGGAAGCCCACGCGACTAGTTTGCGCGGTGCCACAGGCGCAAATCTGTTCTAGAAACAAATGCCTAAAGAGGGCCACACTTGTGTAGAAATTGTCCACATAAAGATGGTACCCCTTGCCAAATAAGGGTGACACCAAGTCCCAGACTGTCTTCCCACTGCTCCCCAGGTAGTCAGGGCAACCGACCGGCTCCAGGGTCTGATCTTTTCCCTCATAGATCCGAAATTTGTGGGTATAGCCTGTGGCCCTTTCACAGAGCTTATACAATTTGACCCCATACCGGGCACGCTTGCTTGGGATGTATTGTTTGAAGCCAAGGCGCCTGGTAAAATGTATTAGGGACTCGTCTACGCAGATGTTTTGCTCGGGGGTATACAAATCTGCAATTTTCTGGTTGAAATGGTCTATGAGAGGCCGAATTTTGTGGAGCCGGTCAAAAGCTGGGTGGCCTCTGGGACGGGAGGTGGTGTTGTCGCTAAAATGCAGGAAACGCAGGATGGTCTCAAAATGTGTCCTGGACATAGCAGCAGAGAACATGGGCACGTGATGAATCGGGTTCGTGGACCAATATGACCGCAATTCATGCTTTTTAGTTAGACCCATGTTGAGGAGAAGGCCCAGAAAAATTTTAAGTTCGGAAACTTGGACTGGTTTCCACCGGAAAGACTGGGCATAAGAGCTTCCCGGGTTGGCGGATATAAATTGTGTGGCATACCGATTTGTTTCTGCCACGACTAAGTCCAAGAGCTCCGCAGTCAAGAACAGCTCAAAAAATCCCGATCTGAGCCGTCTCAACCCGAACTTCAGACTGGGCGGTGAAAGGGGGAACTAATGGTGCGGCTGAAGTTGGTGACTGCCAATCAGGATTTGCCAGCACCTCAGGGACTCTACGGGCCTGTCTGCGCAGTGGCTGCGACGGGGTAACTACTGCACGTGCCACCGTACCAGCTTCAACTGCCCTTCTGGTGCTCGCCACTTCACCAGGTTGTACGGCAGTGCTGGTACTAGGTCCAGGAAGGGCTGCGCTGCTGGTGTATGCCTCACCACGTGATCCGGCAGCGCCAGCCCCACTCTGCTGCTCTTAAAACGGATCCTGCACAACCTGTGGTCTAGCGACACGGGGCCGGGTACGCCTGGTTCTATCAGGGACCTCCACCGCCTCGTCCGAACTTTGGGTCAGAGAGCCACTGCTTTCCACAGGTTCATATTCTGACCCGCTAGATTCGTCAGATGAGGGTTCCCATTCCTCATCCGACTGGGTCAGAATCCTGTAGGCCTCTTCAGAAGAATACCCCCTGTTTGCCATTTTGGACTACAAAATTTAGGGGTATTCCCTGAGACTACCCAAGAAAAAAAGCACGCCTGTCTTACAAAGGGGAGGCTAGCGAAGTACCGGAGGCCGCTGCGGTTGATAAAAAATATCAAAACTGATTTTTTTTATCGCCGCAGAGCTTGGAAAGTGATTGTGCAGTGATCAAAAAACCAAAATTGTTTTGTCACTGCGGCGGGGCGGGTGTGGGTGAACGCACGTGTGGGCGACCGATCAGGCCTGATCGGGCAAACACTGCGTTTTGGGTGGAGGGCGAACTAAAGTGACACTAATACTATTATAGATCTGACCGTGATCAGTTTTCACTTACATCACTTACAGATACTATAAAAGTACAAATGCTGATTAGCGATACGCTAATCAGCGAATCAGTGACTGCAGTGCGGTGGGCTGGGCGCTAACCGATCGTTAACTACCTAACCAAGGGGCCTAAACTATCCTAAAACCTAACAGCCAATACTAGTGGAAAAAAAAAAGTGACAGTTTACACTGATCACTTTTTGTCTTTGACAGGGGGCGATCAAGGGGTTAATTTGGATGATGGGGGTGATGGAGGGTGATCTGGGGCTAAGGGTAGTGTTTGGTGGGTACTCACAGTGATGTCTGCTCCTCTGTTAGAACCAACCGACGAAAAGGACCAGCAGAGGAGCAGACAAGCCATTTAACACATCATATTTACTAATATGATGTGTTATCTGGCTTTTGATTTGATTTTTTGAAAAATCGCCAGCCTGCCAGCCACGATCATTGGCTGGCAGGCTGGTGACGAAATACTTCTTTAACTTTTGCCGGCCCGCGATGCGCATGCGTGGGCCGGCAATGCCCGAAATCTCGCGTCTCGCGAGAGGACGCACCGGCGTGTCCACCCAGAGAATCAGGACCGCCGCAAAGACGCAATCCTGCGTACGGCCGTCCTGAGGAGGTTAAAGACACCTGTCCACCCCACAGTCAGTCAGAAGCCAACTACTACCATGGGCAAGACCAAAGAGCTGTCAAAAGACACCAGAGACAAAATTGTAGACCTCCACAAGGCTGGAAAGGGCTATGGGGCAATTGCCTAGCAGCTTGGTGAAAATAGATCAACTGTTGGAGCAATTGTTAGAAATGGAAGAGGCTAAAGACGACTGTCAGTCTCTCCCGGACTGGGGCACTATGCAAGATATCACCTCGTGAAGTATCACTGATGATAAAAAAGGTGAGGAATCAGCCCAGAACTACAAGGGAGGAGCTGGTCTATGACATGAAGAGAGCTGGGACCACAGTTTCAAAGGTCACTGTCGGTAAAACACTACGCCGTCATGGTTTCAAATCATGCATTGCACGGAAGGTTACCCTGCTCAAGTCATCACATGTCCAGGCCCGTCTGAAGTTTGCCAATGACCATCTGGATGATCCAGAGGAGGCATGGGGGAAAGTCATGTGGTCAGATGAGACCAAAGTAGAACTTTTTGGTCTAAGCTTCACTTGTTGTGTTTGGAGGATAAAGAAGGAGGAGTTGCATCCCAAGAACACCATCCCTACTGTGAAGCATGGAGGTGGTAACATCATGCTTTGGGTGTGCTTTTCTGCAAAGGGGACTGGACAACTGCACTGTATGAAGGAAAGGATGAATGGGGCCATTTATTGTGAGATTTTGAGCAACAACCTCCTTCCCTCAGTCAGAGCATTGAAGATGCGTCGTGACTGGGTCTTCCAACATGACAACGACCCGAAGCACACAGCCAGGATAACCAAGGAGTGGCTCTGTAAGAAACATATCAAGGTTCTGGAGTGGCCTAGCCAGTCTCCAGACCTAAATCCAATAGAACATCTTTGGAGGGAGCTGAAACTCTGTGTTGCTCTGCGACAGCCCCAAAACCTGACAAATCTAGAGGAGATCTGTGTGGAGGAGTGGGCCAAAATCCCTGTTGCAGTATGTGCAAACCTGGTCAAAAACTACAGGAAACGTTTGACCTCTGTAATTGCAAACAAAAGCTTCTGTACCACATATTAACACTGATTTTCTCAGGTGCTCAAATACTTATGCTCAGCAGTGCAAGACAGATGAATTTTTTTAAAAAATCATACAATGTGATTTCCTGATTTTTTTTTTTTTTAATAGTGTCTCAGACTGGGAATGCACCTACAATGTGAATTTAAGACCCCTCCATGATCTCTAAGTGGGAGAACTTGCAAAATTGCAGGTGTTCAAATACTTCTGTTCCTCACTGTATATTCAGGTGTCTTCATAATTCTGTCTTCCTTCTATACATGCTGTTTTCAAGGAATTTGTCAGTTATTTTTGTATTTGTGCAAATTAGAATCTGTTGCAACTTAAAAATTACCTATGTTTTAGTGGTTCAAATGCAAATATTATTATGGCTTTATTTTTATTTTAACCATAATTTGTATGTGGACTCCGAGGGCAGAGTTATTACAAACAAGTACACAAGGTTAATTCACAGGAAATAATATGATAATATACCGGTAGTCAATGAGTATTTACATCTTAATAAACGTGACTGCTGGTGGTATAAAGGTGTGAATGAAGCAATCAGAACCCACAAGCTTATTCATTATAGTATTCCACTAGGTACAGAAGTAAGTAATAATAGGAGTCCATATTGCCCATTTTCTGACAAAATCTGCAACTTTTTCCAGCTCATACAACTTTTTGGACAGGTCTAGAAAAGGGGCATGGTGTGGGCAGAGAAGAGGGTGGATCAGCCCATCATATTTATCATTTTGTATGCTAGTTTTTGGCCTAAAAATTGCTTAAATCTACCCCAGCAAGAGAGCTGGTGTAGAATGTTTAGATTTAAGATTGTTGCATGTCCTCCTGGAGGAAGTGCCAAAGTTATGTAAAAGCCTGCGCCTCCACATATCTTTGCTGCTTCCTCAAGCAGCACAGAGGCAATTAAGACTGGCGTGTAAATCATAGTGTAGATCTTAAAAAATGGGCCCCATACTGTATAAAGAATCTATCAGTATCTGGTTGTTGACAGTGTCCACGTAGCAACAGTTTTCTTTGTTACATTGCAAAGTGTGAGAACAAATTTAAAGACAGAAAAAAATTGTGAAAGTCATAAATATATAAACTTGTAAATAAAAGGGGCCACAGTTGACATTTGCTTTCTTTAGTACAAATAAACTTCAGTTGCAACCTGAGACTTTCCAGTTTATATACCTTAGCAGAAAAAAAGCTATTTTCATTAATTTCAGCTGTCCGTGTTCCCTGATGCTGCTGCTCATCAACGCACTAGTATTATTACTGTTCTATTTTCATTTCTCTCTCTTTTTTTTCCAGATGCGAAAACTTGCCAAGATTGCAATAACATTGCTATTTGTAAAAAATTTACAGATTATGTAGCATGTAGTTGTCCAAGTGGATATGTGGGAAATGGTTTCAACTGCACAGCACTTGTGTTCTGTAGTTCCACAAACTGCTGCCCACAAGGCTATGTCTGGATCAAGGAAGAAAAAACCTGTTTGGATGTTGATGAATGTAAGGCAGGTCTAGATCAATGTGCCTCTAAAGCCTACTGTACAAATTACAATGGAATCTACTCATGCAAGTATAATGCATCGATTGAATGCTCTACGACAGCATGCAAAAGTACAGAAGACTGTGTTAAAATAAATGGAGTAATGCAATGTGTTGATCCTTGCACTTCATTCCAACAGCTGGATGGAGCCAACAGGCTGTACACTATTACCAGCACTGGGAGATTTCTCAGTGATCGATACAACTTTGGCTGGTTCAAATACAGTACTGGCTATAGAATGAAAGAGGGGCCTGTTGGTCCACTGAAATGTGGATCTCTTAATCCTTTTTCTCTTGGTGTTAGTCACGGAACAATTACACAAACAGTGCAGACAGTTCCTCTATGGATTAACACAGAAAGTCCATACTCTGTACAAAACATACAGGTGAAAGCCTGTCCTGGAGGACAATTTGCTTACAAGCTTTCTGGAAGCTTAAAGGCTGAGGTCTATTGCACAGGTATGTGATACTACAATATATTTATTGTCATAAAAGCTATATATTGCATGCACTGAAATAAATGTAAAAATAGGAACTGCAATTTTAGACTAAAGGCCTATTTACATGGGCTATTACAATGGGAAATAATCAGGAGTGAATCATTACATGCAGCAATCATGGCTGCTGTATAGGGGTTGAACAACTGTAAATATGATCTTTCCCCCTCATACAGTTTTTGTTTGTTGGCAGGCATTGGTCCCTAATATTGGCCTGATAAGCTACCCATGTAAATTGTCTCTAAGAAATTTTATATTTATATATATATATATATATATATATATATATATATATATATATATATATATATATATATATTCCACGAAAAACTCAAAAACCCAATCATCCATTTCAACGAAACGTGGTATACACACCCCTTGCTACCTGGAAAGAAATCTTGTGAGGGTCTCAGCTCTCTAGGACGCACTGTTCCCGAGATATTCCCAAAAAATGACCTGCATTAGCCAATACAAGCCTGCCAGCCTTTCACTTAAATCCTAACTGCCATACACACAGTCACATGTCCCTTTTCAGCCAATAGAAGCTCGCAGTCCTACTCCAGGTTGCCATAACAATAGAGCAGTAATAGCCAGGGTTGAGAACTACATCAGCCTATTACAAGAAGGCCAGACAACTTTGACCACTGTGAAAGTCACTGTTAAAGGGGCGGTAACTGTTAAAGAAGCGGCCACTGTAAAAGTCACTATTAAACGGGCTGTCCCGGTTAAAGGGGCGGCCACTGTGAAAGTAACTGCTAAAGGGGTGGTCACTGTTAAAGGGGCGGCCACTGTAAAAACTCACTGTTAAAGGGGCCGTCACTGTTAAAGGGACGGCCACTGTGAAAGGGACTGTTAAAGGGGCGGTCACCATTAAAGGGGCTCCTACCGTGAAAGTCACTGTTAAAGGGTCGGTCACCGTTAAAGGTGCGGCCACCGTGAAAGTTACTGGTAAAGAGGCGGCACCGTGAAAGTCACTGTTAAAGAGGCGGTCACCGTTAAAGGGGCGGCCACCGTGAAAGTCACTGTTATAGTGGCTGTAACTATTAAATGGGCGGCCACTGTGAAAGTTACTGTTAAAGGGGCGGCCACTGAAAAAACTCACTGTTAAAGGGTCTGTCACTGTTAAAAGGGCGGTAACTGTTAAAGGGGCGGCCACCGTGAAAGTCACTGTTAAAGGGCCCTTCACCATTGAAGAAGCGCCCACCGTAAAAGTCACTGTTAAAGGGGCGGCCACCGTAAAAGTCACTGTTAAAGGGGCGGCCATTGTTAACGTCATTATTAAAGGTTAGGTTACAGTTAAAGGGGTGGCCACCGTGAAAGTCACTGTTAAAGGGGCCGTCACTATTAAATGGGCGGCCACTGTAAAAGTCACTGTTAAAGAGGCGGTCACTGTTAAAGGGGTGGCCACCGTGAAAGTCACTGTTAAATGGAACGGTCGTGTGCATAAGGCCTTACAGGCATCTTCAGCACTCAGTAAAATGCTGAAAAATGATTACAGAATGTCCATAGTAGCAACGCTCAGTAGAGTTTTTCTAATAAGGCTCTTTACATCCTGTTTTCTAGAACAAATAAATATTTTTCCCCTAATAAAGTATATTACAAAATGTTTAAAGGAAATCTGTCACATGGGTTACCAATATGAAAGTACAACTATTGCCATGTAGAACAAAATACCTTATTTCTTGATGTACCCTTCATTCTGCGTTTCTGGCTTTCATTTTTGACTAAATCCACTTTTTGTATTATGCAAATTAGGCAGTAAGGTGCCCAGAGGGGCGTTATTATCTTTATAAGGTGCCCAGAAAAGCCCCCCTCCAGTGTCCAGCCTGTCCTCCATCAGAGCCCAAGCATGCCTCTCCAGGCCCGAAACTACATGCCCACACCAGGACTGTTGGCCAACGCCCCCCCTACATCATTCAGGTGATCTAACTCCGCCCACAAATGCCTATTACAACGCCCCACATATGCTCCCTACAACGGCGAGAAACCTTGCACAGGCGGAGTACCACGGACTGCCTGCTGGATGCAGATCTTCAAAATGGCAACAGCTTCAAATGTGTCACTGGGCATGCACCGAGCCCAGTGACACATTTGAAGCTGTTGCCCTTTGGAAGATCTGCATGGTGCAGGCAGACCGCAGTACTGCACCTACACTATATTAAAAATATACTAAAATGGCAGTTACTCTTTAAAGGGGTTTACAGGGATATTTTTCATTGATGACCTATCCTCGAGATAGGTCATCAATGTCAGATTGACCAGGAATTTCCAAACAGACAACATTTTTTAGTCCATAGTCCGTTGGTAGTCTGCAATCAGTGTTTCACAACTTCCATCAGCAAGCTTAACACATCAACATTGTGACCACTGATTCACTGGCATCCCCACAGAAAAGCATAAAAAAGGCGAATGGAATGGGAGTTGCAATGAGTACAACGTTTTGGAGTACAAACAAAGTTTATGTAAAGAAAAAATATGGGACTAAAAATTCCTTTTAACAAACATATATGTCTTAACTGCTTATTTTTTTATTTCAGAAAATTATACACCTATGCCTGCCACAACAACAGAAATCCCAACTAGTACGCAAACAGCCCCTCCTGAACCAACTACAGAAGCCAGTACTACAGCCCCTCCTGAACCAACTACAGAAGCCAGTACTACAGCCCCTCCTGAACCAACTACAGAAGCCAGTACTACAGCCCCTCCTGAACCAACTACAGAAGCCAGTACTACAGCTCCTCCTGAACCAACTACAGAAGCCAGTACTACAGCTCCTCCTGAACCAACTACAGAAGCCAGTACTACAGCCCCTCCTGAACCAACTACAGATGCCAGTACTACAGCCCCTCCTGAACCAACTACAGAAGCCAGTACTACAGCCCCTCCTGAACCAACTACAGAAGCCAGTACTACATCCCCTCCTGAACCAACTACAGAAGCCAGTACTACATCCCCTCCTGAACCAACTACAGAAGCCAGTACTACAGCCCCTCCTGAACCAACTACAGAAGCCAGTACTACAGCCCCTCCTGAACCAACTACAGAAGCCAGTACTACATCCCCTCCTGAACCAACTACAGAAGCCAGTACTACAGCCCCTCCTGAACCAACTACAGAAGCCAGTACTACAGCCCCTCCTGAACCAACTACAGAAGCCAGTACTACAGCCCCTCCTGAACCAACTACAGAAGCCAGTACTACAGCCCCTCCTGAACCAACTACAGAAGCCAGTACTACAGCCCCTCCTGAACCAACTACAGAAGCCAGTACTACAGCCCCTCCTGAACCAACTACAGATGCCAGTACTACAGCCCCTCCTGAACCAACTACAGATGCCAGTACTACAGCCCCTCCTGAACCAACTACAGATGCCAGTACTACAGCCCCTCCTGAACCAACTACAGAAGCCAGTACTACAGCCCCTCCTGAACCAACTACAGAAGCCAGTACTACAGCCCCTCCTGAACCAACTACAGAAGCCAGTACTACAGCCCCTCCTGAACCAACTACAGAAGCCAGTACTACAGCCCCTCCTGAACCAACTACAGAAGCCAGTACTACAGCCCCTCCTGAACCAACTACAGAAGCCAGTACTACAGCCCCTCCTGAACCAACTACAGAAGCCAGTACTACAGCCCCTCCTGAACCAACTACAGAAGCCAGTACTACAGCCCCTCCTGAACCAACTACAGAAGCCAGTACTACAGCCCCTCCTGAACCAACTACAGAAGCCAGTACTACAGCCCCTCCTGAACCAACTACAGAAGCCAGTACTACAGCCCCTCCTGAACCAACTACAGAAGCCAGTACTACAGCCCCTCCTGAACCAACTACAGAAGCCAGTACTACAGCCCCTCCTGAACCAACTACAGAAGCCAGTACTACAGCCCCTCCTGAACCAACTACAGAAGCCAGTACTACAGCCCCTCCTGAACCAACTACAGAAGCCAGTACTACAGCCCCTCCTGAACCAACTACAGAAGCCAGTACTACAGCCCCTCCTGAACCAACTACAGAAGCCAGTACTACAGCCCCTCCTGAACCAACTACAGATGCCAGTACTACAGCCCCTCCTGAACCAACTACAGAAGCCAGTACTACAGCCCCTCCTGAACCAACTACAGAAGCCAGTACTACATCCCCTCCTGAACCAACTACAGAAGCCAGTACTACAGCCCCTCCTGAACCAACTACAGAAGCCAGTACTACAGCCCCTCCTGAACCAACTACAGAAGCCAGTACTACATCCCCTCCTGAACCAACTACAGAAGCCAGTACTACAGCCCCTCCTGAACCAACTACAGAAGCCAGTACTACAGCCCCTCCTGAACCAACTACAGAAGCCAGTACTCCTGAACCAACTACAGAAGCCAGTACTACAGCCCCTCCTGAACCAACTACAGAAGCCAGTACTACAGCCCCTCCTGAACACATAAAACTGAAAATTTCTATTTTTAGTAACTCAGTACTAAACAGTGCCCTATATGTAAACTTGCTTACTGGAGGACCTTTTTATGTAGTGCTTGAGGCTGAGGACAACCATGAACTTAAAAACATTTTGTTTATTAATTCCATGTTTGAGAATAATGACTCTCCAATTGAAGATTCACAGTCCTTCAAACAATTTTTAAGAGATGAGTAAGTAGCCATAATATTTTAAGATGTTTTCCTTTATTAGCGATCTGTATATACAATATGGGGAAGTCCGGGCAGATTTTATTCTACCTTATTTAAAAAAAAAAAAAAAAAAAAAAAAAAAGCACTGCATACATTTAGATAAATGCCCGGTTCAAATGTTGAACTATATGCCGAATATTGATCAGTTTTTGTACGAGTCACATGATTTCACCATATCACAAAAAATCATTTGTCTGTCTATCTGTCTGTCTCACTCTGGCTGGCTGTTTATCTAATCTATCCCTGTCATAATTCTCCTATATATCTATCTATCTTTTATAAAATGTCCAATGTTGTATGTCAAACTTCACTGAAAAAAAACTTCATTTTACTGTAATTTTCTAAATACTTTGATGCCTTCTACAGATGCCTGGAAAACAAATATGAACCAATTCCCAACCTCTCATCCACAGTCAAGTGGTTGAAGGTTTTAGAAACAGCAAACAGCACATGTGAAGCCAAGGCAAGTTAATTCAATTATTGCAAATTCTGTAAAATTAAGTAAAGAATATTTCTACCTAAAATATATAAGTCTCGGGCTACAGGGAAATCTTGTCTGCGACATCCATTGTGCAACTAAGGATTGCTGTGTAGTGAGGCATGGATCCAGCCAGTTCTCTCTGGTTCTGACAATCTGTTTGTTAAAATTACAGTAGGCTAAGGCTTGCAGAATTGGTGTGACGGGCAAATCCCAACCTGGTATTGAGGCAGGGAACAATTCTGCTGCTGCAGCGCTAACTCTCCGGCTTCAGTGGTTTGTTCAAGTAGCTGAGTAGTTCACAATCCCCGACATAATCCATTCCCTGCACTAGGCCTCACCCACAATGTGAAATATATATTTGGCGGCTCCGTTTCTCTGAGTGCAGTGGGCATGCAGCTTGGTCAGCTGCTGCTGGCTGGCTGCTCCACCATTTCCCTTGTCCCTTTCAGTGACTAGTCTATTCATTTGTAGAGCACACACACACACACACACACACCCCCAAAGAAAAACGTATATGTTAAAGGAAACCTGTCCCCGGGATTTAATGTATAGAGCTGAGGACATGGGTTGCTAGATGGCAGCTAGCACATCCGCAATACCCAGTCCCCATAGGTCTGTGTGCTTTTATTGGGTAAAAAAAACAATTTGATCCATATGCAAATTAACCTGAGATGTGTCCTGTACGCGAGATGAGTCCAGCGTGAAGGAACCCAGCACCGCGGTGCATCCTCAGAATATCCTCCTTGCTCCCTGACGTCAGAAAGACAGAGCGCCGTAATCTAGCTCGCGCATCGCAAGATTACGGCACTCTGGCTTTCTGATGTCAGGGAGCAAGGAGGAGATTCTGAGGATGCGGGGCGGTGCTGGGCTCCTTCACGCTGGACTCGTCTCAGGTTAATCTGCATATGGATCAAAGTTTTTTTTACACAATAAAAGCACACAGAGCTATGGTGACTGGGTATTGCAGATGTGCTAGCGGCCATCTAGTAACTGATGTCCTCAGCTCTATACATCAAATCAAAGGGTGGTATAGCTGCATATAACAAATAACCTGACCCAAGAGTGAGTCAGAAAGAGCCACCCCATAAATGCACATCCGACAATAAGGGAGTATTAAAAATGTATATAAAGTTTATTAGACACAACAACAGACACGCATTAAAAAATTGTATACAATATAGAACAAAGTGCGGTATGCAATGAAATATATGTAACAGACACACACAGGTCCACTGGATTACCACAAATAGATGTATGCGTTATCAACCAGCATATAAAGCAATACAATGGGTCCCATAAAGCAAATGTAAGGTGAGGTAAGACCACTAGAAATGAGGATAAAGACAGACCAACATGAGGTCAGATATCAAGAGCCAAACCTACGTAGCCAGCTGGTACAGTGGACCTGGAAACATGAGAAGCGCCCAACGCGTATCGCCAGAGCAATCCGGCTTCCTCAGGGGTAAAGAACTGTGTGTTGGGGTGTCACATAATATAGGGTATTAAACAAGGTATAATTACATTCACCTGTGCACCAGAAAAGCTGTGGGCGGTGTGGAGGCATATCCAATAGTCAAACCGGAAGTGTGGGAGTCACATGATTGGCAGGTGGAACGCATATGAGTTCCACCAGCCAAAACACAGCCATATAGCAAGAAAGGGAAGGGGGCACTAATATAATGAATTGGCATTGGTTAATGCAGCCAATCGAGGTCACAATAACAATACCAGACAAGCTGGTGAGCAGTGGAGGCGATACTCCCGGACCGGATGTGGATAATCACATGACCGGAAGCCAGATGCCGCAGTGGAACGCATGGTGGAACGCATGGTGCGCTCCACAGTGAATAGTGGAGTGCACAATGCGCCCAGCATACGTATGAAGGGATCGGAGGCATAACAGCATGCTGGAGGGGATGGGGGGAGCACACCTAAGTGATGGGGGCAATATTATTATAGTATTCATGGGCAGGACGTAACTAAATCTGTATACCTGTTTGTGCATGCACCTAGGGCAGATGATATTGGGCATGCATAGGCACAGATAGTATGGTGTGCACCAATAATATAACAAATAAAAGGAACAAACAAACAACAGTATGTACACAAATAATATGATATAGCAAATGAACAGCAATATGGGCACAGATGGACAAATAGACATGCACATACTGTATATGCATTAGACACAAAATCTATACTAATTCATGTGTATAATGCATGAAGAAAGTCATAGATATGCACTATATATGAAAATATAAGCGCATATAAAGAAATATATATATATTTGTGTTAGGTGCTTACGGTAGTACAGAGAAGAGCCCTGGGATACAGGGAAAGAAATGCAGTCGGTTGTGGTGTGCCGAAACCGAGGATGAGGTAGGCCTAAGAAAGAAGAGGGCCCACCCAAGGAAAAGACATAAAAGAAATGAGTTGTAAATGAGTGGAGTGGTGGGAGGGACAAGCTCAGACCTCAGACGGTGCAGGAGCCAGGTAAGGGGGGTGCCCTAAATAGGCTGGAGGCGGACCTCAGCCCCTCCCACAAATCCAGGCAAATGCCTTAATACTTGTGTTAGGTGCTTACGGTAGTACAGAGAAGAGCCCTGGGATACAGGGAAAGAAATGCAGTCGGTTGTGGTGTGCCGAAACCGAGGATGAGGTAGGCCTAAGAAAGAAGAGGGCAAAAATGGAAATAAACCAGTTTATTTGTAACCAATAAAACACGTAACCAGCTCAACCCGACATGCTTTGGAAAGCCATTCTTAACTCTTGCGCTGGATTGGGAATGTACCGTGTGTAAGCGGACGACTTCCAGCGTCCCAATTCCTTGATAACATGGGCAGGGATGTTGGCACTGGAGGCCGTGGATGCAGCTCCAATGCGAAAGGAGTGCCCCGAGTAGTTGGCAGCGTTAAGGCCCAGTTGGGTGAGAAATGATCTGACATGGATCATGAAGGTGGTCGTGGTGAGCACCGATCCATGAAGTTGAAGTAGCGGTTGAGAGGGTAGGAACCCGTGAAGCTGATGGTAGGAGTCCAGCACCCTCACCGGACACCATCTGTTGTGCGTGGGGTAATATGAGATGTTGACAGGTGAATGCTGACTACTCTTGGAGTGAGGTAAGGTCAGGATGTAATGATCCCGGTGTTTAGATAAGTGGGAGACAAGGAGACAAGATGAGGTTTGGGATGTGGAGGTGGTAGTGAATTCCCCGTGCCTCAGGAACCCGTAGAACGCTAAGTAAATAGCCGTTTTGATGACCGCGTTGGTATTTGTATCAAAAGGCGTGGCGTCCAGCAGGTCGGATAATGCCTTGAAAACATGACTGTTGATGGGCAGCCTTTGGGCTGGACGTGCGGGTTCCGTCTTCTGAATGCCTCTGAGTATTGTTTTGATTTGGTGGGAGGCCATGAAGCTGGTGTAGTTAGGGTGCAAGATTAGCATATGATGTTGAATGCCCGTAAGATACAGTTTGATGGTGTTGTATGACAATTTTAGTTTGAGGTGGCAAAAAGAAGCAAATCCCAAAACAGACGACATGATGAAAGGGTGCGTGATGTTGTGTTCTACCAGGAATCTGTTGAATAGCGTGAATGCTCTGTTGTATGCTCTATGTGTATTGACTGATAGTGAAAAGTGGGACAAAGACTGGCTATGCCGCATGATGGCCTCTAGTCCAGAATGAGTTGCTGAAAAGACGGGGTGCTGGAGGCAGTGGGTGATGCTGATGGGAGATCCTGGTGAAAAGCCTGAAATTTGAAGCGAGACAAATTGTCAGCAGCCGAATTGCACACCCCCGGGACATGGAAACAATGCAAGAAAAAATTATTGCAGGCGGCCAGCCAAGTAAGTCTTCGCATGAACCTCATGATTGTGAGGGATTTAGAACGACCTTTGTTTATGATCTGGCAGGTTGCTTGGTTGTCCGAGTAGCAGCGGACCGCCAGATTTGCCCATAAATGACCCCACGCCACGGCAGCCGATACGATGGGATAGATCTCAAAAAGCGCTGAGGTAGTGGAGAATCCTTCCAGACCCTGGACCTCAGGAGGCCAGCCGCCCCACAGACAATCGTCCCCAAATATGGCCGCAAAGCCTGTGGTAGATGCCGCATCTGACCAGATAGAGGGGGAAGAGTCCGACAGCTGAGGGAGAAACAAGCTCCTGCCATTCCAGGTGGACAGAAATCTCCTCCACATTCCCAGATCCGCCGCAGCATGGGCATCCAGAGACAATCTGTGCGAGTCGTGTAGGAACAAGGGGAAGAAGCCGTGAAATAAACGAGCGACCCTGGGGTATGATGCACCTGGCAAAGTTCAGGGAGCCCAGCAGGGACTGTAGTTCTCTGCGGTTGCAGGTGCCGAGTTGAAGATAGCCGTCTATATGGGTGAGGATGTCCTGGATCTTCCCGGACGGCAAACTGGCTTGCATTGAAGCTGAATCCAACTGGATACCCAGGAAGGTGATGATCGTGTCCGGCCCCTCTGTCTTCTTGGTGGAGAGGGGGACCCCCAGTTCCTTGAACAGCTTGACGGTGGCTCTGAGGCTGGAAGGAGGGGAAGTGTTTTCTTCCACCAATAGGAAGTCATCAAGGTAATGTAAAACCAGCGGGCACCTTGCTATATTCAATAGCAACCAGCATAACGCTTCCGCAAACACGTCGAAGATGGCCGGGCTGCTTTTGGACCCGAAGGTCAATCGGGAGAAAAAATAATAATCCCCAGACCACTTGATGCCATGCAGGTGCCACAGTGTAGGGTGAATCGGAAGTAATTTGAAGGCGTTGGCGATGTCGGTTTTGCTGAGCCATGCCCCCACTCCTGCTTGACTGATGGCCGTGATGGCGTGATCTATGGTGGTATACTGCAGAGAGAATTCCTCCGAGGGAATGAGGGAGTTGAGACTGGGGTTGCCCGTCCCGTGAGGTGCCGATAGGTCGATGATGAGCCTCTGTTTCTGGGAAGATTTCCCAGTGACGACGCCAATGGGGTTGGTGCGCCATGTGGCGAATGGGGGAGTCTTGAAAGGACCTAGCACAAAACCCTCTGTTACCTCTTGGGCTATGAGGGCGTCAATGGTGGTGGGGTTGTGTAGAGCGGATAAAAGATTGGGACATTCCAGGGTGCCTGTTGGCATATACAGGATGCCCGTGTGAAATCCTTCTGTCAATCCTGAAACGAGGAAATCTGAGAGATGCCTGGAGGGGTGTTGCGACATGAGCGCGGTAAAAACTGGCATGTTGATGGTTGTTAGATACGGTTTGGTAAACATTTTATTTGGACACATGGACTTGGCATGTGCCCGGAAACATTTGGTGCATATATGTAATAATTTACATCCGTTATAATTACAGGACCCCTCATTGAAGTTATTGCAAATCATGGATTTGCCTAGAAATTTGATCGGCCGACCCAGCTTGTCCCGGGCCAGTCTTTCCGGGACCCCGGAGGGACCAGCTGCCTGGGAGAGACCCTGTCTGACCGACGTGTTTGGGCAGAAATTGGTGGTGTGGGCCGTGGAGGAGCAGTGCGCACAGGCTGGGGTCCTGAGGCCTGCGAAGTGGCGACAGAATATGACCGTGTCGATCCTCGCCCAGTTGGAGCGGACTCCGTACTGGGAGAAGGCCCCCGCCACCTTCGCCGAAAAAGACCTGTGATAGTCATAAAACGCTGACCCTCCGTATTTGTTGCCCAAGTCCACCAGTTTGTGTAAGTAGAGGTCGAATTCCTCCCTCCTGTTGGGGTAGACCGCACAGATGACCTCTCTATAGATTCCGAAGGCCAACACGAATTCGGGAATGGTCAATTTCCTATTGAGCCGGGCATCCCTGGACTTGACCACAACTGATACCTCGTCGTAGGCATAAGTCGTGTTTTCGACCACGTCCTGGGAGGCAATCAGAAGGGAGGCCAGGTTTACATCCTTACCTTCCAGGATATCCCGTTTCAAGTGCTCAGGAATCATATGCGCCGGGTTGACTTCCTGGTCCTCCATGCTAGTGGACGGCGTGATCACCGGTAAGCCGGCCGGTGCTGGTGATGCCGCCGGTGGTGGACCTGCCAAGGAGAGGGTCGTGGTGACCGATTCTAACCTCTCCAACCTGGCGTTGACCGTTGACATAGACGTCATCAGAGAGGCCAGCATGGCATGGATGTCCCCGGTGCCGGACTGGCTGGGTCCTTCCCCCGCATCACTATTATTGCCCGATGCGCGCAGCAGCCGGAACAGTTCAGCTTTCCTTGCCGTGGCGGGGAAGGGGACATGCCGTTTCCTCAACTCCGCCGTGATGCGTGGAATTGTCCAGGACCGGATGGACGCTGGACTGGCTAGATCGTCTCCCGGAGTAGCAGTGACAGATCTAGCAGGGGTGCCAGGTAGGGAGAGGTTTCCCAACCCATCCAGCGACATACTACAATAAAAAAGTTTGATTAATTTGAGGCCACGCAGGACCGTGCTGGCTAGCTAGGCCAAATGGCGAAAAAATTACACTTGCATGGTGACAGGTGAGGCCCTGCTAATTGCCAAGCGGCTTTGAGAGGCTCTACCTATGATTTGGCGCGAGGGGGTAATGAGGCCACTCGTGGTAGTGGCAGGAGCGTTGGCCTCTCGGTGACTGTAAGATAGGACTAGGGGAAGGGAGTGACAGGTGAGGCCCTCTCTATGCAACATGCGAGGCGGCTTACTAACGAGGTGGCGCGTTGGGCAGGTGCCTCCGTACGTTTGAGGCGGGGTGTCGGCCTCGCGGGACCACTAACTGCCGGCGAAGCCGAAGAGGGGGGGGGGGGGAGGTACCTAGTGGGATGATCGTGCCCCTAAAGCCAGCACGCTGACCCTAACGGGACCATCCGAAATGTAAGGTAGATTTTGGTAAATGAGCAGGTGAACGTACCTGGTACCAAGAAAATATTCTCCGGATACACGGTAGTGTAAAACAGTATAGGTTGACCGCCTAAAAATAAGGGGGAGGGTAAACATAACAAAGTGTGATGAAAAGTGTAAATGCATGTGGTACATATGCATGACCGGAAGGATCATGGCGGTTATGACATGAAATGATAGCTAGCGCCTGGTGTGAACGAGACCAGTGCGTGCCGTGGCCCTGGCCAGGCGGAAGTGCGCGCCTGCAATTTGGAACATATCTGGACCGTGCCCCCGCAATTTCCACTCGTTCATTGAATAAGATGCAACAATTTGTAAATGGCTATTTTTTTTTTTTTTCAATGACCTATCCCCAGGGTGGAACATGGTTGTGAAAAGGTGACGACCCCTTTTTTTTTTTTTTTTGAGACAGTCACTTGTAGCTGAGTGCGGATGGGAAGTCTATGCCCCTCTGGCCAGCAGAGCATTGGTGAGATCATGCATGATTTCGGACAAGAGGGCCTGCTCATGATTTCCCTGTTTATGACATGGGTGTTGATGCGTTCCTTGTTTTTATTGGGGCTCCTGGGGAGTGTGTAACTAGAGGGGCATGCTGGGAGGCCTCCCCTGCTGTCCGACGGCGGCCCCCCGAACACAAGTGCTGCGCGCACGGCCGCCGGGACACCGCGCATGCGCCGACGGAATCGCCGCGCATGCGCAGAACCCCGGCCGCGCATGCGCAGACCAGGCACCAAGGACGCGGCCGGGCGCCATCGGCCGCGCGGCAGGGGGAGCGGTAACCAGGCAGGAGGTGGTGAGGGGATGTTTCGGCCGCGGTGAGCCCAGTGCAGGTAAATGAATGGGAGAGGGGGGGGGGGGGTGTGCGGTGCACCGCCGCTGGCCCCCGTGACTGCGCCCGTAATTGACCGGGGGGGGGGGGGGTGACATGGAGCCTGGGAAGAATCTATGTATTTGAACACCTGTGTCCGGAGTCGTCGGGACACTGCGCATGCGCCGACGAAATCGCCGTGCATGCGCAGAACCCCGGCCGCGCATGCGCAGACCAGGCCCCAGGACGCGGTCGGGCGCCATCGGCCGCGCGGCAGGAGGAGCGGCAACAGGCAGGAGGCGACGGGGAGGGGACGATCGCTAGTGAAAGTGAAATGAGGGGGGGGGGGGGGTGCACCGCAGCTGCCCCTGTGTTGTACATGATGAATGTTCGTTTGGGGTGAACCAGACCGGGTAGTGGGCTGAGATTAGCAGGTGCTGGCCGGCGTGACGGTCCTGTGGGGAGATGACAGAGGGCCTGAGAAATGAGCTGCTGGTGACTGGGCAGCCGTGACATGAATGCAGCGTGTGAAAGAACAACAGAAAAAGGGGGTTTTAAACCAGGAACCATTGCTGCATGCTGCCAGAGTGTATGACCAGAATGATGGTGCAAATCGTAAATGAGAACGCATGAACAGGTGTGACAGAAATGAATGATGGTGACTTGTATGAAACCGTGACATTAGTGCGCCTTGATGAAATGAGATGAACCGGTACTGGGGCAACCGTGAGGCCCTGCTGACCCGTACGAAATAACTCACAGTTTGACGGGCAAACGCGACCCACAGTGAACCGAGTGAAGCTGGGAAAAGAACAGCAATGCTCCAAAACCAGAACCAGACGGCGACGAAAAAGGCTCTCAGAAAATCAGCGGCTCGCAGGAAAATTCCTCAGAACTCCAACAAGCGACTTCCTCTCACCAAGCTCGGACCTCAGACGGTGCAGGAGCCAGGTAAGGGGGGTGCCCTAAATAGGCTGGAGGCGGACCTCAGCCCCTCCCACAAATCCAGGCAAATGCCTTAATACATATATATTGTGGGGGTTTTAACTCCGTCACTGTGCACACATACACGCGTGTCAGTTCACTCTTCACCACAGGCAGTGTTTATTTCAGCAAACAAAGGTAAACATGTCCAAACTTTAGCTTTAAGCTTTCTTCAGCCCACAAATATTGCATAACATAAAGTCCCACATTCTGTGTTCAGTCCAAATCAGGTAACAACAATATGGTCTCACCACTCTCTGGGGTCTTTCAGAAACCAAGTCCTCCCTCTTAGCTTGTTCAGCTTTAGTTAGCCTGTGCACACTTGATCTCCTCAGCTGAGATTCCCACACCCTTTTTAACCACACAGTAGGAAAACCCTGGATGGAGTACGGGAGTGACCTGTCCCACCCAAGCTCTCTGGTCACTCCTAAAACCCGGACCAAAAATCCACTTTAACGAAAACCTCCCAGCAACCTAATGTTACTGGTATACTTATTTCCGGGAATTATATCACTGAGGCATACATTCTCAGTGAGACGTACTGACCATCCACGATTCTCCCCTCTAGGTTACTACAATATATATATATAAAAATACATATCCAAACACATATAATCATGGCATTGCCGGTGATCACAATATAAATTCCTGCAAGGACATATAAGTTATTAAGAGTGAGCAATAATGCACTTAATTATTATGCAATATGCGTGCATAATAATGGATGACCCTAATCTAAGATCCGGAACCTGTGGAGGACCTGAGAAAAAAGGGAAAGAAAAGAAGTGATTAGGTGGGAAAGACCACGGGTGTGGAAGGGAAAAGAATGGTGGATACAGGTGTGCCCGAAACGTGTGTGTGAGAAAGTGAGTGGAAGTGAAAAAGTGAAGAAGACCTGTGAGGAATGAAATTGGTAAGTCAATACAAATGAAAAGTATAATCATTACAATAAAGTACCAATAATGGTGATAGACGCAAGCCATGCATGATCTTTGTCCTATCTGCAGCCCCTAGCTTGAGCCTCTATATAAAGAAGGATGACCAGTGCCCAATGCATGCCACAATGTATGGCAAATGCCAGCCTCAACGCAATGCCTGAACAGCGCACTATGGAGATGAATATATACACATAGAACAGAGACCCCCTAATTTCCCTTTAATGTATACATTTTTTTTACAATGGAACTCTATGGCTCACTATATAAATCAATGTAAGGTACTTAGCAAATATATTTTGATCAAAATCATTTGTGCCCATCCACCACGGCGAAGTGACCTCTTTTAGATGGGATCCTACTCTATAATGACTTCTCTCCTTGCACCAACAGACCTCAAATAAATTCATGGAGAGCAGGCTTCAGCTATATAACGCACTAATTAAAAGCAGCCCATGGTAAAGATGGGGTTTTTAGGAGTACACAACATAGAATTTAAAAATAATTAGATAAACTTGCACTCACTGTTTCGTGGATTTTTGTAATTTTTTTCTGAAACAATCAGTTTTGTAAAATTCCTGTTAGGGTCACAAGCTTGGATTTTCTCTTGAATGGGAGCTGAGCATCAGTAACCCAGAATGGCCACTACATAGTTGACAGAGCTGTGCTTCCTGTTCCATTCTCTGTGTTAGTTCTGCTGCTGGGAAGCTACTGAGAACAGCAGATCAGTGGACTGATGGATGTCAGCTCCCCACCAATCGGATATTAAAGACTTATCTTAAAAATAGGTCATCAATATCTATAATCCTGAAAACCCTTTAATGTTCTACGATTTCCATTTTCAGATACCATATGATTGAAGGGGTGAGGCTTAAAGGGTTTATCCAACCCCTATAATTACCCCTCCCCCCCCCAATGCCTGGGCCCATCATATACATTATACTTACCCCGCTCCCAGGCATCTGCGTTTCTCCTGATCCCCGCATGGCCGCCGCTGCATCTCGCTAGGGAGGCTCTTCCCCATCACAACCTGCAATTGGCTGCTGCCCCTGTTGCCGGATGTTTTGATCTGCACAATGGGGAGATGTGGCGGCCCTGCGGGATCAGGAGCTACGTGGGTGCTGGGTATTGGGGAAAGTATAACATATATGAGGGCCCTGGGCATTATAGGGGTTGGATGACACCTTTAAGCAAGGGAAAGGGTTTTTGCAACTTTCAACTTTTTTTTAACAGACCTCAGTTACATACAGCATACTAGGTGACAGGTCACCGCTGTAGCCAGTGATTGGCTTTAGCAGTCATGTCACCTCAGAGGCAGAGACCAGGTAAGTATGATCCTCACCGTGGGTCCGGCCACTCTGTAAGGTCTGTTAAAAAAAAAAAGTTTAAATATGCATAACCCCTTTAAGATTCTTTGTATTCTATTGTAGATTTAGTAGTAAGTCATCAATTATAGTTCGGTGCTGGTTTGACATCCGGCACCCCTGTCGATCAGCTGTTTGAAGAGAAGGCAGTGCTCGTATGAGTGCTGCCTTCTCTGCTCTGTTTACCTGCTCGTCGCAGCAATTGCAGTGTTTAGCAGGTGTACAAGTATGGCATCCCCATTCACTTCTATGAGATGGCTCCTTCCTATGCACTTGAACAGACAGGGCTGTCTCATAGAAGTTATTGGGGATGCCATACCTGGAATTACACCTGCTCACCACAGCAATTGCTGGGTCGAGCAGGTAAAGCAGAGAAGGCAGCGGAGGGTAGGTCATTAATAGTAAAAAGTGGACCACCCCTTTAATGCATCTGTAGCTTGACATGTAGTGTAGATTTTAAATCTACACTCACCTAAAGAATTATTAGGAACACCTGTTCTATTTCTCATTAATGCAATTATCTAGTCAACCAATCACATGGCAGTTTCTTCAATGCATTTAGGGGTGTGGTCCTGGTCAAGACAATCTCCTGAACTCCAAACTGAATGTCAGAATGGGAAAGAAAGGTGATTTAAGCAATTTTGAGCGTGGCATGGTTGTTGGTGCCAGAAGGGCCGGTCTGAGTATTTCACAATCTGCTCAGTTACTGGGATTTTCACGCACAACCATTTCTAGGGTTTACAAAGAATGGTGTGAAAAGGGAAAAACATCCAGTATACGGCAGTCCTGTGGGCAAAAATGCCTTGTGGATGCTAGAGGTCAGAGGAGAATGGACCGACTGATTCAAGCTGATAGAAGAGCAACGTTGACTGAAATAACCACTCGTTACAACCGAGGTATGCAGCAAAGCATTTGTGAAGCCACAACACGCACAACCTTGAGGCGGATGGGCTACAACAACAGAAGACCCCACACGGTACCACTCATCTCCACTACAAATAGGAAAAAGAGGCGCGAGCTCACCAAAATTGGACTGTTGAAGACTGGAAAAATGTTGCCTGGTCTGATGAGTCTCGATTTCTGTTGAGACATTCAAATGGTAGAGTCCGAATTTGGCATAAACAGAATGAGAACATGTATCCATCCTCTGATGGCTACTTCCAGCAGGATAATGCACCATGTCACAAAGCTCGAATCATTTCAAATTGGTTTCTTGAACATGACAATGAGTTCACTGTACTACAATGGCCCCACAGTCACCAGATCTCAACCCAATAGAGCATCTTTGGGATGTGGTGGAACGGGAGCTTTGTGCCCTGGATGTGCATCCCTCAAATCTCCATCAACTGCAAGATGCTATCCTATCAATATGGGTCAACATTTCTAAAGAATGCTATCAGCACCTTGTTGAATCAATGCCACGTAGAATTAAGGCAGTTCTGAAGGCAAAAGGGGGTCCAACACTGTATTAGTATGGTGTTCCTAATAATTCTTTAGGTGAGTGTACATGTCAATTTAATATCACAATTAGTGTTGAGCGAAAGTTAACAAAGTGAAAATCGATCCAAATTTCTGTAAAAATTAGATTTCAGAATTTCTTGACGATTGGTGGTAATTAATTAATTTGCACCCCCGCCCCCTATGTTTTCCCTGCTGATTGGCAACTTTCTGCCTCTGCATTGTATAGGAATAAAGCTGACAAGTAGTGGAAAGTCGCAAATTACTTTATCATGCACCAGACTGCCTCAGCAGGGGTAGTCCAAATAATTTATTATGCATTGTATTTCACTGTTTGTTTCCTGGCTATTACTACCAGCAAGGAAGATATGGTAAAGGTTGGTAGGAACAGGGTCAATCACCCTCTTCCTCCCCTCTTGGGAAGAGTGGGCTGGTCCTGCTTCCTGCCAAGAGCAGGGGGTTTCTGTGAGGCTACAGTGTGGAGAAAACGCAGCTTGCAGTCCTCCTACTCCTGTTACAGATTTCTCTGGAGAGAGCCAATACTAAACTGTCTGAAGTAAAACCTTCAGAGGATAAGAGACAACAGAGTGAATTGCTATATTCAGCTTCTACAGACACTGCTGTGAAGTAAGAGAAAACATCTCAAAGATACCCTCATCACTAAACAATAACTATCAAAAAAAATCACCACCAACCAACCTGCCTCTATATCCTTGCTGGTGCCAGAAGAGAATTGTACTAAAGCCTGCTGCTATTATTTGTATTTTCAAGTCCTATATTGCACTTAGTAAAAGGACTTAGTTATGTTCAATTCTGGGCTCATTCTTCAGTGCTACAACTGCTATGGACCCCAGGGAACGATGGCCTTAGGTAGGACATATCGGGGCCATTACCACTCCCATCCTCTACACCTGCTCCCACAGGGGCTCGCTGCAAGAGCATGTGCTGTTTTGAGGTCAGACAGTGGCAGCTCATCTGAGACGCCTGTCAGGTGCTGAACCCCTTCGAAGAAGCCTCAAATTTGTTGGCAGGGACTAATGCGACATGAACAATTTCATCGCCTTCATATTTATCTTAAAAGCTCATGCGGAAGAGGATGACGTAGAAGAAGAACAGCTAATGCATCTTGCTGTCCACCCTGTAGCTTCTGGGGACCCACAAGGAGAAACTCCCATGGAGGATGAGGAGTCTGTGTTGAAGAAGCAGGAGGAAGATGATAACAACGGCATTGTCCATGACACCCAATCTTCTAATTAGGGGGTGCAGAGCCGGTAAGAACTGGCTCCATGGGTATTTTGGCCAGAATGGCGAGCTACACCCTTGCTTGCTTATGTACTGACAGGTGTATCATTGACATCAAGCAGTCTGATGATTACTGGATAGCCATGCTTTTTGACCCTCACTATTAAAGCAAAATGCAGGAATGTTTTCCTCCCTCCGAAAGGGAGGCCAAATTACGTTATTACCAGGAAACACAGTGTACTTTGCTGGCTGCAGCTTTCTGTGAACAGACATGCAACCAGCTTGTCTGAAAGGGATACTCTTCACTCCCAGGCAGAGTCACCCATATCCCACTGCCACAAGAAGCAGAAGCTGCAGCAGCCAGTTCAGTCTCCTCAACATGATGGAGCAGATTTTTGCCGTTCCACTCCAAGCTGAGGCAAATGAGCAAGACGAGACATCTCGCCTCAATGCCCAGGTGTAGTCCTACCTACAATTTGGTCTGTCTCTGGCGCATACCCTGAACTTCTGGGCACACAGACTGCCTTCATTGTCATCTTGGGGAGGGTTTTTAGCACCGCGGCGTAGCATATGGCATTGTCACACCCAAATAGACAAAGTTGTCCTCCGTTAGTGTACAAAACATTTGAGATCTGAGTCTCAAATTTTTCCTTTATTGTAATAATTTCCACATGCATTGGCTTTCTGATTGGCCTTTACTTCTACATAGAAGCCATTTGAGTAATGCTACCTTGTGAAAGCATGAGGCAAGAATATAGCAGTATATTAAAGCACTGGTGATACCAGAGATGTGTTTCAGACGTGATGAAAATAAAATCCAGCTCACAGAAAGCAGGGCAATGCAGCACACTCCAGCACGGATCAATGGTGAGTTCCCACCTTGGATAGTCCAAGCAGAAAAAGGAACTGGATCCAGCGAGTAAAAATAACAAATCTTCTTTATTCCATATCAAATGTTAAAAAAACACACATAGTCAGTGACCAGCAGTCTGACATGTTTCAGTCAAAAGACCTTACTCATAGACTGACATTTGTGATTTTTAATTGCTGGATCCAGTCCCTTTTGTTTCTGCTTGGAAGTGTTTTAGATTAGCTTAGACTCCAACTGACAGTGCAGTATGCTGGTGTCACTGATCATATCGGTAAATAAATGAAATCAATTTGAAAGGCTACTGAGCGGCCAACAGTGGAGAAAGTAAATCACAGGTAAGAATCTCTATGGGATAGTAAACCAATTTTTAGACCCAAACTGTAATTTAGCTTTAACTAGTGAAAACAAATATACAGTAGTACCCTTGAATAAAGTATAAATAATGTTTGTCTGGTACAGCTATTTAGATTTTGAATATATGTACTATAAGTACTTTTTTTTTTTTTTTCTAGTGTCACACAGTTCCATAGAACGTTGCAATGTTGTCACCATCACAGGTACTACTCAAGCATTTTCTTCATATAAAGCTAGGTTACATACAGAAAAAAAAACTATGCATTTCTTGATACTTTGGGCACTCTGTGCCAAATATACTTCCAGAGCATCATCAATCTACTATAATGGAATAAAGATCTACATAATAGATCAGTCCAGGATCTTGGCTTCTCTCTAGACTGAAATCTTTTGGGCATCAAGACCTGGATGCGACTACTTCCTCGGAATCTCTTATTACTATGCTCCTGCTGGCCAATCAGAAGTCAAGGAAAGCTCACAATTGCTTTTGCAAGTTATGCAGACTTTCATGGGGAGTGATTTTTGCATTTCCATTAAACAAGTATCAAGCCTTATCATCATGGATATTATTATTATTTATTTGAAAGCACCATTAATTCCATTGTGCTGTACATCAAGAGGGGGTTATACATACATGATATAAAAATACAATATATAAGAAACTATTAACAGACTGATACAGATTGGGAGAGGACTTTGTCCGCAGGAGCTTGCATTCTACACATAAAGGAGGAGAAAAACAGTAGGTGAGGGTAAAAGCTGCTCTTGCTGGCAGCATGCTTATTGCAGGTGGTAGGCTTTCCTGAAGAGCTGGGTTGTACGGAGGTGTCAGCAGTGCGAAAAAGAGATTTTCTTTTAAGGGAATCTGTCATTAGGAAATTCACAGTTAAACAAGGCACAATACCTTGTAGGCATCTCTCAGCTGAATATAATGATACCTTTCAATTACTGATCTGTTGCTTCATTCTGGAGAAAAAGTACTTGTAATCTATATGCAAATGAGCAGTTAGGTGCACCAAGGGCAGGTCCACACCACTTTGTGCGTCCTTGCTACTCCTGCTTTCTGTGTCAGTCCATCTCTGTCATTGATTAACAGGGCCAAGTTCAACTTGCTCTGTCAATTAAGGAGGAGAGGCAAGTGCTGGCAGAGGAAGCCGGAGCTTCCCACGATTTCTGACTGGCCAAGAGGGATCAGCTAAAGCATAGCAATAAGGGATGCAAAGGAAGTAGTCATCCAGGCCCTGGTGCCTGGAGGAGCCCAAAGTCCCAAAAGATTTCAGTCTAGAGAAAACCCCAAATTCCGATCTTTATTCTATTATAGTGGTACAGAATTTTTAGTACGGTACCTTTGCTCCTCTTTAGATTGATGATGCCTTGTAAGTATCTTTGGTATAGAGTCCTCAAGTATCCATTCAGCTGAACAAGCACTAAAATGCTGAGTTTCCTGATGACAGCATTTGTGCTATATCATTTTGACTTTGTTTACAGTGAGATGACAGTTTACCAAATACGTATAACATAAATTAAAAATAATAGAGGTAGAAGATCTGTAAATGGAAATGTGGCAGTTATAGAGATTATTTTGGTAGAATATGTCATACCATTATCTAATTAATGTTCTTGTGTTTGTCTTTGCATCAGAACTGTAATTTTCTAGAGGAAATGGTTGCAGTGAAACATTTGTAAGACATTAATTGAACCAGAAGTCTATCATCAAGGCAAAGTTCTCCTTTTGGATCTATACTGTGCATCCTCACCAAATCAGTTAAAACAAACTGATTGTATTTTATTATCTTTCTTATTTCGATATAGTATCTGAAATTTCTTGATTGCACTCAATGTCTCTTATTTTAAATATGCAAGTCCCATCATGATTTCCTTGCTGTTTGGGAGGGAATACTGAGCCAATAAATTATTATACTTTGATATTTACATTTATTAATATCTTGCTCAAAGCATAAATTACCAGTAGTTGGATGAGCCCCTGGACCCTAGTGAAAATCCTTAAAGGATTTTTCCGAGTTTTTGAACTGGTGACCTATCCACGGGATAGATCAATGGATTGAGATCTGCACTCCAAAAGTAGTTGTAGTGTCAATGGTAAACTGGAGCCAATTGTGACAAAAGGGTTGTACCACGCATTCAATATCTTGTATTTAGAAGATCATTTTATTAATGAACATCAGTTCTATTAAGTCGTGACAAAAGAATAATCATATTTTCCAGTGATACTCATGAAAGTTTCTTCCGCTTTATGAATGTGTAAACAGGAAAAAGCACTTGTGGAAGTTTGGACTGATGTGCATTAATACAATTATCTTCTAAATACAATATTGAGTGCTGTGGTACAACCCTTCTATTCTCTGGATAGGTAATCAGTATCTGATCGGTGGGAGTCCGACACCCAGGACCACTGCCAATCAGCTGTTTGAGAAGGCACTGGCATTTGAAGTAGCTCCACTGCCTTCTCGCAGCTTTAAATAGGACATTTGCCATCACATTGGTCATATGACATAGGCACAGCTCAGCCCCATTGAAGTAGATGGTCCACTGGTGGGCGAGCATAGAGAAGGCCGGGGTGTTACTGCGAGTGCCGATGCCTTCTCAAACTGCTGATCAGCAGGGGTCCCAGGTGTTGGACCACCACTGATCAGATACCGATGACCTATCCGGAGGACAGGTATCAGTACAAAAATGTTGGAAAACCCTTTTAAAGAAGTAGCAAATTGGGGATATCTACCTAAACAAGTGACATTTTCTAAAGAGATGCATTAGCTTTTACATACTCTGTATATGTGATAAGCATATTTGATATACATCATAATGTACAAAATCTATTCTAAAAAATAGAAAATTTCACTTGTTTAGTGAGATATCTCTAACAAGAGTGATGTTATCGTGCAGGTAGCATAAGTCATCCAAAAAAGTTCTTGCCCAATTCTGTTGCTACTACTTTTAAGTTCCTGTGTGCCTTATAATATTAGTGTATTAAGTCAATGTCGCACAGTATAATACCGCACCAGGGTAGATTTAGTAACTAAAATATTCCCGCTGTGTGTCAGCCTAATCTGACAGGGGTTTAACACTTTTACGTTCATACAGCTTACAAATTGTATAATGTCAAATTGTAATGATCATTCTGTTTCAATTCTGGATCATTTTAACATCTTGACCAGGAACGTTCCTTTCTAAATCCAGAGGCGGGAAACGTATACAGACTCTATACCCACAGCTAAGAGTTTAGTCTAGTTGTATACAGTGTGCATTGCCCAGACCAGATCTTATTAATGCAAACTCTCATCTGTTAGGAGTTTAAGGATGCTGGCACACAGCACAAGAACCCGGAAAGTAACATAGACCTATGGGTGCTGGCTGACTACATGCAGATACTGTATCAACAAACATGCATTGAGGACGCAGTTTTTAAATGTAGCCAGCTGCAATTAATTAATTAAACTGTTTTGATGATGTATCCTATTCAGAACACCAGTGAAAGCAAAACAACTGTTTTGTGAAAGCATATTTGTTGATACAGTAACTGCATGTAGTCAGCCAGCACCCATAGGTCTATGTTACTTTCCGGGTTCTTAAAGTAAACATACATTTTTTAGAATCAAGCCATTTATAAAACAATTAAAGGGGTTGTGTCACATCAGCAAGTCACATTTATCATGCAGAGAAAGTTAATACAAGCCACTTACTAATGTATAGTGATTGTCCATATTGTCTCCTTTGCTGGCTTGATTCATTTTTCCACTGAATTATACATTGCTCATTTCCAGGGGTTATGACCACCACTACAGTGCAGAAATGAGAAAGGCCAGTGTTTTTTTCCTATAGTGTGGAAGCACGACCACCGCTGCTGGAATTCAGGGTGTTCGTAACCATGGAAACAAGCATTCTATAATGTGATGGAAAAATGAATCAAGCCAGCAAAGGTAGCACAGAACAGATGTAGATCTTTCCATTGTAACTTATCCCTAAGTCTGCTTCACTATTAGTTTTGGCTCATAGTAACTGATCAAAATGACTGAATTGTAAACTCGGTCTTAGGCCTCATGCACACGACCATTTTTTTTTTTCGTTTACGAGCCGTTTTTTGCGTTCATTCATTTCAATGGTTCCGCAAAAAAAAATAGCATTCCGTTTCAGTATTTCCGTTTTTCCGTTCCGTTAAAAGATAGAACATGTCCTATTATTGCCCGCAAATCACGTTCCGTGGCTCCATTCCAGTCAATGGGTCCGCAAAAAAACGGAACACATACGGAAATACATCCGTATGTCTTCTGTATCCGTTCCGTTTTTTCAGAACCATATATTGAAAATGTTATGCCCAGCCCAATTTTTTCTATGTAATTACTGTATACTGTATATACCATATGGAAAAACGGAATGGAAAAACGGAACAGAAACGGAAACACAACGGAGACGAAAAACAGAACAACGGATCCATTAAAAAAGGACCACAAAACACTGAAAAAGCCATACGGTCGTGTGCAATAAGCCTTAGGCAGCATAAAGAGACTAAGGACCAATACACACATCAGTGTTTGGTCAGTGATTTCCATCAGCGATTGTGAGCCAAAACCAGGTGAGGGTCAAAAACACAGAACAGTTGCAGATCTTTCCATTATACCTTAGCTTTGTGTAGGCTCCACTCCTGGTTTAGGCTCATAATCACTGATGGAAATCACTGGCCAAACACTCACTGTGTGAATAAAGCTCAAGAATGTGTTTTCTTGTGAAATCTCTTCAAAGTTCCCAAAGCTAAACAAGCAGCAATGTTCATGTTGGGTCAGTAAAATGGTGGCTTTGGAGCTTTTTATATATCTTTTATGAGATGATTCCATAATCTACATTATTTAATTTTACGAATTCTATGAACGGGTTTGTTGATGATTTTCACATTACTATAGTTTATAGAATATCTGTCTGACACAAGACGTAATAAATGTAAATAAACTCTTGATTTAATGCATCATTGATTATGTTGTCATTCATTTCTAGCAGAGTAAGTGGTAGACTGTAATAGAACATTGTTTGGTAATAGCCTTTAAGGGGTTGTACAGGCAGTATATATTGATGACCTATCCTCAGGATAGGCCATCAATATCTGATCGGTGGAGGTCAGACTCCCGGCACCCCCATCGATTAGCTGTTTGAAGAGGAGGTGACGCTCTATGAGAGCACTACTTCCTCTTCATTACACTGTGTGTCGTCTTGGAAGTCTTGGCAGCAATTGCAAGTAGTCGCTCCACAATGGATTTATTTTCCTGCACAAGCAGTGCTCGAATGGAGCACCGTCTCCTCTTCAAACAGTTGATCGGCGGGGGAGTTGGGAGTCGGAAGATAGGTCATAAACATGTACTGCCTGCACAACTCCTTTGAATCCAGTGTAAAAAGGTTGGCTAATCCTGCTTAGTGGTTATAATTCTCATTGATTAAACCTTTTTACTTTCATAGAGGGGATCCTCTTCTCTTGCCCTCATCCTTATTATGTAGCTGACCCTTGTCAAACTCTGGTGATCAATTTTTGAAAATCATCTGATGATCTGATGCTAGGAGCCGGTGCAGAGGATAGGAGTGGTAGTGGTGATGTAAAGGAAGATGATTATAGTGCAATGAACGTCTTTCTTCACGGAGTGCAAATAACAAATAGCATATCCAGCAACAGTTTGTAGAAATTGTAATGCTCTTCTCCCACATAATGAGGTATGGAGGCAGGAAATGTGGCAGAAGATGACACTTAGAAGTTTGCTAGCTGACAATGTCTGTCTCCTGATTTCCGGCCCTACAGCTGTACTCTGGCACCTCTGGCTGTTAATGTCAACTGTATGATGCAGACTTCTAGCTATGCCTATGAATCTATAAATAAAAACACACAGCGCCAACATAGCACATCACCAAAGTACTAGATGGTAGAGGAAGGCCGTGTGGCACCGCAATCACCTTTTGTTGTTGTGCAAATTAGGCAAAATGCTGTTAGAAGAGATGAGCAAATTTTTCAAAAATTCGATTCGCTGGTTCATAGAAATTTTTGGGAAAAATTTGCTTCAATCCGAATAAATTAGTGGCAAATTACATTAAAAAATGGCTATTTCCTGGCAGCAGAGAGCCTTTATAGTGGTGTAGAACACTGTGCCTTGCAGTAACATTAATAGGGAGTCTGCTTTGGTAGTGAAATAATACTGTGAATTGGAGTCCGTATGACATGCAGATGACAGGTGTCACTCTTAGAATCACTGCACACTTCACTTATTTGGGCAGTCACGGGGCCAAAACTCACCTCAGCCTTACAGGTCGATTTTAGCGCCAAGAAGAAGAGCACTCCTTTTACACCGTCATCAGCTGATTCCACATAGATGTCTATAGAACCTGTTCTATTCAATGCTTATACAAGTAGAGCCCCCCTGACAAAGTGGAGAGGGTGTCAGCAGTAAGTTTGTGTTGACGTCACTGATTAATTTGCTCTTCTTCTGATCTGTCAGAACAATAACCCATCTTCTTCTGATCTGTCAGAACAATAACCCACAAAAAACGGATCCTGTCTGTCGAGCATACGCCTTCACTCGCTCAGCATTTGCTCAAAAATCCATCAGTATTGCTAATGCCCAAAAAAAAAACAAGAGTGGATCTAAAACAGAGATGGCACGTGAATGGAATATTTGCATGTCTTCTGTGTTTTGTACCCATTCCTGCTTTTGGCTACCAAAACTTAAGCCAATTCTGATGGGGACCATACAGGCCTTACAGCTGCTACACAGACAGGATCCGTTGTGAGTCTCATTTTTCCTTCCTTCTGATAAATGCATGAGCATGAGAAGTCCACAGAGTGGACCTATGACATAGTGGCGAGGTGGAAGCAGCATGAGGAGACCACAGAGTGGCCCAATGACAGTGTCTGGAGGTGGCAGCAGTATGAGGAGGTCACCGAGTGGCACAATGACACAGTCTGGAGTTGGCAGTATCAGGAGAAGGCCACCGAGTGGCACAATGACAGAGTTTGGAGTTGGCAGCAGTATGAGGAGGCAACCGAGTGGCACAATGACAGAGTATTGAGGTGGCAGCAGTATGAGGAAGCCACCGAGTGGCACAATGACCGAGTCTGGAGGTGGCGACAGCATCAGGAGACCACAGAGTGGCCCAATGACAGAGTGTGGAGGAGGTGACAGCAGCAGCAGCAGCTTCAGGAGAAGGCCACTGAGTTGCACAATGACAGAGTCTGGAGTTGGCAGCATCAGGAGAAGGCCACTGAGTGGCACAATGACAGAGTCTGGAGGTGGCAGCAGTATTAGGAAGACACCGAGTGGCACAATGACCGAGTCTGGAAGTGGCGACAGCATCAGGAGACCACAGAGTGGCCCAATGACAGAGTGTGGAGGAGGTGACAGCAGCATCAGGAGGAGGCCACAGAGTGGCACAATGACCGAGTCTGGAGGTGGCGACAGCAGCAGCATCAGGAGGATACCACAGACTGGCAAGGTGACATAGTGTGAAGATGGCAGCAGCAGGATATCACAAAGTTGCAAGGTGACGTAGTGTGGGTATGTGCAAAAGTGAGAAAGAACAAAAAATATGTGCTTATATTCTCATATATAGCTCAGGAGGTATTAAAGGAGGATAGGGAATGGCACAGGGGCGCCAAGGGAGCGGTGTAATGAAGAATAAAGGTGAAAGTGAAACACTTAAAGGGAACCTGTCATCAACTTTATGCTGACCCCACTGAGGGCAGTATAAAGTAGTGACAGAAATGCTGATTTCAGCTGTGTGTCAATCATGAGCTAAAAGTAAGTGGTTACCAAAAACCAGCCTCATAATCATTGCAGCTCAGGCTTTGAAAAGAGTCAAATCTACCTGAGAAGAATCATGGTTATTCATAATCTCCTGCACTTCCTGCCAATCTGCTGATGATTCGCAGTTCTCTCCTAGAGAGAAAGGGAGAAAACTATTATCAGCAGGTGGGCAGGGAGAGCAGGAATTCATGAATAACCATGACTCTTCTCAGGTGGCCGTAACTCTTTTGGAGGCCCAGTCTGCAATGATTGTGATGTTAGTTCTTGGCAACCACTTACTTTTAACTTATAAATGACAGACCGCTGAAATCAACTCACCTGTCTGTACTTTATTCTGCCGTTAGTATGGGCAGCACAAAGTTGATGACAGGTTCCCTTTAAGTCAGCAACAGAAAATAAAGAAATCCAACTTCTGAAAAATGTGTCACTTTATTCCAACGTTAAAATCTCCACATACGGGGGCGTGGCCGGATGCCGGGAGGAGAGGACGCATAGTGCCTGAGCTCCGTCTGTGGAACCCCGTCCAAGGGCACAAAGCGATTATTATACATGCGGTAATTTCCATACTTACCTGCCCCAGGACAGCCCTTGATCCTGCAGCACTGCCGATGATGACAAGGGGGAGAAAGAAGGGAGCACAGCCTCAGAAAATGACGGCGTTCTTTCATCCAGCCGCCGGGTCTTCTCAAAATGGCGCCGATTCCCGCCACACAGAAGGAGAGCTCCGATCCTCTGCAGGCACATGCGACCAGCGATCTTCTGGGTCTCCCTCTTCAGCAGGCTCCAGCCCTCTGGCAGCACAGGAACCTAAAAAACAAAAGATGGTGAGTGAACAGCAATCTTATAATTCTCCCCTTGATACTTACACTGCATCGCCAGGCAAGGACACTGGCATAACAGTAGCCACAATGCAGGACATGCCTAAAGATTTGAAAAGATCTATTCATGGCAATTTTAAAGAGACAATCTCCATTATCCATGCAGACATAGTGGCTATAGGAGAAAGAACTGCACATTTAGAAGAAAAAATGGAGGAATTTGTTACAGCACATAATTCTCTGGTAGATAATCACAATGTGGTTGAAGATGACCTAGCAGCCATTAAACTTAACCCCTTAAGGACATAGGACGTACCGGTACGCCCTATTTCCCGAGTCCTTAAGGACCAAGGACGTACCGGTACGTCCTGACTTAAATTCGGAATTCCGGCGCCGCGGGGGTTAATCGGAACGGGACGCCGGCTGAAATCATTCAGCCGGCATCCCGTAACAACGCAGGGGGGGGTCATTTGACCCCCCCGTATCGGCGATCGCAGAAAACCGCAGGTCAATTCAGACCTGCGGTTTTCTGCGTTTCCGGTCCATTCGGGTGTCCTGTGACCCGATGAACCGGAAAAAGACTGCGATCGGTGGCGTAATTTTACACCACCTATCGCAGTCCGAGGATTTGGAGAGGCGGTGCTGGCCCTGGTGCTGAACGCCGCTGTCCAGGGTGCTGATTGGTGCAGGGGAGAGAGGCGCGAGATTCAAACTTCCTGCGCTCCTCTCTCCCCTCCTCTTCCTGTCCAGCACCCTGACCGTGCAGCACCGTCCAGAACGAGCTCCTGTGTCCCCACAATCGCCATCCATCACCCTCCTGCACCCATCGCCACCCAGGTAGGTTAGGGTCAGTGAGGGAGAGGCACCGTTAGGCAGGGAAAGAAGGGAAAAGTTAGTTAGGAAAAAAAAAAAACTTTTATTCCAAACTTCCATCTATCCATCTAACCCTAACCCAGACCCCCCCCTGCCACTTGCCCCCCCCAGTAACCCACTGGTGAATTTGATGGTGGAGCAGACGAATCTGTACGCCCAACAGTTCGTCGCTCAAAACCCAGGCTCAGTTTTGGCTAGACCCGGTGGCTGGACGCCGGTCAGTGCAGCCGAGATGAGGACATTTTGGGGCCTCGTGCTGCATATGGGTCTAGTCCAAAAACCCAGTGTCAGGCAATACTGGAGTGGGGACGTCCTATACCAGACCCCACTGTACAGTATGGTCATGACACGTACACGGTTTGAGGCCATCCGGAAATGTCTGCATTATTCCGATAATGCAGCATGTCCACCCCGAGGTGATCCTGCCTATGACCGGCTGTATAAGATACGGCCGGTCATCGATCACTTTGGGGCCAAATTCATGGAGGCCTACGTACCTGGAAGGGAGGTCGCGGTTGATGAGTCTCTCGTTGCGTTCAAGGGGAGACTCAGTTTCCGCCAATACATTCCCACAAAGCGGGCGAGGTATGGCGTGAAGCTATACAAAATTTGTGAGAGTGCCTCAGGGTACACTTACAAATTTCGTGTGTACGAGGGGCGAGATTCCCGTATTCAACCCCCAGAATGTCCCCCCACTCTGGGTGTTAGCGGGAAACTCGTGTGGGACCTTATGTACCCACTGCTGGATAATGGTTACCACTTGTACGTGGACAACTTTTATACCAGCATTCCCTTGTTCAGGTCCCTTGCCGCCAGATCCACGTTCGCTTGTGGGACCGTGCGGAAAAATCAACGCGGCCTCCCTGCCTACCCCCTCCAGGTACCTATCCCCAGGGGTGAGACCCGTGCCCTTACCAGTGGAAACCTGTTGCTGGTCAGGTATAAGGACAAGAGGGATGTCCTTATGCTGTCCACAATCCACGGTAATGGCACCACCCCTGTCCCTGTGCGAGGTACCGCGGCAACGGTCCTCAAGCCCGATTGTATCGTCGACTACAATCGGTATATGGGAGGAGTTGATCTCTCTGATCAAGTCCTCACGCCATATAACGCCATGCGCAAAACCCGGACATGGTACAAAAAAGTTGCGGTCTACTTGGTACAGGTTGCCATGTACAACTCTTTTGTACTATGCCGAAGCGCTGGCAGCACAGGGACATTCCTCCAGTTCTATGAGGCAGTCCTCAAGGCCCTGATCTTTTCGGACCGGGAAAGAGCAGGCCGGAGTACCTCGGGAACTGGAGGCGCCCGGATCGTCCCTGGCCAACACTTTCCAGGTGTGGTCCCCCATACTGGAAAGAAGGGACGAACCCAAAAAAAGTGCAGAGTGTGTCACAAGAGGGGGATACGGAAGGACACCACTACTCAATGTGACACGTGCCCCGATCATCCGGGCCTCTGCATTATCAATTGCTTCAGGGAGTATCACACTTCCATGGAGTACTAAATTTTTATAATCCCCAATAGTCCACTAGAGAACATAAAACACTATGGCTCTCAGACTTTGGAGACACGGAAACAATTTTTCTTTCCCCAAAAAATATTAGTTTTAGTGCAGGCATCCTCAAACTGCGGCCCTCCAGATGTTGTAAAACTATAACTCCCAGCATGCCCAGACAACCTACAGCTATCAGCAGGGCATGGAGGGAATTGTAGTTTTACAACATCTGGAGGGCCGCAGTTTTAGGATGCCTGCTTAGTGTTTCCAAAGTCTGAGAGCCATACATATTGGGCATCGTCGCGTGCGTAAAAGTCGTCGCTATAAAAATAACCTTTGACCAAACGCCTCTGATGAACGGTGATAAAAATATAAAATAAAAACTGTGCCAAAACACCCATTTTTGGGCAAAATTTCAATTTGAAAACATTTTGCCGGAAATAAAGCAAGGGTTAACAGCCAAACAAAACTAAATATTTATTGCCCCGATTCTGTAGTTTGCAGAAACACCCCATATGTGGTCGTAAATGGCTATATAGCCACACGCCAGGGCATAGAACGAAGGGAACTCCATACGGTTTCTGGAAGGCAGATTTTAAAGGACAGGTTTTTTTTTGACACCATGTCCCATTAGAAGCCCCCCCTGATGTAGCCTAGACTAGAAACTCCAAAAAAGTGACCCCATCTAAGAAACTACACCCCTCAAGGTATTCAAAAGTTACTTTACAAACTATGTTAACCCTTTAGGTGTTCCACAAAACTAAATCGCGAATGTAGAAACAATTTTAGAATTTAATTTTTTTGTTACATTGCCTCAAAAAAGAGTAAAATAGAGCAACCAAAAATCAAATTTACCCCAAAAATAGTCCCAAAACAACAACCACCGTATCCCGTAGTTTCCTAGATGGGGTCACTTTTATGGAGTTTCTACTCTAGGGGTGCATCAGGGGGCTTGAAAGGGTACATGGTGTCAATAAACCAGTCCAGCAAAATCTGCCTTCCAAAACCCATATGGTGTTCCCCTCCTTCTATGTGCTACCGTTTGGCCAAACAGTAGTTTACGACCACATATGGGGTGTTTTTGCAAACTACAGAATCAGGGCAACCCATTTTGAGTGTTGTTTGGCAGTTAACCCTTGTTTTACTCCTGGAAAAAATTGATTATATTGGAAAATTTTCCAAAAAATAGAAATTTCAAAATTGTTTCTCCATCTGCCATTAACTCTTGTGGAACACCTAAAGGGTTAACAAAGTTTGTAAACCCAGTTTTGAATACCTTGAGGGGTGTACTTTCTTAGATGGAGTCACTTTTTTGAAATTTCTATTCTGGGGGTGCAACAGGGGGCTTCAAATGGGACATGGTATAAACAAAACCAGTCCTGCCAAATCTGCCTTCCAAAACCCATATGGTGTTCCCCTCCTTCTATGTGCTACCGTTCGGCCAAACAGTAGTTTACAACCACATATGGGGTGTTTTTGCAAACTACAGAATCAGGGCAACCCATTTTGAGTGTTGTTTGGCAGTTAACCCTTGTTTTACTCCTGGAAAAAATTGATTATATTGGAAAATTTTCCAAAAAATAGAAATTTCAAAATTGTTTCTCCATCTGCCATTAACTCTTGTGGAACACCTAAAGGGTTAACAAAGTTTGTAAACCCAGTTTTGAATACCTTGAGGGGTGTACTTTCTTAGATGGAGTCACTTTTTTGAAATTTCTATACTGGGGGTGCAACAAGGGGCTTCAAATGGGACATGGTATAAACAAAACCAGTCCAGCAAAATCTGCCTTCCAAAACCCATATGGTGTTCCCCTCCTTCTATGTGCTACCGTTCGGCCAAACAGTAGTTTACGACCACATATGGGGTGTTTTTGCAAACTACAGAATCAGGGCAACCCATTTTGAGTGTTGTTTGGCAGTTAACCCTTGTTTTACTCCTGGAAAAAATTGATTATATTGGAAATTTTTCCAAAAAATAGAAATTTCAAAATTGTTTCTCCATCTGCCATTAACTCTTGTGGAACACCTAAAGGGTTAACAAAGTTTGTAAACCCAGTTTTGAATACCTTGAGGGGTGTACTTTCTTAGATGGAGTCACTTTTTTGAAATTTCTATACTGGGGGTGCAACAGGGGGCTTCAAATGGGACATGGTATAAACAAAACCAGTCCAGCAAAATCTGCCTTCCAAACCCCATATGGTGTTCCCCTCCTTCTATGTGCTACCGTTCGGCCAAACAGTAGTTTACGACCACATATGGGGTGTTTTTGCAAACTACAGAATCAGGGCAACCCATTTTGAGTGTTGTTTGGCAGTTAACCCTTGTTTTACTCCTGGAAAAAATTGATTATATTGGAAAATTTGCCAAAAAATAGAAATTTCAAAATTGTTTCTCCATCTGCCATTAACTCTTGTGGAACACCTAAAGGGTTAACAAAGTTTGTAAACCCAGTTTTGAATACCTTGAGGGGTGTACTTTCTTAGATGGAGTCACTTTTTTGAAATTTCTATACTGGGGGTGCAACAGGGGGCTTCAAATGGGACATGGTATAAACAAAACCAGTCCTGCAAAATCTGCCTTCCAAAACCCATATGGTGTTCCCCTCCTTCTATGTGCTAACGTTCGGCCAAACAGTAGTTTACGACCACATATGGGGTGTTTTTGCAAACTACAGAATCAGGGCAACCCATTTTGAGTGTTGTTTGGCAGTTAACCCTTGTTTTACTCCTGGAAAAAATTGATTATATTGGAAAATTTTCCAAAAAATAGAAATTTCAAAATTGTTTCTCCATCTGCCATTAACTCTTGTGGAAGACCTAAAGGGTTAATAAAGTTTGAAAAAACAGTTTTGAATACCTTGAGGGGTGTAGTTTCTAGAATGGGGTCATTTTTGGGAGGTTTCTATTATCTAAGCCTCACAATATGACTTCAAACCTGAACTGGTCCATAAAAAGATTTTGAAGATTTCTGAAAATTTCAAAATTTGCTTCTAAACTTCTAAGCCTTGTAACATCCCCAAAAAATAAAATATCATTCCCAAAACAATTCAAACATGAAGTAGACATATGGGGAATGTAAAGTCATCACAATTTTTGGGGGTATTACTATGTATTACAGAAGTAGAGAAACTGAAACTTTGAAATTTGCTAATTTTTCAAAATTTTTGGTAAAAATGGTATTTTTTTATGCAAAAAAATTAACTTTTTTGACCCAATTTTAGCAGTGACATGAAGTACAATATGTGACGAAAAAACAATCTCAGAACGGCCTGGGTAAGTCAAAGCGTTTTAAAGTTATGAGCACTTAAAGTGACACTGGTCAGATTTGCAAAAAATGGCCTGGTCCTTAAGGTGAAAATGAGCCCGGTCCTTAACCCCTTAAGGACCGGGCTCATTTTCACCTTAAGGACCGGGCTCATTTTCACCTTAAGGACCAGGCCATTTTTTGCAAATCTGACCAGTGTCACTTTAAGTGCTCATAACTTTAAAACGCTTTGACTTACCCAGGCCGTTCTGAGATTGTTTTTTCGTCACATATTGTACTTCATGACACTGCTAAAATTGGGTCAAAAAAGTTAATTTTTTTGCATAAAAAAATACAATTTTTACCGTAAATTTTGAAAAATTAGCAAATTTCAAATTTTCAGTTTCTCTACCTCTGTAATACATAGTAATACCCCCAAAAATTGTGATGACTTTACATTCCCCATATGTCTACTTCATGCTTGAATTGTTTTGGGAATGATATTTTATTTTTTGGGGATGTTATAAGGCTTAGAAGTTTAGAAGCAAATCTTGAAATTTTTCAGAAATTTACAAAAACTCAATTTTTAGCGACCAGTTCAGGTCTGAAGTCACTTTGCGAGGCTTACATAATAGAAACCACCCAAAAATGACCCCATCTAAGAAACTACACCCCTCGAGGTATTCAAAACTGATTTTGCATACATTGTTAACCCTTTAGGTGTTGCACAAGAGTTATTGGCAAATGGGGAGGAAATTTGAGAATTTCATATTTTTGTCAAATTTTTCATTTTAACCCATTTTTTCCACTAACAAACCAAGGGTTAACAGCCAAACAAGACTGTATCTTTATTGCCCTGACTCTGCCGTTTACAGAAACACCCAATATGTGGCCGTAAACTACTGTACGGCCACACAGCGGGGCGTAGAGTGAAAGGTGCACCATATGGTTTTTGGAAGGCTGATTTTTATGGACTGGTTTTTTGACACCATGTCCCATTTGAAGCCCCCTGATGCACCCCAAGAGGAGAAACTCCCTAAAAGTGACCCCATCTAAGAAACTACACCCCTCAAGGTATTCAAAACTGATTTTACATACGTCGTTAACCCTTTAGGTGTTGCACAAGAGTTATTGGCAAATGGGGATGAAATTTGAGAATTTCATTTTTTTGCCTAATTTTCAATTTTAACCCATTTTTTCCACTAACAAAGCAAGGGTTAACAGCCAAACAAGATTGTATCTTTATTGCCCTGACTCTGCCGTTTACAGAAACACCCCATATGTGGCCGTAAACTACTGTACGGGCACACAGTAGGGCGTAGAGTGAAAGGTGCGCGGTTTGGTTTTTGGAAGCCAGATTTTGCTGGACTGGTTTTTTGACACCATGTCCCATTTGAAGCCCCCTGATGCACCCCAAGAGGAGAAACTCCCTAAAAGTGACCCCATCTAAGAAACTACACCCCTCAAGGTATTCAAAACTGATTTTACATACGTCGTTAACCCTTTAGGTGTTGCACAAGAGTTATTGGCAAATGGGGATGAAATTTGAGAATTTCATTTTTTTGCCTAATTTTCAATTTTAACCCATTTTTTCCACTAACAAAGCAAAGGTTAACAGCCAAACAAGATTGTATCTTTATTGCCCTGACTCTGCCGTTTACAGAAACACCCCATATGTGGCCGTAAACTACTGTACGGGCACACAGTAGGGCGTAGAGTGAAAGGTGCGCGGTTTGGTTTTTGGAAGCCAGATTTTGCTGGACTGGTTTTTTGACACCATGTCCCATTTGAAGCCCCCCTGATGCACCCCTAGAGTAGAAACTCCATAAAAGTGACCCCATCTAAGAAACTACACCCCTCAAGCTATTCAAAACTGATTTTACAAACTTTGTTAACCCTTTAGGTGTTGCACAAGATTTAATGGAAAATAGAGACACAATTTCAAAATTTCACATTTTTGGCAGATTTTCCATTTTAATATTTTTTTTCCAGTTACAAAGCAAGGGTTAACAGCTAAACAAAACTCAATATTTATGACCCTAATTCTGTAGTTTACAGAAACACCCCATATGTGGTTGTAAACCGCTGTATGGGCACACGGCAGGGCGCAGAAGGAAAGGAATTCCATACGGTTTTTGGAAGGCAGGTTTTGCTGGACTGTTTTTTTTGACACCATGTCCCATTTGAAGCCCCCCTGATGCACCCCTAGAGTAGAAACTCCAAAAAAGTGACCCCATTTTAGAAACTACGGGATAGGGTGGCAGTTTTGTTGGTACTAGTTTAGGGTACATATGATTTTTGGTTGCTCTATATTACACTTTTTGTGCAGCAAGGTAACAAGAAATAGCTTTTTTGGCACGTTTTTTTTTTTTGTTATTTACAACATTCATCTGACAGGTTAGATTATGTGGTATTTTTATAGAGCAGGTTGTCGCGGACGCGGCGATACCTAATATGTATACATTTTTTTTTATTTATGTAAGTTTTATACAATAACTTCATTTTTAAAACCAAAAAAATGTTTTAGTGTCTCCATATTCTAAGAGCCATAGTTTTTTCAGTTTTTGGGCGATTATCTTGAGTAGGGTCTCATTTTTTGCGGGATGAGATGACGGTTTGATTGGCACTATTTTGGGGTGCATATGATTTTTTGATCGCTTGCTATTACACTTTTTGTGACGTAAGATGGCAAAAAATGGCTTTTTTTACACTGTTTTTATTTTTATTTTTTTACGGTGGTCATCTGAGGGGTTAGGTCATGTGATATTTTTATAGAGCCGGTCGATACGGACGCGGCGATACCTAATATGTATACTTTTTTTTTATTTATGTAAGTTTTACAGAATGAGTTCATTTTTGAAAAAAAAAAAATCATGTTTTAGTGTCTCCATAGTCTAAGAGCCATAGTTTTTTCAGCTTTTGGGCGATTATCTTGAGTAGGGTCTCATTTTTTGCGGGATGAGATGACGGTTTGATTGGTACTATTTTGGCGTACATGCGACTTTTTTGATCACTTTTATTACTTTTTTTGGGAAGTAAGGTGGGCAAAATTTCAATTTTCTCATAGTTTTTATTTTTTTATTTTTATGGCGTTCACCGTGCGGGGAAAGTAACATGACCATTTTATAGATCAGGTCGTTACGGACGCGGCGATACCTAATATGTGTAGTTTATTTTATTTTTTTAATTTTTATTCAGTGATAAATGTTTTTTTTTTTATCTTAACTTTTTTCACTTTTTTTTACATTTTTGTGACCCAGACCCACTTGGTTCTTGAAGATCCAGTGGGTCTGGTGTCTGTATAATACAGTACAGAACAATATATATTGTTCTGTACTGTATTTTACTTACACTGAACAGATCTGTGCTTTTAGCATAGATCTGTTCAGCACCATGGACAGCAGGACGCCTGAGCAGGCGTCCTGTTGCCATGGGAACCCTCCCCGTCTGCTCAGAACTTCGCAGACGGGGAAGGGTAAGCACGGGGCTGAGGGGGGCTCTCTGGGGGCCCTCTCCCTCTCCATCGGGGGGCTGCAAAGCCACAGCAGCCCCCCGATGGAGAGGGAGCTCCCTGACCGATGACAGTTAACTTTTTCCATACAGCGGTCCGTACGGACTGCGGTATGGAAAGGGTTAAACGGCTGACATCTGCACAGATGTCAGCCGTTTATACCAGGGTGCCAGCAATGTGCTGGCACCCTGGTATACCCACTAGAAGCCAACGATCGTTCATGGGGAGGCGGGCGGGGGATCGCGATCCCGCCTGCCGCACCGCCCGCCTCCCGCAACGCCCCCACCGCCTGCGACACCCCCCCCGCACCACCCTCCGGCATAAAATCGTGCAGGGGTGCAGGGGGGGGTGAAAAATAATGATTTTAGCCACTCTAAAGTTTCTGATCCCCGCGGTCAGGGACCGCGGCGATCAGAAACTGCAAAAAGCGCAGCAAACCGCAGGTCTGAATTGACCTGCGGTTTGCTGCGATCGCCGATACGGGGGGGTCAAATGACCCCCCCCTGCATTGTTACGGGATGCCGGCTGAATGATTTCAGCCGAAATCCTGTTCCAATTAACCCCTGGGGCGCCGGAATACAGATTTTAAGTCAGGACGTACCGGTACGTCCTCGGTCCTTAAGGACTCGGGAAATAGGGCGTACCGGTACGTCCTAGGTCCTTAAGGACTCGGGAAATAGGGCGTACCGGTACGTCCTAGGTCCTTAAGGGGTTAAGGGGTTAAAGGGATTCTGTCACCTCGTATAACACAAATTCAGATTTTAAACCAGTCATGCTCCACAGCTTACCTTGAATCGGCTGTGCTGTTTTTTATTGTAATCCGTCCAGCAGTTTTGCAGAAAAAACGACTTTTATAAAACCCTGAAGGTGCCCAGAGGGGCGTTATGTTCCCCTTTGTGTGCCCAGTAACGCCCCTCTTACAGTGCCCAAAACGCCTTCCTCCAGAATCCCTAACCGCCCACAGCGTCTCGTCCCTCTCCTCCCCCTCCCTGACGGCCGAGCGAAGTCTCGCGCGAGCATCGGACGTCACTGGGCTCGGCGCATGCCCAGTGACGACGATGAAGCTCCTGCCCTCAGTCTCCAGCAATTCGCACTGGCGCAGCCCTCAGTGGGTACTGCATCTGCGCGAGACTTCGCTCGGCCGCCAGGGATGGGGAGGAGAGGGATGAGACGCTGTTTGGGCGGTTAGGGATTCTGGAGGAAGGCGTTTTGGGCACTGTAAGAGGGGCGTTACTGGGCACACAAAGGGGAACATAACGCCCCTCTGGGCACCTTCAGGGTTTTATAAAAGTAGTTTTTCTGCAAAACTGCTGGACGGATTACAATAAAAAACAGCACAGCCGATTCAAGGTAAGCTGTGGAGCATGACTGGTTTAAAATCTGAATTTGTGTTATACGATGTGACAGAATCCCTTTAAAATTGCTGATCTGGAGGATCGCTCCAGGAGAAATAATATCAGATTCAGAAACATCCCTGAAAGTGTTCTGGACTCTCAGCTACAAGAATATATTTCAGACCTTATCATGTCATACCTGCCAGATACCCCTGGATCTGAGTTAATCATTGACCGGGTACATCGGGTTCCTAAACCTAAAGCTCTACCAGCCTCTATTCCCAGGGACGTCCTAGCCAGGACACATTTCTATCATCTGAAAGACTCCCTAATGAGAGAAGCTCAAAAAAAGAGGAAAGACATCCCTGAAAGATTTTGTAATGTCCTCCTATTTACCGACCTCTCACCAGCGACATTAAGCAGGAGGCGTGATTTTCAAATCTATACCAAAGCGCTGAGGGATAACAATATTCCCTACAAATGGGGATACCCTGTTAAGCTAATTGTGAGATATCAAAACTCATCAATTGTTCTAGTTTCTCCTCAGGAAGCAGCAGAAACTCTCTCCAAATGGAACATCACTGTGCCACCGGAGGGCACCAAAGACAAAGCAATGAACTCTCCTACCAACAGATCCTCATCTGATAGAAAACAACTCAACCTAACACCGGAGTGGACCAAAGTAGGAAAAACTCCTCCGTGACCTCCATTCTGGACAGTAATTATAGTCTCATAAAGCTTATGTTATATACAAGTTTTACGGGGTTCCACACCCTTCTGCTCTACCTCTCAGAACATATAATCCATCTAAGTGTTCTTATTCCCTAATCCACTGTTACTTTTACGCCTTCCAAACTAAGTGACAGACATCACAGTTTAGTTGTCATTGTTAGACCCTTATTATGTTATTGTTATTTATTATTTTCTTTTCTTTTTGTGTTTTGTCGGGTTACACACAAAGGGTTTACCCCTATCTCCTCAAATGCTTGAAAACAAAAGGTACAAACTCACGGTCCCCACCGTTGTTACACGGTTACATCTGGGTACTTCATTTTTTAACCCCTTAAGGACACATGACATATCGGTACGGCATGTTTCCCGAGTCCTTAAGGACACATGACGTACCGGTACGTCATGTGTTGTTCCGATCACTGCCGCCCAGCCGGCTGTGATCGGAACAAGGTGCCTGCTCAAATCATTGAGCAGGCACCTCGGCTAAATGCGCGGGGGGGTCCCGTGACCCCCCCATGTCGGCGATCGCAACAAACCGCAGGTCAATTCAGACCTGCGGTTTGTTGCGCTTTCTGCAGTTTCTGATCCCCGCGATCCCTGACCGTGGGGATCAGAAACTTTTATATGCCGAAAATATATATGTTTCACCCCATATGCGGGCGGTGCGAGAGGCGGGCGGTGCGGCAGGTGGGATCGCGATCCCCCGCCCGCCTCCCCTTGAATAATCGTTGGTGTACAGTGGGTATACCAGGGTGTCAGCACATTGCTGACACCCTGGTATAAACGGCTGACATCTGTGATGCAATGTCAGCCGTTTAACCCTTTCCATACCGCGGTCCGTACGGACCGCTGTATGGAAAAGGTTAACAGCTCAGGGAGCTCCCTCCCTCTCCCATCGGGGGGCTGTTGTGCCTTGAGAGCCCCCAGACAGCCCCCAGACAGCCCCCCTCCTTACCCTTCCCCGTCTGCGCAGTTCTGGCCACTACTGAGCAGACGGGGAAGGTTCCCATGGCAACAGGACGCCATCTCAGGCATCCTGCTGTCCATGGTGCTGAACAGATCTGTGCTAAAGGCATAGATCTGTCCAGACAAAGTGTAAGTAAAATACAATACAAAACACTATATAGTGTACTGTACTGTATTATACAGACATCAGAACCACTGGATCTTCAAGAACCAAGTGGGTCTAAGTCAAAAAAAAAAGTGAAAAAAAGTGGGAAAAAAAGTAAAAATAAAAAAAACATTTATCACTGATTAAAAATGAAAATAATAAAATTCCCTACACATGTTTGGTATCGCCACGTCCGTAACGACCTGATCTATAAAACGGTCATGTTACTTTACCCGAACGGTGAACGCCATAAAAATAAAAAATAAAAAACTATGATGAAATTTAAATTTTGCCCACCTTACTTCACAAAAAAGGTAATAAAAGTGATCAAAAAAGTCGCATGTACGCCAAAATTGTAACAAACCATCATCTCATCCCGCAAAAATCATACCCTACCCAAGATAATCACCCAAAAACTGAAAAAACTATGGCTCTTAGACTATGGCAACACTAAAACATGATTTTTTTTGTTTCAAAATGAAATCATTGTGTAAAACTTACATAAATTAAAAAAAGGTATACATATTAGGTATCGCCGCGTCCGTATCGACCGGCTCCATAAAAATATCACATGACCGAACCCCTCAGATGACCACCGTAAAAAAATAAAAATAAAAACGGTGTAAAAAATGAATTTTTTTGTCATCTTACGTCACAAAAAGTGTAATAGCAAGCGATTAAAAAATCATATGCACCCCAAAATAGTGCCAATCAAACCATCATCTCATCCCGCAAAAAATGAGACCCTACTTAAAATAATCTCCCAAAAACTGATAAAACTATGGCTCTTAGATTATGGAGACACTAAAACTTTTTTTTTGTTTTAAAAATGAAATCATTGTGTAAAACTTACATAAATAAAAAAATTGTATACATATTAGGTATCGCCGTGTCCGTAACAACCTGCTCTATAAAATTACCACATGATCTAACCTGTCAAATGAATGAATATAAAAAAAAAAAAACGGTGCCAAAAAAGCTATTTCTTGTTACCTTGCCGCACAAAAAGAGTAATATAGAGCAACCAAAAATCATATGTACACTAAACTAGTACCAACAAAACTGCCACCCTATCCCGTAGTTTCTAAAATGGGGTCACTTTTTTGGAGTTTCTACTCTAGGGGTGCATCAGGGGGGCTTCAAATGGCACATGGTGTTAAAAAAAACAGTCCAGCAAAATCTGCCTTTCAAAAACCGTATGGCATTCCTTTCCTTCTGCGCCCTGCCGTGTGCCCGTACAGAAGTTTACAACCACATATAGGGTGTTTCTGTAAACTACAGAATCAGGGCCATAAATAATGAGTTTTGTTTGGCTGTTAACCCTTGCTTTGTAACTGGAAAAAAAATATTAAATGGAAAATCTGCCAAAAAAGTGAAATCTTAAAATTGTATCTCTATTTTCCATTAAATCTTGTGCAACACAAAGGGTTAACAAAGTTTGTAAAATCAGTTTTGAATACCTTGAGGGGTGTAGTTTCTTAGATGGGGTCACTTTTATGAAGTTTCTACTCTAGGGGTGCATCAGGGGGGCTTCAAATGGGACATGGTGTCAAAAAAACAGTCCAGCAAAATCTGCCTACCATATGGCATTCCTTTCCTTCTGCGCCCCGCTGTGTGGCCGTACAGTAGTTTACGGCCACATATGGGGTGTTTCTGTAAACGGCAGAGTCAGGGCAATAAAGATACAGTCTTGTTTGGCTGTTAACCCTTGCTTTGTTAGTGGAAAAAATGGGTTAAAATGGAAAATTAGACTAGATGGTATAGGGTTGGAGGCTAGTCACTTATCAACCTGTATCCTCTACTTACCCGAACCATTTTAGGCAATGAGCCCCACTGGGCTAGGATACCATCTATTAGGGTAGCCAGGTTTTGACTTCTGGCTCTCCCTTGTCTGAAACTATCTCTGCACCATTCTCTAATTGGACTATTTTTTTATATGGAGGCGTATATCCCAAATTACAGAACATTTTATAATTTTAGACCTGTAACAGACGCCCACCATATAGAATTCCATTTAATATATTTTTTAAATAAATTATTAAATATTCTTAATTTTATAATTATTTTTTATTTTTCATTTTTTCATTTTCAATACACAATTTTTATATTTAATATTATTAGGTAACTGATGGATATATATATATAGCAAAAATATATGACCATTTAATGATTATGGAATACTCATGATAGTAAGAATAAGCTATGATGGGATCCTATCATTATTTTTCTATGCATTCTTTATACTGCAGTAGATTTTATATGTTCCTGTAAATGTATACTATTATATAATTTTGTTCATATAAGAGGTTAATGCGACAGGCTATATAGAAAATTAAGTATGACTAATGGTTCTGATGAACTCAAGATTCTATAAAACAAGAAAACGCATGGTTGCATAAAAAACCGCAGACAAATCGCGGCAATACCGCAACATATAGTAAATTGTATCTGGGACATTCAGATCTTCCCGATCCATTTCGGGTTTACTATAGAACCCTTTTGGCAGCTAAAATGAATAAAAAGCAGGCAAACGAGTCAGATCCAATAGAGCCACTGAGGAAGAAGGTGGATAACCTTCGAAACGCGTCTGGCGTGGATGAATTGGACCTGACAATAAACCGCAACAGTTTGCCATTTGATGTTGGATAAGAGAAAGCGCTTTCTAGGATAAAGGAATTATGTCCTTCTAGCAGCCACCTATGGACGTGATTGCACCAAAGACAGGTGGAACACCCATTCCAATCAAGGAAATCTAAGGTGAACCTGCAGTGGGACAGAGCAAGCAGTATCAAGCACCTCTACTCACAGCCGGACCTGAAAAATCACAGGATCATACCTTGCAGGTTTTTTACCTAAACAGCTAGGCTGCTTTTTGTCTGCTGCCCAGGGATATATCTTACCCTGAATTTCTACTACGTGGGACGCCACGGTGAGGACGGTAGAAAGTCCGTACGTGAGTAATAAAACATTTTACTATATGTGCACACATTGCTGCTTAACCGCTTCACTGCATATTTAATGAACTATTGCCATTGCAACCTAAGGCTGCTTCAACTAGAGATTCGTTGGATTGTTACATTGTGTAACTCAGTATATTTCTCGGATTAAATATTGGAACATTAAGCTGATTTTCAGGAACCTTTGCTACACTATTGCAGAAAGACTGAGTTCTAGGATTAATCTCCACAGACATTTTCCACGGATACGTATCACTGTAACCATTTGAGCACTGTTTTTTTGCTATTTATTGCACTGATTCATTAATACTATTTTTATGTCACTATGCTTTATCACTAAAATATTAGTTTTGTATTCATTTATTGACGTACTGGTTTGGCACTATTTGCACATTTTGCATTATATTTGAATTTGATTTCGTTGAGATATAATTAGTATTGGCCATTGCTCTAACTAATCAAATATACTTAGTATTGCAGCCTGTATGCAATCTGGCTTAACCTTGGTCATCTATATATGATCCCTTGGCCGGCATATCAGGCCCCCACCCCCGAATATTAGTTATATCAGTGGACTAATATTACATTATATTTATATTTATATTTTATTAATTGTATTTTAATAGGGCTTTAATCTGTTCAGGATATATCACTTCATTTTATATGTGCATGGTGACCTCTATATATTGTTACCAATAAACTAGTGTCATATTGCTTACTCTGTGGTCCAGGTATAAGAGTGCCCATCCTTTTCTTTACTATTATTGCTCTATTTCTGGTGATCGGGGTACGACATCGGGTTGGAGCACCTTGCCAGCTTGAGTCAGGGGTGAGCCGTCCTTTACCTTATCTATATACATATCATTAACGTACCCAATAAGGTCAGAGCTCCCTCTGCCTCTAAAATGGATATCTGGAACCACATAGAAAGCAAGCGACTTAAGGTAGAAACCTATAGGTTTGATGATCTAAGTACTCATGATTCAAATACCATTGGAGGTGAGAAGTCTTTAGAAGACATATTCAGGGAACTTGAACCATTGTAGCTTAAACAACTTAGACAACAGTGGGAAATCAAGTCGCTGAAATTATGTATTGAGGAGAAGAGAATCCCTAAGGGATTAATGCTATCCAAGATTCCTGCACAGGATCTGTGTAATAAGGAATTTAAGAAAGAGTGGGAAGCATTGTTACTCTCCCAATCTATAATGTTGACACAACTCATTATAAAAAGGAGATGTAAAATATTGGAAGAGCTAAATGAGAGAATAAAACAAATCAAAATTGTGGTCGACAAACTGCCAGATAGTGAGGAGTTAGCTATGTGGCAGGAACGTCTATGTAAAAGTCTGGACAAAATGGAGTTGGAGATAATTAATAAAAAAAACTAGGAAATATAGATTTAATGCTAAACCAATAGAGGGTTATAACTATAGAGCTAACTCGCAAGAAGGTGATCCAAATATTAGACCTTTGGGCCATTTAAATAACGACATTTATCCCCCTAGATATACCATTACTGTGAGCAATAGATTTGAGGCATTAAATTATAATCATTTTTTGGACAGAACTCCACCCCACCACAAGACAAGGATCAGACAGAGATCACAGACACTGAACGACACGTATGTCCAACCTCAACAGATAGGAGTACATCACAACATGAGAACCAGACACAGATCACGTTCACCATTCAGAGACCAAATTTACCAACAGTCATTGCCAACACACACATACAACTTGAGGAACAGGCTCAATTATCAACTAGAAGATCAAGAGCCGCAACAGAGGACCAGGCCCCTACATAATCACAGATATCAATACACACCCAAACATTTGAGAGAGGGAACACACAGACACCAACAGAACCCAGATTCAAAAGAAAGATACGAAGATCCCAAAGAAAAAAGAGGGACTTACAACAGACACAGATAGATAAATCAGAAGCTGTAGTAAACCTCAGTTCCGTGGTCCTGACTGATTCTCAGACAAGACTACTAAACAGGGGTCTTAAGTTTGCACCTACAGCTAAACTGAATAAATTTGACACGTGTGTGGGTATAGAGAAATTTGTGAGGAAACTCTGTTTGAAAAAATATTTTTTGAAAAATCCGATATTAAAAAATACAGATGAATGTGGGGATGCAGAGATCAAACATACATCTCTTAAACCAAAATCAAAAAAGTTTCCAAGACAGGAGATTGGCGCAGAGATAGCCACTTTTAGAAGAAATATAGAGACAGACCTGAGAAAGGTACCTGACAAACAGATGAGGAGAAATAATCTGACCACACAGGAGATTAAAGCGATTAAGGAATTACAAAAACTAAATAACCTCACTATTCGCCCCGCTGATAAAGGCGGAGCTATCGTTCTCCTGGAAACAACCAAATATAATGTGGAGTGCCTGAGACAACTCGCAGACACAACAACTTATAAGAGGTTGAGAAAGGATCCTACAGAAGAATTCTCAAAGCTATTGAATCAATATTGTAACAGAGGACTTGAGGATGGATTACTTTCTAAGCAGGAATCTGACTTTATTTTGGGGACACAGCAGAGGCTACCTGTATTTTACTGCCTGCCTAAAATACATAAAAGTATGACTGATCCGCCAGGTCGCCCTATAATTTCGGGTATGGGGTCTTTGACATCTAATCTGTCCCAATACATAGACCAACTCATTCAGCCAACAGTGAAGACTATTCCAGCTTATCTCAAAGATACCACCCAGATTGTCCAGATTCTGGAAAATTTGAAGGTGGAGCCACATTGGCTGATAGGGACTTTGGATGTCCAATCACTCTATACCGTGATTGAGCATGAACAGGGCACCAATACCATGAGTTTGCAATTGAGGAACCATGGTAGCCTCAAAGAGAAACAAATTGATTTCTTGGCAGAGGGTGTGAGACATATATTAACGCATAACTATTTTTTCTTTGAGGGGGCTTATTATCTCCAGATTCGGGGCACTGCCATGGGCACCAGATTCGCCCCCAGCTATGCCAACCTTTTCATGGCACAATGGGAACAGGAGACCATCACACCCAGGCTGGGGTCGGATCTGGTGCTCTGGCAGCGTTTTATCGATGATATAATTTTTATTTGGCAGGGGGATATAATTAGCCTCCACACCTTCTTAGAAGAAATCAATATAAACAAATATAATCTTAATTTCTCCTCTAACATTAATCAAGAATTTACAGAATTTCTCGATTTACGGATTACCACTCAGATGGACCATTATGTGTGTACCACCTTTCAGAAAAAAGTAGCCAAGAATAGCTTCATCCTCTTCTCTAGCTGTCATTTGCCCTCCTGGTTATTGAATATACCAACTGGTCAGTTCCGCAGAATTAAAAGGAACTGCACAAACCAGGCAGAGTTTGAGGAAGAGGCTATTAACATGAAAGAAAAATTCTTGGCAAAAGACTATCCAGAGACAGTAGTCGAAAATGCTTTAAAAAAGGTTAGAATGATGGATAGGGAAAAATTCTTTGAAACCAACCAAGAGAGGACTGACAAGCCCAAGGAAGATGACAAATTCCGCATTAAACTGCCTTATAATGCACAGCATAAGAAAATTGAGCAAAGTATTAAAAACCATTGGCACCTAATCCAAAAGGATAAAATTATAGGCCCCTTGATCCCACCAACACCGGAGATAGTCTAATCCAAAAGGATAAAATTATAGGCCCCTTGATCCCACCAACACCGGAGATAGTCTATACGAAGGTCCCTAATTTGGGTCTGAAAATAGCACCATCAATTAAACAGAATACAAGAGAAACCGGCTCTATTAACAAATGGCTAAATAGGAGTGGGTTTTATAGATGTGGATGCTGCGTGAACTGTAGAAATACGTCTTTTGCAAAGAAGACCCAACGTGTAAGCTCAACACAAAACACCTTTGTAGTTGAGATAAAGAATCTTCTTACATGCAACAGTTCAAATGTCATCTACATTATCGAATGCTCATGTGCTAAACAATACATAGGCAGGACTAAAAGACCTTTAAAAATCAGGATAGCGGAACACATAAATAATATTAAAAAGGGCTATGAAAAACATGTACTATCCAAACATTTCAAAATGATACACAACCAAGACCCGAAAACTCTAACCTTTGCAGCTTTCGAACAGATAGAGCGCAATTGGAGGGGAGGTAACCACATTGCCCGAATGTCTAGGGCTGAGTCTAGAAGGATTTTCGAATTCGGCAGTTTAGCTCCAGCTGGGCTTAACGCCGAATTGGAAATATTCGGGTTCCTGTGATGGGTTGGATGCCTTCGGCCCACGAGGGGTACTAGGCGGGATGTTTAGCAGCACTATGACCCCTCCTGAGCTGTGGGCCTCCACCCCTATACCATCTAGTCACTTATCAACCTGTATCCTCTACTTACCCGAACCATTTTAGGCAATGAGCCCCACTGGGCTAGGATACCATCTATTAGGGTAGCCAGGTTTTGACTTCTGGCTCTCCCTTGTCTGAAACTATCTCTGCACCATTCTCTAATTGGACTATTTTTTTATATGGAGGCGTATATCCCAAATTACAGAACATTTTATAATTTTAGACCTGTAACAGACGCCCACCATATAGAATTCCATTTAATATATTTTTTAAATAAATTATTAAATATTCTTAATTTTATAATTATTTTTTATTTTTCATTTTTTAATTTTCAATACACAATTTTTATATTTAATATTATTAGGTAACTGATGGATATATATATATATAGCAAAAATATATGACCATTTAATGATTATGGAATACTCATGAGAGTAAGAATAAGCTATGATGGGATCCTATCATTATTTTTCTATGCATTCTTTATACTGCAGTAGATTTTATATGTTCCTGTAAATGTATACTATTATATAATTTTGTTTATATAAGAGGTTAACGCAACAGGCTATATAGAAAATTAAGTATGACTAATGGTTCTGATGAACTCAAGATTCTATAAAACAAGAAAACGCATGGTTGCATAAAAAAACGCAGACAAATCGCGGCAATACCGCAACATATAGTAAATTGTATCTGGGACATTCAGATCTTCCCGATCCATTTCGGGTTTACTATAGAACCCTTTTGGCAGCCAAAATGAATAAAAAGCAGGCAAACGAGTCAGATCCAATAGAGCCACTGAGGAAGAAGGTGGATAACCTTCGAAACGCGTCTGGCGTGGATGAATTGGACCTGACAATAAACCGCAACAGTTTGCCATTTGATGTTGCATAAGAGAAAGTGCTTTCTAGGATAAAGGAATTATGGCCTTCTAGCAGCCACCTATGGACGTGATTGCACCAAAGACAGGTGGAACACCCATTCCAATCAAGGAAATCTAAGGTGAACCTGCAGTGGGACAGAGCAAGCAGTATCAAGCACCTCTACTCACAGCCGGACCTGAAAAATCACAGGATCATACCTTGCAGGTTTTTTACCTAAACAGCTAGGCTGCTTTTTGTCTGCTGCCCAGGGATATATCTTACCCTGAATTTCTACTACGTGGGACGCCATGGTGAGGACGGTAGAAAGTCCGTACGTGAGTAATAAAACATTTTACTATATGTGCACACATTGCTGCTTAACCGCTTCACTGCATATTTAATGAACTATTGCCATTGCAACCTAAGGCTGCTTCAACTAGAGATTCGTTGGATTGTTACATTGTGTAACTCAGTATATTTCCCGGATTAAATATTGGAACATTAAGCCGATTTTCAGGAACCTTTGCTACACTATTGCAGAAAGACTGAGTTCTAGGATTAATCTCCAATTTTCCACGGATACGTATCACTGTAACCATTTGAGCACTGTTTTTTTTTGCTATTTATTGCACTGATTCATTAATACTATTGTTATGTCACTATGCTTTATCACTAAAATATTAGTTTTGTATTCATTTATTGACGCACTGGTTTGGCACTATTTGCACATTTTGCATTATATTTGAATTTGATTTTGTGGAGATATAATTAGTATTGGCCATTGCTCTAACTAATCAAATATACTTAGTATTGCTGCCTGTATGCAATCTGGCTTAACCTTGGTCATCTATATATGATCCCTTGGCCGGCATATCAGGCCCCCACCCCCAAATATTAGTTATATCAGTGGACTAATATTACATTATATTTATATTTATATTTTATTAATTGTATTTTAATAGGGTTTTAATCTGTTCAGGATATATCACTTCATTTTATATGTGCATGGTGACCTCTATATATTGTTACCAATAAACTAGTGTCATATTGCTTACTCTGTGGTCCAGGTATAAGAGTGCCCATCCTTTTCTTTACTATTATTACATAATAGAAACCCCATTCTAGAAACTACACCCCTCAAGGTATTCAAAACTGTTTTTACAAACTTTGTTAACCCTTTAGGTCTTATACAAGACTTCATGGCAAATGGACATAAATTTTAAGAATTTAGATTTTTTGGAAAATTTTCCAATATAATCATTTTTTTCCAGGAAAAAAACAAGGGTTAACTGCCAAACAAAACTCAAAATGGGTTGCCATGATTCTGTAGTTTGCATAAACACCCCATATGTGGTCGTAAACTACTGTTTGGCCAAACGGGAGGACATAGAAGGAGGGGAACACCATATGGGTTTTGCCAGGGAGATTTTGCAGGACTGGTTTTGTTTATACCATGTCCCATTTCAAGCCCCCCCCTTGTACCCCTAGAATAGAAATTCCAAAAAAGTGATTCCATCTAAGAAAGTACACCCCTCAAGGTATTCAAAATTGGGTTTACAAACTTTGTTAACCCTTTGAGTGTTCCACAAGAGTTAATGGCAGATGGAGAAACAATTTAGAAATTTCTATTTTTTGGAAAATTTTCCATTTTAACCCATTTTTTCCAGCAATAAAGTAAGGGTTAACAGCCAAACAAAACTCAATATTGGTTGCCCTGATTCTGTAGTTTGCAGAAACACCCCAAATGTGGTCGTAAACTACTATTTGGATAAACGGCAGGACATAGAAGAAGGGGAACGCCATATGGTATTTGGAAGGCAGATTTTGCTGGACTGGTTTATTTACACCATGTACCCTTTCAAGCCCCCTGATGCACCCCTAGAGTAGAAACTCCATAAAAGTGACCCCATCTAGGAAACTACGGGATAAGGTGGTTGTTGTTTTGGGACTATTTTAGGGGTAAATATGATTTTTGGTTGCTCTTTATTACACTCTTTTGAGGCAAGGTAACAGAAAATTTAAATTCTAAAATTGTTTCTACATTCGCTATTTAGTTTTGTGGAACACCTAAAGGGTTAACAAAGTTTGTAAAGTAACTTTTGAATACCTTGAGGGGTGTAGTTTTTTAGATGGGGTCACTTTTTTGGAGTTTCTAGTCTAGGCTACATCAGGGGGGCTTCTAATGGGACATGGTGTCAAAAAGAACTGTCCATCAAAATCTGCCTTCAGAAACCATTAGTGTTGAGCGGGAGGTGCCATATTCGATTTCGCGATATTTCGCGAATATTCGAATGCATTTTCGTATAATTTTCGGCGAAATCGAATATTCGTAAATATTTTATTTTTCGGGAATAATATACGATTAAATTAATCGTACGAATTTTTTTTTCTGTATAAGGCAACGTTCCTATGACTATGGCTAGGCTAATATGTGTATTTTACGAAATTTCTTAATATTGCTCTAACTTCGTCTTTTAGAATATTCGTAATATTCTAAAAGAAGAAGTTAGAGCAATGTTAAGAATATTCGTAAAATACATATATATAGAATGTAATTTAGCTAATATAGTGCTATATCTTTCTTTTTTAATAGTGTACATATTTTCCAAAACTAAAGTGCAGAAGAGGCAAAAAAAAATTATGCAAAAAAAAATAAATTATAGCACTATATTAGATGAATTACAATCTATATGTGTATTTTACGAAATTTCTTAATATTGCTCGAACTTCGTCTTTTCGAATATTCGTAATATTCTAAAAGAAGAAGTTAGAGCAATGTTAAGAATATTTGTAAAATACATATATAGACTGTAATTTAGCTAATATAGTGCTATATCCTTTTTTTTTAATAGTGTACATATTTCCCAAAACTAAAGTGCAGAAGAGGCAAAAAAAATTAGGCAAAAAAAATAAATAATTATAGCACTATATTAGATGAATTACAATCTATATGTTTATTTTACGAAATTTCTTAATATTGCTCTAACTTCGTCTTTTAGAATATTCGTTATATTCTAATAAAAGAAGCTATAGCAATATTAAGAATATATTCGTAATTTCGAATCATTTTTTTCGATGTGTACTTAATCGGCATACTGCTCCCCGACAAGCGTCCCGTCACCATAGCAATGGCTGTGGGTTATATAATATACCATCGGATCTGAGTATTTCCTGCACTCAGATCCGCTGGTATATTCTAACCCACAGCGTCCTCGTTCCTAAGGTGACGAGGACGCTTGTCGGGGAGCAGTATGCCGAACATATGTACTAGTTGAAAAAAAAAAAAATATTCGAAATTTTGATTATTTTCTCTCTAATAATTGCTATATTGAATGAAAGAAGTAGGGTCACGGGTGGAATCAATTGCTTTATATTCGAATTCCCGATTTGTACCCGAAAATCAGAAACAAAACAATGCGAGAGTATGACGTAATAGCGTCACATGACCTGGTTTCGGTTTCACTTTGCTTCGGCTAGAGTGCTTTTGAATTTGTCTCCCGAAGATAAATTCTTATCGAAAATTGAATAATTGTTCGAAAAAGCTTTACTGAGGATGAAGAAAAGATTATTCTAACTGTAAGTAATATTGTATTACAGTACTGTATTTTATTATATATTGCGTGCATGCCAGAACAATATTTTGCAACACTAGAACAATGTAGAAATTATTCATTTGTGGATCGTCTGTTGCAAAATATTCGTATATCCCAATAAAAACTACATTGATTATTTTTATTTTTTTATTTTTCTCCCCCCCCCAATAAGGGTCCATTCACACGTCTGTGATGTGTTGCGTACCCGCAAATTGCGGATCCGTAACACACCCGGCCAGCACCCGCTATAGAAATGTCTATTCTTGTCCACAGCTGCGGACAAAATTAGGACATGTTCTATCTTTTGCGGAGCTGCGGACCGGAAGTTCGGGGCCGAAACCCGGAAGTTCGGTAGCGCGCTCCGCAAATGCAAAAGCGGAGAGCACATAGTGTGCTCTCCGCTTCACGTCCGGTCCCATAGAGAAAGAATGGATCCGCACCCTTTCCGCAAAATTGCGGAACGGGTGCGGACCATTTTGCGGACGTGTGAATGGACCCTAGTAGATATTACAGATCGATGCACTAAGGGTACTTTCACACTTGTGGCAGTGTGATCCGGCGGGAAGTTCCATCGTCGGAACTGCACGCCGGTTCCGCCGATCTGCCGCTGACTGAAAGCATTTGTGAGGGCTCTTTCACACTTGCGTTGTTCTGTTCCGGCATAGAGTTCCGTCGTCGGGGCTCTATGCCGGAAGAATCCTGATCAGGATTATCCCTATGCATTCTGAATGGAGAGAAATCCGTTCAGGATGTATTCAGTTCAGGACCGGAACGTTTTTTGGCCGGAGAAAATACTGCAGCATGCTGCGCTTTTTGCTCCGGTCAAAAATCCTGAACACTTGCCGCAGGGCCGGATCCGGAATTAATGCCCATTGAAAGGCATTAATCCGGATCCGGCCTTAAGCTAAACGTCGTTTTGGCGCATTACCGGATCCGACGTTTAGCTTTTTCTGAATGGTTACCATGGCTGCCGGGACGCTAAAGTCCTGTTTGCCATGGTAAAGTGTAGTGTGGAGCGGGGGAGCAGTATACTTACCATCCGTGCGGCTCCCGGGGCGCTTCAGAGTGACGTCAGGGCGCCCTATGCGCATGGATGACGTGATCGCATGGGGCGCTCTGACGTCATTCTGGAGCGCCCCGGAAGCCGCACGGACGGTAAGTATACTGCTCCCCCGCTTCCCACTACTACTACGGCAACCAGGACTTTAATAGCGTCCTGGCTGCCATAGTAACACTGAACGCATTTTGAAGGCGGGCACTTCCGGCAAATGGAGTGCACGACGGATCCGGACAACGCAAGGGTGAAAGAGGCCTGAGACGGATGCGGATCCGTCTCACAAATGCATTGCAAGGACGGATCCGTCTCTCCGCTTGTCATGCGGACCGACGGATCCGTCTTGTACATTCTTTCACATTTTTACCGATCTGCGCATGCGCATGCCTGAACGACGGATCCGGCATTCCGGTATTCTGAATGCCGGATCCGGCGCTAATTCATTCCTATGGAAAAAAATGCCGGATCCGGCGTTCACGCAAGCCTTCCGTTTTTTTTTTCGCCGGAGAGAAAACCGTAGCATGCTGCGGTTTTCTCTTTTGCCTGATCAGTCAAAACGACTGAACTGAAGACATCCTGATGCATCCTGAACGGTTTACTCTCCAATCAGAATGCATGGGGATATGCCTGATCAGTTCTTTTCCGGTATTGAGCCCCTGTGACGGAACTCAATGCCGGAAAAGAAAAACGCAAGTGTTAAAGTACCCTAAGTATTCTTGTTACTTCGCAGCACTATGTCAGTAGCATGTATGCATGGACAAAAGATAAATATCTATCACATGCACATAACACGTCCGTTTTCCTGCCATACAATATATACCACACACCATATACCATACACACAATATATATATATATATATATATATATATATATATAGATTGAATTTTATGTACATGAGGTTTTTTTGTTGGACCAAAAGTATTTGCTTTTTAATTTAGCGTTACCCAGGGAGCATCACGGGGATGCAAACCAGCTTTACACCCCATATAGTACCGTCACTTACTAGACAGGTACATCGCAGCTTAGCTGGCTAATATTTGATTGCTCAGACCTCACACACATACAATCGCAATACAATCCGATCTTATAACCGTAACATTAAATCTAATATTTCCCCTTCAAAGGCGTAACTTCATTTTTGCGTATTTGTTGAGGATATTTTTTTTTAGATTTGTATAATAAAACAATGGGGATTATATGCTTTCATCTTTATCCTTCAGCGATTTCTGGAGCGGGGTTATCACCTGACCCAGAAACATAAGGAAAAAGACCTAATAATAACATCTGTCCGGACTGAGCTTTATCTCAAACACGGCAAAAAGGTCCAGAAGGAAGCTATACAGAAAAAATTTTGCGACCTCAAACGCCTTCACCTGGAACTAGTAAAGGAGTACAGTCAGCGATTACGCCCAGGTACAATGCTTACATGAATTTTGTATCTCTCTCTACCACACTCAGTAATGTATCTATTCAGTTATGCTGCTAATCCGTACAGATGTAGCATGGTTAACACACAACCTCTCAGATTTATTAATTCATCCCGTAATCTTGAAACAAAAGGCATTTTAAAAAATAGCGTAACACATTTAATTGCATTAAGTTTACATAACACGTCTCATAAAGCATGTGTGTTAACTCTACTACATCCGTATTTCATCCCTTTTCAAATGATTACTTAATACCTGTACAAAATCTTCCGGTTACATCATACATCTCTACCTCGCTGAGATTGTATATTTATTGTTATACCAGCGCGGTACTGATGTATGATGTCACCGGATGATTTCATACGTTTCACACGCATAAATATATATAGGTATTTTTGTTTATATCTACATAAACTGCAAACATGATTAACTATTCAGGTCAAAGTCCCCGACCATTACATACATCCCCCCCCTACAATTTGCATGGGATTCAAGAATATATATATACGTAGGTAAGGCTGCCGTGCAGCCTGTATTTGTGGGAGGGGCAGAGGCCACGCCCCTTGGCTATATCAACCCCACGAAGTTCAAGGGACGGGACGTGCGGCCAGGTACTTCCGGGTGACGTACGCATGCCTGGTTCCCTGCACGTCCCGTACCTTCGTTATTCTGGTGGGGTAAGTAATTTAGAGGACTGTCCTGGCGTGGACACCGAGGCGGCACAGGTAAAAGGAGCCTGCCCGGGCTCTGCGCTGGCGGCGGTAGCAGCGGCTCTCCCGGCACGCTACAGGCACTCACCATGTCGGAAGCAGGAGGAGCGGGGGTCGGGGCCGCAGCGTGTCGGGATTCTGGGGGCGGGCTGGATGCCTCAGGCCCGCCGCAGCAAGTCGCGTGCACGATGGTCAGCGGTCGGCCGCATGTTACTGTGCTGGGCACGCACGGCGGCCCCGCCCCCTCAGGTCTGCATCACGTGACGGTACGGCTGTACTTCAGCATGGGTACTTGGGCACAGCAGTTTGCTGGTGGCATTCCCTACGCCGGGCGGCTCGTGGCAGGTACCCCCATTGCTGACAAGGAGACGCTAGACCCGAGGTGTTCGTAAATTGGAAGCAAACTTTATAAAAAATAAAAAAAAAGTCATTTATTTTCCTATGTAGAGGGGTATGTTCTGTACATGCCAGCAGGGTATGTATGTTATGCAGAATGTGGGTTCTTGACATGCTTGCAATGTTGCGGGTTCATGGTGCTGTGGATGGTTTGCGTTTCTGCTGGGTACGCATCATGCAGCGCGGTATGGGTGTTATTACGTGCCAGCAGTGTGTGTGTGTATTATAGAGGGTAGGTTCTTCACGTACGGGAATCGGGCCTGTACTGCAGGTACCGGTGGTATGATGGTGGTCCTCGAGTCAGTACAGTCCCACACTCCTGGTTGGGGTCGTAACGGCGGTGCTATCAGGGCGGTGTTTGTGTATGAGCCGGTGGAAGCTTCTTTATGCATGTTCTGTTCAGATCAGTTGATCCCGCTTATCCTTTTGTACATTGTATATCGCAATCCCTGCCTCTGTTTGTATTTGCTTTACTCACCGATGACATTAACAAATCACAGCTAATATTACGCGTCCTTAGAAACATCTTCTAGCAAAGTTCAGAAGTAAACACTACATTTGGCCGTACGTGCTTTAAAACAAAAACTTGTCTTTCTGCATGCCGCTGATAACTCACACACAGTCCTGGACACTTTAATCCCTGGTCCCAAGAGCTACCAGGAAATGTTCGCAAGTAAGACACAAAGGGAATCTGCAGTCCAGAAAAGACAAGTGTAAAGCAATGTATTAAAGTGTAAAATGCAGGTTTATATATGTTGGCGTAAAGCATCATTAAGGAAAATGTATATTCGGCATGGACAAAAAAGGCTGTTTTAATTTTCTTCTTCTTCTCAGTAGATGTGATTTGTCACTATACTGGAATTTTACCATCTGGTGGTCTTGCTACGTATGATAGTTCTCAAGCACCAGCTTTCCACCATAGCTGGAGTCTCACACATATACTAACAGTAGATGTGTTTTTATTTTAATTTTATTTTCGTCTAATGGTATTTTATATATATATATATATATATAGATATATAAGTTGTATCAATTAATACCTTGTTTTTATGTACCCACTGTTTCCATCAGGCACGTTGCTGATCATCATTGGGGAACATTCTGTTGTTCCCCACTCACTGTCCCAGTCTCGCTTCAATTATGGCCAAATGTGTGACATTTGCAGGCCTACTTGGTGGTCCTGGTGCTCGCACTGTATTGGTACCCCGCCGCCGGCCGGGAGTCTGCGGTCGCAGGTGCAGAGGCGCAGGTACACCAGCACGGGCACATTACTAGGCGCGGGGCTGGTTTCATGGGAGCTGTCACCCTATTTTACCCTGTTCCCAGTGTTCCACAGGTGTGTATTATTGTCATGGGTATCGTGTCTGGGATTTGAGCTTGTTCACGTGAACATTCGCCCAAACGTATTCCACTGTCTACCTACATACTACATAGATCTGCTATTAGTTCCCATAGGGTAATGTTGTGCAGTCAAGACACAGTTAATAATACAGTATACTTCTTAAGCACCACATTTAGTTGAATTGGCGGGTCGGATAGATACGACACACGTCGGGGAACCTAGACATGAATTCATGGTGGCACAGTTCTCATTCTGTTTATATGGGTTTCTACGGTACATTTAACCTGCGGCCGTTGCGGTACCTGTCTGTGATTGTCATATATGAATACCTCAAGCTTCTAGATATCTTCTCAAAAAAAAAAAATTTAGAAGGTGCCAGGCGAGTGCTTGGTTCCACGGTCCATGACTTGTAGCGTTCTGGGGCAAAGGGAGTTGGGGCTCCATGATCAAATGATCGTGGTTGGAATTGATACCTTCAAGCTACATCCGTGTGTCTGCATTTACATCTTGTCCTATACGTCATTCACTACTAGAGCAGCGTTCGCGGTTGCATTACGTTAATACTCTGCCCCCTTTCAGATTGCATTCATACGGCTGCGTTATACCATGCTCCTCATGCTCATACTCAGAGCTGGGCCCATACCATGTTTAGGCACCTCTCACATCCAGAGCTGCATTTAGCCACTTGTTCTTACATCATGTGTTCTACTCGGCTTCCAGTATTCTTGCTAGGACTATCAGCGCACCGCTCTGATTCTGCTCTTCTGATAAACATAGCTGCTTCTTTTCAGGTTAAGTTTCTTTCCTCGGTGGTTTGTTTCACAGACTGATCTCCTTTACTTCTGGTCCGCATTCACACAGATTGATCGCCCGCCCCAGTTAACCAAATAGCTCCATAGCGGGCAGTGGGCCGATAGGAGTAAGTTCCTACGATGTGTTCACAGTTGTTCATTTGTTTGTTCATTTGTTTGTCACGACAAGGGTCTTTTCTTAGCGAACTGCAATGCCTCTGGCTCTTGTTTTTCTCCCATCTGTTTCAATTTCGCGTTTGGTTAATGTTTCATTCATGCAAGTGGTTCGGATCACTAATGTCTATGCATTTGCCTTTAGGTCTGGCTCACGTTTGAATACTTATCATCACTGTAAGGTCAGTCTCTTGGCTTCGGGGGGCCTCAGGGCTTCGGGGGCCCGATGACCGTTCTTCATGTTGTTCGTTAGGGGTACAATATGGTTGTAGGCCGGTTAGCGTCCTAGGTCATTGTCGGAGAGCGTCATGGTTATGCGAGTCCCCAAGGCATACTGGTGCTGCATAGTGGTTATAATTTATTAAGAGACAATTAAGCCGCCATATGACTCCGCCATTAGAGTCTATCACGTATGGCTTCTCCCTTCAGGGTCACGCATGACTCAGCCATTAGAGTCTCTCACGCATGGCTTCTCCCTTTTAGTGTTACATATGACTCCGCCATTAGAGTCTCTCACGTATGGCGTGTCCCTTTTAGTGTTACATTTGACTCAGCCATTAGAGTCTCTCACGCATGGCGTCCCCCCTTTTTAATGTTACTCATGACTCCGCCATTAGAGTCTCTCACGCATGGCTTGCCATTTAGAGTCTCTCACGCATGGCTTCCCCCCTTTTTAGTGTTACATATGACTCCGCCATTAGAGTCTCTCACGTATGGCTTTGCCATTTGAGTCTCTCACGGAGGGCTTCCCCCTTTTTAGTGTTACGTATGACTCCGCCATTAGAGTCTCTCACGTATGGCTTTGCCATTTGAGTCTCTCCCGTATGGCTTCCCCCTTTTAGTGTTACGTATGACTCCGCCATTAGAGTCTCTCACGCATGGCTTTGCCATTAGAGCCTCTCACGTATGGCTTCCCCCTTGTTAGTGTACATATGACTTCGCCATTAGAGTCTCTCATGCATGGCTTATCCCTAGGGTCACATATGACTCCGCCATTAGAGTCTCACGCATGCCTTCTCCGGTTTAGTCTTTCACTTATGACTCTGCCTTTAGTCTCTCACGCATGGCTTCTCCGTTTTAGGGTTACACATGTCTCTGCCATTAGAGTCTCTCACGCATGGCTTCTCCATTTTAGTCTTACACGTATGACTCCACCATTAGTCTCCCACGCATGGCTTCTTCGTTTTAGTGTTACACATATGTCTCCGCCATTAGTCTCTCACGCATGGCTTCTCCGTTTTAGTTTTACACATATGACTCCGCCATTAGTCTCACGCATGGCTTCTCCCTTTTAGTGTTACACATGTTTTGCCATTGGAGTCTCTCACGCATGGCTTCGCCATTAGAGTCTCTCACGTATGGCTTCTCCGTTTTAAAATTTACACACAACAAACGCCAGTCGATGCGGCTGCGTGGTCCCACAACAAGTAAGTTCCATGTTGTTTCTGTCCTCAGACCCGCCCGCATGGCTCGGTCATCTGTGGCTCGCAATACAATTTTCTTGTGGTGGCTCGCACGTGTGACTTGTGCCATTAGAGTCTCACTCATGTTATTGTTTTCTCTGACTTTTATTTTCTAGGTTGTTGGGTCTTCATGGTTTTCATTATAAGCAGTCATCCCAAGTCTGCCTTTGCGGGCATCATCTTCTCCCAGGCATGCTTTCGTCAACTACAAACTCGGGCTGAGGGTGTTGGTGTCCGGCCTAAGTCCTGGGTATCGGTCCATCTTCCAGTAGGAGGTACAGTAATAAGGCGCAAGTTTACGAAGTCTGTCGTGTCTTCTGACACGGCAGGGCCTATCACGATTATAGGCGCAGCATACATAGTTTATCACGACCTTAAGCATTTTCTGTCACAATGCAGGTATTGGGGCACGTTCTGTCCTTATTACAGGCACATTAGCTCGTTAATCGTAATAGCCATGTATTCCTGTGGATGGTTCCCCAGGCCTGGTGGGTTTACTCTTCACTGAATTTACTATTACGGTAAGACGGCAGATACCATGTTCTGACTTTTGGCCCTTAATAGGAAGTGTGGCCTGGGGAATAAGTAGAGGTAAGTATTTTGCCACCAGGAACAGTTGGTGCCCGATCGGGGCCATTGGCGGATGGTTGGGGTTCATCGGGGCCGGGGGTCTCGGGCTGCGGCCCTCCGGCCAGTGCGGGGCTGCGGCTCCCGCGGTGCCCGGACAGCCTGCAGGTATCGGCCTGCAGCAGGGCGTTGTGGGGGTTGTGGTTGCGGCGGCTGGGGGGGCCGCGGTTTGGGAGGCCTGTTTTAGGCATTTCCAACAGATTCACTATTGTTTGTTTCAATCCGCAGCTCTCAGGATTTAGACCTTCTCGTAGTATGGTCATATGTTAGTCAACACAGGAATAAATTGTTCCTGGTTCAAGACACTTTTCAATTGCATCAGCATTTAACCATCTCCAAGAACGATGTGGCGGTACGCATGACAAGGAGGTAAGGTAGATGGAAGTCACTGTGATATAGACGGTATATTCCGCACCTCCATCGTGAAGGGTCTTGTCGTTCAAAAACGGTATGTATAAATTTGCTCTAAACAGGGTCTGCTCCACTCCTTTCGTGTTGGAGCGGCATCTAGGCACCAGATGCCTCCTCAGGTTATCAGGTGCATGGGACGTTGGAGGTAGTGTTTTTCCAGATGTGTTCCAAGTCCTCACTCAGAGATCCGTGATGCTTTCTGTTCACTTGCCCTGTAACGGTGCAATAAGTGTTGACGGTATGGTTGGGTCTCCTTTTTGGCCCCTTTTAGGCCTATCCTCGCTACTGGCTCCCGGCATTTCCCAGCCAGAGGTTAGCTCTAGTTCCTACGTCCAGGGGCCGTCGCACTGACCACAAGTAGGTAAGGCTGCCGTGCAGCCTGTATTTGTGGGAGGGGCAGAGGCCACGCCCCTTGGCTATATCAACCCCACGAAGTTCAAGGGACGGGACGTGCGGCCAGGTACCCCTCCCTCCCTTCCCTTTTCTTAGCTCTTCCTTAAGGATAGTGTCACGGATAGTGTACAGGAAACAAGACAATACAATATGAACAATGACTCACTGGATCCACAACTAAGGAACAAAAGGGAGACCCCTGCAAGAGACCTGCCGCTCTCCCTTATTGCTCAGCCTATGCGACCACCCCAAAGGTGGATGGGCGCATATCCACGTACCTCGACTATCTTACACCTGATGACCCTACAATAGTGAGGGGACATGACCACCGGCTCCCTACGCAGACACGGAGGGAGTCAGGGTCACCTGGATCCAGAAAACAGAAAATCATAAATACATAAACAGAACTTATCTTGCAGACGACTGGGGACTGTGGACTGAGAACTAGGAACAGCATGCACACACACTCCAGGAAGTTGTATAAGCCGCACACTACTGCATTCTGGGGAGGAACTTAAAGGGCAGCAATCAGTCCAACTGCATGACAGCTGAGATAGACTAACGAGATGAGGAACTTAACCAAAACAAAGAAACTCAAAGAGGAGGATCTGGAAAGCTCCTGTCAGAGCTTCTCAACTGTCTGGTTGTGACAGTACCCATCCCTCTACGAGTGGACTCCGGACACTCAGGGCCCACCTTCTCAGGATGGGACCTATGGAAAGCCCTGATGAGACGAGTGGCCTTAATGTCCGTCACTGGGACCCACATCCTCTCCTCAGGACCATAACCCTCCCAATGAACGAGGTACTGGAGGGAACCGCGGACAAGACGAGAATCCACAATCCTAGAGACCTGAAATTCAAGATTTCCATCAACCATAATCGGAGGAGGAGGCAAAGGCGAGGGTACAATAGGTTGAACATAAGGTTTCAATAAGGACTTATGAAAAACATTATGGATCTTCCAAGTCTGAGGAAGATCAAGACGGTAGGCAACAGGATTGATGACAGACAGGATCTTATAAGGCCCAATAAAACTAGGACCCAACTTCCAGGAGGGAACCTTCAATTTGATATTCTTGGTAGACAACCACACCAGATCACCAACATTCAGGTCCGGACCAGGCACACATCTCTTATCTGCCACACGCCTATATCTCTCACTCATGCTCTTTAGATTATCCTGAATCTTTTGCCAAATAGATGACAAAGACGAGGAGAATCTGTCCTCATCAGGTAAACCAGAAGACCCCTCTCCCGAGAAAGTCCCAAACTGCGGATGAAACCCATATGCACCAAAAAATGGTGACTTATCAGAGGACTCCTGACGACGGTTATTTAAAGCAAACTCAGCAAGGGACAAAAAAGAACACCAATCCTCCTGATTCTCCGCCACAAAACAGCGCAGATATGTCTCCAGATTCTGATTGACGCGCTCTGTCTGGCCATTCGACTGCGGGTGGAAAGCAGAAGAGAATGACAACCGAACCCCCAAGCGAGAACAGAAAGCCTTCCAGAATCTGGAAACAAACTGCGTGCCCCTATCAGAGACTATGTCTGATGGAATACCATGCAATTTGACAATGTGGTCAATAAATGCCTGCGCCAGCGTCTTAGCATTGGGCAAACCAGGAAAAGGGATGAAATGCACCATTTTGCTAAAACGGTCCACCACCACCAGAATCACAGTCTTCCCCGAGGAACGAGGCAAGTCCGTTATGAAGTCCATGGACAGATGTGTCCAAGGACGGGAAGGAATGGGTAAGGGAAGGAGAGGACCTGATGGCCGTGAATGAGGGACTTTGGCACGAGCGCAAGTCTCGCAAGCTGCAACAAAACCCTCAACCGACTTACGAAGTGCAGGCCACCAGAATCTCAGAGCGATGAGATCCAGTGTGGCTCTTGCCCCCGGGTGCCCAGCAAGGACCGTATCGTGGTGTTCCTTAAAAATCTTGTGTCTCAAAGCGAGAGGCACAAACAACCTCCCAGGAGGATAAAGATCAGGAGCCTCTGACTGGGCTGCCTGCACCTCTGCCTCCAATTCAGGAAAAAGAGCAGAGACCACCACACCTTCAGCCAAAATGGGACCCGGGTCTTCAAAATTCCCACCTCCCGGAAAACAACGTGACAGGGCATCTGCCTTCACATTCTTAACCCCAGGGCGGAACGTGACAACAAAAATAAACCTTGAAAAGAACAAAGACCATCTGGCCTGTCTCGGTTCAGACGCTTGGCTGACTCCAAGTAGGCCAGATTTTTATGGTCAGTAAACACAGTAATAGGGTGTCTGGCTCCCTCTAGCCAATGCGCCATTCTTCAAAAGCCAACTTGATGGCCAACAATTCCCTATCTCCCACATCATAATTTCTCTCTGCGGAGGAGAGTTTCTTTGAGAAAAAGGCACACGGTTGCCATTTGGCAGGAGAGGAACCCTGAGACAAGACCGCACCCACCCCTACCTCAGAAGCATCAACCTCAACTATGAAGGGTAACGAAATATCAGGTTGTACCAGGATGGGAGCGGAAGCAAAACTCTCCTTGATATTAGAAAAGGCCTTACGCGCCTCTACCGACCAGGAAGAAAAATCTACCCCCTTTCTGGTCATATCAGTGAGTGGTTTAACAACAGAGGAATAATTCAAAATAAATTTCCTGTAATAATTGGCAAAGCCCAAAAAACGCATCAGCGCCTTCTGATTCTCAGGAAGCTCCCACTCAAGCACAGCGCGGACCTTCTCGGGGTCCATGCGAAAACCAGAAGCGGAGAGAAGAAACCCCAGAAATTGAATTTCTGGAACCGCAAACACACATTTTTCCAGTTTCGCGTATAATTTATTCTCCCGCAGAATGAGCAAGACCTGACGTAAATGTTCCTTATGAGTCTTGAAATCAGGAGAAAAAATCAAAATGTCATCCAAATACACTAATACAAATCTTCCCATTAAATGATAAAAAATGCTGTTCACGAAATGCTGAAAAACGGCTGGGGCATTCATCAAACCAAAAGGCATAACCAAATTCTCAAAATGGCCCTCAGGGGTATTGAAAGCCGTCTTCCATTCGTCTCCTTCTCTGACCCTGACCAGGTTGTATGCCCCTCTTAGGTCTAATTTGGAAAAGACTTTAGCCCCAACAACCTGGTTAAACAGGTCCGGGATCAGAGGAAGCGGATAAGGGTCACGAATAGTGATACTGTTCAGCTCCCTGAAATCCAGACAAGGTCTTAAAGAACCATCTTTTTTCTTAACAAAGAAAAAACCAGCGGCAACAGGTGACTTCGAGGGTCGTATGTGTCCTTTTCTCAGACTCTCAGAGATATAAGCACGCATAGCGACCCTCTCAGGTTGGGAAAGATTGTATAAACGAGATTTAGGCAGCTTGGCGCCTGGGATGAGATTAATAGGGCAATCGTACTCCCTGTGCAGGGGCAAATCCTGAACTCCACTCTCAGAGAAGACATCCGAAAATACAGAGAGGAAAGGTGGTACAGTCTTAGTAGAAACCTCAGAAACAGATGTCATGAGGCAATTCTCTCTGCAAAAGTCACTCCAACCATTTATTTGCCTCGCTTGCCAATCAATGGTGGGGTTATGTTTAGTGAGCCAGGGTAGCCCCAACACTAGAGGAGTAGGCAAACCGCTAAGGACGAAACATGACACATCCTCAACATGAGCATCACTCACAATTAAACGGATATTGTGAACTATGCCCTTTAATGATTTCTGAGAAAGTGGAGCGGAATCAATAGCAAAAACAGGAATATTCTTTCCCAAAGTGCATACCTGGAAACCATGAGTTATTGCAAATTGATTATCAATGAGATTGACAGCTGATCCACTATCCACAAAAATCTCACAAAAAATGATTTTGCTCTCTAGCGCCACCCTAGCAGGCAGGACAAAACGGGAACTACAAGCAAACGGAAAACCTTCAATTTCCGCCTCAACCCTGCCAATAGTAACAGACGGAACATTTTTAAAAGATTTTTTCCTTTTTGTTTCTTTATTACTCCCAGAAAACTGCCTGAATCTCTTAGAGGGACAAACATTTGCCAAATGATTTATACCTCCACAACAAAAACAAACCCTCCCATGCGGGCTGAATCTTCTATTGTCAGAGGCAATCAACCCCAGCTGCATGGGCTCCTGCTCAGAAGGGACTGACAGCGACTGAGACCCCTGCGCACAGAAAGAGACCGCTGCACTGTCCCGGGACTGAGTATGACAGGAAGGAGAGATCTCTCCTCTCTCTCTAAGACGCCTGTCAATACGAACGGCCTGAGACATAGCAGAATCCAAGGAGGTAGGTCTCTCATGAAAGGCAAATGCATCTTTCAATCTCTCTGAAAGACCATGGCAAAATTGACTTCGGAGTGCAGCATCATTCCAACCAGTCTCAGCTGCCCATCTCCGAAATTCTGAGCAGTATATCTCTGCGGATTGTTTACCCTGGCATAACAGACGTAGTCTAGACTCAGCCAGAGCAATACGATCCGGATCATCATATATCTGACCCAGGGCTAAAAAGAATTCATCCACTGAACGGAGGGGCCGTGCCCCCTCCGGCAGCGAAAAGGCCCAGGATTGAGCGTTACCCCTGAGCAGCGATATAATGATCCCCACCCTCCGTTCTTCATCACCAGAGGAATGGGGAAGAAGGCGAAAATGGAGTTTGCAAGCCTCTCTAAAACGCACAAAATACTCACTACCCCCGGAGAACGTATCCGGGAGCGAGATCTTAAGCTCAGAACAAACTCCATGAACGCAAGCTGAACCGGTCACTTGAAACTGAGAAAAAGTCTTACGGAGATCAGCTACCTCCAATGAAAGACCCTGGAAGCGCTCAGCCAAAAGTGAAACCGGATCCATGCTTGAGACGGTTTTGGCGGCTTATAATGTCACGGATGGTGTACAGGAAACAAGACAATACAATATGAACAATGACTCACTGGATCCACAACTAAGGAACAAAAGGGAGACCCCTGCAAGAGACCTGCCGCTCTCCCTTATTGCTCAGCCTATGCGACCACCCCAAGGGTGGATGGGCGCATATCCACGTACCTCGACTATCTTACACCTGATGACCCTACAATAGTGAGGGGACACGACCACCGGCTCCCTACACAGACACGGAGGGAGTCAGGGTCACCTGGATCCAGAAAACAGAAAATCATAAATACATAAACAGAACTTATCTTGCAGACGACTGGGGACTGTGTACTGAGAACTAGGAACAGCATGCACACACACTCCAGGAAGTTGTATAAGCCGCACACTACTGCATTCTGGGGAGGAACTTAAAGGGCAGCAATCAGTCCAACTGCATGACAGCTGAGATAGACTAACGAGATGAGGAACTTAACCAAAACAAAGAAACTCAAAGAGGAGGATCTGGAAAGCTCCTGTCAGAGCTTCTCAACTGTCTGGTTGTGACAGATAGGCCCCCTTTTAGGCCTATCCTCGCTACGGGCTCCCGGCATTTCCCAGCCAGAGGTTAGCTCTAGTTCCTACGTCCAGGGGCCGTCGCCCTGACCACAAGTATGTATGTATGTATTTATGTATGTTCCTCAAAAACGCAACAATCAATTTCAATGATTCTTGGTATACGCATTCCTTGCTACCTGGAATGAAATCTTGTGGGGTCTAAGCTCTCTAGGACGTACCGTTCACGAGATATATATAAAAAAAAAGAACTGCATTAGCCAATACTAGCCCAGCCTTTCACTTAAATCCTAACTGCAAACTGACCGGCGCTGCGGAGTTCAAAGTTAAAGGGCCGGTCACTGTGAAACTCACTTTTAAAGGGCCGGTCACCGTGAAACTCACTTTTAAAGGGCCGTTCACCATGAAAATGAGTGTTAAAGGGCCGGTCACCGTCAGTCACTGTTAAAGGGCCGGTCACTGTGAAAGTCACTGTTATTTAATATAAAATTGCTATGAATAAATACCAGAGCAACGCCGGGTCATTGACTAGTATATATATATTGTAAGGATTCACAAATGGTAGCCGTCAGATAAATACACAGAAGGATTTTTCCATGGAAATCTTCAAATAACAAGTGTCCTTTATTGTTGGCACACAAACAATCAACAGGCAGCATTAATCGGCTTACTCCAGCCGACACTTAAATAAAAACAATTACACAAGTAAGGCACAGTACCGTAAATCCCACAGAGTATCTTGCATTGTCCTCTGTATCCAAGCAGAGACCCTCTGGTCTTTCACTCAGTTCCAAACACAAACACCCAGCCATCCAGAGCTTCATTGTCAGCCATGTAATCATCCCCACCTGACCCTTCTTGCTGACTTTTGTAAGCCATTCAAAACCTGGCCTGGATTGTGTGGAGTAGTCACCCACTCTATGACTACTCCCAATAAGAGCCATCCCGTGTTAGCTTTTCACAGCTATGCTAACTACCAAAGTGTCCGTCAGCAACTGCTGCGGACATATGCACTAGTGGCTCCTACTTCACCGAGGCCAGGATCCTCGGTGACACATATCTTCCATCTATTATAGTCCCTTGTGCCTTTCTACTATATATATATATGACAGGCCGAACTGGATGGACAAATGTCTTTTTTCGGCCTTATGTACTATGTTACTATGTTACTATGTTATATTCACACACACACACCTCACCCAGTAAATTAACCTCATAAACCACAAATTAAATGCTATATGAAAGGTAAGATTGTATTAAAAATGCGGCTGGGCAGACAGTATAACGATGACATTCCAAAAAATTATTATACCCAACATAATACCATCAAAGAAATAACCCCGGTTACGTCATCCTACCTTTTAAGTTAGGCCAGTTTTACCCATCTGTAAAACTGGTTTTGGCATGTTATATAACACCAAAATGAGTCAAATCCACCGTGTGGATAATCAGAATCCCATGCAGATCCCTCCATATAGGATTTTTTTTTAATATTTACCTTTGTTATGATTTATGAGTTGTTTGTCTAAATTATTAACATTCTGTGATTACAGGGGTTGCTGTTCCTTCTGTTAGACCCAGGAAATCAAAGAAGGTGGTCGCAACGGGTGTGGAGAAAGAGTCGGCTGAGCAGGCAGAGGAGGAGCAGCCTGGACCATCCCAACAAGAGGATTGCTCCCCCCCACCTCCAGAAGAGGGTGACAAGGAGGTCTACACCCCCAACCAGGAGGGTAAATATGTGCACACAGCTATATAATTCAATATCCATACAATATTTATAAGAAAAAGGGCCTAAAATGTTTTAAATTTGCGAAAAGTAGATAAATAAATAAAAAAATCAAATAAAAAAACTCTGTAATTTACATTAAAACCATAAAGTACCGAACTAATTCACATTAAACATTACATAACTATAACAAAGTAATTCTGTACTCTCATTAAGAAATACCAAATAAGAGTTGTGCTGGCTTGATACCCTTTAATGGCCAACAACTACACTGCGTGCGGAATTATTAGGCAAATGAGTATTTTGACCACATCATCCTCTTTATGCATGTTGTCTTACGCCAAGCTGTATAGGCTCGAAAGCCTACTACCAATTAAGCATATTAGGTGATGTGCATCTCTGTAATGAGAAGGGGTGTGGTCTAATGACATCAACACCCTATATTAGGTGTGCATAATTATTAGGCAACTTCCTTTCCTTTGGCAAAATGGGTCAAAAGAAGGACTTGACAGGCTCAGAAAAGTCAAAAATAGTGAGATATCTTGCAGAGGGATGCAGCACTCTTAAAATTGCAAAGCTTCTGAAGCGTGATCATCGAACAATCAAGCGTTTCTTTCAAAATAGTCAACAGGGTCGCAAGAAGCGTGTGGAAAAACCAAGGCGCAAAATAACTGCCCATGAACTGAGAAAAGTCAAGCGTGCAGCTGCCAAGATGCCACTTGCCACCAGTTTGGCCATATTTCAGAGCTGCAACATCACTGGAGTGCCCAAAAGCACAAGGTGTGCAATACTCAGAGACATGGCCAAGGTAAGAAAGGCTAAAAGACGACCACCACTGAACAAGACACACAAGCTGAAACATCAAGACTGGGCCAAGAAATATCTCAAGACTGATTTTTCTAAGGTTTTATGGACTGATGAAAGGAGAGTGAGTCTTGAGGGGCCAGATGAATGGGCCCGTGGCTGGATTAGTAAAGGGCAGAGAGCTCCAGTCCGACTCAGACGCCAGCAAGGTGGAGGTGGAGTACTGGTTTGGGCTGGTATCATCAAAGATGAGCTTGTGGGGCCTTTTCGGGTTGAGGATGGAGTCAAGCTCAACTCCCAGTCCTACTGCCAGTTTCTGGAAGACACCTTCTTCAAGCAGTGGTACAGGAAGAAGTCTGCATCCTTCAAGAAAAACATGATTTTCATGCAGGACAATGCTCCATCACACGCGTCCAAGTACTCCACAGCGTGGCTGGCAAGAAAGGGTATAAAAGAAGAAAATCTAATGATATGGCCTCCTTGTTCACCTGATCTGAACCCCATTGAGAACCTGTGGTCCATCATCAAATGTGAGATTTACAAGGAGGGAAAACAGTACACCTCTCTGAACAGTGTCTGGGAGGCTGTGGTTGCTGCTGCACGCAATGTTGATGGTGAACAGATCAAAACACTGACAGAATCCATGGATGGCAGGCTTTTGAGTGTCCTTGCAAAGAAAGGTGGCTATATTGGTCACTGATTTGTTTTTGTTTTGTTTTTGAATGTCAGAAATGTATATTTGTGAATGTTGAGATGTTATATTGGTTTCACTGGTAAAAATAAATAATTGAAATGGTTATATATTTGTTTTTTGTTAAGTTGCCTAATAATTATGCACAGTAATATTCACCTGCACACAAAGATATCCCCCTAAAATAGCTAAAACTAAAAACAAACTAAAAACTACTTCCAAAAATATTCAGCTTTGATATTAATGAGTTTTTTGGGTTCATTGAGAACATAATTGTTGTTCAATAATAAAATTAATCTTCAAAAATACAACTTGCCTAATAATTCTGCACTCCCTGTATGTCTCTAGAAGACTAATTAGTTCTTGTAGTGTGTTCAAAATCCCTCTTAAAAATTAAATCCAGTCTTCGAAGTGTCAAGTAGTGTTTGTAAAATACCTAGTAACAAATTTTGGTCCTCAATTTGCATGCAAAAAATCTTATAGCTCTTTTGTGTTCGAAGTTATATTTTAATATGAGAACTTTCATGTGTTATTCATATTGACCATGGCCGTGCACTAGTGGCTCCTACTTCAACCAGGCCAGGGTCCGCGGTGACACATATCTTCCATCTATTATTGTCCCTTGTGCCTTTCTACATATATATATATATATATATATACACACACACACACACACACCCCACCCACTAAATTAACCTCATAAACCACTAATTAAATGCTATCTGAAAGGTAATATTGTGATAGGGGTAAGGTAAGGGAGATCAGGATGTTAGTGGAGTAAAATAACGATTTTACATGACAGACTCCCTTTAACTGCTGAATAGAACAGCGCTAAACAGTGCCTAAATAGCATATAGAAATCTAGTCATCTCGCCACCTATCTGCAAGCGACTTTACCCCTCCTTCTATTAATAAAGTGACCATGACAACAAAATCAACTGTGAGTGAAGACAGACAGCAGATATTTAAAATGCGGCTGTGCAGACAGTATAACGATGACAGCCCAAAAATATAATATAACCCACATATTACCATCAAATAACCCCTGTTACGTCATACTACTTTTTAACTTAGTCCAGTTTTACCCATCTGTAACACTTGTTTTGTCATGTAATATAAACCCATAGTGAGGCAAATCCACCGTGTGGATAATCAGAATCCCATGCAGATCCCTCCATATAGGATATTTTTTTTATTTACCTTTGTTATGATTTATGAGTTAATTGTCTAAATTCTTAACATTCTGTGATTACAGGGGTTCCCGTTCCTCCTGTACAAGAAACGGGTGAGGAGGAAGAGTCGGCGGAGCAGGCAGAGGAGGAGCAGCCTGGACCATCCCAACAAGGGGATTCCTCCCCCCCACCTCCAGAAGAGGGCGAGAAGGAGGTCTACACCCCCCATCAGGAGGGTAAATATGTGCACACAGCTATATAATTCAATATCCATATGATGTTTATAACAAAAAGGGACTAAAATGATTTAAAAAAGCGAAAAGTAGAGAAATATATATATATATTTTTTAAAGCTAAATAAATCTGTAATCTACATTAAAACCATAAAGTATACAACTAATTCACATTAAACATTACATAACTATAAACAAGTAATTCTGTGCTGTCTTTAATAAATACAAAATAATAGTTGTGGTGGCTTGATACATTTTAATGGCCATAAAATAATAATTAATATGTCACATAGCGAGCTTCCGAGAACTGACCAGTCCCTTCATCTGTCGTATATACAATAAAAAGGGAGACATGGCGGAATGAATGGGCATTTAAAATATAAGATACAAACATATCAAAGACGATCATAATAAGTCCATTATTATCTTACAGATAAGGGGCTGAGTACATATTATTGTCTTTAAATTTATGGCATCTCAGAGACCTGGTGCCACGACTATGTCTATATGAAGACTATTTAGATTTTGTAGTGTGTTCAAAAGCCCTTTTAAAAAAGTTTTGTTTTCTTTTTCCATTCATAAAATCTTATAGCTCTTTTGTATTAGAAGTGATATTTTTTAAGATGAGAACTTTCATGTGTTATTCATATTGACCATGGGCAACAGAAATGCTTAGCAACACAAAAGTGTAGATTGTTCTTTCATCTAAAAAAAAACAACTAAATACTATTATACTGTAATGATCTTGCATTAATTAACCCACTAAATAACATTATACTATATTGAAATACTAAATAAACAACTATATAATTTTCAAAACTGTAATTTAAAAAAATTTGGTTCTATAAATGGACAGTACTGTAACAAAAACTCCACACAAACCACTAACTGCCTTCATCATAATTGGAAGTCATTGAAATATTTTTTTTTATCCTAACAGTTATTAGAAAACTTAAAAAAGGCTCCTTGAGCATCAGAAATCCCAAGGCAAGGCCATGTGGGCTATAAAAGCAGAAAAAAAAAAATAGGGCTTCTTCGGGGGCGCTTACAAAGGCATCAGCGTCAGCTGGATGATGCCTACAAGAAGCTGGAGGATCAGATGAGGATCCAGAATGAAGACCTCCTGGAGATCCAGCATGAACTACAAAGTTTGCCTTAGTTTTTTTTTTTTTATATTTTACATACTTTGTATTTGTAAATAAATATTTTATTAGAATGTGATCGCACACTACATCCAGCACTCTGCCCTCCATGCTGGATGAGACATTGGTTTATATTTTGGCCAAAGCATAGTAAGCCACTCACCGCGTCAAGGCTGTCTCATGAGTGGTCCCTAACTCTTGTTCCTACCTGTTCATGGGCCATGACAGCCACATAAAATCCAGGGAATGCAGGTCAGCATGCAAGCCAAGTACACTTTGCTTGTAACCCCGTCCGGTGCCATTACAGCTTTCATCGGATCCAGGGATGCAAGTACCAACATGCATGCTGAACCTACCATATACTTCTCCTGGAGCAAGAGTTAGGGACCACTCATGAGACAGCCTTGACGCGGTGAGTGGCTTACTATGCTTTGGCCAAAATATAAACCAATGTCTCATCCAGCATGGAGGGCAGAGTGCTGGATGTAGTGTGCGATCACATTTGCATTTTCCGTTTGTATATGTATTTCGCCATAGTGATGTGCACCTGCAGCAGGTTGTGCTGACCCAACCCCTTATTTTTTTCTTTGTAGTATATATTGGAGGCGTGGCGATCTCCTTGGAGTCATTGCACACCTGACCAGTTAATCTGTCCTTGAGGCTGGTTTTAAAGTCAGTATAAAACTGAGTCTGCTTGTATAGAACCTACCATTAGCCATCTGGCTCCAGGAGAAGTATATGGTAGGTTCAGCATGCATGTTGGTACTTGCATCCCTGGATCCGATGAAAGCTGTAATGGCACCGGACGGGGTTACAAGCAAAGTGTACTTGGCTTGCATGCTGACCTGCATTCCCTGGATTTTATGTGGCTGTCATGGCCCATGAACAGGTAGGAACAAGAGTTAGGGACCACTCATGAGACAGCCTTGACGCGGTGAGTGGCTTACTATGCTTTGGCCAAAATATAAACCAATGTCTCATCCAGCATGGAGGGCAGAGTGCTGGATGTAGTGTGCGATCACATTTGCATTTTCCGTTTGTATATGTATTTCGCCATAGTGATGTGCACCTGCAGCAGGTTGTGCTGACCCAACCCCTTATTTTTTTCTTTGTAGTATATATTGGAGGCGTGGCGATCTCCTTGGAGTCATTGCACACCTGACCAGTTAATCTGTCCTTGAGGCTGGTTTTAAAGTCAGTATAAAACTGAGTCTGCTTGTATAGAACCTACCATTAGCCACCTGGCTCCAGGAGAAGTATATGGTAGGTTCAGCATGCATGTTGGTACTTGCATCCCTGGATCCGATGAAAGCTGTAATGGCACCGGACGGGGTTACAAGCAAAGTGTACTTGGCTTGCATGCTGACCTGCATTCCCTGGATTTTATGTGGCTGTCATGGCCCATGAACAGGTAGGAACAAGAGTTAGGGACCACTCATGAGACAGCCTTGACGCGGTGAGTGGCTTACTATGCTTTGGCCAAAATATAAACCAATGTCTCATCCAGCATGGAGGGCAGAGTGCTGGATGTAGTGTGCGATCACATTTGCATTTTCCGTTTGTATATGTATTTCGCCATAGTGATGTGCACCTGCAGCAGGTTGTGCTGACCCAACCCCTTATTTTTTTCTTTGTAGTATATATTGGAGGCGTGGCGATCTCCTTGGAGTCATTGCACACCTGACCAGTTAATCTGTCCTTGAGGCTGGTTTTAAAGTCAGTATAAAACTGAGTCTGCTTGTATAGAACCTACCATTAGCCACCTGGCTCCAGGAGAAGTATATGGTAGGTTCAGCATGCATGTTGGTACTTGCATCCCTGGATCCGATGAAAGCTGTAATGGCACCGGACGGGGTTACAAGCAAAGTGTACTTGGCTTGCATGCTGACCTGCATTCCCTGGATTTTATGTGGCTGTCATGGCCCATGAACAGGTAGGAACAAGAGTTAGGGACCACTCATGAGACAGCCTTGACGCGGTGAGTGGCTTACTATGCTTTGGCCAAAATATAAACCAATGTCTCATCCAGCATGGAGGGCAGAGTGCTGGATGTAGTGTGCGATCACATTTGCATTTTCCGTTTGTATATGTATTTCGCCATAGTGATGTGCACCTGCAGCAGGTTGTGCTGACCCAACCCCTTATTTTTTTCTTTGTAGTATATATTGGAGGCGTGGCGATCTCCTTGGAGTCATTGCACACCTGACCAGTTAATCTGTCCTTGAGGCTGGTTTTAAAGTCAGTATAAAACTGAGTCTGCTTGTATAGAACCTACCATTAGCCATCTGGCTCCAGGAGAAGTATATGGTAGGTTCAGCATGCATGTTGGTACTTGCATCCCTGGATCCGATGAAAGCTGTAATGGCACCGGACGGGGTTACAAGCAAAGTGTACTTGGCTTGCATGCTGACCTGCATTCCCTGGATTTTATGTGGCTGTCATGGCCCATGAACAGGTAGGAACAAGAGTTAGGGACCACTCATGAGACAGCCTTGACGCGGTGAGTGGCTTACTATGCTTTGGCCAAAATATAAACCAATGTCTCATCCAGCATGGAGGGCAGAGTGCTGGATGTAGTGTGCGATCACATTTGCATTTTCCGTTTGTATATGTATTTCGCCATAGTGATGTGCACCTGCAGCAGGTTGTGCTGACCCAACCCCTTATTTTTTTCTTTGTAGTATATATTGGAGGCGTGGCGATCTCCTTGGAGTCATTGCACACCTGACCAGTTAATCTGTCCTTGAGGCTGGTTTTAAAGTCAGTATAAAACTGAGTCTGCTTGTATAGAACCTACCATTAGCCATCTGGCTCCAGGAGAAGTATATGGTAGGTTCAGCATGCATGTTGGTACTTGCATCCCTGGATCCGATGAAAGCTGTAATGGCACCGGACGGGGTTACAAGCAAAGTGTACTTGGCTTGCATGCTGACCTGCATTCCCTGGATTTTATGTGGCTGTCATGGCCCATGAACAGGTAGGAACAAGAGTTAGGGACCACTCATGAGACAGCCTTGACGCGGTGAGTGGCTTACTATGCTTTGGCCAAAATATAAACCAATGTCTCATCCAGCATGGAGGGCAGAGTGCTGGATGTAGTGTGCGATCACATTTGCATTTTCCGTTTGTATATGTATTTCGCCATAGTGATGTGCACCTGCAGCAGGTTGTGCTGACCCAACCCCTTATTTTTTTCTTTGTAGTATATATTGGAGGCGTGGCGATCTCCTTGGAGTCATTGCACACCTGACCAGTTAATCTGTCCTTGAGGCTGGTTTTAAAGTCAGTATAAAACTGAGTCTGCTTGTATAGAACCTACCATTAGCCATCTGGCTCCAGGAGAAGTATATGGTAGGTTCAGCATGCATGTTGGTACTTGCATCCCTGGATCCGATGAAAGCTGTAATGGCACCGGACGGGGTTACAAGCAAAGTGTACTTGGCTTGCATGCTGACCTGCATTCCCTGGATTTTATGTGGCTGTCATGGCCCATGAACAGGTAGGAACAAGAGTTAGGGACCACTCATGAGACAGCCTTGACGCGGTGAGTGGCTTACTATGCTTTGGCCAAAATATAAACCAATGTCTCATCCAGCATGGAGGGCAGAGTGCTGGATGTAGTGTGCGATCACATTTGCATTTTCCGTTTGTATATGTATTTCGCCATAGTGATGTGCACCTGCAGCAGGTTGTGCTGACCCAACCCCTTATTTTTTTCTTTGTAGTATATATTGGAGGCGTGGCGATCTCCTTGGAGTCATTGCACACCTGACCAGTTAATCTGTCCTTGAGGCTGGTTTTAAAGTCAGTATAAAACTGAGTCTGCTTGTATAGAACCTACCATTAGCCATCTGGCTCCAGGAGAAGTATATGGTAGGTTCAGCATGCATGTTGGTACTTGCATCCCTGGATCCGATGAAAGCTGTAATGGCACCGGACGGGGTTACAAGCAAAGTGTACTTGGCTTGCATGCTGACCTGCATTCCCTGGATTTTATGTGGCTGTCATGGCCCATGAACAGGTAGGAACAAGAGTTAGGGACCACTCATGAGACAGCCTTGACGCGGTGAGTGGCTTACTATGCTTTGGCCAAAATATAAACCAATGTCTCATCCAGCATGGAGGGCAGAGTGCTGGATGTAGTGTGCGATCACATTTGCATTTTCCGTTTGTATATGTATTTCGCCATAGTGATGTGCACCTGCAGCAGGTTGTGCTGACCCAACCCCTTATTTTTTTCTTTGTAGTATATATTGGAGGCGTGGCGATCTCCTTGGAGTCATTGCACACCTGACCAGTTAATCTGTCCTTGAGGCTGGTTTTAAAGTCAGTATAAAACTGAGTCTGCTTGTATAGAACCTACCATTAGCCATCTGGCTCCAGGAGAAGTATATGGTAGGTTCAGCATGCATGTTGGTACTTGCATCCCTGGATCCGATGAAAGCTGTAATGGCACCGGACGGGGTTACAAGCAAAGTGTACTTGGCTTGCATGCTGACCTGCATTCCCTGGATTTTATGTGGCTGTCATGGCCCATGAACAGGTAGGAACAAGAGTTAGGGACCACTCATGAGACAGCCTTGACGCGGTGAGTGGCTTACTATGCTTTGGCCAAAATATAAACCAATGTCTCATCCAGCATGGAGGGCAGAGTGCTGGATGTAGTGTGCGATCACATTTGCATTTTCCGTTTGTATATGTATTTCGCCATAGTGATGTGCACCTGCAGCAGGTTGTGCTGACCCAACCCCTTATTTTTTTCTTTGTAGTATATATTGGAGGCGTGGCGATCTCCTTGGAGTCATTGCACACCTGACCAGTTAATCTGTCCTTGAGGCTGGTTTTAAAGTCAGTATAAAACTGAGTCTGCTTGTATAGAACCTACCATTAGCCATCTGGCTCCAGGAGAAGTATATGGTAGGTTCAGCATGCATGTTGGTACTTGCATCCCTGGATCCGATGAAAGCTGTAATGGCACCGGACGGGGTTACAAGCAAAGTGTACTTGGCTTGCATGCTGACCTGCATTCCCTGGATTTTATGTGGCTGTCATGGCCCATGAACAGGTAGGAACAAGAGTTAGGGACCACTCATGAGACAGCCTTGACGCGGTGAGTGGCTTACTATGCTTTGGCCAAAATATAAACCAATGTCTCATCCAGCATGGAGGGCAGAGTGCTGGATGTAGTGTGCGATCACATTTGCATTTTCCGTTTGTATATGTATTTCGCCATAGTGATGTGCACCTGCAGCAGGTTGTGCTGACCCAACCCCTTATTTTTTTCTTTGTAGTATATATTGGAGGCGTGGCGATCTCCTTGGAGTCATTGCACACCTGACCAGTTAATCTGTCCTTGAGGCTGGTTTTAAAGTCAGTATAAAACTGAGTCTGCTTGTATAGAACCTACCATTAGCCACCTGGCTCCAGGAGAAGTATATGGTAGGTTCAGCATGCATGTTGGTACTTGCATCCCTGGATCCGATGAAAGCTGTAATGGCACCGGACGGGGTTACAAGCAAAGTGTACTTGGCTTGCATGCTGACCTGCATTCCCTGGATTTTATGTGGCTGTCATGGCCCATGAACAGGTAGGAACAAGAGTTAGGGACCACTCATGAGACAGCCTTGACGCGGTGAGTGGCTTACTATGCTTTGGCCAAAATATAAACCAATGTCTCATCCAGCATGGAGGGCAGAGTGCTGGATGTAGTGTGCGATCACATTTGCATTTTCCGTTTGTATATGTATTTCGCCATAGTGATGTGCACCTGCAGCAGGTTGTGCTGACCCAACCCCTTATTTTTTTCTTTGTAGTATATATTGGAGGCGTGGCGATCTCCTTGGAGTCATTGCACACCTGACCAGTTAATCTGTCCTTGAGGCTGGTTTTAAAGTCAGTATAAAACTGAGTCTGCTTGTATAGAACCTACCATTAGCCATCTGGCTCCAGGAGAAGTATATGGTAGGTTCAGCATGCATGTTGGTACTTGCATCCCTGGATCCGATGAAAGCTGTAATGGCACCGGACGGGGTTACAAGCAAAGTGTACTTGGCTTGCATGCTGACCTGCATTCCCTGGATTTTATGTGGCTGTCATGGCCCATGAACAGGTAGGAACAAGAGTTAGGGACCACTCATGAGACAGCCTTGACGCGGTGAGTGGCTTACTATGCTTTGGCCAAAATATAAACCAATGTCTCATCCAGCATGGAGGGCAGAGTGCTGGATGTAGTGTGCGATCACATTTGCATTTTCCGTTTGTATATGTATTTCGCCATAGTGATGTGCACCTGCAGCAGGTTGTGCTGACCCAACCCCTTATTTTTTTCTTTGTAGTATATATTGGAGGCGTGGCGATCTCCTTGGAGTCATTGCACACCTGACCAGTTAATCTGTCCTTGAGGCTGGTTTTAAAGTCAGTATAAAACTGAGTCTGCTTGTATAGAACCTACCATTAGCCATCTGGCTCCAGGAGAAGTATATGGTAGGTTCAGCATGCATGTTGGTACTTGCATCCCTGGATCCGATGAAAGCTGTAATGGCACCGGACGGGGTTACAAGCAAAGTGTACTTGGCTTGCATGCTGACCTGCATTCCCTGGATTTTATGTGGCTGTCATGGCCCATGAACAGGTAGGAACAAGAGTTAGGGACCACTCATGAGACAGCCTTGACGCGGTGAGTGGCTTACTATGCTTTGGCCAAAATATAAACCAATGTCTCATCCAGCATGGAGGGCAGAGTGCTGGATGTAGTGTGCGATCACATTTGCATTTTCCGTTTGTATATGTATTTCGCCATAGTGATGTGCACCTGCAGCAGGTTGTGCTGACCCAACCCCTTATTTTTTTCTTTGTAGTATATATTGGAGGCGTGGCGATCTCCTTGGAGTCATTGCACACCTGACCAGTTAATCTGTCCTTGAGGCTGGTTTTAAAGTCAGTATAAAACTGAGTCTGCTTGTATAGAACCTACCATTAGCCATCTGGCTCCAGGAGAAGTATATGGTAGGTTCAGCATGCATGTTGGTACTTGCATCCCTGGATCCGATGAAAGCTGTAATGGCACCGGACGGGGTTACAAGCAAAGTGTACTTGGCTTGCATGCTGACCTGCATTCCCTGGATTTTATGTGGCTGTCATGGCCCATGAACAGGTAGGAACAAGAGTTAGGGACCACTCATGAGACAGCCTTGACGCGGTGAGTGGCTTACTATGCTTTGGCCAAAATATAAACCAATGTCTCATCCAGCATGGAGGGCAGAGTGCTGGATGTAGTGTGCGATCACATTTGCATTTTCCGTTTGTATATGTATTTCGCCATAGTGATGTGCACCTGCAGCAGGTTGTGCTGACCCAACCCCTTATTTTTTTCTTTGTAGTATATATTGGAGGCGTGGCGATCTCCTTGGAGTCATTGCACACCTGACCAGTTAATCTGTCCTTGAGGCTGGTTTTAAAGTCAGTATAAAACTGAGTCTGCTTGTATAGAACCTACCATTAGCCATCTGGCTCCAGGAGAAGTATATGGTAGGTTCAGCATGCATGTTGGTACTTGCATCCCTGGATCCGATGAAAGCTGTAATGGCACCGGACGGGGTTACAAGCAAAGTGTACTTGGCTTGCATGCTGACCTGCATTCCCTGGATTTTATGTGGCTGTCATGGCCCATGAACAGGTAGGAACAAGAGTTAGGGACCACTCATGAGACAGCCTTGACGCGGTGAGTGGCTTACTATGCTTTGGCCAAAATATAAACCAATGTCTCATCCAGCATGGAGGGCAGAGTGCTGGATGTAGTGTGCGATCACATTTGCATTTTCCGTTTGTATATGTATTTCGCCATAGTGATGTGCACCTGCAGCAGGTTGTGCTGACCCAACCCCTTATTTTTTTCTTTGTAGTATATATTGGAGGCGTGGCGATCTCCTTGGAGTCATTGCACACCTGACCAGTTAATCTGTCCTTGAGGCTGGTTTTAAAGTCAGTATAAAACTGAGTCTGCTTGTATAGAACCTACCATTAGCCATCTGGCTCCAGGAGAAGTATATGGTAGGTTCAGCATGCATGTTGGTACTTGCATCCCTGGATCCGATGAAAGCTGTAATGGCACCGGACGGGGTTACAAGCAAAGTGTACTTGGCTTGCATGCTGACCTGCATTCCCTGGATTTTATGTGGCTGTCATGGCCCATGAACAGGTAGGAACAAGAGTTAGGGACCACTCATGAGACAGCCTTGACGCGGTGAGTGGCTTACTATGCTTTGGCCAAAATATAAACCAATGTCTCATCCAGCATGGAGGGCAGAGTGCTGGATGTAGTGTGCGATCACATTTGCATTTTCCGTTTGTATATGTATTTCGCCATAGTGATGTGCACCTGCAGCAGGTTGTGCTGACCCAACCCCTTATTTTTTTCTTTGTAGTATATATTGGAGGCGTGGCGATCTCCTTGGAGTCATTGCACACCTGACCAGTTAATCTGTCCTTGAGGCTGGTTTTAAAGTCAGTATAAAACTGAGTCTGCTTGTATAGAACCTACCATTAGCCATCTGGCTCCAGGAGAAGTATATGGTAGGTTCAGCATGCATGTTGGTACTTGCATCCCTGGATCCGATGAAAGCTGTAATGGCACCGGACGGGGTTACAAGCAAAGTGTACTTGGCTTGCATGCTGACCTGCATTCCCTGGATTTTATGTGGCTGTCATGGCCCATGAACAGGTAGGAACAAGAGTTAGGGACCACTCATGAGACAGCCTTGACGCGGTGAGTGGCTTACTATGCTTTGGCCAAAATATAAACCAATGTCTCATCCAGCATGGAGGGCAGAGTGCTGGATGTAGTGTGCGATCACATTTGCATTTTCCGTTTGTATATGTATTTCGCCATAGTGATGTGCACCTGCAGCAGGTTGTGCTGACCCAACCCCTTATTTTTTTCTTTGTAGTATATATTGGAGGCGTGGCGATCTCCTTGGAGTCATTGCACACCTGACCAGTTAATCTGTCCTTGAGGCTGGTTTTAAAGTCAGTATAAAACTGAGTCTGCTTGTATAGAACCTACCATTAGCCATCTGGCTCCAGGAGAAGTATATGGTAGGTTCAGCATGCATGTTGGTACTTGCATCCCTGGATCCGATGAAAGCTGTAATGGCACCGGACGGGGTTACAAGCAAAGTGTACTTGGCTTGCATGCTGACCTGCATTCCCTGGATTTTATGTGGCTGTCATGGCCCATGAACAGGTAGGAACAAGAGTTAGGGACCACTCATGAGACAGCCTTGACGCGGTGAGTGGCTTACTATGCTTTGGCCAAAATATAAACCAATGTCTCATCCAGCATGGAGGGCAGAGTGCTGGATGTAGTGTGCGATCACATTTGCATTTTCCGTTTGTATATGTATTTCGCCATAGTGATGTGCACCTGCAGCAGGTTGTGCTGACCCAACCCCTTATTTTTTTCTTTGTAGTATATATTGGAGGCGTGGCGATCTCCTTGGAGTCATTGCACACCTGACCAGTTAATCTGTCCTTGAGGCTGGTTTTAAAGTCAGTATAAAACTGAGTCTGCTTGTATAGAACCTACCATTAGCCATCTGGCTCCAGGAGAAGTATATGGTAGGTTCAGCATGCATGTTGGTACTTGCATCCCTGGATCCGATGAAAGCTGTAATGGCACCGGACGGGGTTACAAGCAAAGTGTACTTGGCTTGCATGCTGACCTGCATTCCCTGGATTTTATGTGGCTGTCATGGCCCATGAACAGGTAGGAACAAGAGTTAGGGACCACTCATGAGACAGCCTTGACGCGGTGAGTGGCTTACTATGCTTTGGCCAAAATATAAACCAATGTCTCATCCAGCATGGAGGGCAGAGTGCTGGATGTAGTGTGCGATCACATTTGCATTTTCCGTTTGTATATGTATTTCGCCATAGTGATGTGCACCTGCAGCAGGTTGTGCTGACCCAACCCCCTTATTTTTTTCTTTGTAGTATATATTGGAGGCGTGGCGATCTCCTTGGAGTCATTGCACACCTGACCAGTTAATCTGTCCTTGAGGCTGGTTTTAAAGTCAGTATAAAACTGAGTCTGCTTGTATAGAACCTACCATTAGCCATCTGGCTCCAGGAGAAGTATATGGTAGGTTCAGCATGCATGTTGGTACTTGCATCCCTGGATCCGATGAAAGCTGTAATGGCACCGGACGGGGTTACAAGCAAAGTGTACTTGGCTTGCATGCTGACCTGCATTCCCTGGATTTTATGTGGCTGTCATGGCCCATGAACAGGTAGGAACAAGAGTTAGGGACCACTCATGAGACAGCCTTGACGCGGTGAGTGGCTTACTATGCTTTGGCCAAAATATAAACCAATGTCTCATCCAGCATGGAGGGCAGAGTGCTGGATGTAGTGTGCGATCACATTTGCATTTTCCGTTTGTATATGTATTTCGCCATAGTGATGTGCACCTGCAGCAGGTTGTGCTGACCCAACCCCTTATTTTTTTCTTTGTAGTATATATTGGAGGCGTGGCGATCTCCTTGGAGTCATTGCACACCTGACCAGTTAATCTGTCCTTGAGGCTGGTTTTAAAGTCAGTATAAAACTGAGTCTGCTTGTATAGAACCTACCATTAGCCACCTGGCTCCAGGAGAAGTATATGGTAGGTTCAGCATGCATGTTGGTACTTGCATCCCTGGATCCGATGAAAGCTGTAATGGCACCGGACGGGGTTACAAGCAAAGTGTACTTGGCTTGCATGCTGACCTGCATTCCCTGGATTTTATGTGGCTGTCATGGCCCATGAACAGGTAGGAACAAGAGTTAGGGACCACTCATGAGACAGCCTTGACGCGGTGAGTGGCTTACTATGCTTTGGCCAAAATATAAACCAATGTCTCATCCAGCATGGAGGGCAGAGTGCTGGATGTAGTGTGCGATCACATTTGCATTTTCCGTTTGTATATGTATTTCGCCATAGTGATGTGCACCTGCAGCAGGTTGTGCTGACCCAACCCCTTATTTTTTTCTTTGTAGTATATATTGGAGGCGTGGCGATCTCCTTGGAGTCATTGCACACCTGACCAGTTAATCTGTCCTTGAGGCTGGTTTTAAAGTCAGTATAAAACTGAGTCTGCTTGTATAGAACCTACCATTAGCCATCTGGCTCCAGGAGAAGTATATGGTAGGTTCAGCATGCATGTTGGTACTTGCATCCCTGGATCCGATGAAAGCTGTAATGGCACCGGACGGGGTTACAAGCAAAGTGTACTTGGCTTGCATGCTGACCTGCATTCCCTGGATTTTATGTGGCTGTCATGGCCCATGAACAGGTAGGAACAAGAGTTAGGGACCACTCATGAGACAGCCTTGACGCGGTGAGTGGCTTACTATGCTTTGGCCAAAATATAAACCAATGTCTCATCCAGCATGGAGGGCAGAGTGCTGGATGTAGTGTGCGATCACATTTGCATTTTCCGTTTGTATATGTATTTCGCCATAGTGATGTGCACCTGCAGCAGGTTGTGCTGACCCAACCCCTTATTTTTTTCTTTGTAGTATATATTGGAGGCGTGGCGATCTCCTTGGAGTCATTGCACACCTGACCAGTTAATCTGTCCTTGAGGCTGGTTTTAAAGTCAGTATAAAACTGAGTCTGCTTGTATAGAACCTACCATTAGCCATCTGGCTCCAGGAGAAGTATATGGTAGGTTCAGCATGCATGTTGGTACTTGCATCCCTGGATCCGATGAAAGCTGTAATGGCACCGGACGGGGTTACAAGCAAAGTGTACTTGGCTTGCATGCTGACCTGCATTCCCTGGATTTTATGTGGCTGTCATGGCCCATGAACAGGTAGGAACAAGAGTTAGGGACCACTCATGAGACAGCCTTGACGCGGTGAGTGGCTTACTATGCTTTGGCCAAAATATAAACCAATGTCTCATCCAGCATGGAGGGCAGAGTGCTGGATGTAGTGTGCGATCACATTTGCATTTTCCGTTTGTATATGTATTTCGCCATAGTGATGTGCACCTGCAGCAGGTTGTGCTGACCCAACCCCTTATTTTTTTCTTTGTAGTAAATATTTTATTAGGTTTAATCACTTGCTTTCGTATGTTTTATATTGTTATTTAATACATAAACTAGCTGTGGACCCCACGTTGCTCGGGTATTTATTTATTGCAAATATATATTAAATAACAGTGACTTTTGCAAGGGTCGCCCCTTTAACAGTAAATTTCACGTTGACCGGCCCTTTAACTGTGAATTCTACAGCGCCCGTCAGTTGGCAGTTAGGATTTAAATTAAAGGGATTATCCGAGTTAATAAAAAAAATAAAAAATCCATCAGGATATACATATAATTTGGTTAAACTAGATTTCATCAAGTTAAAACCCATATGTCAACCTTTTCATGGTTCTGTCATTGTTTGTTTACATGCTGCAGTACATGCTGAGGGGGCGGGGGCGTGGAACAACAAAGCCTGAGCTCTGCCTCATGAATAACCTGACCTTTCCCGCCCCCTGCTCTGCACTTTGCATAAAAAAAAAAACACATGATCATCTCCGAGCTCACACTGGCAGAAGATCTTCCTGTCACATTGCAGCTGGAGCTGCCTGCCGGATCCGCCGATCAGTGTGACAACTGACAGCATTTGTAGATGGATGCATTGCAAAAACGGATCCGTCTACAAATGCATTTTTTGTACGGATCCGTCTATCCGCTTGTCATGTGGATGGATGGAACCCTCTGGCAGTCTTTTTCACAGTTTTCCCGGTTTGTGCATGCGCAGACCGGAAGGACGGATCTGTCCTTCAGTTGTTTTGCGATGCCGGATCCGGCAGGCAGTTCTGTCGTCGGATCACTATGCTGCAAGTGTGAAAGTAGACTTAGTCCTGCGACCTCTCGCCGTGCTGCGCCGGAGCTCCGCCCTCGTCCCCATTATAGTCAATGGGGACGGAGCGGCAGTCCAGCGGCACGGCCAAATAGCGGCAGGGCGGATCCGACAGAGTGAACAGCCTGTAGGATATGTCCTGCCGCTAGTGTGAAAATACACTTATGCTAGTGTGCAAGTACCATTATCAGTATCTGTACCTAAGCAATATCTATATTATTCAAAATCGATATTGCTTAGATAAATATATATATTGGTGGTAGATATGGATTATGTATAGCTGAATCAATAAATATGATGTACAATTATTTATTTATTTTTCCCAGGGGGTGTTCAATGTGAATGTGTTACTAGTGGGGTGGGGGGACAGGGCTGTAACAACGATCCCCAGACGCAGAGGGGAACGGGTACAAACTGGCACCTCTAGCCCATGTGAGTGCAGGAGCTATAAACATACCCTGCTGCCGGAGAAGAGTTCGCCTCGGCTCTGGTATGTACTGCGCATGAGCGATCGCATACCATCGCCGAGGCAGTGTTAGAAGAGCTGGAGAGGGGCGGGCACCAGAGGCTCTGTTGTCTCGTTTACAGAGCCTGGCCGCTCCCTCAAGCAGGGAGAAGCCTGTAAACGAGACGTCAAGACTCATCACCAGAGTCTGCTTGCTGACGTCGGGGGTCACATGAACCATAATTGAACTGGCCAAACAGTGAAAGATGGCTAATGAAAGTGATTTGAAGAAATTTTCAATAGACTATAATAAGAGTAAGTAGAATGAATTTTTTTAAGTCGGATAACCCCTTTAAAGGCTGGAGGCAGGCTTGTATTGGCTAATGCAGGTGATATTTTGGGAATATTTCGGGAACGGTACGTCCTAGAGAGCTGAGACCCCCGCATTATTTCTTTCCAGGTAGCAAGGGATGTTTATACCAAATTTTATTGAATTTGATGGTTGTGTTTTTGAGTTTTTGCAGAACATACACACATACATCCTTTTTTATATATAGATTTAAATTTATCAGGTTGCAGGAAGGCCCCTTGAGTCCTAGTGCAAAGTCATACGGATCAGGACAGACATTAGCGGCAGGTTAAGGTAACAGTGGAGGGTACGGTCTACACTAAACTCAATATGATCAGGACAGACAGAAATTATGCTAACACAGAAGAATATGAAAGAATGCTGTCAGACATTTGAACATAACAAAATAAATATTTATTAACAAAATAACAAACATGCCTCTATTGCAACTTTTTAACTTTGTTATAAAGCATTAACATATCCCTGTTTTGTTTAAGGTGCTGTTTCTTAAACTTGGCCATCAGCCTCTGCATTTGGCGCATGCCGGCATTCTGTTCCCGCTGATTATGTTCACTTTTTTTTTTCAAAAACAGCAGTACTGTTAGGATTAGAAAATAAAATTATATTACTTGCAATTCAGATTACGTGGTATCGATATAGAATTGTATTTCTATGTGCACATATTTACCCTCTTGGCGGGGGTTGGTTAAAACATCCTCTGCAGTGGTGGGGGGTTCTTGTGGAGGCTGGGAGGGTCCAGCGTCTTCCACTTCCACCTCTTCTCCCACATCAGGTGTGTCAGTCACCTCATCCTGAAGCTCATGGGAGGGTCCTGGCTCATGAGCTTTCATAGGAGCCATCATATTGCCATCAGGTGGTGGAGGGGCCGCTACATCCTCTGAGGGTCCTGTCTGCTCTGTGGAATCCTCCTCATCTGTGGTGGAGACCTCCATCACCACCACATTCAGCCGATGTTTTTTCTGTGTCCGCGGTCCACTTTTCTTAATGGTAGGAACAGGGACACCTGTAATCACAGAATATTACTAATTTTGACAATGAAATCATAAATCACAACAAAGTTAAAGATCCAGAAATTCATATACTGTATGGAGGGATCTGCATGGTATTATGATAAACCACAAAGTGTATTTGACTCTTCTTGGCGTTAACATTTTAGAACCAGTGTTCCAGATGTGTTAAACTAGCCAAATTTACTAGGTAGGATGAGGTAACACTGTATTTATTAGGAAGGCTGGGTTATTGACTTTTAATCAAAACATTCAAATGTTCGGAAATTAGATAAGAGGTTACTGGATGTTGTTATAAAAGGTGGAGAGGAGGAATCAATTTTAATATGCTATTTAAGCAGAATTTATCTTTGGTATATTCAGTGTTAAAAAGCAGTCTTTCATTTGAAATCATCATTTTAGAAATAAAAGATAAAGATCTGCCTTAAGCTTGCATCTCATTAGTGGTTGTAGCAGACTGCGTTTCAACTACAATGGATCTTTCATATGTACTGTTGAATGGATTTACAATGTTAGGTTTAATTACCTAATTAGTATGTAACCTGCTTAACATTCGTCTGGTTGAGCGGTAGAAACACAATGACTACAATGGGTGTCTGAAATGGATTGTTAATTATTAAATTACTTCGCAGACTGAGGGGAGGGGATTTGTGTGGCCTATAACCAGTATGTGATTAAACAATGGATAATTTTCTGTATGTGTTTGCCTTGGATGGTAGAGGTGCATAAAAGTAGGGGATGTGACATTAAAAATAGTCCTGCTTTAAAGTGGTCTTAAACTTTTGATCAGGACTGTATATATATATAATCTATAATCACATGCAAATTAAGTGGGGGATGTATGAAATGGACGGGGCCTTTAAAATAAATACTGAATGATGCTTGCATTTTATGTATATATAAACATAAAGACAAGACATATATATATATGTGTGTGTGTGTCTGTGAAACGTATCAAATCATCTGGTCAGATCATACATCTGTACCGCGCTGTTTGCATAAATATATATATATATATATATATATATATACACACATACACATACAAAATCTCAGCGAGGTAGAGATGTATGATGTAAGCGGATTATTTTGTACGTGTCACACCGGGTATAAAGTAATCCTTTTTAGGCCTCCTGCACACGGCCTTTTTTTTTCCGGTTTACTGGCCGTATTTTGAGTTCCGTATACGGTCCGTATACGGAACCATTGATTTCAATGGTTCCGCAAAAAAAACTGAATGTACTCCGTATGCATTCCGTTTCCGTTTTTCCGTTCCGTTAAAAGCTAGAACATGTCCTATTATTGCCCGCAAATCACGTTCCGTGGCTCCATTCAAGTCAATGGGTCCGCAAAAAAATGGAACACATACGGAAATGCATCCGTATGTCTTCCGTTTCCGTTCCGTTTTTTGCTGAACCATCTATTGAAAATGCTATGCCCAGCCCAATTTTATCTATGTAATTACTGTATACTGTATATGCCATACGGAAAAACAGTACGGAATAACGGAATAAAAACGGAAACGCAACGGAAACAAAAAACGGAACAACGGATCCGTGAAAAACGGACCGCAAAACACGGAAAGAGCCATACGGTCGTGTGCAATAGGCCTTAGAGGGATGAAATACGGATGTAGTACATTTAACACAGATCCTTTAGGAGACGTGTTATTTTAACAAAATGCTATTAAATGCGTTACACTATTTTTTAACAATGGCTTTTGTTTCTAGATAACGCAATGAGTTAAGAGGTTGTGTGTTATCCCAACTACATCTGTACAGATTAGCAGCATAACTGAATATATACATTACATAGTGTTGTAAAGAGAGATACAAAAGTCATGTAAATATTGTACCTGGACATAATCGTTCGCTCATCTCCTTTACAAGTTTGGGCTTAAAACGCTTTATATCGCACAACTTCTTTTGCAGTTCCACATATTTGTGCCACAAAGAAAACTTCATGAATAACTGCGCACGTAGAGACGTTAGAATGGCGCGCTTCTCCACTCTCTTCTTGATAAGGTCATATCCCCTCACCAACAAACGCTGCAATATAAAGATGCAAGCATATAATTCCAATTTTTTACATTCAAAATTTTAAAACATATGTCCTCAACAAACCTGCAAAAAGTAGTTATGTCTTTAAAGGGCAAATATTCGATTGAATGTTAACGTTATAAGATTGGATTGTAATGCGATTCTATGTGTGTGGGGTCTGAGGGAGCAATCGGATATTGGCCGGCTAAGCTGCGATGTACTTGTCTAGTGAAGTGACGGTACGGTATTGGGTGTACTGCTGATTTGCATCACCGTGGTGCACCCTGGGTAGCGCTAAATGAACCAGCAAATACGGTAATACTAATAAAGCTCATGGACATAAAATAGAATCTATATATATATTGTGTGTGTGTGTGTATGGTATATAGTGTATGGTACCGTATATAGTGTGTGTATGGTATATAGTGTATGGTACCGTATATAGTGTGTGTATGGTATATAGTGTATAATACCGTATATAGTGTGTGTGTGTATGGTATATAGTGTATGGTACCGTATATAGAGTGTGTGTGTGTGTGTGTGTGTGTGTATGGTACCGTATATAGTGTGTGGTATATATTTAATGACAGGAAAATGGACCTGCTATGTGCTGTGAATGTGATATAAATGTATCTGTTGTCCATACATACAGGCTACAAACATAGTGCTGTGAAGTAACAATAATACTTAGAGCAGTGCACAAATCTGTATTATCTATTTTTACCTTAAAAAATAAAAATAAAAAAATCATAAGAAAAAAATAATCGTATTCATATTGAAAAATATTCGAATCTACGAATATTTCACTAGACTCGATCAACTTAGAATAATCGTTCTGACATGCAAACGAAAATACTGTAATATTACTTACGGCTACGATGATTTCATCCTCGCTTTTATAAAGCGATGTCTGATGATCTTTGCGGAGCACATTCTGCTGAGTGTCTGCGAGTGTCTGGAGTGGAGACTAAGTCCAGTGAAAACAATTTATAGTCGCCACTCGCCATCTACATAACGTGAGTCACCTCAGGTGACGACGTACTAGTGATTGTGAAGTGAATTGGATGTCATGCGGTCGGGCAGCGCGGCACACATACTATTAAACATAACGATTTTTATGTTGTAATATTCGTGAACTCGAATATTAGAACCGAGATTATTGGTTTAGAAAATAATAGGACGAATATTCTAAAAACGAAACGAATATACAGCAATATATTCTTTATTTACGAATATTCTAAATAAAGAATATACAGCAATATATTCTTTATTTAGAATATTCGAATTTGATCCATCTAAAAACGTTATTCCTTCCAGCTTCAATTCAGTTGCTTGTGGCTCCAGTACCGAAACCCTGGACTGAGCATCAGTCACCATGCCGACCAGGGAGTCAATGGTGGCTTGCAGGTGCCTCAATGACTGTTGAGTGTCCGTGGGGTGGTCATCAACAGCTTGTATAACTCTGCTTTGCGGGCAGAGGCCGGATGAGGGATGCCCCTCTTATTGAGTTCGGCGATGAGCCTGGGAATCGTCCATCTTCTCAGGGACGTGTTGTCCGGCTGGCCTGAGATGGACGTTCCAGGGAGTGACATGGTGTCCTCCATGTCTGAAGCATGTGACATGCTCAACCTGTAAAGAAAGAAATGGTCCCGAATAACTATATGTGATCGGAACGTAGTACGACAGGTGCCTACGAGAAGGCTTGAGTCGGTCTGGGTAACGTACCTGGGCTTAGAGGCTACTACCTGTACTGATGTCTTGGGTCACCTGACAACCGCAAATGTCTTACAAGTGAACGGTCAGGACACGTTCCTGAGAGGACAAATCTATAAAGTTCGGAAGGGAAAGAGAACATAACTGGGGAGGATGACAGGCCTGGGCGAACCAGGAGACAGAGGTAGGTGTGAGCCTGGGCGAACCAGTAGAGCAGGGAGACAACAGCATATAACGTGAAAGCACATACATATATCACGTGGCCCTGTCGCCACCATAGAATAGATGACTGCAGTGAGCATTTAGTGACCGCTGATCGCGTATGGCGTGTGATAATGACCTAGCCTACTCGTGGTGGGACCCCCAGCTCTTTTTGACCACCGTACTGGAACTAGCGCCCTTCCAGCCCAGCGGGGACCCAGGAGCCCTCCTTTGTCTTCCTCCCACCTGGCGCTGCGGGAGTGCGTATGAGATGGCTGGTTGTTGGATAATCCTGCTGAGGTTTTTTTTTTTTTTGGTGGCTGTTTGTAGACGTGGGCCGTTGTTGCCCAGGGGATAGATACCCCTATTTACTTCGTATGGCCTGTTTTGACGTGCGTTCCACCCTGGAACGCACCGCCATCTGCACCGGAAGTAGATGGTTCTTAATGAAATGTGCAGGGGGGTGACTATGTGGACGGGTAGACTGGGGGACGGGGCACACCCATCCCGAGTAGTAAGTGGGGCGGGAGACCCGGGTGTGGGGCAAGAATCGGCGTGTGTTTTCAGAAGGGAAGGGACCCAGTGGGGACAGAATTTTTTACCTACACTGGAGCCGCCGCACTGGAGCCACCAGGTCCTGGAACGCACGCCGAACACGTGACCAGGAGCCCAGGCCTGGCGGAGGATTTCCGGCGTGCGCTCTAAGCTGGAACGCACGCCGAACACGTGACAAGGAGCCCAGGCCTGGCGGAGGATTTCCGGCGTGCGCTCCAAGCTGGAACGCACGCCGAACACGTGACCAGGAGCCCAGGCCTGGCGGAGGATTTCCGGCGTGCGCTCTGCGCTGGAACGCACGCCGGGCTGCAACCACGCCCAAGCAAAAGACGGGACGGGGGAGGCCTTGTGGAGGGGGTAACCCGCTGTCACGGCTGAGGATGGGGAAAACCCTCAGCCGTGCGATGCCACGAGATGTTAGTTGCTGCTCGGCCAGGACAACAGAATAAGGGAGCAGGTCACCTCCTAAAGCATCCCTAATCTGACCCTGACTCCTAGCTGCATGAGCCGACCTTGAAGGTAGGAGGGCTCATGCTCAGGAACCTCGGATCCCTACTCACCCTCCGCCGATCCCTGAACTAGGAGCTGGGTAGACCACCTGTTCCTCCTGGATGCGGAGAAACAGGAGTCTAAACTGGCCGAGCTGCAAGGGGATATAACCATAAACAGACTATGGATATGGCAGGAGAGTGAAAGACTTCCACCCCTACCTGCCACAGACACACTGACTGGATCCCTGGACACAAGTGCTGAAGTCCACACACAGACATAAAAGGACACAGCACACATAAACACACAGGAAGCCAGAACCATAGCTGCAATAATAACAGACACCACATAAACATAAACTTAACATCACAACATTTATGACCACAAGGGTGGCCCTCACTGGCAGATGGTATATGGGACCAGGAGGGTGCCTCCAGCTTACAAACAAGGCTGGAGTACCCCTCAGACATCAGGTCTCAACTGAGGCTATATAGCCCAAAGTGGCCACACCCACACAGACACACCCAGTGTTCACACACACAGAAGGGAATTAACCCTTCTCAAACCAGGGAAGGGAAGAAAGCCACTTAAAGGAGAAAGTGCACACATAACTAAAACCCTGTACACACCAGACATACAAAAGACACACCTAACAAAGATAGGTTGCCAGGTGCAACCGCATGCACATTGCAGCAAGCTGCCCAGCACCAGCTCAGGCTGCTAAACTACAAAATAACTACATGTTGCCAGCGGCAACCACAAGTGAGGCAACATACTAGCGGCCCTCACCTGTGGTTGAACAACCAAACCAGACCGCAGGCAACAGCATGCGGATACAGGAGTCACGACCCTGAACATAGGGGGAATGGAGGGTCTTAGTTATGAAGAAAGATTAAAAGAATATAATTTATTTAGTCTTGAGAAGAGACGTCTAAGGGGGGACATGATTAACCTATACAAATATATAAATGGGCCATACAAAAAATACGGTGAAAAGCTGTTCCATGTAAAATACGCTGAAAAGACAAGGGAGCACTGCCTCCGACTGGAGAGGAAAAAGTTCAGTCTCCGGAAGCGTCAAAGCTTCTTTACTGTAAGAACTGTGAAGCTGTGGAATAGACTACCTCAGGATGTGGTCACAGCAGGAACAGTAGACAGTTTCAAAAAGGGTTTAGATAAATTCCTCAAAGTAAAAAACATTAATGCTTATGAAAACGTGTCTCAATTCCTTTTGGGATTCTCATCCCCTCCTATCCCTTTATTTAACTTGATGGACGTATGTGTTTTTTCAACCGTATTAACTATGTTACTATGTAGACTACCCAGTTTATTATTATAGACGCATCGGAAGGTTAAGATGGCCTCTAGGAATCAAAGCAGGCCAGCTAGTATCCTCTCCCCTGGGACCCACTTTTTGAAGTTGTTGCAGAGACCCCCATAATCAATCATTTTGTAGCACCTTGTTGCTGTCTGCCTCCATGTAAGCAGGTAATATTTGCATGTCGCTGTACAGTGGGCACCCAGAATGAATTTTACTGGTGGGCCCTAGCCACCCCAGTCCGACAGTGTGTACACTAATGCCAGAAGCCTGACTAATAAAACTGGTGAATTGGAATTTGTAATGTGTGAGGAGGACTATGACATAGTGGGAATAACTTAGACATGGCTGGATGAGAGGGGGAGGGGACTTTATGTAAAATCCTATCTAAAGCCCACACTCCAGGAAGATATAAGTGAGGGACATGTGGAGTCAATGTGGGTATAAATACATGGTGGCAAAAACAATAATTAAATGCTGATGATAGGAGTTTATTATAAGCCACCTAATTTACCAGAGTCCACAGAAAATCTATTACTAAACGAGATAGATGAGGCAGCAAATCATGAGGTCATTATTATGGGGAACTTCAACTACCCAGACATAGACTGGGAATCTGAAAACTGTATATCTCATAAAGAAAACAGGTTCTTGGCAATAGCCAAAGACAATTACCTTTCCCAACTGGTTCAGGACCTGACTAGAGGGACGGTCATACTGGAATTAGTACTAAATATTAGACCTGACAGAACAACAGATGTGCAGGTTGGGGGACACTTGGGAAATAGTGACCATAAAATAATAACCTTCCAGTTGTCATTAAAAAGAGTGTTTCTTCAGGAAGTCACAAAAATACCAAACTTCAAAAAAGCTAAATTTAGCCAACTAAGAGCGGCCATTGACCTAAATAACTGGGAAAAAGTTCTCAAAAATAAAAATACAGCCCAAAAATTTGATATTTTTAAAAAGCATCCTAAACTCTAATTGTGAGAGGTATATACAGTATGCAAATAAAATGGTAAGGAACAAGAAAAAAAACTATGTGGATAAATAGAATTGTAAAGAAAGCAATACATGACAAAAAGAAAGGATTTAAATTACTAAATGGAAGCATTGAACTATAACACACCTGTATCCTAAGAGGATTAAGTAATATCATAGCCAGACTGTTATTTCTGATATTTAAGGGAGTGTTCCACAGGATTGAGCATTGCAAGTAGGGTGCCAATATTGAAAAAGGGTTAAAAAACAGTGCCTGGAAACTATAGGCCAGTAAGTTTAAAGGGGTTGTCCGAGTTATGAAAAAAAATAATATAGCACTGAAAATCTGATTGGCAGCAATATATAACTAAGCTAAGCAAGTTTTATGCAAAATATATATATATATTTCCTCATTTCCCTGGTTCTCTTCTGGCCCTTTGTTTACATGCAATAAAAACAATCTCTGCCCCTCCCCCTGCTCTGCTAAGGGAGTGAATACAAGAGCTGCCCTGAGTGACATGTCTGCCTGCTGGGAGACTCTGCAGCATGTTGTATGTGTAGGACTACAAGTCCCAGCTGTATAATGACACTGCTAAGGGAGTGGATACAAGATCTGCCCTGAGTGCTGGGAGAATCAACAGCAACTTGTAAGTGTAGAACTACAAGTCCCAGCTGTATGACACTGCTAATACACACAGGATCTTCCCCCTACCTTCTTGTGCAATAAAAAATAGTGGTAGGTTGTGGTGGCTCACTAGCAAGTAGTTAAGGTATGGTGCTGCAAGCTCATATAGAGGGAATCACCCCACCCTACCTTAAAAGGCAAATGTAGTAATAGGAAAATGAGCGTGCACTCATACACTTGGCAACCAGATTGACATATGCAGAAAATATTTATTAAATCCCCATAAAATACAAGTAATAAAATTTCTAAGAACAATGTAGCAATAATATACAACATTACAGTCACATATATTGTGGTAGATATGATCGATACTATATTCAATAGAAATATTCAATAAATTGAATGGTAGAAAATTCAATGTTGAAATATTCGATAGAATATTCGATACCACTCAATAGTGTCGATAAATTCAATAATATATATCACACCAAAAAACTTCAAGTATATGCTGTTATTTGGGAAAGAGGGGGTATTATCTTCTAGCGCTCTATCCCAATTTGGGAAACTGAATGCCACTGAAAATGTTGTAGGTGTATTCACTGGGAGCGCAATATGTTCATAAAGTGTCCACAGGAATCCTGATAATGTGAAAAGTCTCTTATAGCATATCCTTTTAAGGTCGATATGAGCTTTGAATTGAAGAAAACTTTAAATCGATATTTGGCTTACCGTCTAGCGTCTGTTGTCTCCCTATTGCTTCAATGGAGCTTTAAATATTTGCCGGCTTATTCAGTCGCTCCATACAGCAAGCTGGTTTAAATTTTGCGGGAGTTCCAAAGATCGCGGGAATTGCCACTCTGTTCCGCAATTTCCTTTGGTGCAGCTTTCGACGATAAGAATAGTTAATCCTTTACTGTAGAGATTTTCTTCTGTATGGCCATACAGTATTATCGGAGGCTTTTCAATGCAGGTACATCACTTGTTTCACCATACGCGTTACGGGTATATTCACTCTCCCTTCCTCAGTGGTCAAGTGTCTGCCTGCTCTGCCTCCATTTTTATCCATTCCTTTAATTGCTTCCCACCTGTTATTCATGCTACTTCCAGTTGGCCAGGGAATCCTCCCACATAATCAGGGGATAATTCTATACAGCCTTGATTTTAAAAAAAAATTAAAAAAATTTTTTATATATTTTTTTTTCCTCTTGCAGTTTCCATGCATTTTTTATGCGTTTTTTTGGGGACGCATGCGTTTTTTGGCCCAGATGTCCCAATTGGTGTGATTTATCATTGTGTGAAATATAAACTTGATATCTGATTGCTAACACTTATAAAATGACTTTTTATAATAAAATATTATTAAACAAATTTTCAAGATTAAAATATCAATATAACAATATAAAACAATAAATAATAAATGTGAGGAATCTTGAAAGTTTCATAGGAATCCTAGAGTTTGATACAATTATTCGGATTTGATAGAGAAAGAAAGAAAGAAATTATCAAATCCGAATATTTGTATCAAACTCTAGGATTCCTATGAAACTTTCAAGATTCCTCACATTTATTATTTATTGTTTTATATTCTTATATTGATATTTTAATCTTGAAAATTTGTTTAATAATATTTTATTATAAAAAGTCATTTTATAAGTGTTAGCAATCAGATATCAAGTTTATATTTCACACAATGATATATCACACCAATTGGGACATCTGGGCCAAAAAACGCATGTGTCCCCAAAAAAACGCATAAAAAACGCATGGAAACTGCAAGAGGAAAAAAAAAAAAATCAAGGCTGTATAGAATTATCCCCTGATTATGTGGGAGGATTCCCTAACTGGGAGTAGCATGAATAACAGGTGTCTGAGATTTGGGAAGCAATTAAAGGAATGGATAAAAATGGAGGCAGAGCAGGCAGACACTCGACCACTGAGGAAGGGAGAGTGAATCTACCCGAAACACGTATGGTGAAAGAAGTGATGTACCTGCATTGAAAAGCCTCCGATAATACTGTATGGCCATACAGAAGAAAATTTCTACAGTAAATGATTAACTATTCTTATCGTCGAAAGCTGCACCAAAGGAAATTGCGGAACAGAGTGGCAACTCCCGCGATCTTTGGAACTCCCGCAAAATTTAAACCAGCTTGCTGTATGGAGCGACTGAATAAGCCGGCAAATATTTAAAGCTCCATTGAAGCAATAGGGAGACAACAGACGCTAGACGGTAAGCCAAATATCGAATTTTCTACCATTCAATTTATTGAATATTTCTATAGAATATAGTATCGATCATATCTACCACAATATATGTGACTGTAATGTTGTATATTATTGCTATATTGTTCTTATACATTTTATTACTTGTATTTTATGGGGATTTAATAAATATTTTCTGCATATGTCAATCTGGTTGCCAAGTGTATGAGTTCTTGTGCAATGCTCTCTAGTCTGTCAGATCCTGTGCCCAGAATTGTCACTGCCTGCAGCTAGCCAGTCTGTGCAGCTGAAGGGGTTAAGAATCCTAGCAGAGAGCAGACGGCAGTGAAGGGGGCGTGGCCAGCACAGTGACGTCTCGTTTACAGGCTTGTAAACGACCTTTATCAGAGCAGGGAGAGAAGCTGACATCACAGGTCATGTGACCCTCAGTGAAATCTGAGAAACCAGCCACTGGAGATAAAGTGAGTTAATTGGAAAGCTGTTATATTTGCTTGGTTAGGAACATAGAACAAAAAAATAACTCGACAACCCCTTTAACATCTGTCGTGGGTAAACTGTTTGAAGGTTTTCTAAGAGATGCTATCTTGAAGTGCCTCAATGAAAATGAGCAAATAACACCATATCAGCATGGCTTGCAGTGTTTTGGTGTCCGTCTGACGAAACTGAGCCAAACGGATCCGTTCTGACACACAATGTAAGTCAATGGGGATAGATCCATTTTCTATGACACAATCTGGCACAATAGAAAACGGATCTGTCGATGGGGGGCGTGGCTAACTGCTGACTGAGGAAGACGTCTCTCTCCTCTGCTCTGCTGCGGGTGTCACAATCCTACATAATCCACTGCTTTATAAGTCTCAAAAGACCCCACTTTAGACATAGCAGGTTTGCCAATTCTGTGCACTACACAAAGAGACCTTCCTTGGGTCACAGACCCGCACTGGGTCCGAACTGCCGCCGGGGCCTAGCAGTGGAGGCATCCACGGCCTAAATTAGTATCGGACGTGACTACAGCGGAGCTGATCCAGCAGACAAGAAGCCCGGACTGATTTTATCACAGGCGCTGATCGGGTGACATTCCTCAGCCTGTTTATTGAAACAGACCTATACAGGTGCTCAAGTCTGGGAGTCAGCTCACTGCAGGACGGCACTTACAAGCGGGCGCCATTTTGCTGATCCAAACATCGGTCAGTTCGCCAAAGTTCCCTAACAACAACAGCGCCGGATCCATGTGATAAGGTATCCCTCTGCGCCTGGTATACTCAAGACAAACGAGGAGCTCCAGCTGACTTAATCGGTGTCTTACCGCATAGGCTCCGGTCGCTCCTAGGCACAGCATCGGCTGCTAGCGGCATTTTTTTAGCTTTCACTTGGCCCTTGTGCTTATTAATAGTGCTAAACTACAGCTGCACACTTACTATATCTGTTCTGCCTTGCCGTTTGAATTTCTGAGCATAGAAGTTGCTGCTCAACCAAATTGTCAGATTTAAAGAGACAGTGTCCTAATTGTTCATAGCGCAATTACTACAGAAGCTATACTCATCATTCAGATTATGGCTTAAAACGCCTGAGCTCTGGCAAAGGCACGCATTGTAGAAATGTTGCAAAGATCACTTGACCTGTGATGAAGAAGTGAGCAAATTTCGCTTCAGGGGCAAGTTTCATTCGCACTTATGGTGAAAGTAGGGAGGTATAGGGGGGTTTACCAGGACACTCATAATCAACCAAAGGCTCCTTCTCTATCACAATCCGATTTAAGCAGTTTTATGATGAAGAAAAATACAGCAAATCAAGGAGCCCCTTCTTCCACATTTAAAAGCAATGCACAAAAACAGCTAACGTCACAGCTTGAAAGGGAGAGTGAAGAAGATGAACCTATAGAAGCAGCCTCAGATTTACCTATACCTATTTCCAGATCTTTTATCTCGCAAGCGTTATCTAAAGCACTAAATCCTGTCTTAGAGGAACTGTCTGAAATAAAACACAAAGTGAGACAAGTAGATCAGAGAGTTGAAGCATTGGAGTCAGTGGCGTAGGGATCGCCATAGCAACCATAGCAGTGGCTATGGGGCCCTACGCCACTAGGGGGCCCGTCCGACCGCATTCAAATTTTTTATATTTTTTTTTAACACACACAGACACTACACACAGGCAGCCAGGAGGTGGCGTAACTACCGGGGAAGCAGCTGCTTCGGGGCCCGACAGTTTATTTTCAAGTTAGTTAAATATCGATGTCTTACTGTTCAGGGCCCCTTCACAGCAGCGGTCTTAATGTTCCCTCGCTAATGTGCTCTAATCTTACTGTATATACTAAAGTCTCCTGATGTGTCTGGGATTCGAACCCACAACCTCCAATGTATCAGTGTATCAGAGGCAAAGCATTAACCCTCACAGCCATTAAGAAGGCAATTGCAACTGACTGAAAAAATTTGACACTTCTACTGTTATAGCTGGCTAAGTGTACATCTATACACATGACAGCTGCCCCAACACACCCAGCACTGCTATATCTCTATATGACAGCTATCCCAGCACACTCAGCTCTGCTATATCTCTATATATGAGCAGCTATGTGTATAGATGTACACTTAGCCAGCTATAACAGTAGAAGTCTCATAATTTTTCAGTCAGCAGCAAGGCAGCTGTTATGGTCTTGAGGGTAGGTGCTCTGCCTCTGATACAGAAGGTCGTGGGTTCGAATCCCAGCAGAAACCTTTTCTGAAATACAAGCAGTGACTCCATATATGGACATACAGGGCGGGACACAATACAGGGAGGGACACAGGAAGAGGCTGCATCGCATCGCTGACATGGAGGTAAGTAGAAGTGTTTATTTTATTTTTTTTTAATACCCGACTGATACTGCCATGGGGGGAGCGTGGGGGGGGGGGGCACTTGATACTGGCACATGGGGGGAGGGGGGTTGGCACCTGACCTGATACTGGCACCTGGGGGGGGGGGGGGGGTTTGGCACCTGATACTGGCACATGGGGGGGGGGGGAGAGAGGCACCTGATACTGTGGATGGCACTGTTCAGGGGAGGGGGATCTGTGTATGGCACTATTTAGGGGAGTGTGGATGGCACTGTGGATGGCACTATTTAGGGGAGGGGGGATCTGTGGATGGCACTATTTAGGGGAGAGGGATCTGTGGATGGCACTATTTAGGGGAGAGGGATCTGTGGATGGCACTATTTAGGGGAGAGGGATCTGTGTATGGCACTGTTTAGGGGAGGGGGATCTGTGGATGGCACTATTTAGGGGAGGGGTGATCTGTTGATGGCACTATTTAGGGGAGGGGGATCTGTGTATGGCACTGTTTAGGGGAGGGGGATCTGTGGATGGCACTATTTAGGGGAGGGGTGATCTGTTGATGGCACTATTTAGGGGAGGGGGATCTGTGTATGGCACTATTTAGGGGAGGGGGAACTGTGGATGGCACTATTTAGGGGAGGGGGGATCTGTGGATGGCACTATTTAGGGGAGGGGGATCTGTGGATGGCACTATTTAGGGGAGGGGGGATCTGTGGATGGCACTATTTAGGGGAGGGGGGATCTGTGGATGGCACTATTTAGGGGAGGGGGGATCTGTGTATGGCACTATTTAGGGGAGGGGGATCTGTTGATGGCACTATTTAGGGGAGGGGGATCTGTGGATGGCACTATTTAGGGGAGGGGGGATCTGTGGATGGCACTATTTAGGGGAGGGGGATCTGTGGATGGCACTATTTAGGGGAGGGGGGATCTGTGGATGGCACTATTTAGGGGAGGGGGGATCTGTGTATGGCACTATTTAGGGGAGGGGGATCTGTTGATGGCACTATTTAGGGGAGGGGGATCTGTGGATGGCACTATTTAGGGGAGGGGGATCTGTGGATGGCACAGAGGGGGGGGGGCCCATAATTTTTTTTTGCTATGGGGCCCATGCATTTCTAGCTACGCCCCTGATTGGAGTCCACCCAAGCAGCTGTTGCAGAATACACAAATAAAAACTCAACCACTCTCTCTGCATACCAAAACCACATAAATTACCTGTATGAATATATTGAAGATCAGGACAATAGAGGTAAAAGAAATAACATACGCATCAGAGGAGTCACAGAATCTGTTGCTAATGAGGCATACATAGTGCGGTTAAATAAACATAATTGAGAGAGCCCACCGTGCCCTTCGCCCTAGGCCCAAGCAGGAGGACCCCCCAAGAGACATCATCTGCAAACTGCAAAATTTCGCTCAGAATGACCTTATAATGAAAAGAGCAAGAGAGAGTGAAAATATTGTCTATGAAGGCTCCCGAATCCTACTTTTTCAAGATCTTGCCCCTGCCACTCTAAATAAGAGACGTGCCCTGAAACCACTCACAGACCACCTAAGACATAGACGCATAGTCTTTAGGTGGCTGTTCCCGTTCGGTATGCTCATCACATGGAAAGAGAAGAAGCTCATCCTGAGATCCCCAAAGGACCTCCCAGATATCCTAGAAGCATTGGAGATACAAGATGTGGACATCCCGGACTGGTCAGCTACCAATGACGTCCTTAATTCACAGGACCTCTTGCCTCCCACATCATGGGATCTAGTAGGAGGAAGCAAATCCTCAAAGTCTAAGAAAAAGCACGGGAAACTAACTCCTAGGCGCATTATTTCTGAAGAAGATTGATTTTGTTTCTTATCCCCTTAGGATGGCCTGATCATACTGACCCGCCTTTGGCAGTCTGACGATGGTAACTGGGTTGCTGGTCTCGTAGACCCCCTACCCCACCTTCTCTGACCTTCTAGTCCCCTGTAACTAGGGTTGATACACCTGAATGCGTTACAGGTGGGGTCGGGGTCTGGGTGATCAGCGATCCATGTTCAAAAGCCTTGGTTTAAGCACAGCCTGTGGCTTGTGCTCAAGGCTTATGCATTGTTCAGGGCATGGGTTACTATATTCCATAACTCACTTCTTTATCTCACTCGTGAGTTAATTTGTTACTGCCTCACATGCTGACCCTGTACGGTTTACAGGGTTTAGTCCTTCCGGCCCTTGCCAGAAGTACGGACCTAGAAAGGTCCAACATTGGGATATCTAAATGCCTAGTTTACCTATACAGCAGAGGATTGTTGTTGTTTATACAATGTTCGTTACGCAAGTTGACGTTCTCTCCTTTACCTTTTAGCCCTGTCCCACCCTCCCAAAATTGCAATCTCTTTGCTCCAATGAGACCATCTGCCTTTCCACCAGACAGTGAAACCGGAGAAGCCTCAGGCAACCAGTGGTATGTAAGTACTGCCCCCTCACTACTCAAATTACATCATGGCTGACATCCATATTGCCACATATAATGTCAGAGGTTTTAAAAATCCCACTAAAAGGAGTCAGATTTTACATTATCTACACAAAGAAAAAACTAAGGTGATCTTATTACAAGAAACGCATTTTAAAAATAATCGAGTCCCCAATCTGTCTAGATCTTACTACAACCAATGGTTTCACAGTTCCTCCACACACTCGAATAGACTTGGTGCCAGTATGGGTTTCCATAAACATCTCGACTTTAATATGACCGACAATTTAACAGACCCTAACGGTCGTTATGTATTAGTGAAAGGGACTATTAACTCCCAAATGTACACATTCGCCAACTTTTACGCCCCCAATGTAGCCCAAAAAATTTGGTTTGAAAACTCCTGGCAAATATTTGAGGATTTCAGAGAGGGAATAGTGTTTATTGCAGGGGATTTCAACGTCGCCCTCAACCCACATCTCGACACATCATCAGGGAAGTCATCAGTTTCTCTGAAAACCCTCAACTGTATCAAAAAACTTATACATAACAGCAACCTTATGGATGCATGGAGAGCGAAAAATCCAATGGAAAAAGATTTTTCCTTCTTTTCCTCTCCTCATAACACTTACCACAGGATAGATTACATATTGGTCCCCACACCTCAAATACATCTATGTATTGAATCATACTTTGGAAATATGGTTCATTCCGATCATGCCCCGATATTTATCACATGGAAACTGACGAACACTCATCCCAAAACCTTCATCTGGAGACTAAATGAAACGTTGCTGGATAACACACAGGTCAAAGACAGGATAGATAAGAAACTGAAAGACTACTTTGTTCTTAACAAGTCAGAGGCAGTATCTCCTCATACAATATGGGAGGCACATAAATCAGTTATCAGCGGGGAATTTATCTCTATAGCCTCACATATAAATAAGCAAAGACGTATTAGAATAGCTGAGCTCTATGACAAAATATCTGAACTAGAGACCGCTCACAAACATTCGCAAGCAAATCACCACCTGGTGGAACTTTCTTCTACCAGAGATGAGCTTAAAAGTCTTCTCAACAAACAATCAGCAAAGCTTTATCTTGCCCTCAAGCAGAAGTTTTTCGCTCATGGCAATAAACCTACAAAATTTATGCTAGCTCTAATAAGACAACGAAAGCGGAATTCTAGGATCTCGGCTATTCTGAACGATAGAAAAGAATTAGTAAAAGATGACATAGAGATCGCAGAAGCCTTCCACAGTTTCTATTCAGGGCTTTATAATCTTGATAAATCTGACCCTGAAGCCATGTGTGCAGAGAAATCAGTACTGACCAAAGAATTTTTGAATAAACTACTACTTCCCTCTCTGACTCCCGAACAAGCCATCGGTCTATGCACACCAATTAAGCTCTCAGAACTCTCTGACACTCTAAAACAAATGGCGAAAGGTAAATCCCCAGGACCGGACGGTCTACCTTTGCTATACTATCTTTCATTCAAAGAAACTTTAACACCCCACCTTCTTAGCTCCTTTAACGCAGCACTCTCAGGCAAGGAGTTTTTACCGCAAACTGTTAATGCCCACATCATTCTGATTCCCAAGCCACAAAAGGACCCCGGTCTATGTTCTAGCTACAGACCTATTTCTTTGCTAAACCTTTACTTGAAGATTTACGCTAGGATTTTAGCTAATATAATAAAACCTTTATTGAAAGATCTGGTACACTCTGATCAAACCGGATTTGTCCCTAATCGCGAAGGCAAGGATAACACCTATGAAGTTATTAACACCATTGCCCTAGCAAAAAAGACCGGGTCTCCTTTGGTGGTTCTGGGAACAGATGCTGAAAAAGCCTTTGATCGTGTGACCTGGGCTTTTATCAAAAGCACCTTGTCTAAGTTTGGCTTTCCAGAACCCTTCATAGTAGCCATTTTCTCCATGCATGGCTCCCCTAGCGCAAATATAAAAATAAACAACATTCTCTCTCGCCCTTTACAAATCAATAATGGGATGAGACAAGGCTGTCCACTTTCACCAATCCTCTTCATCCTGACAATGGAACCCCTTTTACAGTTCATCAGACAGTCCAAAGAGATTAGGGGACTAGGCTGTGGTGGCTTGGAGATCAAACAAGCGGCATATGCTGACGACCTTCTATTAATGGTCTCCAACCCGCTTCAGGCCTTCCTTGCTATTGTCAGGTTGTTTACCGAATTCGGTTTCATTGCAAACTTCAAAATCAATCTGCCAAAGTCGGTGGCAATGAACATAAATCTCCCTCCCAGACTCCTAGATAAACTTAAAGTGAACTCCCCATTCGAATGGTCGCACTCTTAAATAAAATTCCTAGGCATAAATGTCACATCTGATCTAGTGAAACTTTATGAGTCCAATTTCCCCCCTTATTAAAATCCATACCATAAATTCTAAACTCCTGGTCCCCCTCCTTCATCTCATGGTTAGGCAGACGCAATATATTTAATTCCCTCATAGTTCCTAAGATAACCTATCTATTACAGGTTCTACCTATAAACTTACCAAGTAGTTTTTTTTAACTCCTTTAGGAAGATCTGCTCCTCTTATGTTTGGGGGAATAAAAAACCTAGAATCTCTAATAAGATCCTTCTTCTCCCCTTTTTAAAAGGAGGAGTTAGCTTCCCCTCAATTCAAAGATATCATAGAGCAGTGCACATCAATAGAATCATTGACTTGTTGAGGCAGCCAAAACATAAGCTCTGGATCCCTTTAGAAGAAAGACTGATAGGTTGTCCGATGAGGCCGTTGCTGCTGTCAGAGTCAGGGAAAGCCACAATTCTGAACAAGGAAGTCCTACTCATGTCAACTACTTTGTCAATATGGAATAACCCGGAGGTAAAGAGTATTTGTACAGCTTACCCTTCACCCCTCATGAAAATTAAAGATCGTCTCAGTCTTAACACAGTAAGCTTTAACATATTACCCGCACAATTACGGAACTCCACCCTCCCATTAGAAGAATTATTGGATAGTGACGGCACCCTTCTAAATCCTAAGAATATAATTAAGAAATTCCGATTAAATATTCTAAACCAGGTGCAATATTCCTGCTTAAAAGCTGCCTTAAACCCTACTATTTAGAAAATCAGTGTAAATAAGTCACTATCCTGGTTCGAAAAACTAGTCTCACAATCCCGATACCCCACGAAGATTATCTCCACAGTCTCTAAGAACCTATTGCTATTAGAACTCCCTTCCTCCTTATACTTCATAAGAGAGTGGGAAAGAGATTTAAACATAAAATTCACAGAAAAAGATAAACAGTATATTTTGAGCGCACCTAGATTCTCTTCTAGATGTGTTTCAATACAAGAGAACGCATATAAAGTCCTAACAAGGTGGTATCTAACCCCAGTGAGATTGAGCTTGATGTACAGTAATACTTCTGACAGATGTTGGAGATGTCTCGTGGAGAAAGGTACCTTCTTACACATTTGGTGGTCATGCCCCCTAATTGGAGTGTTCTGGGAGAGGATTTTCAAATTAATAAGAGATATTCTGGTAGTAAAAGAAGATCAACTCCCTACATGCCCTAAGATAGCCCTCCTATCCTTGTTATCTTACCCTTTAGCTAACCTTAAAAGACCCCTATTGAATATTCTACTGGCAGCAGCTAGACTATTAATTGCTTCAAGTTGGAAGTCTACATCCCCCCGTCAATCTCCCAATGGAGAGGGAAAGTAGAAGCTATAGCTAGATTGGAGGAACTATCCCACTGGGAATCACGTTCACATCATAGGTATCTGGAAATTTGGTCCCCTTGGACGTCTAGAAAGGACAACATTACTGCACACCAGCTCAATGAATTGGTCCCTTCTTCTCCTTCTATGTCTTAACCTGCAGGATGATATTATATAAATTTCCTCTGACTCCAACACCTCAGAGCAGACTTTCACAAATTTCAAGCGCAGCAATACGGCTGGTTGCCTGGTCACTCCGGTGCGCTCGCAGAGGTCGATCTCATGTGCCTTGGTCCTACAGATCGTGTCCTTCTTCTTCTTTATATATAGGTAGATACTGTGTGTCATATTAGCCTCCACCTCCCGCCAGTTAACTCCCATCATCTACCCCCCCCCCCCCCCCCCCCCTTTCCTCGCCCCCTCACCTGTCTTTCCTTTGTTTTTAGGTTAGGTTTATTTCTATTTACCTTCATACTGATAACTCAGTAGATACTAATTTTTGGTGCCAATCCTAAGATTTTTCTTTTAGCTCGACAGATAGTATTTTCATTATTGTCTAGTATTAGATCATGAGAAACACTGCATTCATACTTAATATTTGCGTAAGTTAGTGTTCGGAATATGTAAGGGCTGCAGGGCGAACCGTTATCATCCGGTCTTCCTTTACTAGCGCATAAGCATTAGTTAGCAAGACTGCAGGTTTGTAATCTAACTGATAGGTACTTATTTGCATTATCATACTGATTATGCTGACTGTTTTCTTATAAGCCAGTACTGTATTCTTGCTTAATATTAGCTCGTCATCTTTTTTATACAAATCCGCTTGTAAACCATTGTACAATCTTGCTTTTCGGCACCATTGTTTGTATCATCATATCATTGTTACAAAATCAATAAAAAGATTTAAAAAAAAAAAAAAAAAAAAAGAAAACGGATCTGTCTTCCATTGACTTCAATAGTGTTCAAGATGGATCCATCTTGGCTATGTTAAAGATCATACAAACGGATCCGTTCTGAACGGATGCAGACGGTTGTATTATCTGAACGGATCCGTCTGAGCAGATCCATGACGGATCCGCACCAAACGCGAGTGTGAAAGAAGCCTAAATGGCGACCATAAGGGTACATCCGCAGAGGATGTAAAATATAGCTGAAAAAAATGCTGAAAAAATGTTGCATCATAAATGGACATGTTGCAGATTTCAAATAGGCACCACTACTGTGGATTTCTTACTTAGTGTGTGAATGAGATTTCTTAAAATCTATTACACTTTGTTGATACCCTACAACGCTGTGGATTTTCCCCACTAAAATTTGCGCCGGTAAATCTGTGGCTTATCAGCCACATGTGTACCCATCCTAAAGCTCTTGCACAGCATGGTATAGAGGACACGATTACACATTTATTCTAAGAAGCAACAGAAAAAATCTGGTAACACGCCTTTGTTCAAGAATGAATGTTAAAATATGCAATAATATCTAAATAAGTAACCATTAATCCACAGTTACTATATGTAAAAAGAATCTTATAATGTTTTGGTATGCAGTGAATTCACAATTGCGTATGGAGGCAAGGTTTTTACATTGTTTCACTGCTAAACTACCCCTAAGGATAGAAGGTGTACGAGCAAGTCACTGTCCTACCTTAAATATTTCCACTTAAGTTACATATTTCTGGCTTTCATAATTGGTATTTGTCTCTGGGGCTTGCTAATGATTTTTTTTAAATGAAAATAGCAAACAGCCTCTAGCTAAAGATTACTTGCTTGTGAAAATTGAGAAGTTGGCGATATTTCTGTTGTCTTTATTGACCTGCTAAACCTGTATACATGCCATATACACTGCCTGTCCAAAGAAAAAGTCGCCACCAAAAAAAAAAAAAAGGTCACACACTCTAATATTTCGTTGGACCACCTTTAGCTTTGATTATGGCACACATTCGCTCTGGCATTGTTTCGATAAGCTTCTGCAATGTTACAAGATTTATTTCCATCCAGTATTGCATTCATTTTTCACCAAGATCTTGCACCGATGATGGTAGAGTCTGACTGTTGTGCAAAGCCTTCTCCAGCACACTCCAAAGATTCTTAATGGGGTTAAGGTCTGGACTCTGTGGTGGCCAATCCATGTGTGAAAATTATGTCTCATGATCCCTGAACCACTCTTTCACATTTTGAGCCTGATGTATCCTGGCATTGTCATCTTGGAATATGCCCTTGCCATCAGGGAAGAAAAAATCCATTGATTGAATAACCTTGTCATTCAGTATGTTCAGGTAGTCAGCTGACCTCATTCTTGGAGCACATACTGTTGCTGAACCTAGACCTGACAATATGCACCAACCCCAGATCATAGCACTGCCCCCACAGGCTTATACAGTAGGCACTAGGCATGATGGGTGCATCACTTTTATGCTCCCTAGCAAATTGAAGCCTTTTTTTCTGGTTTGCCTCACTGATTAGTGGTTTTCTTACAGCTACACAGCTGTTCAGTCCCAATCCCTTGAGTTCCCTTTGCATTGTGCATGTGGAAATGCTCTTACTTTCACTATTAAACATAGCCTTGAGTTCTACTGTTGTTTTTCTTCGATTTGATTTCACCAAACGTTTAGGTGATCGCTCACGATCATTCAGGATTTTTTCCACGCCACATTTCTTCCTTGAATACGATGGGTCCCCACTATCCTTCCAGTTTTTAATAATGCGTTGGACAGTTCTTAACCCAATTTTAGTAGTTTCTGCAATCTCCTTAGATGTTTTCTCTGCTTGATGCATGCCAATGATTTGACCCTTATCAAACAGACTAACATTTTTTCCACGACCACGAGATGTGTCTTTCGACATGGTCGTTTAAGAAATGAGAAGCAAATCATTGAACCAGTTGGGCTTAAATAACTTATTGCCAGCTGAAAGATAATCGCCCATGCAGTAATTATCCAATAGGAGGCTCATAACTATTTGCTTAGTTAAATCCAGGTGGTGACTTTTTTTTTGGACAAGCAGTGTATACTCCAATTAAATAATGATATTCTTTACAAAGCTATTTGAATTTGTACCACTAAACATATTAGACTCCAAGTAAATCACTTGTCTATTTTCATATAGATGATTTCTGTCTCTATGCTTAAATGACTTACTATCCAAACACTGAAATAATATTCCATACTTTAAAAAATACTTTATTACAGAGAGCGGATAATGGAAATATAAAAATGAAAAGTGGCCTTCCTAAAATGGTGCCTACACGTGTTACAAGGTAAACGCAAGAAGCCCGGAAATGCCAGATTGCCCATAATGCCGTGCAGATAGACAAGCAGCAGCTAGCCAGCCCATTTAATGTCACAGCTAGAGATGAGCGAATTTTTCCAAAATTCAATTCGCCGATTCGCCGAATTTTTTGGGAAAAAATACATTTGCAGTGAACTACGTTAAAAAACTGCTATTTCCTGTCTGCAGAGAGCCTTCATAGTGGTGTAGAACACTGTGCCTTTCAGTAACATGCATGGGGAGTCTGCTTTGGTAGTGAAATAATATGACCAAATAACTTACGTATGAACTCAGCCTTACAGGTCAATGTTACTGCCAAGAAGAAATGCACCCCTTTTACATTGTCATCAGCCAATTCCACATAAATGTCTACAGACCCTGTTCTATTAAACGCTTATACAAGTAGAGCCCCCGACAGAGTGGAGAGGGTGTCAGTAGTAAGTTAGTGTTGACTTCACTGATTATTTTGCCCTTCCTCTGACCCATCAGAACAATAACCCACAAAAAACGGATCCTGTCTGTAAAGCACCTGCCTTCACTCGGTCAGCATTTGGTCAGTAATCCATCAGTACTGCCAATGCCAAAAAAACTGTAGTGGATCCAAAACAGAGATGACACGTGAACTGAATATTTGCAAGTCTTCTGTGTTTTGTACCCACTCCTGATTTTGGCTACCAAATCACAAGCCAATTCTGATAGGACCATACAGGCCTTACAACTGCTACACAGACAGGATCCATTGTGTGTCTCATTTTACCTTCTTTCTGACAGATCAGGGGAAGGGTCAAATAAATGATGATATCAGCCAAGCCAAAAAGGCTAAATAGTGGCCCAGTCATGAAGTAGCGAGGGTGGGAACAGCATGAGGAGACCACAGAGTGGCCCAATCACAGAGTCTGTAGTTGGCGGCAGCATCAGGAGGCCACAGAGTGGCAAGGTAACATAGTGTGGAGATGTCAGCAGCATGAGGAGACCACAGAGTGGCAAAGCAACATAGTGGTGAGGTGGAAGTAGCTTAGGAGACCACAGAGTGGCCCAATCTCAGAGTCTGTAGGTGGTGGCAGCATCAGGAAGCCTCAGAGTGGCACAATGCCAGAGTGTGGATGTGACGGCAGCATCAGGGGGCCACAGAGTGGCAAGGTGACAGTGTGGAGGTGTCAGCAGCATGAGGAGGCCGCAGAGTGGCACAATTACAGAGTGTGGAGGTGGCGGCTGCAACAAGAGGCTGCAGAGTGGCACAATTACAGAGTGTGGAGGTAGCATCAGCATCAGGAGGCCACAGAGTGGCAAGGTGACATAGTGGTGAGGTGGAAGCAGCATGAGGAGACCACAGAGTGGCCCAATCAGAGTCTGTAGGTGGCAGCAGTTTCAGGAGGCCGCAGAGTGGCACAATGACAGTGTGGATGTGGCGGCAGCATCAGGAGGCCAGAGAGTGGCAATATGACATAGTGTGGAGGTGTCAGCAGCATCAGAACACCACAGAGTGTAAAGGTGACATAGTGTGGAGGTGGCAGCAGCATTAGGAGGCCACAGAGTGGCAAGGTGACATAGTGTGGAAGTGGGTGGCAATACCAGTATCTGCTGAAGATGGTGGGTGAAAAAGGAAGCACTTGGTATCAGATGTATGGCATCAGGCAGGTGACAGCATCAGAATAGTAGCTGAAGCAGGTAGCCAGAATAAACCAGTCTCTTTTTTCAAAGTGTTGGTGTGGCACCCTGGATTATCTAGTCTGATGCATCAGGAATTGGTGGGTGGAAATCCTGGCTGATACACGCCTGATTCATCTTGACAAAGGACAGCCTCTCCACATTTTGGGTGGACAAGCGAGTTCTTCTTGGGGTAACTATGGACCCATTTCGCTAGACATTGCTTGTGCTCCAATGTCCTCATCCTCCTCCTCCAGTTCAGCCCCCACAGGGCTCATATGGCCGTGAGATCTAGGCACCAAGTCTTCAGTCCCTTGACCAGCCATATTTGCCAGCATCTGTTCCAGGACATGAAGCAGTGGAATGACGTTGCTCATCCCGTAGTCCTGGCGACTGACAAATATCGTGGCCTCTTCAAAGGGCCTGAGCATCCAGAGCCACTCAGGAGAGGAATACCTACGGGCCAATATTTAAGGGCCCGTAAGAATTGCTCTGATGAAGGAACCTTTGGGAGTGGACATCTTTTCGAGAGGTTTAAGAAGAGGGGATATCCATCAGCCCCCCTAAAAAAAGCCTACAATAGAGCGAAGACCGTAAATAGGGAAGATCTTTTGAAACCCTCACCTCAAAAAAAGAATGACATCATCCGATGTATAGGAACCTTTGATGGTTATAACAAAGAGATACACAATATATTAAAGAAATATTGGTACATAATACAAACAGACGGTGATTTAAGATCAGTACTTACCAGTAATCCAAGTGTAACGTACAGAAGAGGTCCTAACCTGAAGGATCAATTGGTGCATAGCTACCTAAAGGAGAAAGGAACAGATAATATTTTAAATAGGGAAAAATATCGAGGGTCATCACCGTGTGGAGATTGCTCCTTTTGCAAGTATGTCCCACGAATTAAAAAATTTACTAATCCAGCTGATAAGAGGGAGTATGAGATCAGACAACTGATCACATGCAAAACCCAAGGAGTGGTATATATAGCATCATGTCCCTGCCCCAGGTTGTATGTGGGTAAAACCACTCAGGAATTGAGACGTCGGATATCGGGACATCTAAGCTCAATAGAAACGGAGAAAGATACACCCATTGCAAGACACATAAAATATATACATGGGAATAAAAAATCTGTATTACGGTTTTGGGGCATAGAGAAACTAACCATGACCCCCAGGGGAGGCAATCTTGACAAAAAACTTTTGCAGAATGAAGCAAGATGGATTCAACGACTCAATACAATGAGTCCAGTTGGTCTGAATGAGGGTTTCACATACACAGCATTTATATGATACCCTATTTTGAGAATAAAAACTATACATAAACGTGAGAGAGGTCATAGACCTCTATAAAAATACATACTACGTATTCTTCTCTCTATGATACGTTGTAGCCAAATGACTACAATAAATATATAAAAATTAGCTAAATTAAGAATCGTCCAGGAAAAACATAGGCCATGACATATTAAAGGGAAAATTCAAGAGGTGTATCCTGATATTTACACACAAAAAAACAAAAAATGAATTATGGATAATATAGACATCCTTAAAAATCTGGGGGAAAATGTAGGCAAAAAAGTTATGGGAACTGACTCTGAACATCTATAGAAAAACCAGCATAAAATCTTTGAGTTTCTGTATATGCGAAAAACCATAACAACTATGGATATATGACAACTGATTCCAGAAACTGAGATATTTATCCATATAAGAATACCTTATGATTCCAAAGGTCTACCATATGGGGTATGGACCATCGCCATGGAGCGCATCTGGACTGTCGATCTTGGGGGTTTCTGAGTTGGAGTCCTGGCATATACACTGTACCATAGGAAATAGAAAATATTAATATTACTGCGTGCACTGTAGAATAGTAGATACTGAAACAAAGTGATATAGATCTTATTGGAGCTCTACAAACATCAAAAGTGCCAATATAGGCGCCTTATAGGCGATACGCAGAGAGATCTGAATATGAGCACTTACACATGCGCGTTATATGGAGAAGAAGACAATAATTCCAAGTACGGACACCCCCTTATCGATGATAGGGATGGAATCACTTGATTCTATACCCCCCAGAAAAACTCTCTGAGTGTAAAGCCTAGGGGACACAGGGAAGAATTGGAGAAATGAGGAGATAATCAAAATCCCTGAATATGTGCCTCTAGCTTGGGGATACGAAAGCTGGTAATAAACCTATCTCCTAACGCATGCGTATAAACCTACTGGTGGAAAAAGTTTTCCAACACCAGACGCAAGCGCAGAGGACATGGAGAGAAAAAGTAAATCAAAGTCCCTGAATATGCGCCTCTAAATCTATCTCCCAACGCATGCGCACAAATTTGCTGGTGGAAAAAGTCTACAAACACCGGACGCAGGCGCAGAAGATAGGGGGAGGAAACTGAGAAATAAGAAAATCAAAGTCCTTGAGCATGCGCACATAGTGTGAGGATTTAGCCGACAATGAGTCTATTTCTTAACGCATGCGTGTAAACTCTGCCGGGAAAAAAAGTTTTTCAAACACCAGGCGCATGCGCAGAACATACCCCGAAAAATCAGTAGACATTGGACGCAAGCGTAGAATTTCACCTGAAAGTAAATATGTGATTGGCCGCTAGCGGACATCAATCAACACGAGATCGCAAAGTGATAGGTGACTTCTAAATGAAACCCACCCCACTGATATAAAGACTTGGAGATAGGAAGCACTCGTGTTGATAGTAGCTCCATTCCCCTGAAGACGCCGCCGGTGCGGTGAAACATGTTGGGGGAGCTGTGTCTTTAACGTTTTAATAATGATGGCAGGGCTGAGAATGGCTTAGGGAAAGGCGATCTGCAGACGCCGAACCCTCCTGAGGGCCAGATTAGGAATACATGAATAGTATAGGTACTTAGAAATAGTCAGTGAGGGACAATACAATTAAGGCAGAGCCTAGGACCCAACATTTAGTAACAAAGTGCGGCGTAACTGATTATATGCCTGGTGTCGGGTGACACCTACAGGCACTACAGGGAGTGCAGAATTATTAGGCAAATGAGTATTTTGACCACATCATCCTCTTTATGCATGTTGTCTTACTCCAAGCTGTATAGGCTCGAAAGCCTACTACCAATTAAGCATATTAGGTGATGTGCATCTCTGTAATGAGAAGGGGTGTGGTCTAATGACATCAACACCCTATATTAGGTGTGCATAATTATTAGGCAACTTCCTTTCCTTTGGCAAAATGGGTCAAAAGAAGGACTTGACAGGCTCAGAAAAGTCAAAAATAGTGAGATATCTTGCAGAGGGATGCAGCACTCTTAAAATTGCAAAGCTTCTGAAGCGTGATCATCGAACAATCAAGCGTTTCATTCAAAATAGTCAACAGGGTCGCAAGAAGCGTGTGGAAAAACAAAGGCGCAAAATAACTGCCCATGAACTGAGAAAAGTCAAGCGTGCAGCTGCCAAGATGCCACTTGCCACCAGTTTGGCCATATTTCAGAGCTGCAACATCACTGGAATGCCCAAAAGCACAAGGTGTGCAATACTCAGAGACATGGCCAAGGTAAGAAAGGCTGAAAGACGACCACCACTGAACAAGACACACAAGCTGAAACGTCACGACTGGGCCAAGAAATATCTCAAGACTGATTTTTCTAAGGTTTTATGGACTGATGAAATGAGAGTGAGTCTTGATGGGCCAGATGGATTGGCCCGTGGCTGGATTGGTAAAGGGCAGAGAGCTCCAGTCCGACTCAGACGCCAGCAAGGTGGAGGTGGATGGAGTACTGGTTTGGGCTGGTATCATCAAAGATGAGCTTGTGGGGCCTTTTCGGGTTGAGGATGGAGTCAAGCTCAACTCCCAGTCCTACTGCCAGTTTCTGGAAGACACCTTCTTCAAGCAGTGGTACAGGAAGAAGTCTGCATCCTTCAAGAAAAACATGATTTTCATGCAGGACAATGCTCCATCACACGCGTCCAAGTACTCCACAGCGTGGCTGGCAAGAAAGGGTATAAAAGAAGAAAATATAATGACATGGCCTCCTTGTTCACCTGATCTGAACCCCATTGAGAACCTGTGGTCCATCATCAAATGTGAGATTTACAAGGAGGGAAAACAGTACACCTCTCTGAACAGTGTCTGGGAGGCTGTGGTTGCTGCTGCACGCAATGTTGATGGTGAACAGATCAAAACACTGACAGAATCCATGGATGGCAGGCTTTTGAGTGTCCTTGCAAAGAAAGGTGGCTATATTGGTCACTGATTTGTTTTTGTTTTGTTTTTGAATGTCAGAAATGTATATTTGTGAATGTTGAGATGTTATATTGGTTTCACTGGTAAAAATAAATAATTTAAATGGGTATATATTTGTTTTTTGTTAAGTTGCCTAATAATTATGCACAGTAATAGTCACCTGCACACACAGATATCCCCCTAAAATAGCTAAAACTCAAAACAAACTAAAAACTACTTCCAAAAATATTCAGCTTTGATATTAATGAGTTTTTGGGGTTCATTGAGAACATGGTTGTTGTTCAATAATAAAATTAATCCTCAAAAATACAACTTGCCTAATAATTCTGCACTCCATGTAAAGTGTAATCACACAGGTTAGATACAATTAGCCTGTATGTGATATTTGTGTGAAAGAGTAAAGTCCTCCTGATTATTCAGAATAATACAGATACTGAGCCCACAGGTCCAAGCCTTCCATATACATTTTAATAAGTGTTTTTTTTGCAGGGAACATAGTGTTTAATAAAAGGAAAATAAAAGTTATATTTTAATTATAGGACCAGAAACAGGAAATTATAGTCAGCAGACTATTGGAACATTAGAATTGACCTCCTGGGTTAGTGGGTCATTTGAAATGCTGAAGGACAGACAGCTCTCTTCAGCTGAGGTGGTGGAGCCTTGACTTCCAGAAACTGGGTGAGTACCAGTGGGTGATGTAGCGCTTGCTTCAGCAGGCTGGACCACCGCATCGGAGCCATGGTTCTCCCAGGCCACTTTATGGTGACACTGCATATGTTGATGCAGGGCCACTACCGTAGTGCCAACATTGGCACCCTGGCCACTTTTCACCCTCTGCCCACAGATTCTACATACGGCTATGTTCACCTCCTCCAGCGGCTTAAAAACAACTGCCATACTGCCGAGTAGGTGATTTTACCCCCAACACTATGCACTGACTTACTTCTACCGCCACTGCCTCCTTGAGCCCCTGCACCGCTACTTCCCAGGCAGGTAGGCTCCCGCGAAGCGGGTGGTCTGCCCCGGGCGCGTTTGACTCCCAACCTCCCACTGCTGCCACCCTGCTGACTCACGGCCACGCTAGCAACTTGCTGGCTTTGCCACTGGCTCACGGGCAAGCTGCCACCCTCTTATCCCGATGATGAAGCCCCTTTGTCACCCGGCTCCCAAGTGCGTTCAGCTACATCATCATCGAGTAGTATCTGCACGTCACTGATGTCCTCCTCAACCATCTCTGGGTCAGGAGCCTAACTGCTCTCAACACTAGCTCCCATGCCACTCTACTCATCACTACTTGCCCGCCTAAAGGAGGAAGCGGCGGATGTCTCCTCCACATCCTGGCTGGGCAGTAGCTGCTGACTGTCCTCTAGTAGCTCTCCCTCGCTGAAAAGTGGAGCAAAGACTACAGCATATAATACTTCTCGTGGTGAGGGAACAGAAAAGGACAGAGGCAAGTTGAGGGAAAGTGAGGGCACAGGGCCTGCTCCCAGGCCATGCCAACTAAGGGTTGTGTTTGACGAACCCACTGACTCTTGGCTGTCGAGTCAACCATTCAAGAACCGCTGGGTTGCTGGTCACGACATGACTGCTAGCTGACACTGGGAACTCAGGCCTCTCGAAGTGACCCCTGCTGCCAGGGCCCCTTACTCTGCTGCGACCTTTGCCTGAGCCAGAAACATTTAGGCTTCTGCCACTACTCTGTGCAGGACCTGGCACTTCTCTGTCTGACATACTGTTAGATCAAATAACCAAATGTTAGATAAAATATTTTTTTCCCCGCAACAAATACACAGCAAACAGGGCTTTAGAATATCTCACTGCACCGCTGAACGGCAATTAGGCCCATTTTTTTTTTTATTTTTTTTTTACACAAAAGGCTTTTCAACAGATAAGTGCAACGATGAAAGGCGAATATAGTTGTATTTTAGCCAGTAATACATGGCAAACTGGGCTGTAAAATATCCCACTGCACTGCTGAACAGTAATGAGGCCCTTATTTTTTTCAATTTTTACACAAAAGGCTTTTTAACAAATAAGTACAACCATAAACAGCGAATATAGTTGTATTTTGCCAGTAATACACGGCAAACTGGGTTGTAAAATATCTCACTGCACCGCTGAATGGCAATTAGGCCCTATTTTTTTATATTTTTACACAAAGTCTTTTCAATAGATAAGTACAACCATGAACGGCAAATATATTTGCATTTCGCCAGTAATACATGGCAAACTGGGCTGTAAAATATCTTACTGCACCGCTGAGCGGCAAAGATATTTTTCCTTTTTCCACTAATACACGCAAAATTGAGCTTTAAAACAGATAACTGCACCAATAGGCAGAAAATATATTTTTCCACTAATACACGGAAAAAAGGGTTTTGAAACAGATAACTGCACCGCTGAACGGCAAAGATATTTTTCCTTTCTCCACTAATACACGGAAAAAAAGGCTTTAAAACAGATAAGTGCACCGCTGAGCTGCAAATATATTTTACTTTTGCCACTTATACACGAAAAAAGGGCTGTAATTTTTGCACTTCACCACGCAATGGCTAATAAGGCCTTTTTTTCCCACTAATACAAGCTAAAAAAACGCTTTAGAACATATAACTGCACCGCACAAGGGCAAATAAAACATACAAATATTTCCTTGTAATAAACCCTGTTAATGCCTGTATCAAACAGCACTTGCACCCTAATAAGAACTGTTTGCTAGAATTACAGAGCTGTATAATGGCAATTTGTATCACCAGTAGTGATAGACGAACATCGGCCGGGACGATTCGCGAACCGCAAGTTCGCGGCGGGCCCAATTCACTTTAATGGCAGGCGAACCTGAAAAATCTTAAGGTCATATTTGCAGCCACCAAAACTTACAAGAAGTGCACCAATCGTCCCACAACATGGACAGTGATATACCAGAGGGGGATCAATGGCAAAAGTTCCTACAAAAATATGTATTTTAATCAGGGGCCATTTTTATGCATCTTAAAGGGAAATTCTCAGAAATGTGCCCTGCTGGAGCCGAGAAAATTTTTATTTTAGGCCACGGGAGTACGGTCCTTAAAAATTAGGCATTCACCTGACATAAAAGAAATTGTGATTACGTGGCTTGAAGTACATTATGCGGTCAATGGATACAAATTTTAATGTAGACTAGTGGAGTACAGGCCCCAAACATTAGGCATTCACCGGACAGTAATTATGTGGCTGGAGGTATATTAGATCTTAAATACATATGTTTAAAAGAACAAAAAATATAAAATTGGATTAAAAACATGGCTAACGAAATACAAGTGGTCGTCACAGGCAATGAATTCCTCCGAGGTCCCAAACATTAGGCATTTGTGACAACCACCCGCCAATCCCGTCGTACTAAGCCACAGTTGCCATACAGGTCTCCACTAGAGACTTCTGGAGGTGAATCCACTGTGAGCACAGAAGACGTTTAAGATTGGTTGGTGGGCCCAAACATGATACAATCACAATTGTATGTACAATCGTTAAAAATAAAATTACTGATTTCTCGCTGGAAATCAAATTAATTTGCTGCCACTACTCTTCGTATTGAATTGGGGCGAAGAGACCCCGGCTAGCTAATCCTAAAGGGACGAAACAGTTATTTTGCAACCTAGCTAGTAAATTAACAATTTATAAAAATAAAACAATTTGGTAGTATGTCTTCTGAGGACAGAGTTCTTAGCATAGATCAGGTCATCAAGTAACAAGGGCAAAACTGGAACGATGAAATCGTTAGTTTTTATTCTAAAACTATACACAGAAATATATACATTAAATCTGACACAGAAATATACCTGCCAGTTGGACAGATTGGTTTGGATAGAAATAGGTAAGAGGTGGAAGGGAATAGAATGTCTGTAAGTTCAGAATTACCGTGGTAAAGTCCAGTAAAAGGCAAAGTCTTTGTAGAATAATCCAAGATGGTGGGGTGTGCCCGTGTCCAGCGGGCGGTCGATGTTAGTCGACGTCAGATGGTAGAAGAAGGACGCAGGGCTGAATGTGTCACAGGGTTTTACCCACTCTGTAGTGGGGAGGGGTTGTGACCCGCACAAGTCCAGCCTTGGGTAATTGGAAGAGGGGCAGTTCCTGCCCTGGACAGAGGAAATCTGGCTAAATCTTTGCTGTGCCAGTTTCTCCGTACCCGTGGGTCAAATTAGGACATAGAGGTCATATTGAGAATCAGCACAATTTTACAGATCCTCTGATACCAAACAGGATAGAATTACCATTTAGATTCCCTGAGAGATTTGATATCTGAGAGAGAGAATCTCTGATTGACTGGCCGATTTCCTGAAAGGTGTATTATTGGGGCCGGAATAATCCCTAAAGAGATGGTTCAGTGCATTGGTTCCGAACCCAGGAAATATGAGGAAATATGGACGCAAATATGAAAGCTATGTATTAGAGGTGGCTGCCCGGTGACCTCTTTTTGTGTCTCAAACAGCTGTCGGATAAGAATCTGACCTGCTCTTTTTGAAGCGCACTGGCAAGACTGAAGGTGTGAGAACCCTGCTGGTATTGGAGACACTATGGCTGCAGAAAGACCAGGTTTAGGAGGTTCTGTCATAAGAGAACTAGATTGATGGCTACTCAACTTGGTATGGGGCAGGAAAGGTTTGTCACAAGGAGGTGATAATGGCACCTCTGCTCTGTGAATTACTCCTTTAGTGAAAAGAGAAGATTTTTAGTGAAGGCTCTGGTGTCGCTAGTATCGCTGTGGATCGCAAAGCGTCACACCTCCCCCTTTGGAAGATTGGGGAAGGAGTGGTCAGCAAGACTGGGACTGAAGCAATCCCAATTCCCTATTTGAGCTCGTTACAGCGGGAAAGTCCGTCAGCATTCTGATGGCGACTTCCCGGTTTGTGCTGAATCGTGAAATCGTACTGTTGGAGCGCTAAGCTCCAGCGGAGAAGTTTTCCGTTGGTACCAGAAGTACGTTTCAGCCAGCTGAGAGGGTTGTAATCTGTGATGACCATGAAGGATCGTCCATATAGGTACGATTGTAATTTCTGTAAGGCCCATACGATCGCTAGGCACTCTTTCTCAGTGGTGCAGTATGCGGTTTCCTGCGGAAGTAGTTTTCGGCTCAGGTAGAGGACAGGGTGCTCATTCCCGGTTGCGTCCACCTGACTAAGGACGGCTCCCAGACCGTGGTCTGAGGCGTCAGTTTGTACTAGGAACTGACGGGAGAAGTCGGGAGCTTGAAGGACAGGAGCGCTAGCTAGCGCTTGCTTCAGGGCCCGAAATGCCTATTCTAGTTCCGAGTTCCATGTGACCGTGTTGGGTTGTTTTTTGCCCGTTGCATCGGTCAGTGGTTTAGCCAGAGTACTATAGGATGGAACAAACTTCCTATAGTACCCTGCCGTTCCCAGAAATGCCTGTATTTGTTTTTTGGTGTTAGGCCGTGGCCATGCTACAATGGCATCGACCTTCCCTATCTGAGGTTTCAGGGTCTGGCTGCCTACTCTGTGTCCTAAGTACTGAACCTCTGTCATGGCAATCTGACATTTGTTGGGCTTAACAATCAGATTCTCAGCGGACAGTCTTCCCAATACCTGTGACAGATGGTCAAGTCTTCCCAGGTTGGACTATATATGGCTATATCGTCCAGATATGCTAGGGCATAACCTTGCATTCCTTCCAGCAGTTCATTCATGGCCCGCTGAAAGGTGGCGGGCGCATTCTTCATCCCAAAGGGCATACGAGTAAACTCATAGAGGCCAAAAGGGGTGATGAATGCGGATTTCGCTCTCGCCTCTGGCGCAAGCGGAATCTGCCAGTATCCACGGCTCAAGTCCATGATTGTTAGATAGCTGGCGGACGCCAGCTGATCCAGCAATCAGAGACGGCTCTTCCATTAGGCCACTTAGGCCACTGCCTAAGGCCTCGCGCTGGTGGGGGCCTCGCTCTGGCTCCCACCCGACACCGCCACAAGTACTTGCGGCGGTGTCGGGTGGGAGCGTCCTTAGGTCAAAACATTTCAGGCCCCGAATGCTATTCCCCACCCCCCTTGTACTTGTCTGTCCACTAATCTGCTAGGCTGCATGAATTCAGTCACTTGACAGCGCAACCCAGTCGTGCGGTGCGTAATCCCGCGAGACCGGCGGGAGGTCACGGGTCTCACAGGATTACGCGCCACAGGATGGGGTTGCGCTGTCAAGTGACTGATGTTGAACTCATGCCCGGGCAGCAGCCTAGCAGATCAGCGGACAAGTACAAGGTGGGGGGGAAATTTCATAATATGAAGCAGTGTGTGGGCAAATTTGTGAGGCAGTGTGGGGGGACAAATTACTTAATGGGGCACTGTGGGGGGACAAATTACTTATTGGGGGCAGTGTGGGGGGACAAATTACTTAATGGGGCAGTGTGGGGGGACAAATTACTTAATGGGGGAAATGTGGGGGGACAAATTACTTAATGGGGCACTGTGGGGGGACAAATTACTTAATGGGGGCAGTGTGGGGGGACAAATTACTTAATGGGGGCAGTGTGGGGGACAAATTACTTAATGGGGCAGTGTGGGGGGACAAATTACTTAATGGGGCACTGTTGGGGGACAAATTACTTAATGGGGGCAGTGTGGGGGGACAAATTACTTAATGGGGGCAGTGTGGGGGGACAAATTACTTAATGGGGGAAGTGTGGGGGGACAAATTACTTAATGGGGCACTGTGGGGGGACAAATTACTTAATGGGGGCAGTGTGGGGGGACAAATTACTTAATGGGGGCAGTGTGGGGGACAAATTACTTAATGGGGGCAGTGTGGGGGGACAAATTACTTAATGGGGCACTGTGGGGGGACAAATTACTTAATGGGGGCAGTGTGGGGGGACAAATTACTTAATGGGGGCAGTGTGGGGGGACAAATTACTTAATGTGGGCAGTGTGGGGGGCAATTTACTTAATGGGAGCACTGTAGGGGGCAGTATTACTAATGAGAGCATTCTAGAAGGGAATTACTATTGGTGGGACTATGAGGAGTACTATTACTATGGGGGGGCACTAATATTTCTTCAGGATAGTATTTGGGGGCACAGTGAGCAGCAGGATAACACTGTGGGGACTCCAGGTTGGGGGATGATGATAGAAATGTGAGGAAGCTAAGATGTGAGTGTGTCACACTCTGCAGAGACGAGGTGCGGCTGAGAGAAGTTGTACGGACCGAATGGAGAAGATGATGACAGAGAAGATCTACATCCGAGGAGACGTCACCTGGAGGCCCTGGATGTGACAGGTATGTGCTGCTGTATAGCAAGTACAGCACAATGCGGTGTGTGGGGGGAGGGTCGATTTAGAGAACTGGGCCAGGGTTAATGCAAAGTGTTAATATGCACTGTGAATATAAGCCCAGTACTGTGTTGTCACTGTGCATATTAACCCTTTACTGTGATGTCACTGCATATTAAAGGGGTACTCCGGGATAGGAAAATAAATCCCCTATCCAAAGGATAGGAGACAAGTGTCTGATCAGGGGGGTCTGGCCGTTGGGATCCCCCACGATCTCCTGTATGGTACTCCGGATCTCCTTGTGCCCAAAGCGGTGGTCAACACTCCCTCTCCATGTATCTATGGGAGAGCCGCAGAAACAACACTTGTGTATCTCCGAGTCCTCCATAGAGATGCATGGAGGGGGAGTGTTGACCACACCACCGCTCCGTGCGGTGGTTGACACAGCTTATTTCTTGAGGATTGAGGCGGGGCGCCGTACAGGAGATCACGAGCATTCCAACAATCTTTGTGGGGGCCTCATGTTCGAGTTTCGCCTAAGGCCTCACAAAGTCTAGAGCCGCCTCTGCCAGCAATTCATCAATTCGAGGCATGGGATACGCATCGGTTATGGTGATGTCATTCAGTCTCCGATAGTCGACACAGAACCGGGTTGTCTTGTCCTTTTTGGGGACTAAAACAACCGGGGCGGCCCATGGACTAGAGGATTTCTGGATGACCATTAACTGTAGCATCTCATCAATCTCTCGTTTGATCTCAGCCTGCACTTCGGGTGAGGTGCGATAGGGGCCCTGCCATAAGGGCTTGTGGGTCCCTGTGTCAACTCGGTGAGCTGCTAGGTTGGTTTGGCCAGGGATGCCTGATAATGTGGCGCTGAGAGTGGTGAGCTGAAGAGTGTCTGAGCTGAAGCTTTTGTGGGTACGAGAGGTGGGGGTTGATGTTCCAATCATCTGACACGTCTCGTAGCTCTGCTAGGAAGTCTATCAGTGGATCTGGCTCTTCGGGTTCTAGCTGGCTACACACTGCTAATACATACTGCTCTCTTTCCTCGTGTGCTTTTAACATGTTCACGTGGAACAGTTTCTGGCGCTTACCCCCGAGACTCACTAGGTAAGTGACTGGGTTCACCTGTTTCAGAATGGTGTATGGCCCGTCCCAGGCAGCCTGCAATTTGTTCTGCCTGACAGGGAGTAGGGCGTATACCTTCTGACCTGCTTGGTATGACCGCTCTCTGGCATGCTGATCATACCAAGCCTTCTGTTTGGCCTGTGCCTTTGCGAGGTTTTCCGTCACTATGGTCATGAGGGACTCCATCTTGTCCCGAAATTTTAGGACATATTCAACCACGGAGACTTCTGAGGGGTCACCTTTTCCCTCCCAGGTCTCCCGAATCAGTTTTAAGGGCCCTCGGACGTCTCGTCCATATAGGAGTTCAAAGGGTGAGAACCCAGTGGACTCCTGTGGCACTTCTCTGTAAGCGAACAGCAAATGAGGCAGGTGCCGCTCCCAGTCCTTCCCCTGCGATTCCACGAACGTGGCCAGCATTTGCTTTAACGTTCCGTTGAAACGTTCGCAAAGGCCGTTGGTTTGCGGGTGATACGCACTGGAAGTGGTGTGCTTGATTTGCATCCTCTCACAGAGAGCTTCCATTAGCTCCGACATGAAGCAAGAGCCCTGATCAGAGATCATCTCGGTGGGGAAACCTACACGCGAGAAAATCCCGATCAAGGCGTCCGCCACCGTGGCCGACCTAAGGGAAGACGGTGCTACCGCCTCTGGATAACGGGTGGCATAGTCCACGACCGTTAAGATGTAGCGCTTGCCAGAACTGCTAGGAATGGGAAGGGGACCAATTGTATCCACTGCCACTCTCTGGAAGGGCTCTGTGATCACAAGCAGTGGCTGCAAAGGAGCTTTGCGGGGTCCTCCAGCCTTCTTAACCCTCTGGCAAGTGGTACACGATCGGCAGTACTTAGTTATGTCCGTTCCCATCGTGGGCCAGTAAAAATGGTTCTGAACACGTTTGTGGGTCTTTCTGATACCCAAATGTCCTGCAAGTGGAATGTCGTGGGCTGCTTTGAGCACCTGTGCCCGAAATTCCCTAGGGACCACCAGCTGTCTCGTGTTCTCACCTGCGCCACCTTTTGTAGGCGGTACAGCTTCACAGTACAGTCGTTGTTTTCCCAATAGATTTTATATGGAGTGCCCTCACCTGGAGGCTGGCCGGCTCGGGCCCTAAGGGCCTCCAGACTAGGGTCACCCTTCCAGGCCTGCACGAATGCAGCGCCACCGGTCTCCTCCAGCTGACCAGTGACGTATGAAGTCAGCTGTGGAGAGTTACCTTCAATGCTGGGGTCAGAGGTGGGTGGAGGGACGGCTGGTTCTGTCCCCGCAGCTCCATATGAGCCCAGGTTACTGGCGACACTGGAAGCATCTACCAGCGCAGTGACACAATCATCATCATCACATGAAAAGGTCGTTCTCGCATTGTCATCCGCCTGAGGGTCAGAATCGCCCGAGGGGGTCCCTTCGGTCGGTTCTGAGTTCAGGCGGCTGGCCATGGAACGTGTAATGGCCAGAATAGGTACAGCATCATTTATATCACCATTGCTAACACTAACACACGCATTCGGATCAACAATGACAGGTGCAGAAGTAGGCAAATGACATTCGGTTGCTTGTACATTTAAATCTGATACCTCCCTAGGTGCGTTAGGGACAGTAGAAATAGCAGGCAAAGTGTCCCCGTCTCCCTGTTTCCTCAAAGGGCTGTACAATACCTGGTTTTGGTCAGGGAGTCCTGCTTGGGCCTCCTGCTGTCACAACCAGACAGCTGAGAAGCTCTGACAGAAGCCTTTCAGAACCTCCTCCTTGAGTTTTCTTTGTTTTGGTTTTCAGTTCCTCATCTCGTTAGTCTCTCTCAGCTGTCATGTAGTTGGACTGATTGCATCCCTTTAAATTCCTCCCCATAATGCATTAGTGTGCAGCTTATACAACTTCCTGGAGTGTGTGTGCGCATGCTGTTCCTATTTCCCAGTCTTCTACAAGATAAGTGCTGTACATTCATTTGTGATTTTCTGTTTGCTGGATCCCAGATGACCCTGACTCCCTCCGTGTCTAGTGTAGGGAGCCGGTGGTCGTGTCCCCTCACTATTGTAGGGTGTTCAGGTATTATATAGTCGAGGTACTGGGATATGCGACCATCCACCTTTGGGGTGTTCGCATAGGCTGAGCAGTCAGGGAGAGTGCCAGGTCTCATGCAGGGGTCTCCCTTTTGTTCCTTAGTTTTGGATCCAGTGAGTCATAGATTCTTTTGCATTGTCTTGTTTCCTGTACACCTTCTGTGACATTATAAGCCGCCTAAACCGTCTCAAGCATGGATCCGGTTTCACTTTTGGCTGAACGCTTCCAGGGTCTTTCATTGGAGGTAGCTGATCTCCGTAAGACTTTTTATCAGTTTCAAGTGACCGGTTCAGCTTGCGTTCATGGAGTTTGTTCTAAGCCTAAGATCTCGCTCCCGGATACGTTCTCCGGGGGTAGTGAGAATTTTGTGCGTTTTAGAGAGGCTTGCAAACTCCATTTTCGCCTTTTTCCCCATTCTTCTGGTGATGAGGAACGGAGGGTGTGGATCATTATATCGCTGCTCAGGGGTAACGCTCAGTCCTGGGCCTTTTCGCTGCCGGAGGGGGCACGGCCCCTCCGTTCAGTGGATGAATTCTTTTTAGCCCTGGGTCAGATATATGATGATCCAGATCGTATTGCTCTGGCTGAGTCTAGACTACGTCTGTTATGCCAGGGTAAACAATCCGCAGAGATATACTGCTCAGAATTTCGGAGATGGGCAGCTGATACTGGTTGGAATGATGCTGCACTCCGAAGTCAATTTTGCCATGGTCTTTCAGAGGGATTGAAAGATGCATTTGCCTTTCATGAGAGACCTATCTCCTTGGACTCTGCTATGTCTCAGGCCGTTCGTATTGACAGGCGTCTTAGAGAGAGAGGAGAGATCTCTCCTTCCTGTCATACTCAGTCCCGGGACAGTGCAGCGGTCTCATTCTGTGCGCAGGGGTCTCAGTCGCTGTCAGCCCCTTCTGAGCAGGAGCCCATGCAGCTGGGGTTGATTGCCTCTGACAATAGAAGATTCAGCCCGCATGGGAGGGTTTGTTTTGGTTGTGGAGGTATAAATCATTTGGCAAATGTTTGTCCCTCTAGGAGATTCAGGCAGTTTTCTGGGAGTAATAAAAAAAAATGGAAAAAATCTTTTAAAAATGTTCCGTCTGTTACTATTGGCAGGGTTGAGGCGGAAATTGAAGGTTTTCCGTTTGCTTGTAGTTCCCGTTTTGTCCTGCCTGCTAGGGTGGCGCTAGAGAGCAAGAGCATTTTTTGTGAGATTTTTGTGGATAGTGGAGCAGCTGTCAATCTCATTGATAATCAATTTGCAATAACTCATGGTTTCCAGGTATGCACTTTGGGAAAGGATATTCCTGTTTTTGCTATTGATTCCGCTCCACTTTCTCAGAAATCGTTAAAGGGCATAGTTCACAATATCCGTTTGATTGTGAGTAATACTCATGTTGAGGATGTGTCATGTTTCATCCTAAACAGGTTGCCTACTCCTCTAGTATTGGGGCTACCCTGGCTCACTAAACATAACCCCACCATTGATTGGCAAGCGAGGCAAATAAATGGTTGGAGTGACTTTTGCAGAGAGAATTGCCTCACGACTAGAGATGAGCGAACCCGAACTGTATAGTTCGGGTTCGTACCGAATTTTGGGGTGTCCGTGACACGGACCCGAACCCGAACATTTTCGTAAAAGTCTGTGTTCGGGTTCGGTGTTCGGCGCTTTCTTGGCGCTTTTTGAAAGGCTGCAAAGCAGCCAATCAACAAGCGTCATACTACTTGCCCCAAGAGGCCATCACAGCCTTGCCTACTATTGGCATGGCTGTGATTGGCCAGTGCAGCATGTGACCCAGCCTCTATATAAGCTTGGGTCACGTTGCGCTGCACGTCACTCTGCTGATTCAAGCATAGGGAGAGGTTGCAGCTGCGACGTTAGGGCGAGATTAGGCAGTGATTAACTCCTCCAAAAGACTTCATTCTGTGATCGATCTGCAGCTGTGGATCATTGAAGTGCTAGTATTGACTTGCTCACTTTTTTGAGGTTGCCCAGAGCGTTTTTAGATCACTTTTTTTCTGGGGTGATCGGCTGCCATTTTGTGGCTTGTGGTGCGCCAGCACAAGCTATCACCAAGTGTATTTAACCATCAATAGTGTGGTTATTTTGTGCTATATCCTACATCAGCTGCAGGCTGAGCCTGTGTCACCGAAGTGCATTTAACCATCAACAGTCTGGTTATTTTTTGGCCATATACTACATCAGCTGCAGGCTGAGCCTGTGTCACCGAAGTTCATTTAACCATCAACAGTCTGATTATTTTTTGGCCATATACTACATCTGGTGCAGGCTGAGCCTGTGTCACCCAAGTGCATTTAACCATCAACAGTGTGGTTATTTTTTGGCCATATACTACAAGTTGAGCCTGTCACCCAGCGCCTAAAAAATAGACCTGACATTTCTATTCAAGCAAATCTGTACTGTTTTAGCTGGTCAAGTTATTTGTAGTGACCGTAAAAGCACACTTTTTTTTCCTGGTTGAAAAACTATTCCCAAATTTGCCATTCTCCAAATAACTAGTTTCTGGTATTTGAGGCCTACTTGAAATCTATCCCAAAAAGGATATCTTACATTGAAGGTACTGATAGTGTCATTCAGAAAAACCTAAGACACACGCTACCGTGCAGATAGAAGTCTGATTCTGAGATTAAACCTTAACCTGTCACACAGTGCAAAAAAAAACAGGTCTCGCATTTCTATTCAAGCAAATCTGTACTGTTTTATCTGGTCAAGTTATTTGTAGCGACCGTAAAAGCCCTATTTTTTTTCTGGGTTGAAAAACTATTCCCAAATTTGCCATTCTCCAAATAACTAGTTTCTGGTATTTGAGGCCTACTTGAAATCTATCCCAAAAAGGATATCTTACATTGAAGGTACTGATAGTGTCATTCCGAAAAACCTAAGACACACGCTACCGTGCAGATAAAAGTCTGATTCTGAGATTAAACCTTAACCTGTCACACAGTGCAAAAAAAAAACAGGTCTCACATTTCTATTCAAAGGTCTGCCGGGTGTTCACTCCAAGGTCATGGAAGTCACGCCTGCGGCCACCCCGTTCTCCGAGGGATATGTCCTGAAATCCAGCTGAAAGCTGCAGAACATCAGTCGGAGGTCTCTCCACTACTGGCGGGCCTCTCTGGCGCCCTCTTCCCACAAGCAAAGGCTCGGCTGGTGGCTGCTGGGGTCTTTCAATGCGTCTAGGTTCTTTAGCCTCTTGCTCCTGTCCAGGCTGTCCTTGGCTGGGCTGCCCCCTGGCACGTGCTCTTCCGCGGGCTCTGGCTCGTCCACTCATCTTCTATTCCTGAGAGGATATAAACCGCTAATAAGGTCAATCTGCCGCCTAGCAGCTACGCCGTGGCACAATCACCTCAGAACTCACACACTGGTGACTTTAGGTATCTTCACTGGTCACTTTGAGCAGAATGATGACATCCGAGTCACGACACCAAATGTAACCCTCTTTTCCTTGCACCATCTGCGACACCTCCAGCTTTCACACTCACTCGGTCACCAGCTCCTCCAGGCATAAACTCTAAGTGGACTCTAAGGGACGACACTCAGGTCTTCTGTGGTTTAAAGCTTTATTGAGGTGGAGTGCACTTGGCTGGAGCCTGTAATACAACAGGGAAACACTGCCACTATGTGGTATACAGCCAGGTCACCAGCCCACCTATATCATAACAGGCAGTCATTATATTACATTCCCACATACATGTTACAGGATATAACAAAGCATACAGAAAAATGAACAAGAGAAAATCATTTACAAAGATATTGCAGCAGGGTGACCTGGAATACAGCATGTCTTGCAGCCATTTTAGGAAGAACACATGGCTCTCTAACTGTACATCATCTACTCAGCCTAGCATGTGCTGCAGGGTTTAAAGGCTGCTAAAAAACATACAGTCACCTCTTTACATTCTACAGAACTATTATGGGTATATATTATAACTTTTAACAATAGATAAATGAACTTTAGCTTTAGAGAACTTAGACAGAGATACTACCTCCTTCACAGTAAATGTCTGCACTGAGGAGACCAAACCAAGTAGCAGAATACACAGGGGGCTTTCTGGAAGAGTCCACTGTAAAGACTCTGTCTGTTAAAACTTTTCTGTTATCTAATAGCACATTTGAAGAGGTTTATTTAGCATGTCCTGACTCTCTGCTAACAGCTTATGAATATATGGAACTATATTTAACAAGTGATCATTGCTGCAGCTCCTGTATATTGGTATGACCCTATTGCAAACCTGCAGACTGGATATTTGGTGAAACTTCATGTGGTTCATACCGACTGTACTACACCACTGACTTGGTGCCTGGGCCTAAATATGTGACAGTGGCCTATTCCAGTGGTGGGTGACGTGATGCCTGATTCTCTGCTATGACATGAAGACAGATTCTGTGCTGACATAAGGCCAGATTCTCTGTAACGGGACCTTTCTCCTCTGCCTGGGTGCCTGGGCCTAAATGTGTGACAGTGGCCTGTTCCAGTGGTGGGTGACGTGATGCCTGATTCTCTGCTATGACATGAAGACAGATTCTGTGCTGACATAAGGCCAGATTCTCTGTTACAGGACCTCTCTCCTCTGCCTGGGTGCCGGGGCCTAAATGTGTGACAGTGGCCTGTTCCAGTGGTGGGTGACGTGAAGCCTGATTCTCTGCTATGACATGAAGACAGATTCTGCGCTGACATAAGGCCAGATTCTCTGTTACGCGACCTCTCTCCTCTGCCTGGGTGCCTGGGCCTAAATGTGTGACAGTGGCCTGTTCCAGTGGTGGGTGACGTGATGCCTCATTCTCTGCTATGACATGAAGACTGATTCTGCGCTGACATAAGGCCAGATTCTCTGTTACGGGACCTCTCTCCTCTGCCTGGGTGCCTGGGCCTAAATGTGTGACAGTGGCCTGTTCCAGTGGTGGGTGACGTGAAGCCTGATTCTCTGCTATGACATGAAGACTGATTCTGTGCTGACATAAGGCCAGATTCTCTGTTATGGGACCTCTCTCCTCTGCCTGGGTGCCTGGGCCTAAATGTGTGACAGTGGCCTGTTCCAGTGGTGGGTGACGTGATGCCTGATTCTCTGCTATGACATGAAGACAGATTCTGTGCTGACATAAGGCCAGATTCTCTGTTACGGGACCTCTCTCCTCTGCCTGGGTGCCTGGGCCTAAATGTGTGACAGTGGCCTGTTCCAGTGGTGGGTGACGTGAAGCCTGATTCTCTGCTATGACATGAAGACAGATTCTGTGCTGACATAAGGCCAGATTCTCTGTTACGGGACCTCTCTCCTCTGCCTGGGTGCCTGGGCCTAAATGTGTGACAGTGGCCTGTTCCAGTGGTGGGTGACGTGAAGCCTGATTCTCTGCTATGACATGAAGACAGATTCTGTGCTGACATAAGGCCAGATTCTCTGTTACCGGACCTCTCTCCTCTGCCTGGGTGCCTGGGCCTAAATGTGTGACAGTGGCCTGTTCCAGTGGTGGGTGACGTGAAGCCTGATTCTCTGCTATGACATGAAGACAGATTCTGTGCTGACATAAGGCCAGATTCTCTGTTACGGGACCTCTCTCCTCTGCCTGGGTGCCGGGGCCTAAATGTGTGACAGTGTCCTGTTCCAGTGGTGGGTGACGTGATGCCTGATTCTCTGCTATGACATGAAGACAGATTCTGTGCTGACATAAGGCCAGATTCTCTGTTACAGGACCTCTCTCCTCTGTCTGGGTGCTGGGGCCTAAATATGTGACAGTGGCCTGTTCCAGTGGTGGGTGACGTGAAGCCTGATTCTCTGCTATGACATGAAGACTGATTCTGTGCTGACATAAAGCCAGATTCTCTGCCATGGCATGAAGAGACTGATTCTCTGCTGACGTGAAGCCAGATTCTCTGCTATGGGACCTCTGTCCAATTGATATTGGGTCATTTTTATTTTTTGAATTTTTTTAAAAATTCATTTCCCTATCCACATTTGTTTGCAGGGGATTTACCTACATGTTGCTGCCTTTTGCAGCCCTCTAGCTCTTTCCTGGGCTGTTTTACAGCCTTTTTAGTGCCCAAAAGTTCGGGTCCCCATTGACTTCAATGGGGTTCGGGTTCGGGACGAAGTTCGGGTCGGGTTCGGATCCCGAACCCGAACATTTCCGGGAAGTTCGGCCGAACTTCTCGAAACCGAACATCCAGGTGTTCGCTCAACTCTACTCACGACATCTATTTCTGGGGTTTCTTCTCTCTGCTTCTGGTTTTTGCATGGACCCCGAGAAGGTCCGCGCTGTGCTTGAGTGGGAGCTTCCTGAGAATCAGAAGGCGCTGATGCATTTTTTGGGCTTTGCCAATTATTACAGGAAGTTTATTTTGAATTATTCCTCTGTTGTTAAACCACTCACTGATATGACCAGAAAGAGGGTAGATTTTTCTTCCTGGTCGGTAGAGGCGCGTAAGGCCTTTTCTAATATCAAGGAGAGTTTTGCTTCCGCTCCCATCCTGGTACAACCTGATATTTCTTTACCCTTCATAGTTGAGGTTGATGCTTCTGAGGTGGGTGTGGGTGCGGTCTTGTCTCAGGGTTCCTCTCCTGCCAAATGGCGACCGTGTGCCTTTTTCTCGAAGAAACTCTCCTCCGCAGAGAGAAATTACGATGTGGGAGATAGGGAATTGTTGGCCATCAAGTTGGCTTTTAAAGAATGGCGCCATTGGCTAGAGGGAGCTAGACACCCTATCACCGTGTTTACTGACCATAAAAATCTGGCCTACTTGGAGTCAGCCAAGCGTCTGAACCCGAGACAGGCCAGATGGTCTTTGTTCTTTTCAAGGTTTAATTTTGTTGTCACGTTCCGCCCTGGGGTTAAGAATGTGAAGGCAGATGCCCTGTCACGTTGTTTTCCGGGAGGTGGGAATTTTGAAGACCCGGGTCCCATTTTGGCTGAAGGTGTGGTGGTCTCTGCTCTTTTTCCTGAATTGGAGGCAGAGGTGCAGGCAGCCCAGTCGGAGGCTCCTGATCTTTGTCCTCCTGGGAGGTTGTTTGTGCCTCTCGCTTTAAGACACAAGATTTTTAAGGAACACCACGATACGGTCCTTGCTGGGCACCCGGGGGCAAGAGCCACACTGGATCTCATCACTCGGAGATTCTGGTGGCCTGCGCTTCGTAAGTCGGTCGAGGGTTTTGTGGCAGCCTGCGAGACTTGCGCTCGTGCCAAAGTCCCTCATTCACGGCCATCAGGTCCTCTCCTTCCCTTACCCATTCCTTCCCGTCCTTGGACACATCTGTCCATGGACTTTATAACGGACCTGCCTCGTTCCTCAGGGAAGACTGTGATTCTGGTGGTGGTGGACCGTTTTTGGCAAAATGGTGCATTTCATCCCTTTTCCTGGTTTGCCCAATGCTAAGACGCTGGCGCAGGCATTTATTGATCACATTGTCAAATTGCATGGTATTCCTTCAGACATAGTCTCTGATAGGGGCACGCAGTTTGTTTCCAGATTCTGGAAGGCCTTCTGTTCTCGCTTGGGGGTTCAGTTGTCATTCTCTTCTGCTTTCCACCCGCAGTCGAATGGCCAGACAGAGCGCGTCAATCAGAATCTGGAGACATATCTGCGCTGTTTTGTGGCGGAGAATCAGGAGGATTGGTGTTCTTTTTTGTCCCTTGCTGAGTTTGCTTTAAATAACCGTCGTCAGGAGTCCTCTGATAAGTCACCATTTTTTGGTGCATATGGGTTTCATCCGCAGTTTGGGACTTTCTCGGGAGAGGGGTCTTCTGGTTTACCTGATGAGGACAGATTCTCCTCGTCTTTGTCATCTATTTGGCAAAAGATTCAGGATAATCTAAAGAGCATGAGTGAGAGATATAAGCGTGTGGCAGATAAGAGACGTGTGCCTGGTCCGGACCTGAATGTTGGTGATCTGGTGTGGTTGTCTACCAAGAATATCAAATTGAAGGTTCCCTCCTGGAAGTTGGGTCCTAGGTTTATTGGGCCTTACAAGATCCTGTCTGTCATCAATCCTGTTGCCTACCGTCTTGATCTTCCTCAGACTTGGAAGATCCATAATGTTTTTCATAAGTCCTTATTGAAACCTTATGTTCAACCCATTGTACCCTCGCCTTTGCCTCCTCTTCCGATTATGGTTGATGGGAATCTTGAATTTTAGGTCTCTAGGATTGTGGATTCTCGTCTTGTCCGTGGTTCTCTCCAGTACCTCGTTCATTGGGAGGGTTATGGTCCTGAGGAGAGGATGTGGGTCCCAGTGACGGACATTAAGGCCACTCCTCTCATTAGGGCTTTCCATAGGTCCCATCCTGAGAAGGTGGGCTCTGAGTGTCCGGAGTCCACTCGTAGAGGGAGGGGTACTGTCACAACCAGACAGCTGAGAAGCTCTGACAGAAGCCTTTCAGAACCTCCTCCTTGAGTTTTCTTTGTTTTGGTTTTCAGTTCCTCATCTCGTTAGTCTCTCTCAGCTGTCATGTAGTTGGACTGATTGCATCCCTTTAAATTTCTCCCCATAATGCATTAGTGTGCGGCTTATACAACTTCCTGGAGTGTGTGTGCGCATGTTGTTCCTATTTCCCAGTCTTCTACAAGAAAAGTGCTGTACATTCATTTGTGATTTTCTGTTTGCTGGATCCCAGATGACCCTGACTCCCTCCGTGTCTAGTGTAGGGAGCCGGTGGTCGTGTCCCCTCACTATTGTAGGGTGTTCAGGTATTATATAGTCGAGGTACGGGGATATGCGACCATCCACCTTTGGGGTGTTCGCATAGGCTGAGCAGTCAGGGAGAGTGCCAGGTCTCATGCATGGGTCTCCCTTTTGTTCCTTAGTTTTGGATCCAGTGAGTCATAGATTCTTTTGCATTGTCTTGTTTCCTGTACACCTTCCGTGACACCTGCGCGCTTGCAGGGTATTCGTAATGGGAAACAAGGGTCCCCAAATCAGTGCCAAGCACTGTGGCAACGGGAATATCATCCAGGACCCAACAACCTGCTTTTGCCGTCCCATTCCCCAATCAATGGTGACTTGGGCTTGGGCCACATAAGTGCGAGTGCCCCCAACTCCGGTCAGAGCGAGGTACTTTCCTGGAAGGATATCCTTCTCCGTAACAAGATGTGAACGGACCAAGGTGACATCTGCACCGGTATCACGGAATCCGATGACAGTCTGGCCGTTCACAGTGACAGGCTGGTGATTCTGGGATCCGCTGTGCACCTCGGGTCCTCCGACCAACAGTACAGCAGACGAGGTAGGTGTGGAAGCGTTGGCCCCCTTAGGGCTTGGCGTCGTCACGGTGCTAGGAGGTTGGGCCGGCTTCCCTGCGTAACAGGTTTGCTTGGTGTGACCGGCCTGCGACACAGCTCACACCAGGGCCTGATTGTCTCACGGTTCACAGGGCCAGCGGGCCTGCCTTCTCTCCAGTTCTGGGACATGGCTCCGTCCTGGTTGGGTACTGGAGTTTTGCGGCTGTCAGGTACCAGGGGTTTGCGGATGTCTGATACCACCGGCCTGCGGATGTCCGTCATCACAGGTTTGCGAATGTCCGGTACCCGGGTTGCGACAAACATGTCTGCCAGCTCAGCAGCTTCTTTCACAGACTGGGGCTTGCACTCCAGCACAAACTGTCTCACATCTGTAGGGCATATCGCAAGGAGTTGGTCATGGATCATCAAATCCTCAAGGTTAGCATAAGTCTTTTCTTTAAGAATTCTAGTCCATTGGCGGAATGTGGTGCATAAGCGGCTAGCCACAACCGCGTAAGAGTCTGTGGATCCTTTCTGGATGGCACGGAACTTTCTCCGGTAAACCTCAGGGGTTAACTGGAACTTAGCAATTATGGCATCCTTGATAGTCTGATAATCGCAATCTTGGTCTGTGGGTAGTTCCGCAAAAGCATCCAGCGCTTTACCAGTCAGCTGAGGCGTCAGGTGTAGAGCCCACTGATCCTCAGGGATGCAGAACTGGCGGCACGCTCTCTCAAACGAGCGTAAATATAAATCAATGTCCCTGTTTCTCTCCATAACTGGAAACCTTGCTTTGGGGACTGGGTAGAGGAATGCCTCCTGCAGCAGGAGTGTTAGAAGAGGAAGACCGCTCGGCCTGTCTCACTTGGGCCAGTTCTAGTGCACGCTGGTGTTGCAGCGCTTCTCTCTGAAGCTGGAACTGCTGCTGTCGCTCCTTTCTTTCGAGCTGCATCTCCAGGTATAAACGCAAATCCGAGCCAGTCAGGCCCGGTAACAACTGCTGGCTCATAGGGCCCAAGGCAGTGAAGTTTAGTCCAGAGCTGCTTGTTCCTTGCTGAGGGTTAGCAGGAGCTGTGGACATGCTGTTATCCAGGGTACCTGCATCACCCGGAGCTGAAGTAGCAACATCAGCACTCCCATAGCTGGCGATGCTGGGTGATGTTGAACGAAGGGGCAGCGAAGCCTCCCGCATGGGATTGGAATCCTCCATCGCTTGGCCGTCTCTGTCCGTCAAAGCTTTGATCAGCTGTGATCGATTTTTGTGTAGAATGGCAATGCCTTGCGACTCACACACGGCTTGTAAGTCGGCGACAGACCAACTTTGGTAATTTGGAACTGAATCAGACATTCAGAAAAGAAGAGAAAAAGAATAGGATATAGCAAAGAAAAGGTGGGGAAAATGTAAACCAATCTATTCCTATCAATGTGTACCGTTTTGCGCCCAGAACTCAAGTTCCGCAGGACAGGATACTAAGTAACCACTGTCCTATTGTTATGATTGCGCAAAAAGCTGCACTTGTCAGTTCTTTGTGCTCTGATCTCCCAAAAGCTGACTTCTGCCTGGTTTTGGGTTCTGCTATCCCACTAGCTGCCAACAATGTGACAACCACCCGCCAATCCCGTCGTACTAAGCCACAGTTGCCATACAGGTCTCCACTAGAGACTTCTGGATGCGAATCCACTGTGAGCACAGAAGACGTTTAAGATTGGTTGGTGGGCCCAAACATGATACAATCATGATTGTATGTACAATCGGTAAAAATAAAATTACTGATTTCTCGCTGGAAATCAAATTAATTTGCTGCCACCACTCTTCGTATTGAATCGGGGCGAAGAGACCCCGGCTAGCTAATCCTAAAGGGACGAAACGGTTATTTTGCAACCTAGCTAGTAAATTAACAATTTATAAAAATAAAACAATTTGGTAGTATGTCTTCTGAGGACAGAGTTCTTAGCATAGATCAGGTCATCAAGTAACAAGGGCAAAACTGGAACGATGAAATCGTTAGTTTTTATTCTAAAACTATACACAAAAATATATACATTAAAGCTGACAGATAAATATACCTGCCAGTTGGACAGATTGGTTTGGATACAAATAGGTAAGAGGTGGAAGGGAATAGAATGTCTGTAAGTTCAGAATTACCGTGGTAAAGTCTTTGTAGAATAATCCAAGATGATGGGGTGTGCCCGTGTCCAGCGGGCGGTCGATGTTAGTTGACGTCAGATGGTAGAAGAAGGACGTAGGGCTGAATGTGTCACAGGGTTTTACCCACTCTGTAGTGGGGAGGGGTTGTGACCCGCACAAGTCCAGCCTTGGGTAATTGGAAGAGGGGCAGTTCCTGCCCTGGATAGAGGATATCTGGCTGAATCTTTGCTGTGCCAGTTTCTCCGTACCCGTGGGTCAAATTAGGACATAGAGGTCATATTGAGAATCAGCACAATTTTACAGATCCTCTGATACCAAACAGGATAGAATTACCATTTAGATTCCCTGAGAGATTTGATATCTGAGAGAGAGAATCTCTGATTGACTGGCCGATTTCCTGAAAGGTGTATTATTGGGGCCGGAATAATCCCTAAAGAGATGGTTCAGTGCATTGGTTCCGAACCCAGGAAATATGAGGAAATATGGACAAAAATATAAAAGCTATGTATTAGAGGTGGCTGCCCGGTGACCTCTTTTTGTGTCTCAAACAGCTGTCGGATAAGAATCTGACCTGCTCTCTTTGAAGCGCACTGGCAAGACTGAAGGTGTGAGAACCCTGCTGGTATTGGAGACACTATGGCTGCAGAAAGACCAGGTTTAGGAGGTTCTGTCATAAGAGAACTAGATTGATGGCTACTCAACTTGGTATGGGGCAGGAAAGGTTTGTCACAAGGAGGTGATAATGGCACCTCTGCTCTGTGAATTACTCCTTTAGTGAAAAGAGAAGATTTTTAGTAAAGGCTCTGGTGTCTCTGTGATTGCGAAATATGGCGCATTTGCGATTTCCTAGTATCGCTGTGGATCGCAAAGCGTCACAGCATTCACCGGACAGAAAAGGCCTTTTATGACGCCATATTTACCTAAGACAGGAACCATTATTCGTTCTGGGTGGTGGCAGATATTTGTGGGCTGGCATGAGGAAATTCAAATTAAACGTGTTCGTCACAGGTGTTGAATTCCTCTGAGATCCATGCCTCATTCATTTTTAAAAATGTGAGGTAGTCGTGAGCTAGGCGAGTGCGGTTATCGGTCACAATCGCCCCTGCTGAGCTGAACGTCCTATCGGACAGGACACTTGACGAGGGGCAAGCCAAGAGTTCCATGGCAAATTGTGCCAGCTCTGGCCACAGGTCAAGCCTGCACACCCAGTAGTCAAGGGGTTCCTCGCTTCTCAGAGCGTCCACATCAGCCGTTAGCCTGATGTAGTCGGACACCTGTCGGTCTAGGCGTTCCCTGAGGCTGGATCCAGAGGGCGGCTGTCGAAGGTGTTGGCTGTAAGAATGATCTCATATACAAAGTGATCAACACATCTTCAAACTGCCCTCTTTTTGCATGCGCTGTAGGATTGGTACTCGCAACTGTTTCTCTGTGGGTGGAAATTCCTCTGCCATGCCAACGCCCGCAACAGCAGAATACAGCATCTCTCGCAGCAAGGCCTGGAAATGCTGAATTCTGACAGCCCTCTGTGATGCTGGTTACATGTCTGCCATTTTGTGTTTGTACCGGGGGTCTAAGTACGTTGCCACCCAGTACTGGTCCTTTCCCTTTATGCTTTTTATAAGGGGGTCCCTCTTCAAACACTGGAGCATGAAGGCCCCCATTTGCACTGAATTGAAAGCGGTGGAGCGGCCTGGCTCCTGCTCATCGCCCAGGAGAATGTCATCCTCGGTCTCCACCCCCCATCCACGGACAACACCAGGGATCCCAGAAAAGTTTAAAGCCTGCTCTTCTTGCTCCTAATCCTCCTCCTCACCCCAGGCACCATCCTCCTCTGACTCCTCTTCAGACTCCTACTGACTTGTCTCAGATGATGTAGCCTCCCCTGGGAATTCATTTAGCATTGCGGCTTCCTCATCTTCCTGCTCCTGCTTCTCGACGGCTTGATCAATGACACAACGCAATGCACGATCCTGAAAGAAGGCATAAGGTACAATGTCACTGATGTGGCCCTGGTTGGGACTGATCAGTTTGGTGATCTCATCAAATGGCCGCAGAAGTCTGCATGCGTCGCGCATGAGCAGCCACTGGCGCAGTGAAAAAAATAACAAGCTCCCCAGAACCTGTCCTGCCGCAGAGTTCGTACAGGTAGTCGTTAATGGCACGTTTATGCTGGAGCAGCCTATCAAGCTTATACAAGTGGACAAGCCAGCGGTCAGCCGTTAGGCAAGAGGATTATCTGGCGTCATAATTTTGTTACGCACAAACATTTGGACCACGGAAGCCTGCCTTGTGCCAGATGAACGCGACAACGGCACGGTGGAGGACAAATGGGAGGAGAGAGGAGAATGAGAAGAGGCAGGACATGGAGCACCAGGAGTGTGGCTTTGTGGGTTCTGACGGCGTTTCTCCCACTAGGCTCGATGATGGGAGGCCAGGTGCCTTCTTAAGCCAGTCATCACTAGGTGAGTGTTGGGCTTACTGCGACTTATGCGTTGACAGCACAGGCTGCAGATAGCAACACTATTATCAGCAGCTGACACGTTAAAAAAAGCCCCCACTGCAGAGCCATGTGCCGGCGTCCTGGGAGCGCAAGATGTTACTGTGCATGGTGGATGGCTCACCCCAGAGGCATTTGCAGTCTGCTTTTTGCCTCCTGTGCACTGCGAGTTCTGCCTGCTTCTCCTCATTCTCCTCCCTATCTACTGCTCTGTCTTTCCCTCTGAACTCCCCTCCTCTTCCTCTCTTGTGGGCACCCACGTGACATCCATTGACATGTCATCATCGTCACCTTCACCACCACTGACATTAGAGATCTCTGAGAAGGCAGCAACAGCGGGGACCACCCTACTTGGGCTGATCTGGGTACTGTCGTCAGACCGCTGGGTGGCGGCCGTTGCTACCTCCACTTCCTGATCTGATGCCAAGAATGGCTGCGCATCAGTAAGGTCTGGGAATTGATGGGAAAATAATTACTCTGACTCCAGTGGAGGAGCTATGGTCATAGTGGTTGTGTCTTTGGGGGTGCACACAGCAGGAGGAGGGTGCAGATACAGAGGATGAGGAGGGTGCAGAAGCGGAAGGCTGAGTGAGCCACTCAACCAACTCTGGTGCGTCCTTTGACGTAATCGCACGCACTTTCTCCAACTTCCCACTTAGGCTTCGGCCTGGTGCACCTGCCCGACCCCTACCACCCCTGCGGAATGGCCTGCCTCTTCCTCTGCTTGTCATTTTCCTTTTTTTTTTTACAAAAGTCCCTATAGAAGAGCAGTATTGTGGAAGAAGGTATATAACACCCCTGCTTCAATCTGTTATTTTGGAGGGCAACTGGTATATCACACCAGTTGCAGTTAGTTGTTCCAATGGCGTTTGTCTGCCTGCATAGCTTCGGTATCTCAGCAGAACCGCACAGAAATGCTGCACAATACAAATGCACTATATAGAAATTATATTATAGGCATATCACACCCCTGCCTCAATCAGATTTTTTTGGGGGCAACTGTTATGTTACACCAGTTGCAATTAGTTGTTCCAATAGCACTTGACCCTCTGTATAGCTGCGGTATCTCAGCAGAACCGCACACAAATGCTGCACAATACAAATGCACTATATTGAAATGATATTATAGGTATATAACACCCCTGCCTCAATCAGATTTTTTGGGGGGCAACTAGTATATCACACCAGTTGCAATTATTTGTTCCAATGGCGTTTGTCTGTCTGTATAGCAGCGGTATCTTAGCAGAACCACACACAAATGCTGCACAATACAAATGCACTATAATAAACTTTTTATGTTAGAAAGTATATTATAAGTATATTACAGCCCTCAGTATGTCACTCCTGTCGATAACACACCTATACTAGTCCTTAAAAGGACTTTTGTGGCCCTATTAGCTAGCATTTGGCGTCTCTATGCTCTCTAACAGTCTGTCCCTGCTCCACACAGCAACCTCTCCCTACAATGGCAAAAAACAGAATTTAAAACGGCGTCCAGATCGAGTTTATTTATAGGGTGGGGGGGGTGTCCATGTGCTGAAACGTCTAAATTAGCTGTCCTGTCCCACCTGTTGGATGTGTCATTGTTCAAAGTTCGGCGCTATGCAAAAAAAATATGGTGCTTGCGAATATCTCCATATGTTCAGATGTTCGACGAATCGCTGCCAAACGACCGCTGGGCGAACCGCAAGGCCGTCTCTAATCGCCAGTCAGTGCAGCAAAGTGTAATCAGATTGTTTCTATTAACCAGGCTGTCACTCCCCGACTGAACCCTGTTCAACAGAAATGCAGTGGAATGATTCCTCCCTATCCTTTCCCTACACCTTGAATAATCTTTACCTGCACTTGTAAATCTTTTTTTTTCTTTTATGTCTTGATTCTCAAATTGGGTGAATAAGCTTTTTAATTTTACTGTTATTGGGGTGTCCACCTTGTTTAACCACCTCAGCCCCCATAGCTTAAACACCCTGAAAGACCAGGCAACTTTTTACACTTCTGACCTACACTACTTTCACCGTTTATTGCTCGGTCATGCAACTTACCACCCAAATGAATTTTACCTCCTTTTCTTCTCACTAATAGAGCTTTCATTTGGTGGTATTTCATTGCTGCTGACATTTTTACTTTTTTTGTTATTAATCGAAATTTAACGATTTTTTTGCAAAAAAATGACATTTTTCACTTTCAGTTGTAAAATTTTGCAAAAAAAAACGAGATCCATATATAAATTTTGCTCTAAATTTATTGTTCTACATGTCTTTGATAAAAAAAAAATGTTTGGGTAGAAAAAAAATGGTTTGGGTAAAAGTTATAGCGTTTACAAACTATGGTACAAAAATGTGAATTTCCGCTTTTTGAAGCAGCTCTGACTTTCTGAGCACCTGTCATGTTTTCTGAGGTTCTACAATGCCCAGACAGTACAAACACCCCACAAATGACCCCATTTCGGAAAGTAGACACCCTAAGGTATTCGCTGATGGGCATAGTGAGTTCATAGAACTTTTTATTTTTTGTCACAAGTTAGCGGAAAATGATGATTTTTTTTTTTTTCTTACAAAGTCTCATATTCCACTAACTTGTGACAAAAAATAAAAACTTCCATGAACTCACTATGCCCATCAGCGAATACCTTGGGGTGTCTTCTTTCCAAAATGGGGTCACTTGTGGGGTAGTTATACTGCCCTGGCATTCTAGGGGCCCAAATGTGTGGTAAGGAGTTTGAAATCAAATTCTGTAAAAAATGACCAGTGAAATCTGAAAGGTGCTCTTTGGAATATGGGCCCCTTTGCCCACCTAGGCTGCAAAAAAGTGTCACACATCTGGTATCTCCGTATTCAGGAGAAGTTGGGGAATGTGTTTTGGGGTGTCATTTTACATATACCCATGCTGGGTGAGAGAAATATCTTGGTCAAATGCCAACTTTGCAAAAAAAAATCGGAAAAGTTGTCTTTTGCCAAGATATTTCTCTCACCCAGCATGGGTATATGTAAAATGACACCCCAAAACACATTCCCCAACTTCTCCTGAATACGGAGATACCAGATGTGTGACACTTTTTTGCAGCCTAGGTGGGCAAAGGGGCCCATATTCCAAAGAGCACCTTTCAGATTTCACTGGTCATTTTTTACAGAATTTGATTTCAAACTAGTTACCACACATTTGGGCCCCTAGAATGCCAGGGCAGTATAACTACCCCACAAGTGACCCCATTTTGGAAAGAAGACACCCCAAGGTATTCGCTGATGGGCATAGTGAGTTCATGGAAGTTTTTATTTTTTGTCACAAGTTAGTGGAATATGAGACTTTGCAAGAAAAAATAAATTAAAAAATTCAGCATTTTCCACTAACTTGTGACAAAAAATAAAAAATTCTAGGAACTCGCCATGCCCCTCACGGAATACCTTGGGGTGTCTTCTTTCCAAAATGGGGTCACTTGTGGGGTAATTATACTGCCCTGGCATTCTAGGGGCCCAAATGTGTGGTAAGGAGTTTGAAATCAAATTCTGTAAAAAATGGCCAGTGAAATCCGAAAGGTGATCGTTGGAATGTGGGCCCCTTTGCCCACCTAGGCTGCAAAAAAGTGTCACACATCTGGTATCTCCGTATTCAGGAGAAGTTGGGGAATGTGTTTTGGGGTGTCATTTTACATATACCCATGCTGGGTGAGATAAATATCTTGGTCAAATGCCAACTTTGCATAAAAAAAATGGGAAAAGTTGTCTTTTGCCAAGATATTTCTCTCACCCAGCATGGGTATATGTAAAATGACACCCTAAAAAACATTCCCCAACTTCTCCTGAATACGGAGATACCACATGTGTGACACTTTTTTGCAGCCTAGGTGGGCAAAGGGGCCCATATTCCAAAGAGCACCTTTCGGATTTCACTGGTCATTTTTTACAGAATTTGATTTCAAACTCCTTACCACACATTTGGGCCCCTAGAATGCCAGGGCAGTATAACTACCCCACAAGTGACCCCATTTTGGAAAGAAGACACCCCAAGGTATTCGCTGATGGGCATAGTGAGTTCATGGAAGTTTTTATTTTTTGTCACAAGTTAGTGGAATATGAGACTTTGTAAGAAAAAAAAAAATAAAAAATTCATTTTCCACTAACTTGTGACAGAAAATAAAAAATTCTAGGAACTCACCATGCCCCTCATGGAATACCTTGGGGTGTCTTCTTTCCAAAATGAGGTCACTTGTGGGGTAGTTATACTGCCCTGGCATTCTAGGGGCCCAAATGTGTGGTAAGGAGTTTGAAATCAAATTCTGTAAAAAATGACCAGTGAAATCCGAAAGGTGCTCTTTGGAATATGGGCCCCTTTGCCCACCTAGGCTGCAAAAAAGTGTCACACATGTGGTATCTCCGTATTCAGGAGAAGTTGGGGAATGTGTTTTGGGGTGTCATTTTACATATACCCATGCTGGGTGAGATAAATATCTTGGTCAAATGCCAACTTTGTATAAAAAAATGGGAAAAGTTGTCTTTTGCCAAGATATTTCTCTCACCCAGCATGGGTATATGTAAAATGACACCCCAAAACACATTCCCCAACTTCTCCTGAATACGGAGATACCACATGTGTGACACTTTTTTGCAGCCTAGGTGGGCAAAGGGGCCCATATTCCAAAGAGCACCTTTCGGATTTCACATGTGTGACACTTTTTTGCAGCCTAGGTGGGCAAAGGGGCCCAAATTCCTTTTAGGAGGGCATTTTTAGACATTTGGATACCAGACTTCTTCTCACGCTTTGGGGCCCCTAAAATGCCAGGGCAGTATAAATACTCCACATGTGACCCCATTTTGGAAAGAAGACACCCCAAGGTATTCAATGAGGGGCATGGCGAGTTCATAGAAAAAAAAATTTTTGGCACAACTTAGCGGAAATTGATTTTTTTCTCACGAAGTCTCCCTTTCCGCTAACTTGGGACACAAATTTCAATCTTTCATGGACTCAATAAGCCCCTCAGCAAATACCTTGGGGTGTCTTCTTTCCAAATTGGGGTCATTTGTGGGGTGTTTGTACTGCCCTGGCATTTGAGGGTCTCCGCAATCATTACATGTATGGCCAGCATGAGGAGTTTCTGCTATTCTCCTTATATTGAGCATACGGGTAATGAGATTTTTTTTTCCGTTCAGCCTCTGGGCTGAAAGAAAAAAATGAACGGCACAGATTTCTTCATTCCCATAGATCAATGTGGATGAAAAAATCTCTGCCAAAAAAAGAAAAAGGAGGGGAAAGGCGTCTGCCAGGACATAGGAGCTCCGCCCAACATCCATACCCACTTAGCTCGTATGCCCTGGCAAACCAGATTTCTCCATTCACATCAATCGATGTGGATGAATAAATCCTTGCCAGGATTTTTTTTTTATATATACAAAGTGTTTGCCAAAGCATATGAACACCGCCACCTCCTCAGTATCTTTTACTGCAGAGGAGAAATCTCGTCTTGCAGCGCCGCATACACCGACTTGCGTGTAATCTGACAGCAACGCAATGCTTCTGTCCGAATGCACATCAGTGCTGCAGCTAGTCGATCGGTTGGTCCACCTGGAAGGTGAACCAAACATATAAACTTTTTTAAACTTTTTTAACTGAACGTTAACTTTTTTACTTACCGGTATTTTTTTTTTTGTTTCGTTTTTTTTTACCTTTTATAGAACAAACCTCTCCTTCCCCATGGGACAATGTGCAAAGCGCAAATTGCCCAAAGATGTGGCGAAGTACGTTATGCACTTTATCCCAGGTGAAAGGAGAGGTTTGCAGCAGCTGTGAGTAAAAGGGCCCTAATAGCCCTGTGTGCCTGTCCTGTGAGATGCAATCCCTATGCTAGGTGTACCTGTGTGTGGTACTTCCGGAAACACTCACCAAAGCATAGGGCAGGGTGGTCAGGACAGTCAGGACAGAAATAGCGGGTGTCACGCCTTATTCCACTCCTGCTACAGACACGACATCTTTTTCGGGGTGACGGTTGGGTTGAGGTACCAGGAACGGCACTGGGAAAATGTCGCTCGTGTAGACGGCTAACTACACTGGTAGATGGGGCCACGGAACCTTCTGGATACAGGAGGTTCTCGATGATCTCTTCCTGGAATTTGAGGAAGGATCCTGTTCTCCCAGCCTTACTGTAGAGAACAAAACTATTGTACAGAGCCAATTGAATCAAATATACAGACACCTTCTTATACCAGCATCTGGTGCGTCGGGAAACTAAATACGGAGACATGTAAAATTGAGTAAGATGTCACACTAAGAACACTCAAACGACACCAGGTGCTCCTGTAAATTGAGGCCACTCACTCAATTTAGAAAAGCATATACGTATATAGGTGAACAGGGCACTCAAGGATAGCTGCGACCGTGTATTTAAGGCAAAGATGAGCTTTATTGATAATATAAATATATTTGATGCATATAACAATCAAGAATGCAGTAGAATAAATAGGTTATTAACAAATAAATATAATGAATATTCGACAGAGCAAAGGCTATTATTCGATTAATCAGCAAATATTCAATAGTCCAATATTGTAAATCTTGGATCCAATGATTGTGAACATCCAAAGACTTGTTTGCAATAAGTCTATTCGTTTTTTACTTTCATATTGAGACAACAGTCATATGCTTTGCAGTTATTCAAATAGTCGTGGCGGCGTCCCGCCAAAGCGACGTGAATGGCAGCAACTCACTGCTGAAAAGCTTGCAAGCGAATTAAGTCCATTACCTTTGTATCGACCAAGTGTTCGTCCGAAATAATCACAAGAGCCTTCAAGTGTACTTACTCCCAGGATCTGCCTTTAGATATTTGTAGCAGTATTCAATCAGGAGATTAAAGCCGGCTCTCTGTTCGGTTATGGTCGATTTAATGGTAAGGTAGGTTTTTCAGTACAAAGATGGGGTGTAGCACCAGACGCGTTTCGGGGTCCAACCCCTTCCTCAGTGGTATGCTTCACCCCATCTATAACCCCTCTTTTATACTGGATGTTACTTGTTTAACTTGGTCTCAATCCAATCTTCATTTCCTGTCTGTCGGTACTCAGGTGTTCCACATTGTATCACAATCACAAAGAGAGATGTCAGATGTGGAAACTAAAAAATACTTTTGCTGACTTTTGCAATGCATCATATTTCTGCAATTTCACCCAGTTATATACTTTAAATTTCTACATCCATTGATGCAAAAAACGCATATGGACACCATGCGTTTTTGATGCGTTTTTTGATGCGGTTTCCATGCGTTTTTTTTTTTTTTTTTTGCATTTTCACTTAAATAAAGGCACATATTGCCCATCCACAATATATCTTAGTTTTAAAACATTAAGAACAATATCAAATACCACTAAAAGTCTCTATTACAACTTTAAAAGGGAAATATAGACAGGATGATAATCTACCAAATGACTCCTAAATAAATATGTTAAAATGCACAAATACTATAAAACTGTCAATATAGACATAAAAGATATAAAAATGATTCATGTATTAACATGAATCATTTTTATATCTTTTATGTCTATATTGACAGTTTTACAGTTTTATAGTATTTGTGCATTTTAACATATTTATTTAGGAGTCATTTGGTAGATTATCATCCTGTCTATATTTGATATTGTTCTTAATGTTTTAAAACTAAGATATATTGTGGATGGGCAATATGTGCCTTTATTTAAGTGAAAATGCAAAAAAAAAAAAAAAAAAAAAACCAAACGCATGGAAACCGCATCAAAAAACGCATCAAAAACGCATGGTGTCCATATGCGTTTTTTGCATCAATGGATGTAGAAATTTAAAGTATATAACTGGGTGAAATTGCAGAAATATGATGCATTGCAAAAGTCAGCAAAAGTATTTTTTAGTTTCCACATCTGACATCTCTCTTTGTGATTGTGATACAATGTGGAACACCTGAGTACCGACAGACAGGAAATGAAGATTGGATTGAGACCAAGTTAAACAAGTAACATCCAGTATAAAAGAGGGGTTATAGATGGGGTGAAGCATACCACTGAGGAAGGGGTTGGACCCCGAAACGCGTCTGGTGCTACACCCCATCTTTGTACTGAAAAACCTACCTTACCATTAAATCGACCATAACCGAACAGAGAGCCGGCTTTAATTTCCTGATTGAATACTGCTACAAATATCTAAAGGCAGATCCTGGGAGTAAGTACACTTGAAGGCTCTTGTGATTATTTCGGACGAACACTTGGTCGATACAAAGGTAATGGACTTAATTCGCTTGCAAGCTTTTCAGCAGTGAGTTGCTGCCATTCACGTCGCTTTGGCGGGACGCCGCCGCGACTATTTGAATAACTGCAAAGCATATGACTGTTGTCTCAATATGAAAGTAAAAAACGAATAGACTTATTGCAAACAAGTCTTTGGATGTTCACAATCATTGGATCCAAGATTTACAATATTGGACTATTGAATATTTGCTGATTAATCGAATAATAGCCTTTGCTCTGTCGAATATTCATTATATTTATTTGTTAATAACCTATTTATTCTACTGCATTCTTGATTGTTATATGCATCAAATATATTTATATTATCAATAAAGCTCATCTTTGCCTTAAATACACGGTCGCAGCTATCCTTGAGTGCCCTGTTCACCTATATACGTAAATACGGAGACAACATCTGGTCATTGAAGTCCACCCCTCCCATGAGCAAATTATAGTCGTGGACTGAGAGGGGCTTTTCAATGACACGGGTTGCTCGCTCAATTTGGATTGTCGTGTCTGCGTGAATGGAGGAGAGCATGTAAACGTCACGCTTGTCTTTCCATTTCACCGCGAGCAGTTCTTCGTTACACAAGGCAGCCCTCTCCCCCCTTGCAAGACGGGTGGTAACGAGCCGTTGGGGGAAGCCCACGCGACTAGTTCGCGCGGTGCCACAGGAGCAAATCCGTTCTAGAAACAAATGCCTAAAGAGGGCCACACTTGTGTAGAAATTGTCCACATAAAGATGGTACCCCTTGCCGAATAAGGGTGACACCAAGTCCCAGACTGTCTTCCCACTGCTCCCCAGGTAGTCAGGGCAACCGACCGGCTCCAGGGTCTGATCTTTTCCCTCATAGATCCGAAATTTGTGGGTATAGCCTGTGGCCCTTTCACAGAGCTTATACAATTTGACCCCATACCGGCCACGCTTGCTTGGGATGTATTGTTTGAAGTGCAAAGAAGGGGGGGTTGTCCCTCGATGGGAGAATGGTGCAAACGCACCTCTCACCAAGGTACTGCTCAGAAGCGTAATATATGAAAATAAAGGGGCAGTGACGTTCTAAAATGTACAATTTTTAATGATACGAATAAAATAAATATATAACCCCCTCCAAACGTAAACAGACAGACACAAATAGGACCCTAGGTACACGTAGACCGCTGGGAGGCGGGTCACGGTAGATGGGCCCTGCGAGCTGATCCTTATTTCAATTGTGTGGACCCCAAGGATCAAGGGGAACCACACCTGGTGGTAAGAGAATAATAAACGAAAATGTCCTGTCTCACATAAAGAGGACACGGACAATGCCTTGTGTAGGTAAGAAAAAAGGGTGGATCTTACCGGTACAAAGTAATAGGCGGCGTTTATTCACCAGGCTCAGGAGGTAACCGGGAATGTTGTTCCTTTCCCAGCGCGTGGAGTAGGTGTCCTTTGCAGAGGCGTCTCAATGAGGTAGGTCATGTGTTGTGAAGGGCTTCAGGGAGATGAGCTGTCCCTGTTGCGCCCTACTTGACCTACTCTGACCCTAGTGCCCTAACACGGGATCCGTGCCCCGCAAGGGGTGGTCCCGTCCGGAACCTTACCCTGGTATAAGGTCCCTGTAAGACCCTGCCGGGGTAGTAAGGAGTACACCTAATATAGTGAAAAATAAATAAATAAATAAACCGTGGGTACAAAGAATGAGTATGTTCACCTGTCCCTACGCGTTTCTTCAATTGAACATACTTGCAGAATAGTAATGGTAAACCCCTTGAATCGTCAAGGGACGGGGGTTAACGTAAGTGGTCACTGCCCTCAGTTGTACAATGTAGACCAGAGGTTACTGGGCAAAATGAAGGGGGCAGACTCAGTTATGCCACTAATACGTGATATATTAACACTAAAGCCAACCTCAGCCGCAGTAAATAAATAAGGTAATATAAAGCGGTTGGGAGGGAAGCACAGACGAGCTCTGGCCGCTCAATCATGTATGGCGTGGTTGCTGACTACCTAGAAAGCGTATGGCAAGATCCAGGTGTACCTGTAACACACAAGAAAAAATAGAGGAACGCCCTATAGACCCGTGTCTAATAACAGTAAAGTAAACAAGTATCACCTGCTGACCACCTAGTGCAAGGGAAGGCCAGAAGGTGATGCACCATTATGCATATAGAGACTCGAATGATGCATAGTATATTTACTTACATGCAGCCTGTGGTGTGTGTGGCAACCATCCGGCTGGATCGGCGTCAGGTAGTTTGTATGAGGCCGGTAGTGTGGCGTCTGGCAGCGCTGTATGGCGCGCTGGTTCGGTTTTTCAAATGGAGGGGGGCGGAGTATAATCCGCGCATGCGCGCGCAGGACGTGGCCGCGATGTGATAAGAAAGCATCACGTATTGCGGTGCACATCACGTGAGCGCGCGTCATTAGTCATGTGAGCGCTGGGACCGTCCCCTTAGTGCCTGTGCCCGCCGGCACATACACCCACAGGATGTATTGTTTGAAGCCAAGGCGCCCGGTAAAATGTATTAGGGACTCGTCTACGCAGATGTTTTGCTCTGGGGTATACAAATCTGCAAATTTCTGGTTGAAGTGGTCTATGAGGGGCCGAATTTTGTGGAGCCGGTCAAAAGCTGGGTGGCCTCTGGGACGGGAGGTGGTGTTGTCGCTAAAATGCAGGAAATGGAGGATGGCCTCAAATCGTGCCCTGGACATAGCAGCAGAGAACATGGGCATGTGATGAATCGGGTTCGTGGACCAATATGACCGCAATTCATGCTTTTTAGTTAGACCCATGTTGAGGAGAAGGCCCAAAAAAATTTTAAGTTCGGAAACTTGGACTGGTTTCCACCGGAAAGGCTGGGCATAAAAGCTTCCCGGGTTGGCGGATATAAATTGTGTGGCATACCGGTTTGTCTCTGCCACGACTAAGTCCAAGAGCTCCGCAGTCAAGAACAGCTCAAAAAATCCCAGGGCCGAACCGATTTGAGCCGTCTCAACCCGAACTCCAGACTGGGCGGTGAAAGGGGGAACTAATGGTGCGGCTGAAGTCGGTGACTGCCAATCAGGGTTTGCCAGCACCTCAGGGATTCTAGGGGCTCTACGGGCCTGTCTCTGCGGTGGCTGCGACGGGGTAACTACTGCATGTGCCACCGTACCAGCTTCAACTGCCCTTCTGGTGCTCGCCACGTCACCATGTTGTACGGCAGTGCTGGTACTAGGTCCAGGGAGGGCTGCGCTGCTGGTGTATGCCTCACCACGTGATCCGGCAGCGCCAGCCCCACTCTGCTGCTCTTGAAGCGGATCCTGCGCAACCTGTGGTCTAGCGACACGGGGCCGGGTACGCCTGGTTCTATCAGGGACCTCCACCTCCTCGTCCGAACTTTGGGTCAGAGAGCCACTGCTTTCTACAGGTTCATATTCTGACCCGCTAGATTCGTCAGATGAGGGTTCCCATTCCTCATCCGACTGGGTCAGAATCCTGTAGGCCTCTTCAGAAGAATACCCCCTGTTTGCCATTTTGGACTACTAAATTTAGGGGTATTCCCTGAGACTACCCAAGAAAAAAAGCAAGCCTGTCTTACAAAGGGGAGGCTAGCGAAGTACCGGAGGCCGCTGCGGTTGATAAGAAATATCAAAACTGATTTTTTTATCGCCGCAGTGCGTGTAAAATGAATGTGCAGTGATAAAAAAAATATATATTTTTTGTCACTGCGGTGGGGTGGGCGTGGGTGAACGCACGTGTGGGCGACCGATCAGGTCTGATCGGGCAAACACTGCGTTTTGGGTGGAGGGTGAGCTAAGGTGACACTAATACAATTATAGATCTGACCGTGATCAGTTTTGATCACTTACAGATACTATAAAAGTACAAATGCTGATTAGCGATACGCTAATCAGCGAATCAGTGACTGCGGTGCGGTGGGCTGGGCGCTAACCGATCGCTAACTACCTAACCAAGGGGCCTAAACTATCCTAAAACCTAACAGTCAATACTAGTGAAAAAAAAAAGTGTCAGTTTACACTGATCACTTTTTGTCTTTCACTGAGTGATTGACAGGGGCGATCAAAGGGGTGATCAAAGGGTTAATTGGGGTGCAGGGGGTGATCTGGGGCTAAAGTGTGGTGCTACTCACTGTGAAGTCTGCTCCTCTGCTGGATCCAACCGACGAAAAGGACCAGTAGAGGAGCAGACAAGCCATATAACAGATCATATTTACTAATACAGTGGGATGCGAAAGTTTGGGCAACCTTGTTAATCGTCATGATTTTCCTGTATAAATCGTTGGTTGTTGCGATAAAAAATGTCAGTTAAATATATCATATAGAAGACACACACAGTGATTTTTGAGAAGTGAAATGAAGTTTATTGGATTTACAGAAAGTGTGCTATAATTGTTTAAACAAAATTAGGCAGGTGCATAAATTTGGGCACCACAAAAAAGAAATTAAATCAATATTTAGTAGATCCTCCTTTTGCAGAAATTACAGCCTCTAAACGCTTCCTGTAGGTTCCAATGAGAGTCTGGATTCTGGTTGAAGGTATTTTGGACCATTCCTCTTTACAAAACATCTTTAGTTCATTCAGGTTTGATGGCTTCCGAGCATGGACAGCTCTCTTTAAGTCACACCACAGATTTTCAATTATATTCAGGTCTGGGGACTGAGATGGCCATTCCAGAACGTTGTACTTGTTCGTCTGCATAAATGCCTTAGTGGATTTTGAGCAGTGTTTAGGGTCGTTGTCTTGTTGAAAGATCCAGCCCCGGCGCAGCTTCAGCTTTGTCACTGATTCCTGGACATTGGTCTCCAGAATCTGCTGATACTGAGTGGAATCCATGCGTCCCTCAACTTTGACAAGATTCCCAGTCCCTGCACTGGCCACACAGCCCCACAACATGATGGAACCACCACCATATTTTACTGTAGGTAGCAGGTGTTTTTCTTGGAATGCTGTGTCCTTTTTCCTCCATGCATAACGCCCTTTGTTATGGCCAAATAACTCAATTTTAGTTTCATCAGTCCACAGCACCTTATTCCAAAATGAAGCTGGCTTGTCCAAATGTGCTTTAGCCCACCTCAAGCGGCACTTTTTGTGCTGTGGGCGGAGAAAAGGCTTCCTCTGCATCACTCTCGCATACAGCATCTCCTTGTGTAAAGTGCGCCGAATGGTTGAACAATACACAGTGACTCCATCTGCAGCAAGATGATGTTGTAGGTCTTTGGTGCTGGTCTGTGGGTTGACTCTGACTGTTCTCAGCATTCGTCGCTTCTGTCTATCCGAGATTTTTCTTGGTCTGCCACTTCGAGCCTTAACTTGAACTGAGCCTGTGGTCTTCCATTTCCTCAATATGTTCCTAACTGTGGAAACAGACAGCTGAAATCTCTGAGACAGCTTTCTGTATCCTTTCTCTAAACCATGATGGTGAACAATCTTTGTCTTCAGGTCATTTGAGAGTTGTTTTGAGACCCCCATGTTGCTACTCTTCAGAGAAAATTAAAAGAGGAGGGAAACTTACAATTGACCCCCTTAAATACTCTTTCTCATAATTGGATTCACCTGTGTATGTAGGTCAGAGGTCACTGAGCTTACCAAGCCAATTTGAGTTCCAATAATTAGTTCTAAAGGTTTTGGAATCAATAAAATGACAACAGTGTCCAAATTTATGCACCTGCCTAATTTTGTTTAAACAATTATAGCACACTTTCTGTAAATCCAATAAACTTCATTTCACTTCTCAAATATCACTGTGTGTGTCTCCTATATGATATATTTAACTGACATTTTTTATTGTAACAACCAACGATTTATACAGGAAAATCATGATGATTAACAAGGTTGCCCAAACTTTTGCATCCCACTGTATGATCTGTTATATGGCTTGTGATTGGTTTTTTTGAAAATCGCCAGCCTGCCAGCCAATGATCATTGCTGGCAGGCTGGTGACGAAATTGTTCTTTAACTTTTGCCGGCCCGCGATGCGCATGCGCGGGCCGGCTTTGAGCGAAATCTCGCGTCTCGCGAGATGACGCGTATATGCGTGACTGTGCGCAGCGCTGCCACCTCCGGAACGCAAATCTGCGTTAGGCGGTCCGGAGGTGGTTAATAGGTAATCCTATTTTGTTTTGATTCTCAAATTGGGGTCAATAACACTTTGTGATGAGTTAATTCGGAACAAAGCTATTATTTTTATTTTATTTGGCAAAGCATCCAAATCAAATTTTTAAAAACTTTTCTCATCTATAATAGTGGCCCCATGACAGAGTGGGGAAGGTGGCAGCAGCAGCAGTTACAATGACAATGGTGGCCCCATGACAGAGTTAGGAGGGTGGCAGCAGCAGTGGCAGTAACAATGACAATAGTCGCCCCATAACAGAGTGTGGAAGGGGGCCAACAGCAGTGGCAGTAATACAGACAATAGTGGGCCCATGACAGAGTGGAGGGGGGGGGGGGCAGTAGCAGTGGGAGCTATGTTCACATCAATGTTTATTTTTACGTTCTTTTGATCTGTCAGAACAGAAAACCCCCCAAAAAAACAACAAAGCCTGTATTTTGAGCATCCATAAAGCCTCTTTTACATGGTCAGTATTTGATCAGTATTTGTAAGTAGTGTTGATCACGAATATTCGAATCGCGAATAATAATTGCGAATATCGACACTTTGAGAATTTGCGAATATTTAGAATATAGTGATATACATTTATGTTCAAAATAATAGCAGTGTGTTTAAAAAAAAGTGAATAAAGCTCAAAATCCTTCTAATAGCTTTTATTTCCACACAAACAAATGCATTGCGAACACTACACATTCTATTCCAAATCAAAATATGAAGAAAAATATATAAAATTTGTGTTGTTCCTCTAAAAAAAATAGAAAAAAAGTGATTATTTGACTGTATAAACTGAAACATGTTGGAAGATTTTGCTTTCCTTTGAATCAATTAACTAATATTTAGTTGTATAACCACTGTTTCTGAGAACTGCTGTACATCTGTGTTGCATGGAGACAACCAACTTCTGGCACCTGTGAACAGGTATTCCAGCCCAGGAAGATTGGACTACATTCCACAGTTCTTCTTTATTTCTTGGTTTTGCCTCAGAAACTGCATTTTTTATGTCACAACACAAGTTTTCTATTGGATTAAGATCCGGGGATTGGGCTGGCCACTCCATAATGTCAATCTTGTTGGTCTGAAACCAAGATGTTGCACGTTTACTGGTGTGTTTGGGGTCGTTGTCTTGTTGGAACACCCATTTCAACGCCATTTCCTCTTCAGTATAAGGCAGCATGACCTCTTCAAGTATTCTGATGTATTCAAACTGATCCATGATCCCTGGTATGCGATAAATAGGCCCAACACTAGGGTTGAGCGAACCCAAACTGTAAAGTTCGGGTTCGTACCGAACTTTAGGATTTTTGGACTCCGAACCCAAACTTTTCAGTAAAAGTTTGGGTTCGAGTTCGGTGTTCGCCGAGTTAATGGAGCTTTTTGAAAGGCTGCAGAGTAGCCAATCAACAAGCGATTTACTCTTGTGCCCTTAGAAGCCATCACAGCCATGCCTACTAATGGCATGGCTGTGATTGGCCAGTGCATCATGTGACTCAGCCTCTATATAAGTAGGAGTCACGTAGAGCTGCACGTCACTCTGCTCTGATTAGTGTAGGGATAGGATGCTGCTGCTGTAAAGGAGAGAATAGGAAAGAATCTTTAATCTGAAGTGCTTGTTAACTCAGCGATCTACATAGAGTTAGTTTTGTGGGTGCAGTGCACAATCTTTTTACGCTGCCCTGAGCCCAGTGACACAGAAAAAAAACTTTTATCCATCTGTTAGTTATGTGGGCGACGGCGGCTATTTTATGCAAGCTTAGTGCACCAGCACAGCATATGTGCATTTGTGACATTCAAATACAAGCTTGAAATACTGCAATAATAATCTGGGTTTAAAAAAACACCAATTTTTGGCAATATCCTTCATCTAGTGCCTTTGCAGCATTTGTCAGTGTGAAATACAAGCTTGCAATACTTCAATAATTTTCTGGGTTTAAAAAAACACCAATTTTTGGCAATACGCTACATCTGGGGCCTATGCTGCATTTGTTAATGTAACATACAAGCTAGAAATACTGCAATATTATTCTGGGTTTAAATAAACACCCATTTTGGGCAAAATACTAAATTTGCAGCCTTTGCTGCATCTGTCAGTGTGAAATACACGCGTAAGATACTAGTGTTATATTCTGTTTTTAAAAAAAACACCCATTTTGGGCAAAATACTAAATTTGCAGCCTTTGCTGCTTCTGTCAGTGTGAAATACACACGTTAGATACTGTTGTTCTATTCTGCTATTAAAAAAACACCCATTTTGGGCCAAATACTAAATTTGCGGCGTTGGCTGCATCTGTCATTGTGAGATACAAGCTTGAAATACTGCAATAATATTCTGGGTTTTAAAAAAAAAAACACCCATTTTGGGCAAAATATGAAATATACAGCCTTTTCTGCATCTGTCAGTGTGAAATACGTGCGTTAGATACTGTTGTTCTATTCTGTTATTAAAAAAAACACCCATTTTGGGCCAAATACTAAATTTGCGGCGTTGGCTGCATCTGTCATTGTGAAATACACACGTTAGATACTGGTGTTCTATTCTGATATTAATAAAACACCCATTTTGTGCAAAATACAAAATTTGCAGCCTTTTCTGCATCTTTCAGTGTGAATTACACGCGTTAGATACTGGTGTTCTATTCTGTTATTTTAAAAAACACCCATTTTGGGCCAAATACTAAATTTGCGGCCTTTGCAGCATCTTTCAGTGTGAAAGACAAGCTTGAAATACTTCAATATTTTCTGGGTTTAAAAAAAACACAAATTTTTGGCAATATCCTACATCTGGGGCCTATGCTGCATTTGTTAGTGTGACATACAAGCTAGAAATACTGCAAAAATATTCTGTGTTTAAAAAAACACCCATTTTGGGCAAAATACTAAATTTGCAGCCTTTGCTGCATCTGTCAGTGTGAAATACTGTATAATTGTTTCTTATTCAGGTGTTTTCAATCTAAGTTCTTATTGCCAAAGAAATGCTTAGTTGCGTTTCTGTTGCGGTAACGCTGTGTTTTTTCCCCACTAGTGCGTTTTTTTGCTTATGACTTCTAGAAAGTTGCACTGAAGGTGTGCCATGAAAAAGTATGTTAAGAAACACAACTTTCATAGCACTCTAAGTCAGATTCATAGACATATATTATGGCTAAAGTTTTCATCCATTCTAATCTGTAAATATCTTTTCTTCATGAACTTGTTGAAAGAAGATTTACTGGTGAAAAATACATCAATAAGCTTTATAAATGCAATGCAATCTGACAGCTGAATTGGTCTGAATTGGACCAAAAACAAATTTTGGGAAAATTGCTCATCTCATTAGTTTTATTTTTTGTTAGGCCGTTTTTCAGTCCTTTAAAAGCTCAGAGTTCTTGTTATATATGCAAAATATTATTTCAGAAAGTAGGACAAAGAACAGCTAAAACTAAAAATATTAGAAAGCACTTAAGGCTAAGTATAGGTCATTAGTGAATACCAGAAGCATATGTACTACCTGATTTATGGCATGCTATAACTAACTGCTGTGTGAGGCTAGATTCAAAGGAGATACCACACCTTCTTTCTGGTTGACAGGCATCCCTTAAGAACCCTGAGACACTTCGTGAAAATTAGATCAAGCAGCTGCACTGGCAGAAGGTAAGATCTATAGTGCAAATGGAAAGATCAGGAAATGTCTATCTATCTATCTATCTATCTATCTATCTATCTATCTATCTATCTATCTATCTATCTATCTATCTATCAATCTATCTACCTGTCTAAATTCTTGAAAGTTATTGTATATGCAATTAGTGGGGTCTGGTAAGCAAATGGAGATAATGTAAGACTTTGGTTGATATTGATTCATAGTTCATAGTTCTCTGAAATTAATTCATTTACTAAATATAGTATAGTAATATATAAAGTGGGGTAAAGGACGGCTCTGCCCCTGACTCAAGATGGCAAGGTGCACCAGACGGATGTCGTACCCCGATCACCAAGAGAAAATTGTAATATAGAATAGAAGGGGCACTCTTATAGCTGGACCACAATATTAGTAAAGTGACACTGATTTATTAATAGCAATATATAGATTGGTGCAGATGGTTACCTAATGTCACTATGCACAGATTAAAACTAAATAATATACCCTAAAAAAATATAGGCCTCTAAAAATACAATGCAATAAAATAATTGATAAAATACTAATTGATAAAAAACTATTCAATCTAATATCAGTCCACTGGTGTAGCTGATAAGTGAATAGGCTGCAAGGTCTGGTTTCCCAGCCAAATAGTGAATGATATCTGAAGTCTGAGACAAGTCTATTCAGGCTGCAGATACACCAATATACTGGCTGTACTCAATTAACTACAGCAGTGACTGGTACCAAATGAATATCCGTAGAATACACAATCCCTGTTGAAACACAATCCAAAGTGCGTAAGTGTTGAATATTAGGTGGTGACAAAAAATCTATGAATCAATAATAGCAATACATAGGTGCTGAAAACAAGATGATAATAGAAAAGGTGATGCAAAAAACAGTAATGGAAAAAATAATGTGAAAAAATAGTATCATGAAGCAGCCTTGCTGATTCTGATAATGCAAAATGGTGCACGTGCAAATATCTGTGAAATATAAAAGTAAATATAACAGTGCTGGAGTCCTTAGAATATTAGGTACCAATGTAGCTGGATCGGCAATACCAGCGGGCAGTCCGTCTCACTGATTTATTATATTGTTAAAACTCAGTCTTTCTGTTATAATATAGCGAGTCTCCTGGGAGTTGACCTTATGTTAGAATGTTGCAATCCACACAATTCCTGGGAGTAAGGCCTCATGCACACGACCGTTGTGTGCATCCGTGGCCGTTGTGCCGTTTTCCGTTTTTTTTCGCGGACCCATTGACTTTCAATGGGTCCGTGGAAAAATCGTAAAATGTACCGTTTTGCAGCCGAGACCGTGATCCGTGTATCCTGTCCGTCAAAAAAATAAGACCTGTCCTATTTTTTTGACAGACAACAGTTAACGGACCCATTCAAGTCAATGGGTCCGTGAAAGAACACGGATGCACACAAGATTGGCATCCGTGTCCGTGATCCGTGGCCGTAGGTTACTTTAATACAGACGGATCCGAAGATCTGTCTGCATAAAAGCTTTTTCAGAGCTGAGTTTTCACTTTGTGAAAACTCAGATCCGACAGTATATTCTAACACAGAGGCGTTCCCATGGTGATGGGGACACTTCAGGTTAGAATATACTAAAAGAACTGTGTACATGACTGCCCCCTGCTGCCTGGCACGTGCTGACAGGCAGCAGTGGGCAGGCCCCCCCTCCTGTAGTTAACACATTGGTGGCCAGTGCGGCCGGCCCCCCCTTCCCTTCCCTGAAGTTAACTCGTTGGTGGCCAGTGGGCCCCCCCTCCCTCCCCTGTAGTTAACTCTTTGTTGTCCAGTGCGGCCGGCCCCCCCTCCCTCCCCTGTAGTTAACTCGTTGGTGGCCAGTGGGCCCTCCCCCCTCCCTCCCCCTCCTAATTAAAATCTCCCCCCTATCATTGGTGGCAGCGGAGAGAGTACCGATCGGAGCCCCAGTTTAATCGCTGGGGCTCCGATCGGTAACCATGGAAACCAGGACACTACTGCAGTCCCGGTTGCTATGGTTACTTAGCAATTTGTAGAAGCATTATACTTACCTGCGAGCTGCGATGTCTGTGTCCGGCCGGGAGCTCCTCCTACTGATAAGTGACAGATCATTAAGCAATGCGCCGCACAGACCTGTCACTTACCAGTAGGAGGAGCTCCCAGGCCGGACACAGACATCGCAGCTCGCAGGTAAGTATAATGCTTCTACAAATTGCTAAGTAACCATGGCAACCGGGACTGCAGTAGCGTCCTGGTTGTCATGGTTACCGATCGGAGCCCCAGCGATTAAACTGGGACTCCGATCGGTACTCTCCGCTGCCACCAATGATAGGGGCGGGAGATTTTAATTAGGAGGGGGAGGGAGGGGGGAGGGCCCACTGGCCACCAACGAGTTAACTACAGGGGAGGGAGGGGGGGGCCGGGCGCACTGGACAACAAAGAGTTAACTAAAGGGAAGGGAGGGGGCCCACTGGCCACCAATAAGTTAACTACAGGGGAGGGAGGGGGGCCCACTGGCCACTAATGAGTTAACTACAGGGGAGGGAGGGGGGCCGGCCGCACTGGACAACAAAGAGTTAAAAACAGGGGGGGGTCTGCCCCCTGCTGCCTGGCAGCACCTGCCAGGCAGCAGGGGGCAGTCATGTACACAGTTCTTTTAGTATATTCTAACCTGAAGCGTCCCCATCACCATGGGAACGCCTCTGTGTTAGAATATACTGTCGGATTTGAGTTTCACGATATAACTCATATCCGACAGTATATTCTAACATAGAGGCGTTCCCATGGTGATGGGGACTCTTCAAGTTAAAATATACCATCGGATTGGAGAAAACTCAGATCCAATGGTCTAAAAGGGACTCCTGACTTTACATTGAAAGTCAATGGGGGATGGATCCGTTTGCAATTGCACCATATTGTGTCAACATCAAACTTATCTGTCCCCATTGACTTGCATTGTAATTCAGGATGGATCCGTTTGGCCCCGCACGGCCTGGCGGACACCAAAATGACATTTTTTTCATGTCCGTGGATCCTCCAAAAATCAAGGAAGACCCACGGACGAAAAAACGGTCACGGATCACGGACCTACGGACCCTGTTTTTGCGGACCATAAAAAAAAAACGTCGTGTGCATGAGGCCTAAGCTAAATATTAGACAGTTGCTATCCACAAGGTTGTAGATTCAACAGCACCAGTACGGTATAGATGCGGTAAAATAGTTGAGCAACGATCAATGCAATTGCAGCAATGTTGGTTTGTTACTCACGTTCAGTCCTGCTGTTCACACCGTGGCGTCCCACGTGGTGTAAGTTCAGGGTAAGCTTACCTTTTGGCAGCGGGTAACAAGGCTGCCTTACTGCTAAATGGAGTTACTGTGCAGTCCGGTCTTGCGGTTTTACAGGTGCGGCTGTGAGTGTGAGTGCTTGCTCTATCACACCGCAGATTCATACTGGGCTTCTTTAATTGGGATAGGTGTTCCACCTGTCTTTAGCAGCACAGATGGTTCTATTTCACCCGTAGATCGCTGGACTGTATCCAGAAGAGCCGCGATTCCTTTTTCCTTAAAAGCGCTTTCTTAGTACAGCAAATAATAGCAAGCTGTTATAGTTGCAGATTAGCAGGTTTTTGTCAGGTCCAATTCCTCCACGCTAGACGCGTTTCGAAGGTTATCCACCTTCTTCCTCAGTGGCTTTGTTGGATCTGACTGACTTGCCGGCTTTTATTCGTTTTAGCTTCCAAAGGGACTCTATAGTAAACCCGAGATGGATTCAGAGGATCTGGTATTCACAGATACAATCTTCCATATATTGCGGTATTCATGCGGTTCATTTGCGATTTTTTTTTTTGTGTATTCATGTGTTTTTTGTATTATAGAGTCTTGAATTCAACAGAATCATTACATATATTTTATTTTTGTTATACCTGGTTGCGTTTTTATCTTATATAAATAATTATGTCCAATAATGTAATACCTCACTCAATGATGCACGATCTCAGGAACACATGTCTGCATATAAAGTATAATCGCTTAACTATAACCATATAACGCCTTATTCCACTTATTGTGGGTATTAATAGTTTTAATGTATGAAAGGGAATATAGTGTAAATTAAAATTTTATATATAAATCAAACTATCAGTGGTCTAATTTCTCTTATAGAAAATATATATTAGATTAAAAAATAGTAATATAAAGATTTATTTATTAGAAATATTAAAAAGATTTTTATTAGAATATATTTAAAATAATGAGAAATATCTACAATAGATTGTCAAAAAAATAATAAAATAAATAAAAATGACGCTAAAATTCTAAAATATTTGTGCAACCACAGTTGCAGGGTATGAAACTAAATATATTCGGCCAACGAAGGCTTGAAAATGGCGCAGAGATAGCCACAAACAGAAGGCTGTCATTCTTGTACAAAATGTCCACTCCTGACTCCTGACTTTCTCTTAATAAAAGATTGAATATAAGATATATATATATATAGTGTTCTGCAGGTACATAGTTCCAATGGGGGTAATTCACTAAAATGTTTTAGGTGTGAGTTGATGGATGGTTTCTACAAATAGATGGGATAGATGGAATGGGGGCGGAGACCTCCAGTCCAGGAGGGGTCTTAGTGCTGCTAAACAGCCCGACTAGTACCCCTCATGAGCCGAAGGAGTCCACCCCACTATAAGAACCCAAATATTTCCAGTTCGGCATTTAGCCCTGCTGGAGCCAAACTGCCAAACTCGAAAATCCTTCTAGACTCAGCCCTAGGCATTCGTGCAATATGGTTACCCCCCCTCCAATGGCGCTCTATCTGTTCGAATGCTGCAAATGTCAGAGTCTTAGGGTCTTGATTATGCATTAATTTAAAATGTTTGGATAGTACATGTTTTTCGTAGCCCTTTTTAATATTATTTATATGTTCCGCTATCCTGATTTTTAAAGGCCTTTTGGTCCTGCCAATATATTGTTTAGCACATGTGCATTCAATTATATAAATGACATTCGAGCTGTTACATGTGAGAAGATTCTTTATCTCAACTGAGAACGTGTTTTGTGTTGAGCTCACTCGTGTAGTCTTTCTGGCAAAAGACGTATTCTTGCAGTTAACGCAGCACCCACATCTATGGAACCCACTTCTTTTTAACCACTTATTGATGGATCCGGTTTCTCTTGTCTGATATTTAATAGATGGTGCTATTTTCAGACCCAGATTAGTGTACACTATCTCCGGTATTGGTGGGACCAAAGGGCCTATAATTTTATCCTTCTGGATTAAGTGCCAGTGATTTTTGATACTTCGCTCGATTTTCTTGTGCTGTGCATTATAGGGCAGTATTATGCGGAATTTATTTTCATTAGTGGTTTTGATTGGCTTCAAAAAATTAATTCCTATCCATCTCTCTGACTTTTTGCAGAGCATTTTCGACCACTATATCTGGGTAATTTTTAGCCAAAAATTGTTCCTTCATGCTTATAGCTTCCTCCTCAAATCTTGTCTGATTCTACGGAACTGACCGGTAGGTATATTCAATAGCCAGGAGGGCAAATGGCAGCTAGAAAAGAGGATGAAGCTATTCTTAGCTACCTTTTTCTGGAAAGTAGTACATATATAGTGGTCCATCTGGGTAGTAATCCGTATATCCAGGAACTCTGTGTAATCCTGATTTATGAGGTTGCTGATAAGGCGGGTATCACAGATATCTATAGTGATGTCTTAATGATACCAAGGGGGCGCCACAGAGTCTCCAGTATTTGCAATAAAGTTCTACAGTTATAGTGGAATACAGTGGAATAAACTATGGAAAAGTTACACTTACTTCACCGGGGAGGAGGATATAGGATATAGCTCAAGACACCTATATCACAACCTCCCCCGCCGAGGTCGCTTCAAATGATGTAATGGTAGCTTCCTGGTCCCCAAAAGGATGACACCGGGGCTCCAATGTAATTAGGAAGTCTTTTTATTGGATAAGCTTGACGCGTTTCGGGAATATATCCCTTTTTCAAGAGCATATACATATAACACAGAGACACAAACTTATATAGGGGAATACAAACACATGGTATAGGGTCATCCTCCTTATGGGAGGGGGAAAGGTCACAGAGATGGGGTTACTTCCTGTCCATTGTTACATCTACTGCTTCTAATGGAAAAAACTCGATCTCTTCCAAGGGTTCTCATTTGTTTCTTATACAGAATACCCAATGTATTCATAAATAAGCAGTATTTGAGTGCCTGTCCCTAAAAATCAAACAAAAGTAGTGGGACAGGAAGTCAGTGTGCCCTGCGTTTCACCATGGAACGCAAAGGTTCACACAATCTATGTTGCATTGTGGAGCTCAATACTGGGCTTGGGGCAGAGGAGACATGCCTCCCAGATGTTGGTGAGTCGATGCGCTTCAGTCTGTCAGCGCATCGACTGAGGCTACTACTGGTATGGGGCTTTACTTTGAAGAAAAAGCTCCGATGCGTTCCACTGTGGAACGCACCAGACAGGAAGTGAAACATATCAATTCCGATGCGTTCCACAGTGGAACGCACCGGACAGGAAGCACTCTGCGTCGGCTACAAAGCGCTCCACTGCGGGAGCACAGGGGCGGATTGGAAACCAGAGGAGTACGCCCCATTCACCTAAAAGTGGGAAGGTGGGTGTGATTTATCTGTGGGTGGGCAATACTGTTCCATAGACAAATAGGGATATCTAAATGCAGGTAGATGTAAAATATCATATCAGGTGGATGTAAAATATCAAATATATATACATTTAAGTAAGACTGTATGTGTCAAGGAAATAAGAGCTTAAAATAAGGAAACAAACACATGTAAAATATATAATACATAGAGATATACATGATACATACATCGGAGGAGAGTACCTAAAATGTAATATAATACATATATCAATATAAACAAATAAATACATGTATATATATATATACACATACACATATATACATAAATACACACACACATGTGAATAAATGAATACGCAGTATGAGTTAATAAAACAGCAGACTGGTTAAAAAAAGGGGCAGACTGGTTAAAAAAATAATAATTTAGGGGGGGGGGGGGATTTACATACAAATAAATAGGTGACTGTCAGATTCTTGTTAATTGTTAATAGTTGCTGTATTCAAGGGATTCGTTTAAACCAAAGGGAATTAAGGTATTGAAACGGAAAATCCAATACATCTCCTTCCTACACAATTGTTGGCAGGATTTCGGGACCCATTCAATCGGGGTCAGACGTAAGAGTGATGTATCGCCATCATGTTTCTGTGCGAAGTGTCTTGAGACGCTATGCTTGTCATACTTTTTCCGAATATTGGAGCGATGGGAATTGAGTCTTTCTCGGATGCTTTGGGTTGTCCGACCTATATACTGTAGCCCACAAGGACATTCCAGCATATAAACTATATTTGTAGTGCCACAATCCATGTAGCTTAAAATGGGAACTTTTTCTTTCGAGGAGTTGATGGTAACCTCATTTGTGCCATGGTTAATGGTGAGGCAGCATTTGCACCGTGTGTGCCCACATTTGTAGGATCCCTTGGGTTTCTCTACAAGTCCCAGGGATTTTGTTCCGGAAATAGTGGCAGTACTAAGTTTATTCAGCTTCGGACAGGATGGTGCTAGAATCTGCTTTAAAGTCTTGGCTCTACGGAATGTCATGTGTGGTGTCTTTGGTATTGATTTACTCAAAATGGGGTCTTTTAATAGTAAAGGCCAGTGTTGTTTTAAGATTGCTGTAATCGAGTTATGAGATGATGTGTATCGGGTGATGAAATTATAAATATACTGGTTGTTCTCACTGGGTTGCGTTTGATGTTTCGGTCGTAGACACTCTATCTGGGTAGTTTTCCCGACTTTATTGATGGAATCTGAAATCAGGCCCTCTGGGTACCCCTTCTCTAGAAACCTAGACTCTATAATTTTTAATTGATCCCTTAGGGTCGCATCGTTGGAGCAGTTTTTTCTGACCCGCCTCATTTGGCCATATGGTATATTACGTTTCCACTTGTGATAGTGGCAGCTTTTGTAATCCAGATAGCTGTTGGCATCAACTTCTTTAAAGTATGTGCTCGTCTCAATTCTATTATTTTTGGTGGTTAGTTTCAAATCGAGAAAGACGGTAGTGGAGGGATCCATCTGCGCGGTAAATTTCAAATTCCAATCATTTAGATTAATGTATGAAACAAAATTGTCTAATGTGTCTCTTTGTCCTTCCCAGATGAAAATGATATCATCAATATATCGTCTATAAAATTTAATGTTGGGATGGTCCAGTAGGCCGAATGTTTCTTCGAATGCCCCCATAAACAAATTGGCGTATGATGGCGCAAATTTCGTGCCCATCGCTGTTCCACGGTTTTGAATGTAAAAACTGTCATTATAGGTAAAATAATTGTGATTTAGAATAAAATTTATTGAATCTAAAATAAAACTAATTTGTTTAGATGGCATATAGGGGTCCACGGAAAGAAACTTGTTGATTGCTTGAATGCCCAAAGTGTGTATGATATTACTGTACAGAGAAGATACGTCTAAAGTTACCAATATCATATCCTTACACCATTCGAAGTTTTTCAATAGTGTGATGAGTTGACTGGAGTCTCGTAGGTAAGATGGTAGATTTACTACATATTTCTGTAGGAGACAGTCAATATAAGCGGAGAGGTTGGATGTGATGGAGTCTATCCCTGATATTATTGGTCGACCGGGAGGATTGGTCAATGATTTGTGAATTTTCGGTAAATAATAGAAATATGGTATACACGGATGTTCTATCAAGAGATGTTTCTTTTCTTTTTTTGTGATGATGTTATCTGTGTATCCTTTTTCTATAAGGCCCTCTAATTGTTTTTTATAGGAAGTTGTGGGGTCTGTTGGGAGTTTGCTGTAGTATATGGTGTCAGAGAGTATGGTCATAGCCTCTCTGTGATAATCTTCTGTATTTAAGATCACTACCCCCCCTCCCTTGTCTGCATTTTTAATAACTATATTGCGGTTTCGGGACAGGTCAATCATGGCCCTTTTTTGGGGTTTTGAAAGGTTGTGTCCACCGGAAGGTGTGCCGTTGTTTTTCTCTGAAAAGGCCAGTTTAAGGTCGTTCAAAACTAGATTATAGAAGGTCTCGATATGGGACCCTCTACTTTCCAGAGGATAATAGTTGGATTTGGGCTTGAGGGATGAATGTATGAGAGTGAGAAACAGTTCTTCGACTAGGTTATCAACATCACCATGAGTCCTCACTTGTGGTGACCTTCGGAGGTGATCGGTGGATGGTTGGCCTAATCATGAAATGGCGTTGCAGTGTAAGTTTACGGATGTACTGATTTAAATCAACAAACAGACACATTAGACAATTTTGTTTCATACATTAATCTAAATGATTGGAATTTGAAATTTACCGCGCAGATGGATCCCTCCACTACCGTCTTTCTCGATTTGAAACTAACCACCAAAAATAATAGAATTGAGACGAGCACATACTTTAAAGAAGTTGATGCCAACATCTATCTGGATTACAAAAGCTGCCACTATCACAAGTGGAAACGTAATATACCATATGGCCAAATGAGGCGGGTCAGAAAAAACTGCTCCAACGATGCGACCCTAAGGGATCAATTAAAAATTATAGAGTCTAGGTTTCTAGAGAAGGGGTACCCAGAGGGCCTGATTTCAGATTCCATCAATAAAGTCGGGAAAACTACCCAGATAGAGTGTCTACGACCGAAACATCAAACGCAACCCAGTGAGAACAACCAGTATATTTATAATTTCATCACCCGATACACATCATCTCATAACTCGATTACAGCAATCTTAAAACAACACTGGCCTTTACTATTAAAAGACCCCATTTTGAGTAAATCAATACCAAAGACACCACACATGACATTCCGTAGAGCCAAGACTTTAAAGCAGATTCTAGCACCATCCTGTCCGAAGCTGAATAAACTTAGTACTGCCACTATTTCCGGAACAAAATCCCTGGGACTTGTAGAGAAACCCAAGGGATCCTACAAATGTGGGCACACACGGTGCAAATGCTGCCTCACCATTAACCATGGCACAAATGAGGTTACCATCAACTCCTCGAAAGAAAAAGTTCCCATTTTAAGCTACATGGATTGTGGCACTACAAATATAGTTTATATGCTGGAATGTCCTTGTGGGCTACAGTATATAGGTCGGACCACCCAAAGCATCCGAGAAAGACTCAATTCCCATCGCTCCAATATTCGGAAAAAGTATGACAAGCATAGCGTCTCAAGACACTTCGCACAGAAACATGATGGCGATACATCACTCTTACGTCTGACCCCGATTGAATGGGTCCCGAAATCCTTCCAACAATTGTGTAGGAAGGAGATGTATTGGATTTTCCGTTTCAATACCTTAATTCCCTTTGGTTTAAACGAATCCCTTGAATACAGCAACTATTAACAATTAACAAGAATCTGACAGTCACCTATTTATTTGTATGTAAATTCCCCCCCCCCCCCTAAATTATTATTTTTTTAACCAGTCTGCCCCTTTTTTTAACCAGTCTGCTGTTTTATTAACTCATACTGCGTATTCATTTATTCACATGTGTGTGTGTATTTATGTATATATGTGTATGTGTATATATATATATACATGTATTTATTTGTTTATATTGATATATGTATTATATTACATTTTAGGTACTCTCCTCCGATGTATGTATCATGTATATCTCTATGTATTATATATTTTACATGTGTTTGTTTCCTTATTTTAAGCTCCTATTTCCTTGACACATACAGTCTTACTTAAATGTATATATATTTGATATTTTACATCCACCTGATATGATATTTTACATCTACCTGCATTTAGATATCCCTATTTGTCTATGGAACAGTATTGCCCACCCACAGATAAATCACACCCACCTTCCCACTTTTAGGTGAATGGGGCGTACTCCTCTGGTTTCCAATCCGCCCCTGTGCTCCCGCAGTGGAGCGCTTTGTAGCCGACGCAGAGTGCTTCCTGTCCGGTGCGTTCCACTGAGGAACGCATCGGAATTGATATGTTTCACTTCCTGTCTGGTGCGTTCCACAGTGGAACGCATCGGAGCTTTTTCTTCAAAGTAAAGCCCCATACCAGTAGTAGCCTCAGTCGATGCGCTGACAGACTGAAGCGCATCGACTCACCAACATCTGGGAGGCATGTCTCCTCTGCCCCAAGCCCAGTATTGAGCTCCACAATGCAACATAGATTGTGTGAACCTTTGCGTTCCATGGTGAAACGCAGGGCACACTGACTTCCTGTCCCACTACTTTTGTTTGATTTTTAGGGACAGGCACTCAAATACTGCTTATTTATGAATTCATTGGGTATTCTGTATAAGAAACAAATGAGAACCCTTGGAAGAGATCGAGTTTTTTCCATTAGAAGCAGTAGATGTAACAATGGACAGGAAGTAACCCCATCTCTGTGACCTTTCCCCCTCCCATAAGGAGGATGACCCTATACCATGTGTTTGTATTCCCCTATATAAGTTTGTGTCTCTGTGTTATATGTATATGCTCTTGAAAAAGGGATATATTCCCGAAACGCGTCGAGCTTATCCAATAAAAAGACTTCCTAATTACATTGGAGCCCCGGTGTCATCCTTTCGGGGACCAGGAAGCTACCATTACATCATTTGAAGCGACCTTGGCGGGGGAGGTTGTGATATAGGTGTCTTGAGCTATATCCTATATCCTCCTCCCCGGTGAAGTAAGTGTAACTTTTCCATAGTTTATTCCACTGTATTCCACTATAACTGTAGAACTTTATTGCAAATACTGGAGACTCTGTGGCGCCCCCTGGGTATCATTAAGACATCACTATAGATATCTGTGATACCCGCCTTATCAGCAACCTCATTCCATTTCAGTCCACCAGTTGGTACTGATTCTCCTCCCCCCCTTTTTCTTGGGGGTCCTTGGGGAGCTGCCTATTTCTCTCCGTTCTATATACATATTTTTCTATTTTATATACATTTTATATACATTTTATATACATTTTTTTCAATATTGTGGTCATCCCTTGGCGCCCATTCCATCTCCTTCACCCCTCCCCCCCCCCCACACACTTTTGCACACCCCGTGCAGAATACCCCGTCTTCAAAATCTTTTTTCTCTTTGCATAATCCTGATTTATATTAGAGGAGAAATTGAGATTGTATTCATTCTTATTGATTTCTTCTAAGAAGGTAAATAAAAATTACGTCATCGATATAGCGCTGCCAGAGCACCAGATCCGACCCCAGCCTGGGTATCAGTGGCGTAGGGATCGCCATAGCAACCATAGCAGTGGCTATGGGGCCCTACGCCACTGGGGGCCTGTCCGGACCACATTCCGTTTTTTTTATTTTTTTATTAACACACACAGACACTACACACAGGCAGCGGCATAACTACCGGGGAAGCAGCTGCTTCGGGGCCTGACAGTTTATTTTCAAGTTAGTTAAATATCGATTCTTGTCTTAATGTTCAGGGCCCCTTCACAGCAGCAGTCTTAATGTTCAGGCCCCCTCGCTAATGTGATCAAATCTTACTGTATTCTAAAGTCTCCTGATGTGTCTGGGATTCGAACCCACGACCTCCAATGTATCAGAGGCAAAGCATTTACCCTCACAGCCATAAAGGAGGCATTGGAACTGATTGAAAAAATATGAGACTTCTACCGTTATAGCTGGCTAAGTGTACATTTATACACATGACAGCTGCCCCAACACACCCAGCACTGCTATATCTCTATATGACAGCTGTCCCAGCACACTCAGCTCTGCTATATCTCTATATATGAGCAGCTGTCATGTGTATAGATGTACACTTAGCCAGCTATAACAGTAGAAGTCTCATATTTTTTCAGTCAGCAGCAAGGCATCTCTTATGGTCTTGTGGTTAGATGCTTTGCCTCTGATACAGAAGGTCGTGGGTTCGAATCCCAGCAGAAACTTTTCTGGAATACAAGCACTGACTCCATATATGGACATACAGGGCGGAACACTGCATCGCATCGCTGACATGGAGGTAAGTAGAAGTTGTTTATTATTTTTTTTTAATACCCGACTGTTACTGCCATGGGGGGAGCGGGGGGCACTTGATACTGGCACATGGGGGAGGGGGGTTGGCACCTGATACTGGTTAATGGGGGGGGAGAGAGGCACCTGATACTGTGGATGGCACTGTTTTGGGGAGGGGGATCTGTGGATGGCACTGTTTAGGGGAGGGGGATCTGTGGATGGCACTGTTTAGGGGAGGGGGGATCTGTTGATGGCACTGATTAGAGGAGGGGGATCTGTGGATGGCACTATTTAGGGGAGGGGGATCTGTGGATGGCACTATTTAGGGGAGCGGGATCTGTGGATGGCACTGTTTAGGGGAGAGGGATCTGTGGATGGCACTATTTAGGGGAGGGGGGTCTGTGGATGGCACTGTTTAGGGGAGAGGGATCTGTGTATGGCACTATTTAGGGGAGGGGGATCTGTTGATGGCACTGTTTAGGGGAGGGGGGATCTGTGGATGGCACTATTTAGGGGAGGGGGATCTGTGGATGGCACTATTTAGGGGAGGGGGATCTGTGGATGGCACTATTTAGGGGAGGGGGATCTGTTGATGGCACTATTTAGGGGAGGGGGATCTGTGGATGGCACTATTTAGGGGAGGGGGATCTGTGGATGGCACTATTTAGGGGAGGGGGATCTGTGGATGGCACTATTTAGGGGAGGGGGATCTGTGGATGGCACTATTTAGGGGAGGGGGATCTGTGAATCAGTCAAGACGACTGAACTGAGGTTCGCTATAGCTTCTGAATTGTTTATCTGTGCCTGTTGTGGATACCTCTTTTTTCTTTGGGATCTTCGTACGAAGATTCGATCTTGTACAAAGATCCCAAAGAAAAAAGAGGTATCCACAACAGGCACAGATAATAGTGAACCTCAGTTCAGTCGTCTTGACTGATTCACAGACAAGACTACTGAACAGGGGCTTGAAATTCGCACCTACAGCGAAATTGAATAAGTTTGATACATATGTGGGGGTGGAGAAATTTGTGACGAAACTCTGCTTGAAAACATATTTTTTGAAAAACCCGATATTAACGAATGTACATGAGTGCAGGGATGCAGAGGTCAAACAGTCAGATTTGAAAACGAAATCAAAAAAATTTCCAAGACAGGAGATTGGCGCAGAGATAGCCACTTTTAGAAGAAATAGAGACAGACCTAAGAAAGATACCTGACAAACAAATGAGGAGAAACAATTTAACCACACAAGAGATTAAAGCAATTAAGGAATTGCAAAAGCAAAATAATCTTACCATTCGCCCCGCTGATAAAGGCGGAGCAATTGTTCTCCTAGAAACAACTAAGTATAATGCAGAGTGCCTGAGACAACTCGCAGACAAAACAACATATAGGAGATTGAAGAAAGATCCAATAGAGGAATTTTCTGAGATACTGAACCAATACTGCAATAGAGGGCTTGAGGACAGACTATTATCTAAACAGGAATCAGATTTTATTTTGGGGACACAGCAGAGGCTACCTGTGTTCTACTGCCTGCCAAAGATACACAAAAATATGACGGATCCGCCAGGCCGCCCTATAATCTCGGGTATAGAGTCCTTGACATCCAATTTGTCCCAATATATAGACCAACTAATTCAACCAACGGTGAAGAGTATTCCAGCCTATCTTAAAGATACCACCCAAATTGTCCAGATTTTGGAGAATTTGAGGGTGGAGCCACATTGGCTGATAGGGACCTTGGATGTTCAATCACTCTATACCGTGATTGACCACGAACAGGGCACAAACAGTATGAAATTACAGCTGAGGAATCATGGAAATCTCAAGGAAAAACAAATTGATTTCTTGCCAGAAGGTGTGAGACATATATTAACACACAATCATTTTTTCTTTGAGGGGGCCTATTATCTCCAGACTCGAGGCACTGCCATGGGCACCAGATTCGCCCCCAGCTATGCCAATCTTTTTATGGCCCAGTGGGAACAGGAGACCTTCATACCCAGGCTGGGGTCGGATCTGGTGCTCTGGCAGCGCTATATCGATGATGTAATTTTTATTTGGCAGGGAGATGTATCTAGCCTCCACACCTTCTTAGAAGAAATCAATAAGAATGAATACAATCTCAATTTCTCCTCTAATATAAATCAGGATTACACAGAGTTCCTGGATATACGGATTACTACCCAGATGGACCACTATATATGTACTACTTTCCAGAAAAAGGTAGCTAAGAATAGTTTCATCCTCTTTTCTAGATGCCATTTGCCCTCCTGGCTATTGAATATACCTACCGGTCAGTTCCGTAGAATCAAAAGGAACTGTACAAACCAGACAAGATTTAAGGAGGAAGCAGTAAACATGAAGGAACAATTTTTGGCTAAAAATTACCCAGATATAGTGGTCGAAAATGCTCTGCAAAAAGTCAGAGAGATGGATAGGAATACATTTTTTTGAAGCCAATCAAAAGAATGTTGATAAAACCCCTAATGAAAATAAATTCCGCATAATACTGCCCTATAATGCACAGCACAAGAAAATCGAGCGAAGTATCAAAAATCACTGGCACCTAATCCAGAAGGATAAAATTATAGGCCCTTTGGTCCCACCAATAACGGAGATAGTGTACACGAAAAGCCCCTAATCTGGGTCTGAAAATAGCACCATCTATTAAATATCAGACAAGAGAAACCGGATCCATCAATAAGTGGTTAAAAAGAAGTGGGTTCCATAGATGTGGGTGCTGCGTTAACTGCAAGAATACGTCTTTTGCCAGAAAGACTACACGAGTGAGCTCAACACAAAACACGTTCTCAGTTGAGATAAAGAATCTTCTCACATGTAACAGCTCGAATGTCATTTATATGCTCACACTCACAGCCGCACCTGTAAAACCGCAAGACCGGACTGCACAGTAACTCCATTTAGCAGTAAGGCAGCCTTGTTACCCGCTGCCAAAAGGTAAGCTTACCCTGAACTTACACCACGTGGGACGCCACGGTGTGAACAGCAGGACTGAATGTGAGTAACAAACCAACATTGCTGCAATTGCATTGATCGTTGCTCAACTATTTTACCGCATCTATACCGTACTGGTGCTGTTGAATCTACAACCTTGTGGATAGCAACTGTCTAATATTTAGCTTACTCCCAGGAATTGTGTGGATTGCAACATTCTAACATAAGGTCAACTCCCAGGAGACTCGCTATATTATAACAGAAAGACTGAGTTTTAACAATATAATAAATCAGTGAGACGGACTGCCCACTGGTATTGCCGATCCAGCTACATTTGTACTGAATATTCTAAGGACTCGAGCACTGTTATATTTATATTTATATTTCACAAATATTTGCACGTGCACCTTCTTGCAGTATCAGAATCAGCAAGGCTGCTTCATGATACTATTTTTTCACATTATTTTTTCCATTACTGTTTTTTGCATCACCTTTTCTATTATCATCTTGTTTTCAGCACTTATGTATTGCTATTATTGATTCATAGATTTTTTGTCACCACCTAATATTCAACACTTACGCACTTTGGATTGTGTTTTAACAGGGATTGTGTATTCTACGGATATTCATTTGGTACCAGTCACTGCTGTAGTTAATTGAGTACAGCCAGTATATTGGTGTATCTGCAGCCTGAATAGACTTGTCTCAGACTTCAGATATCATTTACTATTTGGCCGGGAAACCAGACCTTGCAGCCTATTCACTTATCAGCTACACCAGTGGACTGATATTAGATTGAATAGTTTTTTATCAATTAGTATTTTATCAATTATTTTATTGTATTGTATTTTTAGAGGCCTATATTTTTTTAGGGTATATTATTTAGTTTTAATCTGTGCATAGTGACATTAGGTAACCATCTGTACCAATCTATATATTGCTATTAATAAATCAGTGTCACTTTACTAATATTGTGGTCCAGTTATAAGAGTGCCCATTCTTTTCTATAGTATAGTAATATGCTGAGCTAGCTACTAAAAAAAATTATCTGAGATAATGTAATAGTATATCTCTTAAATCTCTCTGTACGTCTGTCTGTCTGGACGTCTGTCTTTATGCGCGACCAAACAACTGGACCGATCTTCACCAAATTTGGCACACAGGTACATCAGGTGTCTGGGAAGGTTTTAGACTGGGTCTCGGCTCTCTAGTTCCTGAGATATTCCCAAAAAATGACCTGCATTAGCCAATAGAAGCCTGAAAGTCTTTCACTCATATCCCAACTGCCAGACACACGGTCATATGTCCCTTATCAGCCAATAGAAGCTCGAAGGTCCTTTGAAGCTTGCAGGTCCTTCGTCTCCACATAGACACAGTTTTACACCAGGTTTCCATAACAACCCAGCCATTTTTCTTCACTGCTGCAGCTCAACTTTAGGGTCCATTTACACGTCCGTGTGTGTTTTGCGGATCCATGGATCCGCAAAACACGGACACCGGCAATGTGCGTTCCTCATTTTGCGGACCGCACATCACCGGCACTAATAGAATATACCTATTCTTGTCCGCAATTGCGGACAAGAATAGGGCATGTTCTATTTTTTTCGGCAACGGAAATGTAGACCCTGAAGTGCGGGTCCGCATTTCCGGATCCGGCCCGCACATTGTGCGGCCCCCTTAGAAATTAATGGGTCCGCAATTCCGTTTTACAAACCGCAAAATGCGGAACAGAATTGCGGACGTGTAAATGTACCCTTACAGGGGCAGGGCGCTGTAGATTACACTTTTAAGGGAGCAGAGTGCTGTTGAGGTCACAGTTCAGGGGGCAGTTAGCATGGCCATTCAGGCCATCCTCAAAAGACGAACTTAAAACCCCGCCCCCAGGTCCTGCTAAGCCATGTTTCCAATATGGTTAGGCCACACCCCTCCCACTCCTCAGCCAACAGGGATTGAAAAAATGAAGTTAAAAATCAACTTCTAGATCCCGCTAAGCCACACCCCAATCCAATCCAGTTAGACAACACCTGATCCTACTCCTCAGCCGACAGGGATTGAAAAAATAAAGTTAAAAATCAACTTCTGTCAGCTGCAGAGGTGGGAGGGATGGTGACTTTCTCCCTTCAGCTCACACTCAAACAGCACAGTGCTGCAGTCTTAGAATGAACTTTTCAAAAGGACACACCCCCAATCCAGTTAAACCACGCCCCCTCACACTCAGCCGATAGATTGAAAAAATGAAGTTAAAAAACAACTTCTAGGTCCCGCTAAGCCACGCCTATATCCGGTTAGGCCACACACCCTCCCCCTCCTCAGCTGACACAGATTGAAAAAATGAAGTTAAAAATCAACTTCTGTCAGCTACAGAGGTGGGTGGCACAGTGACTTTCTCCCTGCAGCTCACACTCAGACAGCCCAGTGCTGCTGTCTTAGAGTGAACCGTTTACAAGGACATGCCCCCAATCCGGTTAAACCACGCCCCCTCCCACTCTTCAGTTGACAGGAATTGAAAAATTAAAGCTAAAAATCAACTTCTAGTTCCCGCTGAGCCAAGCCCCTGAGCTTGTTAGGCCATACCCCCTCCCACTCCTCAGCCAACAGGGATTGAAAAAATGAAGTTAAAAATCAACTTCTGTCAGCTGCAGAGGTGGGAGGGATGGTAACTTTCTCCCTGCAGCTCACACTCAGACAGCCCAGTGCTGCTGTCTTAGAGTGAACTGTTCAAAAGGACACATCCCCAATAGGTTAAACCACGCCCCCTTCCACTCCTCAACCAACAGGGATTGAAAAAATGAAGTTTAAAATCATTTTCTAGGTCCCGCTAAGCCACGCCCAAGATCTGGTTAGGCCACGCCCCTCCCCCTCCTTAGCTGACAGGGATTGAAAAAATGAAGTTAAAAATCAACTTCTGTCAGCTGCAGGAGTGGGTGGGAGTGATGGTGACTTTCTTCCTACAGCTCACGCTCAGACAGCAGAGTACCAGACGGAGGACAGGGAGTCTGAAAGCCAGACTGTCCGATCTAAAACCGGACCTCTGGCCACCATTGGGCAGGCTGCTTTGGAGGTCACAGTTAAGGGGATGGTCCGCTATGGAGGTAAGTGTTAAGGGGCAGATTTCTGTAAAGGCCACTGTTAGGGGGGCGGGCCCCTGTGGAGGTCACTGTCAAGAAGGCTGCTGTGAAGGTGAAAGTTAAGGGGATGGGCTGCTGTAGAGGTCCCATTTTAAGAAAGCGCGGTATTGTGAGATGGTGTTAGTGTTAAGGGGTGAGGGGCTGTGGAGTTCACTGTTAAGGGGGTGGGGTACTGTAGAGGTCTTTGTTATGGGTGATTCTGTCAATATCTTTTAACGACACACGGAAACATTAAATGAAATACATTAAATATACCCGTGCGAAGCCGGGTCCTTCTGCTAGTCTATATATATAAAGAAGGACGTATATATGTGTATATGTATGTTCCGCGATCACTCAAAAACACAACCATCGATTTCAACAAAACTTAGTACAGGGAGTGCAGAATTATTAGGCAAGTTGTATTTTTGAGGATTAATTTTATTATTGAACAACAACCATGTTCTCAATGAACCCAAAAAACTCATTAATATCAAAGCTGAATATTTTTGGAAGTAGTTTTTAGTTTGTTTTTAGTTTTAGCTATTTTAGGGGGATATCTGTGTGTGCAGGTGACTATTACTGTGCATAAATATTAGGCAACTTAACAAAAAACTAATATATACCCATTTTAATTATTTATTTTTACCAGTGAAACCAATATAACATCTCAACATTCACAAATATACATTTCTGACATTCAAAAACAAAACAAAAACAAATCAGTGACCAATATAGCCACCTTTCTTTGCAAGGACACTCAAAAGCCTGCCATCCATGGATTCTGTCAGTGTTTTGATCTGTTCACCATCAACATTGCGTGCAGCAGCAACCACAGCCTCCCAGACACTGTTCAGAGAGGTGTACTGTTTTCCCTCCTTGTAAATCTCACATTTGTGTCACGGATGGTGTACAGGAAACAAGATGATACAAATAACAAATGATGACTCACTGGATCCACAACTAAGGAACATAAAGGGAGACCCCTGCAATCGACCTGCCGCTCTCCCTTAATGCTCAGCCTATGCGACCACTCTAAAGGTGAATGGGCGCATATCCACGTACCTCGGCTATCTTAACCTGAAGGCCCTACAATAGTGAGGGGACACGACCACCGGCTCCCTACACAGACACGGAGGGAGTCAGGGTCACCTGGATCCAGACAACAGAAAATCATAAATACAAAACAGCACTTATCTGAAGACGACTGTGAACTGAGAACTGGGAGCTGAAGTCAGCATGCACACTCATTCCAGGAAGTAGTATCAGCCACACCCAACTACCTTATGGGGGAGAATATAAAGGGAGGTAATGAGTCTGACTGCATGACAGCTGAGATAGCCTAACGAGGTGAGGAACAGAAACCAAAACAAAGAAACTCAAGGGGGAGGATCTGAACGGCTCCTGTCAGAGCCTCTCAGCTGTCTGCTTGTGACAGTACCCCTCCCTCTAGGAGTGGACTCCGGACACTCAGGGCCCACCTTCTCAGGATGGGACCTATGGAAAGCCCTGATGAGGCGAGAGGCCTTAATGTCCGTCACTGGGAGCCACATCCTCTCCTCAGGACCATAACCCTCCCAATGAACGAGGTACTGGAGGGAACCGTGGACAAGACGAGAATCCACAAGCCTAGAGACCTGAAATTCAAGATTCCCATCAACCATAATCGGAGGAGGAGGCAAAGGAGAAGGTACAATAGGTTGAACATAAGGTTTCAATAAGGACTTATGGAAAACATTATGGATCTTCCAAGTCTGAGGAAGATCAAGACGGTAGGCAACAGGATTGATGACAGACAGGATCTTGTAAGGCCCAATAAACCTAGGACCCAACTTCCAGGAGGGAACCTTCAATTTGATATTCTTGGTAGACAGCCACACCAAATCACCAACATTCAGGTCCGGACCAGGCATACGTCTCTTATCCGCCACACGCTTATATCTCTCACTCATATTCTTTAGATTATCCTGAATATTTTGCCAAATAGATGACAAAGACGAGGAGAATCTGTCCTCATCAGGCAAACCAGAAGAGCCCTCTCCAGAGAAAGTCCCAAACTGCGGATGAAACCCATATGCACCGAAAAATGGTGACTTATCAGAGGACTCCTGACGACGGTTATTTAAAGCAAACTCAGCAAGGGACAAAAACGAACACCAATCCTCCTGATTCTCCGCCACAAAACAGCGCAGATATGTCTCCAGATTCTGATTGACACGCTCTGTCTGGCCATTCGACTGCGGATGGAAAGCAGAAGAGAATGACAAGCGAACCCCCAAGCGAGAACAGAAAGCCTTCCAGAATCTGGAAACAAACTGCGTGCCCCTATCAGAGACTATGTCAGAAGGAATCCCATGCAATTTGACAATGTGGTCAACAAATGCCTGCGCCAGCGTCTTAGCATTGGGCAAACCGGGAAAAGGGATAAAGTGCACCATTTTGCTAAAACGGTCCACCACCACCAGAATCACAGACTTCCCCGAGGAACGAGGCAAGTCCGTTATGAAGTCCATGGACAGATGTGTCCAAGGACGGGAAGGAATGGGCAAAGGAAGGAGAGGACCTGATGGCCGTGAGTGAGGGACCTTGGCACGAGCGCAAGTCTCGCAAGCTGCCACAAAACCCTCAACTGACTTACGAAGCGCAGGCCACCAGAATCTCCGAGCAATGAGATCCAGTGTGGCTCTTGTCCCCGGGTGCCCAGCAAGGACCGTATCATGGTGTTCTTTAAAAATCTTGTGTCTCAAAGCGAGAGGCACAAACAACCTCCCAGGAGGACAAAGATCAGGAGCTTCTGACTAGGCTGCCTGCACCTCTGCCTCCAATTCAGGAAAAAGAGCAGAGACCACCACACCTTCAGCTAAAATGGGACCCGGGTCTTCAAAATTCCCACCTCCCGGGAAACAACGTGACAGGGCATCTGCCTTCACATTCTTAACCCCAGGGCGGAACGTAACAACAAAATTAAACCTTGAAAAGAACAAAGACCATCTGGCCTGTCTCGGGTTCAGACGCTTGGCTGACTCCAAGTAGGCCAGATTTTTATGGTCAGTAAACACGGTAATAGGGTGTCTGGCTCCCTCTAGCCAATGGCGCCATTCCTCAAAAGCCAACTTGATGGCCAACAATTCCCTATCTCCCACATCATAATTTCTCTCTGCGGAGGAGAGCTTCTTTGAGAAAAAGGCACACGGTTGCCATTTGGCAGGAGAGGAACCCTGAGACAAGACCGCCCCCACCCCCACCTCAGAAGCATCAACCTCAACTATGAAGGGTAAGGAAACATCAGGTTGTACTAGGATGGGAGCGGAAGCAAAACTCTCCTTGATATCAGAAAAGGCCTTACGCGCCTCTACCGACCAGGAAGAAAAATCTACCCCCTTTCTGGTCATATCCGTGAGTGGTTTAACAACAGAGGAATAATTCAAAATAAATTTCCTGTAATAATTAGCAAAGCCCAAAAAACGCATCAGCGCCTTCTGATTCTCAGGAAGCTCCCACTCAAGCACAGCGCGGACCTTCTCGGGGTCCATGCGAAAACCAGAAGCGGAGACAAGAAACCCCAGAAATTGGATCTCTGGAACCGCAAACACACATTTTTCCAGTTTCGCGTATAATTTATTCTCCCGCAGGATGAGTAAGACCTGACATAAGTGTTCCTTATGAGTTTTGAAATCAGGAGAAAAAATCAAAATGTCATCCAAATACACTAATACAAATTTTCCCATTAAATGATAAAAAATGCTGTTGACGAAATGCTGAAAAACGGCTGGGGCATTCATCAAACCAAAAGGCATAACTAAATTCTCAAAATGGCCCTCAGGGGTATTGAAAGCCGTCTTCCATTCGTCTCCTTCTCTGACCCTAACCAGGTTGTATGCCCCTCTTAGGTCTAATTTGGAAAAGACTTTCGCCCCAACAACCTGGTTAAACAAATCTGGGATTAAAGGAAGCGGATACGGATCACGAATAGTGATACTGTTCAGCTCCCTGAAATCCAGACAAGGTCTTAAAGAACCATCTTTTTTCTTAACAAAGAAAAAACCAGCCGCAACAGGTGACTTTGAGGGTCGTATGTGTCCTTTTCTCAGACTCTCAGAGATATAAGCACGCATCGCGACCCTCTCAGGTTGGGAAAGATTGTATAAACGAGATTTAGGCAGCTTGGCACCTGGGATGAGATCAATAGGGCAATCATACTCCCTGTGCGGAGGCAAATCCTGAACTCCACTCTCAGAGAAAACATCCAAAAATTCAGAGAGGAAAGGTGGTACAGTTTTAGTAGAAACCTCAGAAATAGATGTTATGAGGCAATTCTCTCTGCAAAAGTCACTCCAACCATTTATTTGCCTCGCTGGCCAATCAATGGTGGGGTTATGTTTAGAGAGCCAGGGTAGCCCCAACACTAGAGGAGTAGGCAAACCGCTAAGGACGAAACATGACACATCCTCAACATGAGTATCATTCATAATTAAACGGATATTGTGAACTATGCCCTTTAATGATTTCTGAGAAAGTGGAGCTGAATCAATAGAAAAAACAGGAATATTTTTTCGCAAAGTGCAAACCTGGAAACCATGAGTTATTGCAAATTGGTTATCAATGAGGTTGACAGCTGCTCCACTATCCACAAAAATCTCACAAAAAATGCTCTTGCTCTCTAGCGCCACCCTAGCAGGCAGGACAAAACGGGAACTACAAGCAAAAGACAATTCTTCAATTTCCGCCTCAACCCTGCCAATAGTAATAGATGGAATATTCTTAAAAGATTTCCTCCTTTTTGTCTCTTTATTACTCCCAGAAAACTGCCTGAATCTCCTAGAGGGACAAACATTTGCCAGATGATTTATACCTCCACAACAAAAGCAAACCCTCCCCTGCGGGCTGAATCCTCTATTGTCAGAGGCAATCAACCCCAGCTGCATGGGCTCCTGCTCAGAAGGGGCTGACAGCGACTGAGACCCCTGTGCACAGAATGACACCGGTGCACTGTCCCGGGACTGAGCATGACAAGAAGGAGAAATCTCTCCTCTTTCTCTAAGACGCCTGTCAATACGAACAGCCTGAGACATAGCAGAATTCAAGGAGGTAGGTCTTTCATGAAAGGCAAATGCATCTTTCAATCCCTCAGAAAGACCATAGCAAAATTGACTTCGGAGTGCAGCATCATTCCAACCCGTATCTGCTGCCCATCTCCGAAATTCTGAGCAGTATATCTCTGCGGATTGTTTACCCTGGCATAACAGACGTAGTCTAGACTCAGCCAGAGCAATACGATCCGGATCATCATATATCTGACCCAGGGCTAAAAAGAATTCATCCACTGAACGGAGGGGTTGTGCCCCCTCCGGCAGGGAAAAGGCCCAGGACTGAGCATTACCCCTGAGCAGCGATATAATGATCCCCACCCTCCGTTCTTCATCACCGGAAGAATGGGGAAGAAGGCGAAAATGGAGTTTGCAAGCCTCTCTAAAACGTACAAAATTCTCACTACCCCCGGAAAACGTATCCGGGAGCGAAATCTTAGGCTCAGCACAAACTCCATGAACGCAAGCTGAACCGGTCACTTGAAACTGAGAAAAAGTCTTACGGAGATCAGCTACCTCCAATGAAAGACCCTGGAAGCGTTCAGCCAAAAGTGAAACCGGATCCATGCTTGAGACGGTTTTGGTGGCTGATAATGTCACGGATGGTGTACAGGAAACAAGATGATACAAATAACAAATGATGACTCACTGGATCCACAACTAAGGAACATAAAGGGAGACCCCTGCAATCGACCTGCCGCTCTCCCTTAATGCTCAGCCTATGCGACCACTCTAAAGGTGAATGGGCGCATATCCACGTACCTCGGCTATCTTAACCTGAAGGCCCTACAATAGTGAGGGGACACGACCACCGGCTCCCTACACAGACACGGAGGGAGTCAGGGTCACCTGGATCCAGACAACAGAAAATCATAAATACAAAACAGCACTTATCTGAAGACGACTGTGAACTGAGAACTGGGAGCTGAAGTCAGCATGCACACTCATTCCAGGAAGTAGTATCAGCCACACCCAACTACCTTATGGGGGAGAATATAAAGGGAGGTAATGAGTCTGACTGCATGACAGCTGAGATAGCCTAACGAGGTGAGGAACAGAAACCAAAACAAAGAAACTCAAGGGGGAGGATCTGAACGGCTCCTGTCAGAGCCTCTCAGCTGTCTGCTTGTGACAATTTGATGATGGACCACAGGTTCTCAATGGGGTTCAGATCAGGTGAACAAGGAGGCCATGTCATTATATTTTCTTCTTTTATACCCTTTCTTGCCAGCCACGCTGTGGAGTACTTGGACGCGTGTGATGGAGCATTGTCCTGCATGAAAATCATGTTTTTCTTGAAGGATGCAGACATCTTCCTGTACCACTGCTTGAAGAAGGTGTCTTCCAGAAACTGGCAGTAGGACTGGGAGTTGAGCTTGACTCCATCCTCAACCCGAAAAGGCCCCACAAGCTCATCTTTGATGATACCAGCCCAAACCAGTACTCCACCTCCACCTTGCTGGCGTCTGAGTCGGACTGGAGCTCTCTGCCCTTTACCAATCCAGCCACGGGCCCATCCATCTGGCCCATCAAGACTCACTCTCATTTCATCAGTCCATAAAACCTTTGAAAAATCAGTCTTGAGATATTTCTTGGCCCAGTCTTGACGTTTCAGCTTGTGTGTCTTGTTCAGTGGTGGTCGTCTTTCAGCCTTTCTTACCTTGGCCATGTCTCTGAGTATTGCACACCTTGTGCTTTTGGGCACTCCAGTGATGTTGCAGCTCTGAAATATGGCCAAACTGGTGGCAAGCGGCATCTTGGCAGCTGCACGCTTGACTTTTCTCAGTTCATGGGCAGTTATTTTGCACCTTGGTTTTTCCACACGCTTCTTGCGACCCTGTTGACTATTTTGAATGAAACGCTTGATTGTTCGATGATCACGCTTCAGAAGCTTTGCAATTTTAAGAGTGCTGCATCCCTCTGCAAGATATCTCACTATTTTTGACTTTTCTGAGCCTGTCAAGTCCTTCTTTTGACCCATTTTGCCAAAGGAAAGGAAGTTGCCTAATAATTATGCACACCTAATATAGGGTGTTGATGTCATTAGACCACACCCCTTCTCATTACAGAGATGCACATCACCTAATATGCTTAATTGGTAGTAGGCTTTCGAGCCTATACAGCTTGGAGTAAGACAACATGCATAAAGAGGATGATGTGGTCAAAATACTCATTTGCCTAATAATTCTGCACGCAGTGTATACACATCCCTTGCTACCTGGAAAGAAATTTTGTGGGGGTCACAGCTCTCTAGGACGTACCGTTACTGAGATATTCCCAAAAAATGACCTGCATTAGCCAATACAAGCCTGCAAGTATTTCATATCCCAACTGCCATACACATGGTCACATGTCCCTTATCAGCCAATAGAAGCTCACAGGCCCTTAGTATCCACATACACACAGTTTTACTCCAGGTTTCCATAACAACCCAGCCATTTTTCTTCACTGCTGTAGGCCAGCTTTAGGCTAGGGCAACACGACGACGATTTTTATTATGATACCGTATGGTGTTGCACTGCGACATGTGACATGCTGCGACTTCAACACAACAGTAGCAGAAAAATCCATCTTGGATGGATTTTTTGCGACTGTCGTGTCACAGTCCCAGCATGTTACATGTCGCAGTGCGATGCCATAGCCTATCATTATAAAAATTGTTGAGACAAAATGTCGTGAGACACATGTCATCGTGTAGCCCTAGCAGGGCACTGTGGAAGTCACTGTTAAATGGGCAGGCACTGTGGAGGTCACTGTTAAAGAGGCGGGCACTGTAGAGGTCACTGTTAAATGGGCGGGCACTGTGGAGGTCACTGTTAAAGAGGCGTTCACTGTGGATGTTACTGTAAAGGGGGCAGGCCGCTGTGGAGGAAACTGTTAAAGGTGCGGACACTGTGGAGGTCACTGTTAAGGGGGTAAGGGCCATATTAAAGGGGTAACTGCTGTGGAGGTCACTGTTAAGGCAGCAGGGTACTGTGAGGTTACTATTAAGGCAGTGGGGTACTCTGGAGGTCACTGTTAAGGGGGCGGGCCCCTGAGGAGGCCAATGTCAAGGGAGTGGGGTGCTGTGAAACTCACTGTTAAAGGGATGGGCTGCTGTGAAGGTCAAAGTCAAGGGGATGGGCTGCTCTGGAGGTCCCATTTTAAAGTGGCGGGGCACTGTGGGGGGGGGTCAGTGTTAAGGGGTGGAGGACTGTGGAGTTCACTGTTAAAGGGGCGGGGTGCTGTAGAGGTCAATGTTATGGGGGATACTGTTTATCTTTTAATGACACACAAACATTGAATGAAATAGATGAAATATACCCATGCGTAGCCGGGTCCTTCTGCTAGTACTATATAATTTAATGTATTTTTATTGTGTGTGATGCATTTGATGTAGAGTACTGTATGTTTATTGTATCTAGACATTTCAGTATACAGATTTACATTGTGCATTTTTTGTGATACAGAGTATAAAACCCTTTTAACCACCTCAGCTCCCCTAGCTTAAACACCCTTAATGACCAGACCACTTTTTACAATTCTGCACTACACTACTTTCACGGTTTATTGTTCGGTCATACAACTTACCACCCAAATGAATTTTACCTCCTTTTCTTCTCACTAATAGAGCTTTCATTTGGTGGTATTTCATTGCTGCTGACATTTTTACTTTTTTTGTTATTAATCGAAATTTACCGAAATTTTTGCAAAAAAATGAAATTTTTCACTTTCAGTTGTAAATTTTTTTTTTTTAAAAATACATTTCTATATAAATTTTTCTCTAAATTTGTTGTTCTACATGTCTTTGATAAAAAAAAATGTTTGGGTAAAAAAAAAAAAATGGTTTGGGTAAAAGTTATAGCGTTTACAAACTATGGTACAAAAATGTGAATTTCCACTTTTTGAAGCAGCTCTGACTTTCTAAGCACCTGTCATGTTTCCTGAGGTTCTACAATGCCCAGACAGTAAAAACACCCCACAAATGACCCCATTTCGGAAAGTAGACACCCTAAGGTATTCGCTGATGGGCATAGGGAGTTCACAGAACTTTTTATTTTTTGTTACAAGTTAGCGGAAAATGATGATTTTTTTTTTTTCCTTACAAAGTCTCATATTCCATTAACTTGTGACAAAAATTAAAAACTTCCATGAACTCACTATGCCCATCACGAAATAGCTTTTGGTGTCTTCTTTCCAAAATGGGGTCACTTGTGGGGTGAGATAAATATCTCTGTCAAATGACAACTTTGTATAAAAAAATGGGAAAAGTTGTCGTTTAGAGAGATATTTCTCTTACCCAGCATGGGTATATGTAAAAAGACACCCCAAAACACATTGCCCAACTTCTCCTGAGTACAGCGATACCACATGTGTGACACTTTTTTGCAGCCTAGGTGGGCAAAGGGGCCCACATTCCAAAGAGCACCTTTAGGATTTCACAGGGCATTTTTTACACATTTGAATTTCAATCTACTTCTCACGCATTAGGGCCCTAAAATGCCAGGGCAGTATAACTACCCTACAAGTGACCCCATTTTGGAAAGAAGACACTCCAAGGTATTTCGTGATGGGCATAGTGAGTTCATGGAAGTTTTAATTTTTTGTCACAAGTTTGTGATATATGACACTTTGTAAGAAAAAAATAAAAAATCATCATTTTCCGCTAACTTGTGACAAAAAATAAAAAATTCTAGGAACTCGCCATGCCCCTCACGGAATACCTTGGGGTGTCTTCTTTCCAAAATGGGGTCACTTGTGGGGTAATTATACTGCCCTGGCATTTTAGGGAACCTAATGCGTGAGAAGTAGTTTGAAATCAAAATGTGTAAAAAATGCCCTGTGAAATCCTAAAGGTGCTCTTTGGAATGTGGGCCCCTTTGCCAACCTAGGCTGCAAAAAAGTGTCACACATGTGGTATCGCCGTACTCAGGAGAAGTTGAGCAATGTGTTTTGGGGTGTCTTTTTACATATACCCATGCTGGGTGAGAGAAATATCTCTCTAAAAGACAACTTTTCCCATTTTTTTTATACAAAGTTGGCATTTGACCGAGATATTTATCTCACCCAGCATGGGTATATGTAAAATGACACCCCAAAACACATTGCCAACTTCTCTTGAGTACAGCGATACCACATGTGTGACACTTTTTTGCAGCCTAGATGCGCAAAGGGGCCCAAATTCCTTTTAGGAGGGCATTTTTAGACATTTGGATCCCAGACTTCTTCTCACGCTTTAGGGCCCCTAAAATGCCAGGGCAGTATAAATACCCCATATGTTACCCCATTTTGGAAAGAAGACACCCCAAGGTATTCAATGAGGGGAATGGCGAGTTCATAGAAGATATTTTTTTTTGGCACAAGTTAGCGGAAATTGATTTTTATTTTTTTCTCTCTCAAAGTTTCCCTTTCCGCTAACTTGGGACCAAAAGTTCAATCTTTCATGGACTCAATATGCCCCTCAATATACCTTGGGGTGTCTTCTTTCCGAAATAGGGTCACATGTGGGGTATTTATACTGCCCTGGCATTTTAAGGGCCCTAAAGCGTGAGAAGAAGTCCGGAATATAAATGTCTAAAAAATTTTACGCATTTGGATTCCGTCAGGGGTATGGTGAGTTTATGTGAGATTTTATTTTTTGTCACAAGTTAGTGGAATATGAGACTTTGTAAGAAAAAACAAAAAAAACAAAAAAAAAAAATATCAATTTCCACTAACTTGTGCCAAAAAAATGTCTGAATGGAGCCTTACAGGGGGGTGATCAATGACAGGGGGGTGATCAGGGAGTCTATATGGGGTGATCACCACCTTGTCATTGATAACCCCCCTGTAAGGCTCCATTCAGACGTCCATATGTGTTTTGTGGATCCGCGGTGTCCGTGTTTTGCGGATCCACGGATCCGCGGATCCGCAAAACACATACGGACGTCTGAATGGAGCCTTACAGGGGGGTGATCAATGATGGGGGGGGTGATCACCCCATATAGACTCCCTGATCACCCCTTTGTCATTGATCACCCCCCTGTAAGGCTCAATTCAGAGTTCCGTATGTGTTTTGCAGATCCACGGATCCATGATCGGATCCACAAAACACATACGGATGTCTGAATGGAGCCTTACAGGGGGGTGATCAATCACAGGGGGGTGATCAGGGAGTCTATATGGGGTGATCACCCCCCCTGTAAGGCTCCATTCAGACGTCTGTATGAGTTTTGCGGATCCGATCCATGGATCCGTGGATCCGCAAAACACATACGGACGTCTGAATGGAGCCTTACAGGGGGGTGATCAATCAAAGGGGGGTGATCAGTGAGTCTATATGGGGTGATCACCCCCCTGTAAGGCTCCATTCAGACGTCTGTATGTGTTTTGCGGATCCAATCCATGGATCCGTGGATCCGCAAAACACGTACGGACCTCTGAATGGAGCCTTACAGGGGGGTGATCAATGACAGGGGGATGATCAGGGAGTCTATATGGGGTGATCACCCCCCTGTAAGGCTCCATTCAGAGGTCCGTATGTGTTTTGCGGATCCACGGATCCATGGATCGGATCCGCAAAACACATACGGACCTCTGAATGGAGCCTTACAGGGGGGTGATCAATGACAGGGGGGTGATCAGGGAGTCTATATGGGGTGATCACCACCTTGTCATTGATCACCCCCCTGTAAGGCTCCATTCAGACGTCCGTATGTGTTTTGCGGATCCGCGGTGTCCGTGTTTTGCGGATCCACGGATCCGCGGATCCGCAAAACACATACGGACAGCTGAATGGAGCCTTACAGGGGGGTGATCAATGACGGGGGGGTGATCACCCCATATAGACTCCCTGATCACCCCTTTGTCATTGATCACCCCCATGTAAGGCTCCATTCAGAGGTCCGTATGTGTTTTGCAGATCCACGGATCCATGATCGGATCCACAAAACACATACGGATGTCTGAATGGAGCCTTACAGGGGGGTGATCAATCACAGGGGGGTGATCAGGGAGTCTATATGGGGTGATCACCCCCCCTGTAAGGCTCCATTAAGACGTCTGTATGTGTTTTGCGGATCCGATCCATGGATCCGTGGATCCGCAAAACACATACGGACGTCTGAATGGAGCCTTACAGGGGGGTGATCAATCAAAGGGGGGTGATCAGTGAGTCTATATGGGGTGATCACCCCCCTGTAAGGCTCCATTCAGACGTCTGTATGTGTTTTGCGGATCCAATCCATGGATCCGTGGATCCGCAAAACACGTACGGACCTCTGAATGGAGCCTTACAGGGGGGTGATCAATGACAGGGGGATGATCAGGGAGTCTATATGGGGTGATCACCCCCCTGTAAGGCTCCATTCAGAGGTCCGTATGTGTTTTGCGGATCCACGGATCCATGGATCGGATCCGCAAAACACATACGGACCTCTGAATGGAGCCTTACAGGGGGGTGATCAATCACAGGGGGGTGATCAGGGAGTCTATATGGGGTGATCACCCCCCTGTCATTGATCACCCCCCTGTAAGGCTCCATTCAGACGTCCGTATATGTTTTGCGGATCCGATCCGTGGATCCGTAAAACACATACGGACGTCTGAATGGAGCCTTAAAGGGAGTGATCAATGAGAGAGGGGTGATCAATGAGAGGGGGGTGATCAGGGAGTCTGAATGGGGTGATCACCCCCCTGTCATTGATCACCCCCCTGTAAGGCTCCATTCAGACGTCCGTATGTGTTTTTTTGCGGATACGATCCATGGATCCGTGGATCCGTAAAACACATACGGACGTCTGAATGGAGCCTTACAGGGGGGTGATCAATGACAGGGGGGTGATCAGGGAGTCTATATGGGGTGATCAGGGGTTAATAAGGGGTTAATAAGTGACAGGGGGGTGTAGTGTAGTGTGGTGCTTGGTGCTACTTATTACAGAGCTGCCTGTGTCCTCTGGTGGTCGATCCAAGCAAAAGGGACCACCAGAGGACCAGGTAGCAGGTATATTAGACGCTGTTATCAAAACAGCATCTAATATACCTGTTAGGGGTTCCAAAAATCGCATCTCCAGCCTGCGAGCGAACGATCGCCGCTGGCAGGCTGTAGATCCACTCGCTTACCTGCAGTTCCTGTGAACGCGCGCGCCTGTGTGCGCGCGTTCACAGGAAATCTTCCATCTCGCGAGATGAGGCGTATATGCGTGACTCTGCCTGAGTGAGCCGCCTCCGGAACGCGATCCTGCGTTAGGCGGTCCGGAGGCGGTTAATACACATACATATGATATTTAGTTAGTGAGGCATTTCCACTATTAAAATTAGGCCAAATTGTCCACAATTTGTTAGATAAATAATAATGGCAAATATAACCAATTATCCCAAACTATAGGATCTAGATATGCGCGAATTGATTTGTAACTAGAGTCGAGCGGACACCTGGATGTTCGGGTTCGGCAGGTTCAGAACCCGTACCCCATTGAAGTCAACTTTTGGCCACTAAAATGGCTCTAAAATAGCCCTGGAAAGAGCTAGAGGGCTGGAAAGGCAGCAAAATGTGCTTAAGAGCATGGCAAATGCTCTGCAAACAAATGTGGATAGGGAAATGAATTAAAAAACATAAAAGACCTTATAAAAAAAAAAAATTAGGAATGATGTAGGAGGAAGAGGTTGAGGAGGCGGTGAAAGGGTGGATGTGGCGGTGCACGCTCACGTGGCGGTCTAGGTGGAAGCGGCAGCGAAGGAGGAATAGGTAGCCAACACAGATGTGTGTTATTTTGCATTTTTACATATGGGTATCCCCCAAAATATTGGGACATATAAAAAAAAAAAAAGGAATAAGTGCACTTGAGTACAAGGATGGATGGTTGAGGCTGTTAGAACTGTCTATTCTGCACAAGGTACAGACAAGTCTTGTGGGATCCAAGCCTGGTTCATTTTAATGAACGTGAGCTTGTCCACGTTGGCTGTGGACAGGCGGCTGCGTCTGTCTGTAATGACGCCTCCTGCCGTGCTAAATACACGTTCAGAGAGTACACTGGCTGCAGGGCAGGCCAGCACCTCCAAGGCATACAGGGCAAGCTCTGGCCATGTGGACAATTTGGAGACCCAGAAGTTGAATGGGGCAGAACCATCAGTCAGTACGTGTAGGCGTGTGCACAGGTACTGTTCCACCATGTTGTTCAAATGCTGCCTCCTGCTAACACACTCCATATCAGCCACGCACCAGTGATGGGCCTGAGCTGCGTTGGGTGCCACCATGTGAACATGCTTTATCCTAATCCTCCTCCTCCTCCTCCAGTAGTGGGCCCTGGCTGGCTAAATTTGTACCTGGCCTCTGCTGTTGCAAAAAACCTCCCTCTGAGCCACTTCGAAAAGACTGGCCTGAAAGTTTTAGAAATGACCCCTCTTCCTCCTCCTCCTCCTCCTCGTCCTAGGCCACATCCTCTTCCATCATCCCCCTAAGTGTTTTCTCAAGAAAACATAGAAGTGGTATTGTAACGCTGATAACGGCATCATCGCCACTGGCCATGTTGGTGGAGTACTCGAAACAGCGCAACAGGGCACACAGGTCTCGCATGGAGGCCCAGTCATTGGTGGTGAAGTGGTGCTGTTGCGCAGTGCGACTCACCCGTGCGTGCTGCAGCTGAAACTCCACTATGGCCTGCTGCTGCTCGCACAGTCTCTCCAACATGTGCAAGGTGGAGTTCCACCAGGTGGGCACGTCGCAGATGAGGCGGAGAGCGGGAAGGCCGAAGTTATGCTGTAGAGCAGACAGCCGAGCGGCGGCAGGATGAGAACGCCGGAAGCGCGCACAGACGACCCACACTTTATGCAGCAGCTCTGACATGTCGGGGTAGTTGTGAATGAATTTCTGCACCACCAAATTCAGCACATGCGCCAGGCAAGAGATGTGCGTCAAACCGGCTGGTCCCAGAGCTGCAACAAGATTTCGCCCATTATCGCACACCACCAGGCCGGGCTTGAGGCTCACTGGCAGCAACCACTCGTCGGTCTGTTGTTCTATACCCCGCCACAACTCCTGCGCGGTGTGGGGCCTGTCCCCCAAACACATCAGTTTCAGAACGGCCTGCTGACGTTTATCCCTGGCTGTGCTGAAGTTGGTGGTGACCGGATGAGGAGGTGGTAGAAGAGGAGGAGGAAGCCGAGTAGGAAGAGGAGGCAACAGGAGGCAAAGAATGATGCCCTGCGATTCTTGGCGTCTGAAGGACGTGCACCAAACAGCTCTCCGCCTGGGGCCCAGCCGCCACTACATTTACCCAGTGTGCAGTTAGGGAGATATAACGTCCCTGGCCGTGCTTACTGGTCCACGTATCTGTGGTTAAGTGGACCTTGCCACAGATGGCGTTGCGCAGTGCACACTTGATTTTATCCGATAATTGGTTGTGCAGGGAGGGCACTCACTTATGCACCTATAATCACAGATGTGCACTATATGAAACAGAGGTTTTTTTTTCACCCAGTATGCCAAAGCAGTATTTCTGGCCTAAATGTAACACTCACTTATGCAACTATAATCACAGATGTGCACTATATGAAACAGAGTTGTTTTTTTCACCCCAGTATGCCCCAGTATGAGAAAGCCGTATTTCTGGCCTAACAGTCACTTATGCACCTCTAATCCCAGATGTGCAGTATATCACAGGTTTTTTTTAACCCCAGTAAGCAAAAGCCGTATTTGTGGCCTAAATTTCATAGTAACTTATGCACCTATAATCACAAATGTGCAGTATATAAAACACATTGTTTGGTATGCGAAAGCCGTATTTCTGGCCTAAAATGAACAGTCCCTTATGCATCTATAATCTTAGATGTGCACTATATGAAACAGAGTTTTTTTTTTCACCTAGTATGCCCCAGTATGCCAAAGCCATATTTCTGGCCTTAATGTAACACTCACTTATGCACCTATAATCACAGATGTGCATTATATGAAACAGAGGTTTTTTTTTCACCCCAGTATGCCCCAGTATGAGAAAGCCGTATTTCTGGCCTAAATTGAACAGTCACTTATGCAGCGATAATCCTAGATGTGCACTATATGAAACAGAGTTGTTGTTTTTTTACCCCAGTGCCTCAAAGCAGTATTTCTGGACTTGCAGACATGCAGATATCCTGTGCTGGTGCACTATCGTTGCATAAAATGGCTGCCGATTATGTAGTGACTAACTGAAGGAAAAAAAGTTCATTTTCAGTAGTAGTTGGCTCAGGGCAGGCTTAAAACAATTGTGCACTGCACCCACAAAACACATTTGCTGTAGATCGCTGAGTAAAGAAGCAGTTCTTCATAAGATTCCTCCCTGATCTCTCCCTCACAGCAGCTGCAGCCTATCCCTACACTAATCCAAGCAGAGTGACGGATGGCGCTACGTGACTCTAGCTTAACCCCTTAAGGACTCAGCCCTATTTCACCTTAAGGACCAGGCCATTTTTTGCAAATCTGACCACTGTCACTTTAAGTGCTGATAACTTTAAAACGCTTTGACTTATCCAGGCCATTCTGAGATTGTTTTTTCGTCACATATTGTTCTTAATGACACTGGTAAAATGAAGTAAAAAACAATTAATTTTTATTTATAAAAAAATACCAAATTTACCAAAAATTTGTAAAAAATTGCAAATTTCTAAGTTTCAATTTCTCTACTTCTATAATACATAGTAACACCTCCAAAAATAGTTATTACTTTACATTCCCCATATGTCTACTTCATTTTTGGATCATTTTGGGAATGATATTTTATTTTTTGGGGATGTTACAAGGCTTAGAAGTTTAGAAGCAAATCTTGAAATTTTTCTGAAATTTTCAAAAACCCAATTTTTAGGGACCAGTTCAGGTCTGAAGTCACTTTGCGAGGCTTACATAATAGAAACAACCCAAAAATGACCCCATTCTATAAACGACACCCCTAAAGGTATTCAAAACAGATTTTACAAACTTTGTTAACCCTTTAGGTGTTCCACAAGAATTAGGCTGGGTTTACACGAGCGGATGCCGTGCGTGGCATCCGCTCCGTGAAAGAGTGCCAAGACCCGATGCAGACTGCAGAGGCACGGAGCATTAACATGACTGATAATGCTCCGTGCCTCTCTGTGACCTCTTTACTACGAAATCACAGTTGTCACTCTGCAGTCTGCATCGGGTCTTGGCACTCTTTCACAGAGCGGATGCCACGCACGGCATCCGCTCGTGTGAACCCAGCCTTAATGGAAAATAGAGATACAATTTCAAAATGTCACTTTTTTGGCAGATTTTCTATTTTAATAATTTTTTTCCGGTTACAAAGCAAGGGTTAACAGCCAAACCAAACTCAATATTTATGGCCCTGATTCTGTAGTTTACAGAAACACCCCATATGTGGTCGTAAACCGCTGTACGGGCACACGGCAGGGCGCAGAAGGAAAGGAATGCCATAAGGTTTTTGGAAGGCAGGTTTTGCTGGACTGTTTTTTTTGACACCATGTCCCATTTGAAGCCCCCTGATGCACCCCTAGAGTAGAAACTCCATAAAAGTGACCCCATCTAAGAAACTACACCCCTCAAGGTATTCAAAACTGATTTTACAAACGTCTTTAACCCTTTAGGTGTTCCACAAGAATTAATGGAAAATAGAGATACAATTTCAAAATGTCACTTTTTGGGCAGATTTTCCATTTTAATATTTTTTTTCCGGTTACAAAGCAAGGGTTAACAGCCAAACAAAACTCAATATTTATGTCCCTGATTCTGTAGTTTACAGAAACACCCCATATGTGGTCGTAAACCGCTGTACGGGCATACGGCAGGGCGCAGAAGGAAAGGAATGCCATACGGTTTTTGGAAGGCAGGTTTTGCTGGACTGTTTTTTTTGACACCATGTCCCATTTGAAGCCCCCCTGATGCACCCCTATAGTAGAAACTCCATAAAAGTGACCCCATCTAAGAAAGTACACCCCTCAAGGTATTCAAAACAGATTTTACAATCGTCGTTAACCCTTTAGGTGTTCCACAAAAGTTATTGGCAAATGGAGATGAAATTTCAGAATTTCAATTTTTGGGCAAATTTTCCATTTTAATCCATTTTTCCCAGTAACAAAGCAAGGGTTAACAGCCAAACCAAACTCAATATTTATAGCCCTGATTCTGTACGGGCACACGGCAGGGCGCAGAAAGAAAGGAATGCCATACGGTTTTTGGAAGGCAGATTTTGCTGGACTGTTTTTTTTGACACCATGTACCATTTGAAGCTCCCCCGATGCACCCCTAGAGTAGAAACTCCAAAAAAGTGGCCCCATTTTAAAAACTACTAGTTTAGGGTACATATGATTTTTGGTTGCCCTATATTACACTTTTGTGAGGCAAGATAACAAGAAATAGCTGTTTTGGCACCGTTTTTATTTTTTGCTATTTACAACATTCATCTGACAGGTTAGATCATGTGATATATAGAGGTTGTCACGGATGCGGCGATACCTAATATGTATACTTTTTATTTATTTATGTAAGTTTTACACAATGATTCCATTTTTGAAGCAAAAAAAATCATGTTTTAGTGTTTCCATAGTCTGAGAGCCATAATTTTTTCAGTTTTTGGGCGATTACCTTGGGTAGGGTATGATTTTTGCGGGATGAGATGACGGTTTTATTGGCACTATTTTGGGGTGCGTGTGATTTTTTGATCGCTTGCTATTACACTTTTTGTGATGTAAGTTGACAAAACAATGGTTTATTTAGCACAGTTGTTATTTTAAATTTTTTACGGTGTTCATCTGAGGGGTTAGGTCATGTGATATTTTTATAGAGCCGGTTGATACGGACGCGGCGATACCTAATATGTATACTTTTTTTTTATTTATGTAAGTTTTACACAATAATATAATTTTTTAAACAAAAAAAATCATGTTTTAGTGTCTCCATATTCTGAGAGCCATAGTTTTTTCAATTTTTGGGCGATTTTTTTTGCAGGATGAGATGACTGTTTGATTGGCACTATTTTGGGGTGCATATGACTTTTTGATCGCTTGCTATTACAACTTTTGTGATGTAAGGTGACAAAAAATGGTTTATTTAGCACAGCTTTTATTTTTTATTTTTTACGGTGTTCATCTGAGAGGTTAGGTCATGTGATTTTTATAGAGTCGGTTGATATGAAAGCGGAGATACTAAATATGTATACTTCTTTTTTATTTATGTAAATTTTACACAATAACAGCTTTTTTCAAACAAAAAAAAATATTTTTTGGGCGATTGTCTCAGGTAGGGGCTCATTTTTTGCGGGATGAGGTGACGGTTAGATTGGTACTATTTTGGTGGGCAAACGCCTTTTTGATCGCTTGCTGTTGTACTTTTTGTGATGTAAGGTGACAAAAAAATGGTTTATTTAGCAGTTTTTATTTTTTATTTTTTACGGTGTTCAGCTGAGGGGTTTGGTCATGTGATATGTTTATAGATCCGGTCGATACGGACGCGGCTATACCTAATATGTATACTTTTTTTTCCCAATATTTCACCAATTTTTTTTTACTTTATTTTGGGAAAATTTGGTTTTTGTTTATTTTTACTTGAAACTTTTAAATTTTTGGGGGGAAAACTTTATTTTTTAAACTTTTTTTTTCACTTAATTTTTTGTCCCACATTGGGACTTGAACTTTTGGGGGTATATTCCTTTACAATGCATTCCAATACTTCTGTACACTGCGTGCAGAATTATTAGGCAAATGAGTATTTTGACCACATCATCCTCTTTATGCATGTTGTCTTACTCCAAGCTGTATAGGCTCGAAAGCCTACTACCAATTAAGCATATTAGGTGATGTGCATCTCTGTAATGAGAAGGGGTGTGGTCTAATGACATCAACACCCTATATCAGGTGTGCATAATTATTAGGCAACTTCCTTTCCTTTGGCAAAATGGGTCAAAAGAAGGACTTGACAGGCTCAGAAAAGTCAAAAATAGTGAGATATCTTGCAGAGGGATGCAGCACTCTTAAAATTGCAAAGCTTCTGAAGCGTGATCATCGAACAATCAAGCGTTTCATTCAAAATTGTCAACAGGGTCGCAAGAAGCGTGTGGAAAAACCAAGGTGCAAAATAACTGCCCATGAACTGAGAAAAGTCAAGCGTGCAGCTGCCAAGATGCCACTTGCCACCAGTTTGGCCATATTTCAGAGCTGCAACATCACTGGAGTGCCCAAAAGCACAAGGTGTGCAATACTCAGAGACATGGCCAAGGTAAGAAAGGCTGAAAGACGACCACCACTGAACAAGACACACAAGCTGAAACATCAAGACTGGGCCAAGAAATATCTTAAGACTGATTTTTCTAAGGTTTTATGGACTGATGAAATGAGAGTGAGTCTTGATGGGCCAGATGGATGGGCCCGTGGCTGGATTGGTAAAGGGCAGAGAGCTCCAGTCCGACTCAGACGCCAGCAAGGTGGAGGTGGAGTACTGGTTTGGGCTGGTATCATCAAAGATGAGCTTGTGGGGCCTTTCGGGTTGAGGATGGAGTCAAGCTCAACTCCCAGTCCTACTGCCAGTTTCTGGAAGACACCTTCTTCAAGCAGTGGTACAGGAAGAAGTCTGCATCCTTCAAGAAAAACATGATTTTCATGCAGGACAATGCTCCATCACACGCGTCCAAGTACTCCACAGCGTAGCTGGCAAGAAAGGGTATAAAAGAAGAAAATCTAATGACATGGCCTCCTTGTTCACCTGATCTGAACCCCATTGAGAACCTGTGGTCCATCATCAAATGTGAGATTTACAAGGAGGGAAAACAGTACACCTCTCTGAACAGTGTCTGGAAGGCTGTGGTTGCTGCTGCACGCAATGTTGATGGTGAACAGATCAAAACACTGACAGAATCCATGGATGGCAGGCTTTTGAGTGTCCTTGCAAAGAAAGGTGGCTATATTGGCCACTGATTTGTTTTTGTTTTGTTTTGTTTTTGAATGTCAGAAATGTATATTTGTGAATGTTGAGATGTTATATTGGTTTCACTGGTAAAAATAAATAATTGAAATGGGTATATATTTGTTTTTTGTTAAGTTGCCTAATAATTATGCACAGTAATAGTCACCTGCACACACAGATATCCCCCTAAAATAGCTAAAACTAAAAACAAACTAAAAACTACTTCCAAAAATATTCAGCTTTGATATTAATGAGTTTTTTGGGTTCATTGAGAACATGGTTGTTGTTCAATAATAAAATTAATCCTCAAAAATACAACTTGCCTAATAATTCTGCACTGTATTGGAATGCATTGGCTGTATGAGTAATACTGTGTGTATTAGGGCTCATTCAGACGGCCGTATGCTGTCCGCAGAAATACTGAATGCTATCCGTTTTTTTGCGGATCCGCAAAAAAAATGAAACATGTCCTATACTTGTCCGTGAAAATCAGGACATGGCCCCATTGAAGTCTATGGGTCCGCAAAAATACTGAATGCTATCCGTTTTTTTGCGGATCCGTTTTTTTGCGGATCCGCAAAAAAACGGATAGCATTCAGTATTTTTGCGGACAGCATACGGCCGTCTGAATGAGCCCTTACTCATACAGCTTCCGGGGCCTGTGAGATCCAGGGGGCTGGATCTCACAGGCTCTTCACCGGAAGGCAGCGCAGATGCCTCAGGAAGGCATCGCGCTGCCTTCCATGCTATCGGGTCCCCCCCACAGCCCCATGGGGACCCGATGGCACCTCCGATCACCGCCGCCGCATAAGGTAAAAGCCGCAAACCGCAGGTCTGAATTGACCTGCGGTTTGCGGCGATCGCTGACACGGGGGGGTCATGGGACCCCCCCGCGCATTTAGCCGAGGTGCCTGCTCAATGATTTGAGCAGGCACCTTGTTCCGATCACCGCCCGCCCGGCGGTGGTGATCGGAACAACACATGACGTACCAGTACGTCATGTGTCCTTAAGGACTCGGGAAACTTGCCGTACCGGTACATCATGTGTCCGTAAGGGGTTAAATAGAGGCTGGGTCACATGCTGCAGTTGGCCAATCACAGCCATGCCAATAGTAGGAACACCGAGCTCGAACTTTTACGTAAATGTTCGGGTTCGAGTCCGGGTGTCGAAAAACCTAAAGTTCGGTACAAACCCAAACTTTACAGTTCGGGTTCGCTCAACTCTATTTGTAACAAATCGGGTGTGTTACAAATTTCACAAATATTTATTTGACAAACTTTACCCAAAGCTTTTAAGGTCCGTTTCAGAAGAATCTACACATGTTGGTGGGCAAAACCATGAAAGAGGAAGAAGAAGGATGGGCACATGACCATGGGAGGAAGTAGGGGGTGGCCAGGCCCTGATTGACCCAGAGGCTGGAAAACAGCCTCATTAGCTAATCAAGGGTTTCAGCAGGGAGGGATGCCTGGACAGAACACAAAGGTGTCATTATGTGTTGAGCTGCTGATGCAGATGAATGAGTCTATGCAGTATATTTTATGGCAAAATGGCAATTTTTATACCAGTGATCAGGAAAAGTTTTGAGGAAGTGAGGGGCTAAAGAGCTGGGGCACAGTGCTTAATAAGACATAGGAGATATATTCCCCCCAAATCCTAACCTATGCCTCTCACCCAGTTCTCTCTGCTCCGCACTGATGAGGGTCAATCACCCTGAAACAGCTGTCTGCAGATGAGGTGCTGGCTTATTTATTATCCAAGTCATGACTGAAGGCTCATCTAAATGATCAAGCCTTGACTTACAAGATAGCTGCCTTACAGCTGGTGGCATCAGAGGCAGAGCTTGCTAAGAGCTCATTTGTATATCTTAGAGCAGACGTTCGCACTGATGCAACAAGGGATGAGGGCAGAAAAACAGATAATGCTTGTTGCCGGCTGCCCTGTAGCTTTTGAGAACCCACAAGGAGAAAGTCTCATTGAGGAGGAGGAGGATGACACCAGCCACAATACCCAATCATCTAAGTGGGGCCAGAAGCTGCGCTGGAAAGAACTGGCTCTTTGGGCATTCTGGCCAGAATGGCAAATTGTATGCTTGCTTGCTTACGTACTGACAGGTATGTCATTCACATGATGCAGTCTGATGATTACTGGATAGCCATGCTGTTTAGAGCCTCGCTGTGAAAGCAAAATGGGGGAATGTTTTCCTCCTGCTGAAAGGGAGTCAAAGTTACTTTATTATTAGGAAACACTATGTTTGCAGATTACCGTAGATTTCATTGAGCAGACGCCTGCTGTCTGCATGTCTGAGGCCCCTCTCCACCCCCCGTTCAGAGTTACCCACCTCCTACTGTCATAAGCAGCAGAAGCCGCTACAGCCATTTCACTCGGATGAATATGATGGAACCATTTTTTCACATGGCACACCAGGTTGAGGCAAATAAGCAAACAGAGACCTACCAACTCACGGCCCAGGTTCAGTCCTACCTAAACTATGGCCTTTCTCCGGTGCATACCCTTTTCCCGGACCTCATGGACTTCTGGGCCGGCAGACTATAACAGTGGCCCAAACCAACCTAATAAGTCCTCCTTATTCTTTCTTGCTCAGCCTCCTTTGTCATCTCTGGTTTTCAGTGCTTCAGGGTGTGTGGCGACACCCAAATGGACCAACTAGTTCCCACCAGTGTCCAAAACATCACTTTTGTCAAAATAAACAAGGCATGGATCCGTGAGGATTTTCACACTCCTCTGGCAGAGGCCGATGAATAGATCTGGCCCTGCTAATGGTGCCCCATTTTATCACTGCTGCTGTCTACTTGCCAACCACCATGTGGCCTGCCTACCATAATTTTCTGTATTATATGGCTGCTTCTGTCATGCCACTGCGGCTGTCTGCCTGCCTACTATCATATTCCATACCTAATAGCTACGGCTGTTGCCATCATGTCACTGCCACGGTTTGTCTGCCTGTGAACATGTTCCATACCATATGACTGTTGTTGCTGCCAGTGCTGTAGCTGCTACTCCTCTACTGCCACCACTATTACACAGCCGCCACTATTACTACCACAACTACTACTACTATCCCTAGACAGCCAATCTATTGCCTTGTTCCACATACTATTATTACTATTCCCTTTCTGCACTGTACTCCTGCTGCTCTCAATTAAAAGGGGGAATTTTTATAGGCTTATTCGGATCAAGCCACTCATAAGTATCACTTGTGTGTGTACAAATATGGGTAGGCATTCTGCCGCCGTTAAAGCATAATTTTTGGACACATGGTCCCCAAACAATCCACAGTTTTTTTTTTTTTTTCACATAACACCACGGAAGCTTTGTAATATGAAAAAACATAACACGTGCGATGGTGCAGTGTTTTCCAATATGCTGTTTAACCTTAGCTATATGTATCAGTGTAACTCTGTTATTTGCTACTGCTGTCATTGTGTTCAAGTGTTTAAGGAGGGGGACAAGAAGAGAGAAAATGCTAAAATTCATTAAAAAATTTTACATATTTTCTTAAAAATCCCAGGAGTCCTAGGAGACTAGAGGCTGTCATATACCAATTTTCAGGGCAATTGGAGCAACTTTGACGAGCATGGACAGGACGAGCATGGACAGCACTATTTCTATAGCAGACCTCTCTCCTTGTGCAGTGAGTCTGCACATGACAGGTTTTCCCATTCTCCCTGCACAGGAAGTGCAGTACCCCAATATCTGCATATACATTTTTTCTTTAATGTAATGTTATGGTATGTATGGTTGTGCCATGTATAATAACCCAGTATTGTTTATGGGGGGCAAACCAAAGGTTAATAATTCTGACACACCCATTTGCAGGAGGTTGCAAGGTGATTGGTGGCTCCACTCCAAGCTCTAGTGTTCTAGTTAAGTCTGGGGAGTGAGTTAGGCTCCATTCACACGTCCGCACTTCCAGGTCCGCATTTCCGTTCCCGAAAAAAATAGAACATGTCCTATTCTTGTCCGCAATTGCGGTCAAAAATAGGCATATTCTATTAGTGCCGGCGATGTGGAACGCACATTGCCGGTGTCTGTGTTTTGTGGATCCGCAGATCCGTGGATCCGCAAAACACACACGGATGTGTGAATGGAGCCTTCGGAGATGGTGGATGCTCACCTGTTAGGTGTTTTTTTTAACGCAGCACACTCTGCATATTTTCCTTTATTCTGGATTATTTTCCCTTAGACTTCTCTATAGAACCTGAAAAATTGCAGAGTACAAAACAAAAAATTTTCCTGACATTTTTTTTTAAAACTTGTGGCATAAAAATGTTTAAAAATGTTGTCTGTGAAGATGCCTTAAGACCAAAATTTCAGTATATTTCTTGTATAATGCTATATGAAGTGTAAAAGGAATCTATAAGGAAAAAGGACTCATAATTAACATATGTCCCTTTTTCAGGCTCTGACCAGTCAACATGGGCAGTTTGAAGACAACCTTCATATTCATATTTGCCCTTTCCATAAAGCACTGTCATTTAGTTTCATGTAAGTAAAAGTTTTTGATGGGTCAAATAACTATAGCATTTTTTTTAAAGATTTGTTTCAAAATGTTGCAGCTTATAACTGCCATGTCATCGAAGGCAAAACTGACTGGGCTCCACAGCAAATTTCATACACACAGTCACCACATACATTGACTCATTCATACACAGTCTCACTGCATGTATGGACGTGATCATACACACAGTCACCACATACATGGATGCGCACATACACACAGTCACCACATACATGGATGCACTCATACACACAGTCACCACATACATGGATGCGCACATACACACAGTCACCACACACATGGATGCGCTCATACACACAGTCACCACACACATGGATGCGCTCATACACACAGTCACCACACACATGGATGCGCTCATACACACAGTCACCACACACATGGATGCGCTCATACACACAGTCACCACACACATGGATGCGCACATACACACAGTCACCACACACATGGATGCGCTCATACACACAGTCACCACACACATGGATGCGCTCATACACACAGTCACCACACACATGGATGCGCTCATACATACAGTCACCACATTCATGGACACACTCATATATACAGTCACCACATACATGGATGGGATCATACACACAGTCACAACACACATGGATGCACTCATACACACAGTCACCACACACATGGATGCGCTCATACACAGTCACCACACACATGGATGCACTCATACATACAGTCACCACATTCATGGACACACTCATATATACAGTCACCACATACATGGACGCATTCATACACAGTCTCACTGCATGTATGGACGTGATCATACACACAGTCACCACATACATGGATGCACTCATACACACAGTAAACACGTACTGTACATGGATGCGATCATACACAGTCACCACATACATGAATGCGGCCATACACAGACACAACATACATGGATGCGCTAATACATAGAGTCACCTCATACATGGATGCATTTATACACAGTCACCATACACATGGACGCATTCATACACAGTCTCACTGCATGTATGGACGTGATCATACACACAGTCACCACATACATGGATGCACTCCTACAAACAGTAACCACGTACTGTACATGGATGTGATCATACACAGTCACCACATGCATGAAAGCGATCATACACAGTCAACACATACATGGATGCGCTAATACATAGAGTCACCTCATACATGGATGCATTTATACACAGTCACCATACACATGGACGCATTCATACACAGTCTCACTGCATGTATGGACGTGATCATACACACAGTCACCACATACATGGATGCACTTATACAAACAGTAACCACGTACTGTACATGGATGTGATCATACACAGTCACCACATGCATGAAAGCGATCATACACAGTCAACACATACATGGATGCACTAATACATAGAGTCACCTCATACATGGATGCATTTATACACAGTCACCATACACATGGACGCATTGATACATAGTCACCACATACATGGATGCGCTCATACACTCAGTCACCACATACATGAACGCATTCATACACAGTCACTGCATTTATGGATGGGATCATACACACAGTCACCACATACATGGATGCACTCATACACACAGTCATGCGCTCATATACACAGTCACCACACACATGGATGCGCTCATACACACAGTCACATACATACATGGACACACTCATATACACAGTCACCACATACATTGGCGCATTCATACACAGTCCCTGCATGTATGGATGGGATCATACACACAGTCACCACATACATGGATGCACTCATACACACAGTCACCACACACATGGATGCACTCATACACACAGTCACCACACACATGGATGCACTCATATACACAGTCACCACACACATGGATGCGCTCATACACACAGTCACCACATACATGGATGCATTCATACACAGTCACTGCATATATGGACGTGATCATACACACAGTCACCACATACATGGATGCACTCATACACACAGTAACCACGTAATGTACATGGATGCGATCATACACAGTCACCACATGCATGAATGCGATCATACACAGTCAACACATACATGGATGCGCTAATACATAGAGTCACCTCATACATGGATGCATTTATACACAGTCACCATACACATGGACGCATTGATACATAGTCACCACATACATGGATGCGCTCATACACACAGTCACCACATGCATGGACGCATTCATACACAGTCACTGCATTTATGGACGTGATCATACACACAGTCACCACACACATGGATGCGCTCATACACACAGTCACATACATACATGGACACACTCATATACACAGTCACCACATACATTGGCGCATTCATACACAGTCACTGCATGTATGGATGGGATCATACACACAGTCACCACATACATGGATGCACTCATACATACAGTCACCACACACATGGATGCACTCATACACACAGTCACCACACACATGGATGCGCTCATATACACAGTCACCACACACATGGATGCGCTCATACACACAGTCACCACATACATGGATGCATTCATACACAGTCACTGCATATATGGACGTGATCATACACAGTCACCACATACATGGATGCACTCATACACACAGTAACCACGTACTGTACATGGATGCGATCATACACAGTCACCACATGCATGAATGAGATCATACACAGTCAACACATACATGGATGCGCTAATACATAGTCACCTCATACATGGATGCATTTATACACAGTCACCATACACATGGACGCATTGATACATAGTCACCACATACATGGACGTGCTTATACACACAGTCACCACATACATGAACACGCTCATGCACACAGTCACCATATATATGTACACACTTATACGCACAGTCATTACATACATGGACACGCTTATACACACAGTCACCACAAACATATATTCAATGCACATGCAGGTGGGGGACCTACCCACAGTTGTAGAGATCCACAGCCCCAACAATCAATGCTATTTCAGTAAAAATGTGTATAGATGACTTTTTCATATTGAAGCATAGTCGAAAAAAATCAATACCTGGTTTACCATTTAAGTCTTTGAGGAGCGTGGCGAAAGTTGTTTTCCATGTCCTGTTTGGAACAGTGCAGTCTGGTGTTACAGGCACATAGACAGTGACAGCAATGTATTCTCCTATCCATTTACAAAATGTGAAATATTAGGATGCAGTGTAGCTATGACTATATCTTAATGTATGGTTTTACATACATGTACTGTATGATTTTTATATCACAACTAATCCATATATTTTTCTTTATTTTTCAGCGATAACTTCCTGTAAGTATTAGAATGTTCTGTTCAGTTATTAAATATGTAAGAGCTTTTTGGTTTTTGTAATAGATATCAGCGTGCAGCATAATTTTACAGTGAATTCAATTTACTCTATTATTCTTCCTGTTAGGGAACTTTCACACGAGCGTAGGCTAGGTATACACGACGACATTTGTTGCGCAAATAACAGAGTTACACTGATACATATAGCTAAGGTTAAACAGCATATTGGAAAACACTTGACGGAGGTACTGGTTAATACCACTCGACCCCTATAAACATACCTCCAACCCACCTCTAACCATCTGCCTCCCTCAGCTCACCCTTCCCCAATAAAGACACTGACACCGCTTTATTGGATTAATTTTGGCCACAGCAGCCTATTTATTACAAACATACATAAAATATTATATCAAATATTATAACACAGTGCCAACCAAAAACACATGTCCCTTTTTTCCGAAGGGGGAGGTCCTTGAAGCCCTAAACCCAAAACCGTGCCGAGGTGAGCCAACTTACCCCCAGCCGTTGACCACTAGCTCGGAGGCACCCCTGATGGCTCACCCTGACAGTTCCGCCACGTCCACCCAACAATCCTGGGAGTCCAGCCCCACCTGTAGGGCCCTCCCATCCTCATTACCATCAAATCACACCGACTCCAAGGACCTCCCACCGCCACAAACGCACAGGCTTGACTTCCCTCAAGCCCGTGCGTCCCTCCACACCTGTACCGCAATCTCCATGCCCTCCTGTATCGCCAAGCTCCACATATCCAATCCCAGGGCGTTTAGGTGCACCCCGTCACTCCGCCAAAATCCCCCAACACCTCCTTCTAAATCCCTATGTCGCACCGCTAAACCCCCATTCCTCACCATAAACCTCCCAATAGCCCTATTAACCTTCACCCGGGCCTTGTTCAAACTCTCCACCGACCGAGCACCTCGCCAGACTGACCGCGGCACAATATCGGACCATACTGTGATACAACACCCATAACTTTAACAAATCTGATTTAACGTCTCTCACCAACTCTCTAAAGGGCCGAGCTCCCAAATCATTCCCCCCTACATGTAGCACCAACACATCAGGTGCCCTGTCTTGCCTCACAAACCTATTGAACTCCGGAAGAACCCCACTCCACATCATCCCCCTCCTGCCGATCCACCTTACCACCGCCACTTCACGAGCCAACCCAAGCTGCAAACCGTCCGGCCTAACCGCAGCCCTGGCAGCTCCCCACCACACATACGAGTGACCCAACAGCCAAACCAACGCTGGGTCCGAACCTGCAACGACAAAGAAAAACACAAGAAAAACAGGAAGCAAACCAAGCAACTGTAAACCCCTTCATTCAATCACACCTTCAGGTCTTACATATGACCTAAAACGAATCGATTCCCACCTACCGATCATTTTTATGACTTCATCCCCCAACCCCCATCTAGCTGCCTCTGTTGCCGCCCCAATTCTAAATGAGTGGCTGGAAAAACCTACCTCCCCCACACCCAACCCCGCCAAGCACCGCCTAAAAACTGCCACAAACTGAAAACGAGAGAGAAAAGAACCATCATCAGGAACTAATAACGGATTGAACCCTTCACCCACCTTGTCCCCCATGAAATTCCCCGCGCAACGCACCGGGCACATCAAGCAACCCGGAATTGCAAGCAAAACCACCCGCCGCCCTTTTCCTTCCATATCAGTCTTGGACCGCCTGATCACGAATTCAACCCTGTCTGGCCACACATCAACGTCATCTCTAAACAACCCCCCTTTTCTACTCACCGTCGGGCTAACTAATTTACCCAGCCGCAACGCCCCAAAAAACGCCAATGAAAACGCCAACCTTAATAACTTTACTTCCCCCCCTGACCTGCACACCTCCCCCAACTGCTCCCCCATTCTAATCAGCAATGTAAATGACACCGGCCGCCGAGAGTCCACCCCTGCCTTCTCCCGCCGCCAACCCCTAATGGCCCGCGCCACCAAAAACGATTTAGTCACGTCCGTCACTTTCCTGAGCCTAAAACCAAAAGCCAGACCCGCCAAACAACTATTTATCCTAGAAACGGACCAACCCTCGTCCCTGCAATGCCCAATGAACAACAACATCGGAATCTCTAAATCCTCATCGCCCACCCCCAAACTCCCCTTCCACTGCTCCCAACACTCCCAGGCCTTTGCATACCGCTCCCACGTACCAGGTGCCAGAGACGACCGAATCAGGCCTGCCACCGCTACTCCAGAACGTTCCACAGCCAGGCTGGACACTCCACCCCCACCTCCGCCGCACCAGGAGCTAGCTGACGGAAACGGTCCCACTGTGAACGAGAGAGGGCATCAGCAATACAGTTGTCAACCCCAGGCACGTGCATAGCCACCACCCACGCATTAAGTACAAGGCACTCCAACACCAACCTCTGTAACAACCGAACCACCAACGGCGATGAGGCCGACAAACCGTTAATCGCCTGCACTACCCCCAAGTTGTCACAATGAAAACGGACTTTCTTGTCCCTGAAACACTCGCCCCACAACATTACCGCCGCTACAATTGGGAAAAGTTCCAATAAGGCCAAGTTCCGTACCCAACCCCTGTGCACCCACCTATCCGGCCACTCTCCTGCGCACCACTGCCCTCCACAATACACGCCGAACCCGCACCCCCCAGCCGCATCCGAAAATAACTCAAAATCTACCGCATCAACAACCTCCCCCATAAACAAAGACCTCCCGTTATACTTATCTAAAAACGAACCCCAAACTGCTAGATCCGCCTTCAACTCCCGCCCCAACCTAATGAAATGATGTGGGGCCCGCACCCCTGATGTTGCCCCAGCCAATCGCCTGCAAAAGATCCTGCCCATAGGCATGATCCTGCAAGCGAAGTTCAGCTTACCAAGGAGCGACTGAAGTTCCCTAAGCTTTATCTTTTCCAACCTCCCCGCCCTAGCCACCTCCTCCCTCAAATCCTCCAATTTATCCAATGGCAGCCTACACTCCATCCGCTCTGAATCAATCACAATTCCCAAAAAACTCAATTCAGCTGTAGGCCCCACCGTCTTCTCCCCCGCCAACGGAACTCCAAAACGCCCAAACACCCCGCACAGCGTATTCAGCAAAACTGAACAAACCCTCGAACCCGCTGGGCCCACACAAAGGAAGTCATCCAGGTAATGGATGACGGAGTCACAACCTGCCTCATCCCTAACCGCCCATTCCAAGAAAGAGCTAAAGGCCTCGAAATACGCACAAGACAGGGAGCAACCCATCGGCAAACAACGGTCCACAAACCCCCCCCCATCCAAAAACACCCCAGCAAATGTAAACAATCCGGATGCACCGGCAACAGACGGAACGCTGCCTCAATATCTGTCTTAGCCATAAGCGCCCCTTTCCCAAACCGCTTCACCAATGCCACTGCCGCGTCAAATGACGTATAAACCACGGAACACAAAGCCGGGTCTATGCCATCATTGACCGACGTTCCCCTAGGGAAGGACAGGTGGTGAATCAGCCGGAATTTATTGGGCTCCTTCTTCGGGACCACCCCAAGCGGAGACAGGCGCAGGTCCGCTAGAGGCGGCTCCGAAAAGGGTCCGGCCATCCTTCCTAACATAACCTCCTTCCCCAACTTATCCGTAACAACACCCGGATGCTCCAATTCCGAACGCAAATTTTTTTTTACTAAACGAGCCCCTGACTGAACAAACGGAATCTGAAAACCTTCCTCAAATCCCGCTTCCAACAAAACCGCCGCCTGCCTATCCGGGTACCTATCTAGGTAAGGCCGCATCTTTTCCAGCCGCACTGGCGTCACCCCCTTTTCCAAAACCATCCCCCTTCTCTGCCTACCCCCCCCGGAAACAACGCGAGGCTCCGTGTGACCCGCCGCAAGTGGGGCATTCGTGCTTGAACTTGCACTTTGCCCCAAACTTGCAGCTCCCTTCGTTAAAAAGGAAGCACAGCCCCTTCGCGGATGCCACCGCGAATCCGGACTGCCCCCCACCACTAGATTCCCCCCGAAAGGACTGCCCGGCCCTAGCTGGCGCTGTCACCTTCAACCACAAAGCAATGTCTTTGGGGTCCCATTTGATCCCTGGACGCACTGCCTTCCGCTGCCTAAACTGCTCGTCGTACCGCAGCCACGCAATCCCCCCATACACCCTATACGCTTCACCTATCGCATCCAGATAACAAAAAAGGGCGGAGCAGCACTCCGGCTCTTTTTCCCCGATAACGCTGGCTAAAATCGCGAACGCCTGCAACCAATTGGCAAACGTCCGCGGAATCAGCCTGTTTCTCCGCCTCTCTTCTTCCTCCTTTTTGCCCTCATCCCGCTTCGCCCTATCCAGATAAAATTTTTCCAAGGGGAGCAGGGAAAAAATATCCACATACTCCCCTTTCCATATTTTTTTCCTCAAATCCTGTTTTAAATGAGCGCCCAATGGTCCCTCAAAACAGACATACACCTCCCCCTTAGCCCTGTCATCCAACCTTGCCACCTCTTCCTCCCCGGCGCCCCCCGCCTGCGTTTCCACCGAGACCGAACTCGCCCGCGCCACTGGGGACCCCGATCTGACCGCCCCCACTCCGCCGAGGCCCCGAACACCCCAAGCCGGTAACGGGGACATCCCCCCCTACCTAACCCCGCAACCAAACCCGCCAAGCCACCGAGCAACTGGCCCAAACCCCTACCTAAATCCAGCTGGGGCCCCCCACCTACAACCGCCTGGGACCCCCCATCCCTACCAGCTAACTCAACCCCCAACTGTACTAAAGAACCCCAGGATGCCTCACCTGGCTGCGTGGGTGCTGTGACCCCACCAGCCGCAGATCCTGAATCCTGACGCTCTGGTCTCCTCAGATCCTCTTCAGCCAGGTGTCCCCTGACCACGCTGGAGCCAGGGACGTAGCTGGCAGACTGCCCTTGTCCATCTTCAGAGGAGGCGAAGCCACCCTCCTCCTCTCTCACTGTTCCCGCCGAGGGCCTGCTGGCGGTGGCCTCCACACCCGCAGCAGCCCCGTACCGACCGCCAACCTTCTTCTGCAGGGGGCCCCCAGCCACCGATCCGTGGGCTGGGGCCGCCGAACCCGGTCCGGAATCCAAACGCCGCGTCAACCGCCGGGCAGACCTGGCCTGGCCTACAGGTGAGCTCCGCCGTATCCTAGGATTCCTCCCACGCCCGGGGGTACAGGGAGGAACAGTATCAGCCGTCCCCCGGCGTGAAGGGTCCCTGGTGGGGCTCCGTTTCCGGCGCTGAGCCCGAGGGGGCGCCATGTCAGGGCTGGGGCGCGCCGGCGGCCTGGCCCGCCGCGGCCGGGATGCCACAGGCGGAGGAACAGCCGGAACCTCCGCCTCCCCTCGCAACAGCTGCTGCACTCACTCCTGCAGCCAATCTTCTCCTCTCTCCTCCGCCGCCCTCCGCAGCTCCTGGATCAAAGCCTCCATGCCGGTGAGTCTAGACCTGGCGCTCGTCCGTTTGTTAGACAAAATGGCCCCTAACCGGCTGCTGCTCGCCTCCCTTAACCCCTTAACCACCCCCACTAGCCCAAATTGACCAATCCCCACCCCGGGGGAAAGGGGGAGGGGGGTCTCGCTAACCACCCCCCTGTCATGGTCGCCTCCCCTCAAGGCTACCGCCCCCCAGTCCGGCTCTACTGCACCATCGCACGTGTTATGTTTTTTCATATTACAAAGCTTCCGTGGTGTTATGTGAAAAAAAAACAAAAAACTGTGGATTGTTTGGGGACCATGTGTCCAAAAATTATGCTTTAACGGCGGCAGAATGCCTACCCATATTTGTACACAGTCATTCATACACAGTCACTCCATTTATGGACGTGATCATACACACAGTCACCACATACATGGACACACTTATATACACAGTCACCACATACATTGACTCATTCATACACAGTCACTGCATGTATGGATGGGATCATACACACAGTCACCACATACATGGATGCACTCATACACACAGTCACCACACACATGGATGCGCTCATACACACAGTCACCACACACATGGATGCGCTCATACACACAGTCACCACATTCATGGACACACTTATATATACAGTCACCACATACATGGACGCATTCATACACAGTCTCACTGCATGTATGGACGTGATCATACACACAGTCACCACATACATGGATGCACTCATACACACAGTAACCACGTCCTGTACATGGATGTGATCATACACAGTCACCACATGCATGAATGCGATCATACACAGTCAACACATACATGGATGCGCTAATACATAGAGTCACCTCATACATGGATGCATTTATACACAGTCACCATACACATGGACGCATTGATACATAGTCACCACATACATGGACGTGCTTATACACACAGTCACCACATACATGAACACGCTCATGCACACAGTCACCATATATATGTACACACTTATACGCACAGTCATTACATACATGGACACGCTTATACACACAGTCACCACAAACATATATTCAATGCACATGCAGGTGGGGGACCTACCCACAGTTGTAGAGATCCACAGCCCCAACAATCAATGCTATTTCAGTAAAAATGTGTATAGATGACTTTTTCATATTGAAGCATAGTCGAAAAAAATCAATACCTGGTATACCATTTAAGTGTCTGAGAAGCGTGGCGAAAGTTGTTTTCCATGTCCTGTTTGGAACAGTGCAGTCTGGTGTTACAGGCACATAGACAGTGACAGCAATGTATTCTCCTATCCATTTACAAAATGTGAAATATTAGGATGCAGTGTAGCTAAGACTATATCTTAATGTATGGTTTTACATACATGTACTGTATGATTTTTATATCACAACTAATCCATATATTTTTCTTTATTTTTCAGCGATAACCTCCTGTAAGTATTAGAATGTTCTGTTCAGTTATTAAATATGTAAGAGCTTTTTGGCTTTTGTAATAGATATCAGCGTGCAGCATAATTTTACAGTGAATTCAATTTACTCTATTATTCTTCCTGTTAGGGAACTTTCACACGAGCGTAGGCTAGGTCTACACGACGACATTTGTTGCGCAACATTTTGTCGCACCAATGTCGCACGACAATTTTTATAATGATAGTCTATGGTGTCGCACTGCGACATGCGACATGCTGCCACTGCGACGCGACAGTCACAAAAAAATCCAGTGCAACAAAATGTCACGCGACAAATGTTGCAGTGTAGTTGTGCCCTATCTGTCGGCCAATTTATTGTTGAGCGACACATGTCGTCGTGTAGACCTATCCTTAAATTTTTCCGGTATTGAATTCCGTCACAGGGGCTCAATACTGAAAAAAAAGCTTCAGTTTTATCCTAATGCATTCTGAATGCAGAGCAATCCGTTCAGTATGCATCAGGATGTCTTCAGTTCAGTCCCTCTTACGGTATTTGGCCGGAGAAAATACCGCTCTGGCTAAAATTCCGGAACACTTGCCGGGATGCATTAATTTCCATTGAAATGTATTAATGCCGGATCCGGTAACAAGTGTTCTGGAGAACTGGATCCGGATCTGGTATGCGCATGCGATGACCTTTAAGAATGGGGAAAAAATAAATGCCGGATCTGTTTTTCCGGATGACACCGGAGAGACGGATCCCGTATTTTAATGCATTTGTCAGCTGGATTCCCATCCGGATCCGGAAACAAATGCAATCCGTTTGCATACAGAACTGCTTGCCGGGATCCTTTAACCCAAGTGTGAAAGTACCCTGAGTTAGATCAGATCCCTAGAGAACCCTGATGACTTATTATTTGTTCACATTATATTTGTGCCTTTCACCAGAGATCTACAGTACAAATTTGCTTCTATTTTAAAAAATGCATCCAAAAAATATATATTATATGCAATTAGCATCGGTCTGACAAATCTTTCTTTTTAAAAGGGGTAGAGAACATATTTGGTACTGCCAGGGAATTCCATTACTTAAAAAAAAAAAAAAAACACATGACATGTTTTTTGTGGTTTCCAGTTGTTTTGAAAGGTGTAGAAGCCCACAAAATAAAGTCAAATGTATGCCAACAGGCAGGGCCAGGACGAGGTATTTCGGTGCCCTAGGCATAGCAAGCTAATTGTGAACACCCTCCCCGAATCAATTAAAAGTGACATTACTTATTAATAAATACTTTAAAACACATTTAAGGGTACTTTCACACTTCTGTTGTGAGGATCAGGCAGGCAGTTCCATTGCCGGAACTGCCTGCCGGATCAGGAAATCCGTATGCAAACGGATATCATTTGTAGACGGATCCGGATGCAGATCCGTCTGACAAATGCATTGAAATTCCAGATCCGTCTCTTCGGTGTCATCCGAAAAAACAAATCCGGTATTCATTTTTTTTGCATTTTTAAAGGTCTGCGGATGCGCAAACCGGGAAACCTTATCCGTTTTGCCGGAACACTAGGTACCGCATCCAGCATTAATACATTTCAATGGAAATTAATGCCGGATCCGGAGTTCCAGCAAGTGTTTCGGAATTTTGGCCGGAGAAATTTATACAGACCACAGATAAGCCCCCATTTTCAGAAATAATAGTGCTATACAGATCCCCCATAGTAATAATTCTTCCAGACTGCCCTCATTAGTAATAGTGCTCCCAATAGTGATAATGCTCCCCAAGAGTTCCCCGATTAGCAATGCCCTCCATAATGTGACCAATAATAATAATGCCCCTACAGTGCCCCAGTAGTAATAATGCCACTAGTGCCCACAATATTTATAATGATCTTCCTGCAGTTTCCCCTGTAGATCTAATGCACCCTTGCAGTTATAACTCCACTGTAGTGCCCCCTGTATCATAATACCCTCTGTAGTGCCTATATATATAGCTCCTCCCAATAGTTTTAGTATATAATGCTCCTCTGCCCCTGTACCCTGTAATTAGTGCCAGTACATAATAATCCTCTGTCCCCCTAGTGCCAGTATATATATAATATCCCTCCATAGTACCAGTATATAATGTTTCTCCATCTCTGTACAGCCAGTATATAATTCTCCCCCAGTGCCATTATATAATTCTCCCCCAGTGCCAGTATATGATGCTCCCCTCGTGCCAGTATATAATGCTCACCCCAGTGGCAGTATACAATGCTTCTTCCAGTGCCAGTATATACAGTAATTCTCCCCCCAGTGCCAGTATAGAATGGTCCCCCCCCAGTGCCTTGGTACCCCTAGTGCCAGAAGGGGCTGGCTGGCAAATTTTAGCCTGGGCGGGAAGCAAAAAGCATTGGCCTATTTGTAGCGGCTCTCCCTTAACCTGTTTAACTCCGCCTACCATATAAAGACGGTATAGGTAAATGGGCTTTAAATCATTAAAAGGCAGCAGCTGGTTGTGTTTTTATGTTGGGATCGCACATGTGAAATCCCAGTTATAGTATATGACTGAGTTTGTGGCAATAGCTTGAGCATTAGAAGGACAAGCTTTACCAACTCCTGAGCTGAATAGACTCAATTGACTATAATACAGTCTGCTGTATGCTGCTACAGGATGCTGCTTCGTGCATGCAGAGCATTTTTGTCCGATCTTTTTGACAATATCTGTGACAGTGGCCCGAACGCAGATGTGAATGGATAGTATTAGATCAGAGTGTAGCATCAGCTGCATGTTTACTGCACATATACAGAGAAAGAACAAAGATCACTACACACATACAGCACCAGAACCAAGCTTATTCGTCAAATACAGCACCAGAACCAAGTTGACTTGATGAATACAGCACTAGAACCTCTCTCAAAACACAAAAACAGCATCAGAACCATGATCACTAGACAAATACAGCACCAGAACCAAGTTCACTACATAAATATGGCACCAGAACCACGTCCACTACATAAATACAGCACCAGAACCATGTGCTGTAAATATATACACCATCAGATTTTAAAAGTTCAATACAGATAACATTTGAGTAGTCGGGTCAGCCCTTGCCATATAAGCTTGTACAGTGTAAAATTACAGCTCTCAGTATGGCCTGAACAGTAGTAAAGATATGCTGGGAGTTGTTGTTTCACAAAACAGCATGCTACCACCCATCATCAGCTGTATATTATCCAGGTGACTACAGCACTCATCATACATAGTCAGTAGCAGAATAATAATTTCCATTCAGTGACGTACAGGTGAAGTCTCTTCCTTTTATATGTGGCTCCTTTGTGTATTGCACCTCTTACGGTACATGTGCCCCTTTTATGTATATTACCTCTTACATGTGCCCCCTTTATATATATCACTAGTGATGGACGAACATCGACCGGGACGATTTGCGAATGAGATCAAATGTTCACTTGAATGGCAGATGAACCTGAAAAACCTTCAGGTCATATTTGCAGCCACCAAATACTTACTAGAAGAGCACAAATAGTCTCACAACATGGACAGTGACATACTAGAGGGGATCAATGAAAACATTCCCACAAAAAATATGTATTTTAATCAGGGGCCATTTTTATGCGTTTTAAAGGGAAATTCTCAAAAATGTGCCCTGCTGTAGCCTAAAAAATGTTTCTTTTAGGCCACAAGAGTACGGGCCATAAAAATTAGGCATTCACCGTACAGAAAAGAACAAGTGATTATGTGGCTGGAGGTACATTAGGCAGTCACCGTATAAAATTTTTACTGTTGGCCAGTTGGATTACAGGCCCAAAAAATTATGCATTCACCGTACAGAAAAGATCAAGTGATTATGTGGCTGGAGGTATATTAGACGATCATTGGATATCAATTTTACTGCAGGCCAGTGGAGTACAGGCCCAAACATTAGGAATTCACCGTACAGAAAATAACAAGTGATTATGTGGCTGGACGTACATTAGGCGGTCACCGTATAAAATATTTACTGTTGGCCAGTTGGATTACAGGCCCAAAAAATTATGCATTCACCGTACAGAAAAGATCAAGTGATTATGTGGCTGGAGGTATATTAGACGGTCATTGGATATCAATTTTACTGCAGGCCAGTGGAGTACAGGCCCAAACATTAGGAATTCACCGTACAGAAAAGAAAAAGTGATTATGTGGCTGGAGGTACATTAGGCGGTAGTGATCGGCGAACATCAGCCGGGACGGTTCGCGCAAACACGATCAAATGTTCGCAAACTGCAAGTTCGTTTACTTTACTTTAATGGCAGGCGAACCTGAAAAACCTTCAGCTCATATTTGCAGCCACCAAATACTTAGTAGAAGTGTACAAATGGTCCCACAACATGGACAGTGACATACTAGAGGGGGATCAATGACAAAAATTCCCACAAAAAAATATGTATTTTAATCAGGGGCCATTTTTATGCGTTTTAAAGGGAAATTCTCTGAAATGTGCCCTGTTGGAGCCTAGAAAATGTTTTTTTTAGGCCACAGAAGTACGGGCCTTAAAGATTAGGCATTCACCTCACAAAAGAAATTGTGATTATGTGACTCGAGGTACATTAAGCGGTTACTGAATAACAATTTTACAATAGCCCACTTTTCTTTTTTTTTTTTTTACTTTTTTGGGGGGGCAACTGGTATATCACACCAGTAGAAATTATTGGTTCCAATAGTGTTTGTCACTCTGAGTAGATGCGGTAATGCAGCAAAACCGCAAACAAATGCTGCACTACCTAAATGCACTATATAGAAACCCCTCAGTATGTCACACCTATCGATAGCACACCTATACCAGTCCTTAAAAGGACTTTTGTGGCCCTATTAGCTAGCGTTTGGTGTCCCTAACAGTCTGTCACTGCTCCACACAGCAACCTCTCCCTACACTGGCAAAACACAGAATGTAAAATGGCTGCCAGATCGGGTTCATTTATATGGTGGGGTGTGTGTCCATGTGCGGAGACGTCTCAATTAGCTGTCCTGTCCCACCTAATGGATGTGTCATGTGTCAAAGTTCTGCACAATGCAAAAGAATATGGCGCTGGCGGACATCGTCATATGTTCGCCTGTTCGGCGAACCACAAACGAGCGAAGTTCACCGCCGCCGGGCAAACTGCAAGGCCATCTCTATATATCACCTCTTATACATGCCACTTATATGTGCCCGCTTTATGTATAGTACCTCTTATACGTGTCCTCTTTATGTATAGTGCCTCTTATGTGTGCCCCCTTTATGTATAGTGCTTCTTATATGTGCTCCCTTTATGTATAGTACCTCTTGTATGTGCCACCTTTATGGATAGCACCTCTTATATGTGCCCCTTTTATGTATAGTGCCTCTTTGCTGTTTCCCTGAATACAGTGTACACATACAATACTGTCAAGAATAAAAGTTAGAGAGGGCTCACCTACTGGTCAAGAATGGTATGGGTGCTCCTACAAAAGGATTCACCCAATCCTTTAAAGATTATTAAACAAAGTATATAGAATAGTAGGGCACACCACCACTTGGTTTCACAAGGAGAGTTAATATAACAATATATTTATTAGTTATGACATACAATACTATCTATTCCGACATGCTAAAATACATAGCTAAAACTATTATCTTAAAATACATAAAACACTTCGATTACAGTAATATAATATAATATATTAGTATATTAAATATTAAATTCTCTGTATTTGACCAGAGTTTCAGAGTCTTTTATATTGAAATGATATCGTCTCTCCAAAGAGTTAATTAACTCAATTAATTTCCCAACAGATGAAGTTTAAATAATGAAAATTGATCCAGTGATCGGATACACTTTTTCAAATAGTCACTTGTATCTTCTGTAGCTACTTCACATACTCGGCATAATGCTGTTACAGTATCGCTGCCTATTTGCAAAAGTAAACCGGAGTTATTTTACTCACTGTTTTTGGCTGGAGTAGTGCCGGTTTTGTTACAACACTCTTGGCGTCCCACGTGTGATGGAGTTCTTTGCAGGCTGTGGTGTAGTGCGATTATAATTTCCACCAGGCTTGTGAAGGTCTTTTGTGTGGAATTCGGGATCCTCGGTGGTCGTGTATGGCTGTACTGTCCTGGAGATCGCCTGGTAGTATCCTCTTACTGCGCTGTTAGTTTGTATCACTCAGAGTTTACTCTCACCAGAAAGGAATCTCGCCAAAGGAAAACAGATATCCAGCTTTTCTTTAAAAACGAATATTCACCGATCCCTCTTCTTTTTCTTTTCTTTAAGCGCTTTTAATCTTCCAATCCAGTGCTTTATTTAATAGATTAATTACCTTACGAGGTTCGGAGTGGGCTACGACTCCTTCTTCAGTGGTTGAATTTCCCATGAAAATAACCAGTTTTTATACACCTGAACAGGTGCGGTCTAAATTAATTGGCTTGTGTTGTGTATAGGAAGTGACGTGAACTCCTTTTCGATCCCACGATGAAGAGACATATATATTATTTAAAAAACATTATTTCTCAGGTTAAAAATATATTAAATCAACATATAAATAGATATAAATATATCACCTCATATTAACGGTATATAATACATAAAATTGGTCTAAAATAGGTCTAAAAATAAATATATAAAACAGTCGGGACCACATTTTTGTACATTGTGAATAAAATCTACAATATAAAATATGTAAATCCCCATATTTCATACTCTTGGTAGCATGGAGCAAGGATAGAGAGTTGAACTAGAAACGCATCGCTTGCTAGGCGGTAATCCTGTGATTTTTATGTAGTGCGGTTTAAACCGTCATATCGCGTTTTTACTATAGTTCAGTTCTCCACTCATATTACTACTGGGTATGTGGAATCCCGCATTTAAATCATGCAATCATGCACTACTTTTAGTTCTATGTCCTGAATAAATGTATAAAATCATTATCACGGCTGATGACTATATTGTTAAAAGGTAGTGTATGGTCAACAGTTGTACTAAAAAAAAATTTCAAACAGTTTTACTTTTCTCTGGACAGAATATATAAAATATACGAATAAATAATCAAATAAATAATCACATATAGTATCTTGCTGAGAGATATTTTCAGCTTGGTGGTGGAATATTGAATTTTTTATTTTTTTCATTTTTTTTCTCAAACAGTTTTTTCTATATAATAGTCTTTTCTGAAAGATATATTCAATTTAGAGGGAGGAGTATTTACAGGAGTATTTAAAGGAGGAGTAAGGAGAGGGGGCCATCAACCGAGGGAGGACCCGGAGAGTCTTAATAACTCACTCGGTCTCTCCTCGGTGAAGGACCCCCTCCCCTATAGTGACAAATCATAGGAACACATATATTTCAATCTCGGCATTTAATCCTGCTGGTAACAGGGTATTGAAGTCGAAGATATGTCTTGACTCAATCCTCGACATTCTTTTAATGTGATTTCCACCCCTCCAGTCTGTTTCTACTTTTTCGAGTGCCGAAAAGATAAGTCCCTTTAGGTTCTGATTGTGTGTGGTTTTAAAATGATTTGACAAGGTATGTTTCTCGTAACCCTTCCTTATATTCGAGATATGTTCGGCTATACGAACTTTAAGTTGTCTTTTGGTTCTCCCTACGTATTGTCTTTTGCAGGGACATTGTATGATATAAATAACACTATTAGAATTACATGGAAGAAAATCTTTAATCGTGTGTTGATGAGTACTTGTTGTGGACTTTACTGTAGATGTCTTTTTAGGAAACGTAGTATTTTTACAACCCATACATTTTCCACATCGGAAAAAACATGTGGTGTTTGTCCATTTTTGGATGGATGGATCTACTATATTTTTATTCGTTTTTGGGATTGTTGGTGCCACCATAAGTGCTAAATTCGGTGCTTTAGTGAAAGTGACCTGTGGAAAATGTGGAACTAGGTGACCTATTATTTTATCTATTTATAAAGTGCCAATGCTTATTGATTATATATCTCACTTTTTTGTGGTGAGTGTTGAAAGGTAAAATAATCCTTGTGTTATCATCTTTCTGTTCTTTTTTAGTCTTTATATCAAAAAAAGACTTTCGGTCCAATTGTCTAACCGTGTTTAATGCTGTCTCCAAAATTTCTGCAGGGTATTGTTTTTCGGAAAATAGATTTTTCATAATTAATGCCTCTTCCTCAAAATCTATTTTGGAACAGTTTCTCCTAATTCGTCTGAACTGTCCTGTTGGTATGTTTAGGAGCCATTGAGGCAGATGACAGCTATTATACAAGATATAACTATTCTTTGAGGTTGGCTTCCGATATGTATTGCAAACTAATTTTGTCTATTCTATTTTAATTTGCAGGTCCAGGAATTCCACCATCGTTTGGCTGGTCTTTCCTGCAAACCGTAAGCTACAATCGTTTTTATTGATATCTACCAAGAATTTATCCAGTGATTCCTGATCATTCTTCCATATGAAGAGGACCTCATCGATGTACCTCTTCCAGAGCACCAGGTCTGTCCCCAGCTTGGGATCAATAATCTTTTGTTCCCAATTCGCCATAAATAAATTGGCGTAGCTGGGGGCAAACCTGGTGCCCATCGCAGTGCCACATATCTGCAGATATATATCTGAATTAAACCAAAAATAGTTATGATCCAGAATATATTGTGTAACTGTCTGCAGATACTCAATCTGTTCTATAGGTAATTGGCTGTTTTGTTGTAGTTGTTGGCCCATAGCTTCTATCCCCTGTTTATGGTTTATTACTGTGTATAGGGACTGTACGTCTAATGTCCCTATAATCCATTCGGGGTTATACTGCAATTTCTCTACCATTTGTATTATGGAAGTTGTATCTTTTATATAGGACTTAATTATTTTAACTACCGGCTGTAACTGTTTATCTATATAATGTGATAGATTCGCTGTAAGCGAGTCTATACCGGAGATTATTGGTCGTCCTGGCGGGTTAATGGGGTCTTTATGCAATTTGGGAATGCAGTAGAATACTGGCAATCTACATTGACTGTTAGTAATGTAATGATATCTTGTTGAGATAGAATGCCCAATCTCTGGCCTTCTTCACATAGGTTTATCAATTGTTTATGGAACTCTGTAGTGGGATCAATGCGTAAACGTTTATACGTAGTTGCATCAGACAATTGTCTGATACACTCTTTATTGTAGTTATCTGTATCCCACACTACTATAGCTCCACCCTTGTCCGCTGGCCGTATTATTATTTTGTGATCTTTTTGTAACTGTTTTATTGCCTGCATCTCTGCTTTTGATAGATTATTCTCTCTATTATTGCTTGTTTTTATTTTCCTAATATCGAATTCAACTGCTTGTCTAAAAGCTATCATTTCCTCACTGATCTCTTGACATGGATATTTTACCGATTTACTTTTTACATCTGTGTGTACATATTTTCTTCCCTCTATTGGGTTCGCTCCGCTTATTATTGGATTCTTAATGAAATATTTCTTTAGGCATAGTTTCCTAATATATTTTTCTATGCCTATTAGTGTATCAAATTAATTTAATTGATTAGAGGGTGCAAATTTAAGACCTTTATTTAATAATTTTATCTGTGAGGGAGTGAGAGTGATCGTGCTCAAATTTACAATTGCATCTAAATTCTCTAGTTGTAGTGATTGTTGTATTTTCTTCTGTTTGAGTCCTCTGCGTAATTTCCTTTTTCGTGTCTTTGTGGTTTGTATTGGTGTCTTTGTGTGTTCTGGGGCTCCTCTTATCGTGTTCGTGATTGTGGTGTCTTGTATTGTTGGTGTGTTTTGTGGTAATATTGATCCCGACTGATATCCCTGTGTCTTAGGTTGTATCGGTGTGTTGGGGACTCTATTTGTGTTGGATGTGACTGGGGTGATCGTCTTGGTGTTTTCTGCTATGATCTTACTTTGTGATGGGGTGGGGTTTGATCTAAAAAATGGTTCTCTGTGAATATTTCATATCTATTGGAGGTTGGTATCCTGAAATCCCCTTGATCTTCATTATGTACTGTCTCTGTTTCTATAGTTGGCTTTATATATTGGCTATTAGTCTTTTTTTGTATTTGTTTTTTCAGTTCCTTTTTTGCATTTCGAATTTTCTTACTTTTTTTAGAGATTATATTATATTCAATTTTATCTATATTTTTACAAATCCTTTCTTGCCATAATTTGTACTCCTCATTTTTGGGTAGATTTATCATAGTTACTTTTAGTTCTTCTATCTGGAATGTCAATTGCTCCAAAATCTGGGATCTCCTTTTTATGACCATTTCCATTAATGCAATGGATTGTGTCCGCAGGAAATTATGCCATTCTTTTTCAAAATCAATATTATACAAATCGTGTGCTGGGATTTTGGTCAGTAGCAATCCAGTTGGTATTATCCCTTGTATAATGTATTGTCTAAGGGCTCTAATCTCCCAATGTTGTTTTAACTGTTTTTGCAGTAAAGTTTCCAATTCTCTGAAAATATCCGCCATAGATTTTTCGTTGGGCAAGCTCGTTTGCCCTTCCTCATCTTTTTCAAACGTGAAAGCTTCCACCTTCAATCGTTTGTTCTCCATGTGGCTCCAAATGTCCATTCTTTGACAAGAGGGAGCTCACTCTCAATGGGTGATAATATAAAATCAAGAATAAAAGTTAGAGAGGGCTCACCTACTGGTCAAGAATGGTATGGGTGCTCCTACAAAAGGATTCACCCAATCCTCTAAAGATTATTAAACAAAGTATATAGAATAGTAGGGCACACCACCACTTGGTTTCACAAGGAGAGTTAATATAACGATATATTTATTAGTTGTGACATACAATACTATCTATTCCGACATGCTAAAATACATAGCTAAAACTATTATCTTAAAATACATAAAACACTACGATTACAGTAATATAATATAATATATTAGTATATTAAATAATTCTCTGTATTTGACCAGAGTTTCAGAGTCTTTTATATTGAAATGATATCGTCTCTCCAAAGAGTTAATTAACTCAATTAATTTCCCAACAGATGAAGTTTAAATAATGAAAATTGATCCAGTGATCGGATACACTTTTTCAAATAGTCACTTGTATCTTCTGTAGCTACTTCACATACTCGGCATAATGCTGTTACAGTATCGCTGCCTATTTGCAAAAGTAAATCTGAGTTATTTTACTCACTGTTTTTGGCTGGAGTAGTGCCGGTTTTGTTACAACACTCTTGGCGTCCCACGTGTGATGGAGTTCTTTGCAGGCTGTGGTATAGTGCGATTATAATTTCCACCAGGCTTGTGAAGGTCTTTTGTGTGGAATTCGGGATCCTCGGTGGTCGTGTATGGCTGTACTGTCCTGGAGATCGCCTGGTAGTATCCTCTTACTGCTCTGTTAGTTTGTATCACGCAGAGTTTACTCTCACCAGAAAGGAATCTCGCCAAAGTAAAACAGATATCCAGCTTTTCTTTAAAAACGAATATTCACCGATCCCTCTTCTTTTTCTTTTCTTTAAGCGCTTTTAATCTTCCAATCCTGTGCTTTATTTAATGGGATTAATTACCATACGCGTTTCGGAGTGGGCTGCGACTCCTTCTTCAGTGGTTGAATTTCCCATGAAAATGACCAGTTTTTATACACCTGAACAGGTGCGGTCTAAATTAATTGGCTTGTGTTGTGTATAGGAAGTGACGTGAACTCCTTTTCGATCCCACGATGAAGAGACATATATATTATTTAAAAAACATTATTTCTCAGGTTAAAAATATATTAAATCAACATATAAATAGATATAAATATATCACCTCATATTAACAGTATATAATACATAAAATTGGTCTAAAAATAGGTCTAAAAATAAATATATAAAACAGTCGGGACCACATTTTTGTACATTGTGAATAAAATCTACAATATAAAATATGTAAATTCCCATATTTCATACTCTTGGTAGCATGGAGCAAGGATAGAGAACTGAACTAGAAATGCATCGCTTGCTAGGCGGTAATCCTGCGATTTTTATGTAGTGCGGTTTAAACCGTCATATCGCGTTTTTACTATAGTTCAGTTCTCCACTCGTATTACTACTGGGTATGTGGTATCCCGCATTTAAATCACGCAATCATGTGCTACTTTTAGTTCTATGTCCTGAATAAATGTATAAAATCATTATCACGGCTGATGACTATATTGTTAAAAGGTAGTGTATGGTCAACAGTTGTACTAAAAAATTATTTCAAACAGTTTTTCTTTTCTCTGGTTAGAATATATAAAATATACAAATAAATAATCAAATAAATAATCGCATATAGTATCTTCCTGAGAGATATATTCAGCTTGGTGGTGGAATATTTAATTTTACATTTTTTCTTTTTTTTACCTTTATTTCTCAAACAGTTTTTTTCTAGAAAATAGTCTTTTCTGAAAGATATATTCAATTTAGATGGAGGAGTATTTACAGGAGTATTTAAATACTCCTGTAAATACTCCTTCATCTAAATTGAATACATCTTTCAGAAAAGACTATTTTCTAGAAAAAACTGTTTGAGAAAAAAAAGGAAATTTTATTTTTTTTAAATTAAATATTCCACCACCAAGCTGAATATATCTCTCAGGAAGATACTATATGCGATTATTTATTTGATTATTTATTCGTATATTTTATATATTCTGTCCAGAGAAAAGTAAAACTGTTTGAAATAATTTTTTAGTACAACTGTTGACCATACACTACCTTTTAACAATATAGTCATCAGCCGTGATAATGATTTTATACATTTATTCAAGACATAAAACTAAAAGTAGCGCATGATTGCATGATTTAAATGCAGGATACCACATACCCAGTAGTAATACGAGTGGAGAACTGAACTATAGTAAAAACGCAATATGACGGTATAATCCGCTCTACATAAATATTGCAGGATTACCGCCTAGCAAGCGATGCATTTCTAGTTCAGCTCTCTATCCTTGCTCCATGCTACCAAGAGTATGAAATATGGGGATTTACATATTATATATTGTAGATTTTATTCACAATGTACAAAAATGTGGTCCCGACTGTTTTATATATTTATTTTTAGACCTATTTTTAGACCAATTTTTATGTATTATATACTGTTAATATGAGGTGATATATTTATGTCTATTTATATGTTGATTTAATATATTTTTAACCTGAGAAATAATGTTTTTTAAATAATATATATGTCTCTTCATCGTGGGATCGAAAAGGAGTTCACATCACTTCCTATACACAACACAAGCCAATTAATTTAGACCACACCTGTTCCGGTGTATAAAAACTGGTCATTTTCATGGGAAATTCAACCACTGAAGAAGGAGTCACAGCCCACTCCGAAACACGTATGGTAATTAATCCCATGAAATAAAGCACAGGATTGGAAGATTAAAAGCGCTTAAAGAAAAGAAAAAGAAGAGGGATCGGTGAATATTCGTTTTTAAAGAAAAGCTGGATATCTGTTTTCCTTTGGCGAGATTCCTTTCTGGTGAGAGTAAACTCTGCGTGATACAAACTAACAGCGCAGTAAAGAGGACACTACCAGGCGATCTCCAGGACAGTACAGCCATACACGACCACCGAGGATCCCGAATTCCACACAAAAGACCTACACAAGCCTGGTGGAAATTATAACCACACTACACCGCCGCCTGCAAAGAACTCCATCACACGTGGGACGCCAAGAGTGTTGTAACAAAACCGGCACTACTCCAGCCAAAAACAGTGAGTAAAATAACTCTGGTTTACTTTTGCAAATAGGCAGCGATACTGTAACAGCATTATGCCGAGTATGTGAAGTAGCTACAGAAGATACAAGTGACTATTTGAAAAAGTGTATCCGATCACTGGATCAATTTTCATTATTTAAACTTCATCTGTTGGGAAATTAATTGAGTTAATTAACTCTTTGGAGAGACGATATCATTTCAATATAAAAGACTCTGAAACTCTGGTCAAATACAGAGAATTATTTAATATTTAATATACTAATATATTATATTACTGTAATCGAAGTGTTTTATGTATTTTAAGATAATAGTTTTAGCTATGTATTTTAGCATGTCGGAATAGATAGTATTATATGTCACAACTAATAAATATATCGTTATATTAACTCTCCTTGTGAAACCAAGTGGTGGTGTGCACTACTATTCTACAGGGTGGGCCATTTATATGGATACACCTTAATAAAATGGGAATGGTTGGTGATATTAACTTCCTGTTTGTGGCACATTAGTATATGTGAGGGGGGAAACTTTTCAAGATGGGTGGTGACCATGGTGGCCATTTTGAAGTCGGCCATTTTGAATCCAACTTTTGTTTTTTCAATAGGAAGAGGGTAATTTGACACATCAAACTTATTGGGAATTTCACAAGAAAAACAATGATGTGCTTGGTTTTAACGTAACTTTATTCTTTCATGAGTTATTTACAAGTTTCTGACCACTTACAAAATAAGTTCAATGTGCTGCCCATTGTGTTGGATTGTCAATGCAACCCTTTTCTCCCACTCTTCACACACTGATAGCAACACCGCAGGAGAAATGCTAGCACAGGCTTCCAGTATCCGTTGTTTCAGGTGCTGCACATCTCGTATCTTCACAGCATAGACAATTGCCTTCAGATGATACGAGATGTGCAGCACCTGAAACTACGGATACTGGAAGCCTGTGCTAGCATTTCTCCTGCGGTGTTGCTATCAGTGTGTGAAGAGTGGGAGAAAAGGGTTGCATTCACAATCCAACACAATGGGCAGCACATTGAACACATTTTGTAAGTGGTCAGAAACTTGTAAATAACTCATGAAAGAATAAAGTTACGTTAAAACCAAGCACATCATTGTTTTTCTTGTGAAATTCCCAATAAGTTTGATGTGTCAAATGACCCTCTTCCTATTGAAAAAACAAAAGTTGGATTCAAAATGGCCGACTTCAAAATGGCCGCCATGGTCACCACCCATCTTGAAAAGTTTCCCCCTCACATATACTAATGTGCCACAAACAGGAAGTTAATATCACCAACCATTCCCATTTTATTAAGGTGTATCCATATAAATGGCCCACCCTGTATATACTTTGTTTAATAATCTTTAGAGGATTGGGTGAATCCTTTTGTAGGAGCACCCATACCATTCTTGACCAGTAGGTGAGCCCTCTCTAACTTTTATTCTTGATTTTATATTATCACCCATTGAGAGTGAGCTCCCTCTTGTCAAAGAATGGACATTTGGAGCCACGATTGAAGGTGGAAGCTTTCACGCTTGAAAAAGATGAGGAAGGGCAAACGAGCTTGCACAACGAAAAATCTATGGCGGATATTTTCAGAGAATTGGAAACTTTACTGCAAAAACAGTTAAAACCACGTTGGGAGATTAGAGCCCTTAGACAATACATTATATAAGGGATAATACCAACTGGATTGCTACTGACCACAATCCCAGCACACGATTTGTATAATATTGATTTTGAAAAAGAATGGGCTGATTTCCTGCGGACACAATCCATTGTATTAATGGAAATGGTCATAAAAAGGAGATCCCAGATTTTGGAGTAATTGACAATCCAGATAGAAGAACTAAAAGTAACTATGATAAATCTACCCAAAAATGAGGAGTACAAATTATGGCAAGAAAGGATTTGTAAAAATATAGATAAAATTGAATATGATATAATCTCTAAAATAAGTAAGAAAATTCGAAATGCAAAAAAGGAACCGAAAAAACAAATACAAAAAAAGACTAATAGCCAATATATAAAGCCAACTATAGAAACGGAGACAGTACATAATGAAGATCAAGGGGATTTCAGGATACCAACCTCCAATAGATATGAAATATTCACAGAGAACCATTTTTTAGATCAAACCCCACCCCATCACAAAGTAAGATCACGGCAGAAAACACCAAGACGATCACAACAGTCACATCCAACACAAATAGAGTTCCCAACACACCGATACAACCTAAGACACAGGGATATCAGTCGGGATCAATATCACCACAAAACACACCAACAATACAAGACACCACAATCACGAACACGATACGAGGAGCCCCAGAACACACAAAGACACCAATACAAACCACAAAGACACGAAAAAGGAAATTACGCAGAGGACTCAAACAGAAGAAAATACAACAATCACTACAACTAGAGAATTTAGATGCAATTGTAAATTTGAGCACGATCACTCTCACTCCCTCACAGATAAAATTATTAAATAAAGGTCTTAAATTTGCACCCTCTAATCAATTAAATTAATTTGATACACTAATAGGCATAGAAAAATATATTAGGAAACTATGCCTAAAGAAATATTTCATTAAGAATCCAATAATATGCGGAGCGAACCCAATAGAGGGAAGAAAATATGTACACACAGATGTAAAAAGTAAATCGGTAAAATATCCACGTCAAGAGATCAGTGAGGAAATGATAGCTTTTAGACAAGCAGTTGAATTCGATATTAGGAAAATAAAAACAAGCAATAATAGAGAGAATAATCTATCAAAAGCAGAGATGCAGGCAATAAAACAGTTACAAAAAGATCACAAAATAATAATATGGCCAGCGGACAAGGGTGGAGCTATAGTAGTGTGGGATACAGATAACTACAAGAAAGAGTGTATCAGACAATTGTCTGATGCAACTACGTATAAACGTTTACGCATTCCATAAACAATTGATAAACCTATGTGAAGAAGGCCAGAGATTGGGCATTCTATCTCAACAAGAATATCATTACATTACTAACAGTCAATGTAGATTGCCAGTATTCTACTGCATTCCCAAACTGCATAAAGACCCCATTAAGCCGCCAGGACGACCAATAATCTCCGGTATAGACTCGCTTACAGCGAATCTATCACATTATATGGATAAACAGTTACAGCCGGTAGTTAAAATAATTAAGTCCTATATAAAAGATACAACTTCCATAATACAAACGGTAGAGAAATTGCAGTATAACCCCGAATGGATTATAGGGACATTAGACGTACAGTCCCTATACACAGTAATAAACCATAAACAGGGGATAGAAGCTATGGGCCAACAACTACAACAAAACAGCCAATTACCTATAGAACAGATTGAGTATCTGCAGACAGTTACACAATATATTCTGGATCATAACTATTTTTGGTTTAATTCAGATATATATCTGCAGATATGTGGCACTGCGATGGGCACCAGGTTTGCCCCCAGCTACGCCAATTTATTTATGGCGAATTGGGAACAAAAGATTATTGATCCCAAGCTGGGGACAGACCTGGTGCTCTGGAAGAGGTACATCGATGATGTCCTCTTCATATGGAAGAATGATCAGGAATCACTGGATAAATTCTTGGAAGATATCAATAAAAACGATTGTAACTTACGGTTTGCAGGAAAGACCAGCCAAACGATGGTGGAATTCCTGGACCTGCAAATTAAAATAGAAGAGACAAAATTAGTTTGCAATACATATTGGAAGCCATACTCAAAGAATAGTTATATCTTGCATAATAGCTGTCATCTGCCTTAATGGCTCCTAAGCATACCAACAGGACAGTTCAGACGAATTAGGAGAAACTGTTCCAAAAGAGAGGATTTTGAGGAAGAGGCATTAATTATGAAAAATCTATTTTCCGAAAAACAATACCCTGCAGAAATTTTGGAGACAGCATTAAACACGGTTAGACAATTGGACCGAAAGTCTTTTTTTGATATAAAAACTAAAAAAGAACAGAAAGATGATAACACAAGGATTATTTTACCTTTCAACACTCACCACAAAAAAGTGAGATATATAATCAATAAGCATTGTCACTTTATAAACAAAGATAAAATAATAGGTCACCTAGTTCCACATTTTCCACAGGTCACTTTCACTAAAGCACCGAATTTAGCACTTATGGTGGCACCAACAATCCCAAAAACGAATAAAAATATAGTAGATCCATCCATACAAAAATGGACAAACACCACAGGTTTTTTTCCGATGTGGAAAATATATGGGTTGTAAAAATACTACGTTTCCTAAAAAGACATCTATAGTAAAGTCCACAACAAGTACTCATCAACACACGATTAAAGATTTTCTTCCATGTAATTCTAATAGTGTTATTTATATCATACAATGTCCCTGCAAAAGACAATACGTAGGGAGAACCAAAAGACAACTTAAAGTTCGTATAGCCGAACATATCTCGAATATAAGGAAGGGTTACGAGAAACATACCTTGTCAAATCATTTTAAAACCACACACAATCAGAACCCAAAGGGACTTATCTTTTCAGCACTCGAAAAAGTAGAAACAGACTGCAGGGGTGGAAATCACATTAAAAGAATGTCGAGGATTGAGTCAAGACATATCTTCGACTTCAATACCCTGTTACCAGCAGGATTAAATGCCGAGATTGAAATATATGTGTTCCTATGATTTGTCACTATAGGGGAGGGGGTCCTTCACCGAGGAGGGACCCGTGAGTTATTAAGACACTCCGGGTCCTCCCTCGGTGGATGGCCCCTCTCCTTACTCCTCCTTTAAATGCTCCTGTAAATACTCCTCCATTTAAATTAAATTTTCTAGAAAAAACTGTTTGAGAAAAAAAATGAAAAGAATGAAAAAAATAAAAAATTAAATATTCCACCACCAAGCTGAATATATCTCTCAGGAAGATACTATATGCGATTATTTATTTGATTATTTATTTGTATATTTTATATATTCTGTCCAGAGAAAAGTAAAACTGTTTGAAATAATTTTTTAGTACAACTGTTGACCATACACTACCTTTTAACAATATAGTCATCAGCCGTGATAATGATTTTATACATTTATCCAGGACATAGAACTAAAAGTAGCGCATGATTGCATGATTTAAATGCGGGATTCCACATACCCAGTAGTAATATGAGTGGAGAACTGATCTATAGTAAAAACGCAATATGACGGTTTAAACTGCACTACATAAAAATCACAGGATTACCGCCTAGCAAGCGATGCGTTTCTAGTTCAGCTCTCTATCCTTGCTCCATGCTACCAAGAGTATGAAATATGGGGATTTACATATTTTATATTGTAGATTTTATTCACAATGTACAAAAATGTGGTCCCGACTGTTTTATATATTTATTTTTAGACCTATTTTTAGACCAATTTTATGTATTATATACTGTTAATATGAGGTGATATATTTATGTCTATTTATATGTTGATTTAATATATTTTTAACCTGAGAAATAATGCTTTTTAAATAATATATATGTCTCTTCATCGTGGGATCGAAAAGGAGCGCACGTCACTTCCTATACACAGCACAAGCCAATTAATTTAGACCGCACCTGTTCAGGTGTATAAAAACTGGTCATTTTCATGGGAAATTCAACCACTAAAGAAGCAGTCGCAGCCCACTCCGAAACGCGTATGGTAATTAATCCCATTAAATATAGCACAGGATTGGAAGATTAAAAGCGCTTGAAGAAAAGAAAAAGAAGAGGGATCGGTGAATATTCGTTTTTAAAGAAAGCTGGATATCTGTTTTCCTTTGGCGAGATTCCTTTCTGGTGAGAGTAAACTCTGCGTGATACAAACTAACAGCGCAGTAAGAATATACTTCCAGGCGATCTCCAGGACAGTACAGCCATACACGACCACCGAGGATCCCGAATTCCACACAAAAGACCTTCACAAGCCTGGTGGAAATTATAACCGCACTATACCGCAGCCTGCAAAGAACTCCATCACACGTGGGACGCCACGAGTGATGTAACAAAACCGGCACTACTCCATCCAAAAACAGTGAGTAAAATAACTCTGGTTTACTTTTGCAAATAGGCAGCGATACTGTAACAGCATTATGCCGAGTATGTGAAGTAGCTACAGAAGATACAAGTGACTATTTGAAAAAGTGTATCCGATCACTGGATCAATTTTCATTATTTAAACTTCATCTGTTGAGAAATTGAGTTAATTAACTCTTTGGAGAGACGATATCATTTCAATATAAAAGACTCTGAAACTCTGGTCAAATACAGAGAATTATTTCATATTTAATATACTAATATATTATATTATATTACTGTAATCAAAGTGTTTTATGTATTTTAAGGTAATAGTTTTAGCTATGTATTTTAGCATGTCGGAATAGATAGTATTGTATGTCATAACTAATAAATATATTGTTATATTAACTCTCCTTGTGAAACCAAGTGGTGGTGTGCCCTACTATTCTATATACATACAATACTGTATTATAATATTCGGTAGAAGCTAGAATGGAGTGGGTAAAAGAAGGTGGGACCTCACCGGTTACATGTTGCTGATGGTCATGTGGTAAGAGTATAATAGATGCAGTGGGCATATACAGTATATACAGCAGTGTGCTGATATACATATGGGTTATGATTTATAAAGCAGTGTACTGATATTTGAAATACAAGGTGTAATTTATACAACATATATTTGTACATAGTGTATCTGTTATACCTCATACCTCACATACTGGATCGACACTCTGCTGTGTATACTATATATCTGTACCCATTGTACCCATTTTGCATCTATTTTACTTTTATAATACATGCAGTGTGCACAGATATATAGTATTGTATATACAGCGGTGGTCTGAAGCCTATGAGATTCAATGGCAGCAATGCCATGATAGCTTCTTATTGGTATTGTGGTGGCACCCTAGGCAGTCGCCTAACCTCGCCTACCTGTCGTCCCAGTCCTGCTATAAGGGTGCATTTCTAACATATATTTTCTCCCTAGATGTCTATAGGTACTACGGAGTAAACATCGTGGATCCTATTCCTTTTTCCAGCTGCATGCATCCGTAGCCATATGTGATGTGTCTTGCTATAAACTGAAGCTTCACACCTGACCATATGTTCAGGTGTCTTCATGATTCTGTCTTCCTTCTATATTGACATTTGTTTTTAGTGCAAATGAAGTTCAGTTGCAATTTGATACTTTCTAGTTTATATACCTTGGCACAAAAAAGGCAGTTTTCGTGAATTACAGTTGTCTGTGTTCCCTGATGCTGCTGCTCGTCAGCGCACTTGTTGGGTTTATTACCAATATTATTACTGTTATTTTCTTATTTTTTTTTATCTTTTTATCTTTTTTTTTGCAGATGCCAAAACGTGTCAAGATTGCAATAAATTTGCTAATTGTAAAAGTTTCACAAATTATGTAGCATGTAGTTGTCCAAATGGATTTGAAGGAGATGGTTTTAACTGCACAAAACAAGGGCTCTGTAGTTCCACAAACTGCTGCCCACAAGGCTATGCCTGGAACAAGGAAGAAAAAACCTGTTTGGATGTTGATGAATGTAAGGCAGGTCTAGATCAATGTGCCTCTAAAGCCTCCTGTACAAATTACAATGGAAACTACTTGTGCCAGTATAATGCATCGATTCAATGCCCTACGACAGCATGCAAAAGTACGGAAGACTGTGTTAAAATAAATGGAGTAATGCAATGTGTTGATCCTTGCACTTCATTCCAACAGCTGGATGGAGCCAACAGGCTGTACACTATTAACAGCACTGGGAGATTTCTCAGTGATCGATACAACTTTGGCTGGTTCAAATACAGTACTGGCTATAGAATGAAAGAGGGGCCTGTTGGTCCACTGAAATGTGGATCTCTTAATCCTTTTTCTCTTGGTGTTAGTCACGGAACAATTACACAAACAGTGCAGACAGTTCCTCTATGGGTTAACACAGAAAGTCCATACTTTGGACTAAACATACAGATGAAAGCCTGTCCTGGAGGACAATTTGCTTACAAGTTTTCTGGAAGCTTAGAGTATGTACAGTATGAGGTCTATTGCACAGGTATGTGATACTACAACGTATTTCTTATCATAAAAACTATATATTGCATGCACTGAAATAATTTTAAAAATAGCAACCAAGTTTCCAGACTAAAGGCCTATTTACATGGGCCGATGTATAAGGAAATGATCAGAAGCAAACTGTTACATGCAGCAATAATGGCTGCTGTGTGGGGTTGAACAATTGTTAATATGATCTTTCCCCCTCATACAGCTTCATTGCTTGTTGGCAGTACATCCCTGTTCACACAGGGCAATGCTGTGCCAACACCTGATGATTTTTTAGTGCTCCATAAACAATTAGATTTCTAAACACACTGGCAAATTGGTGGCACATATATATACGGCAATTATAGTGAACAAGCATTCATATGAACGATGGTCCCCAATACTGGCCTGATAATCTGCCCACGTAAATGGGCTCCAAGTAATCTGTAGTATGAAATCATTATACATACGGTATTTAAAATGTAATTGTTATTTTGGTTTAAAGAGTATTTAACAAACCTCTAACTGAGCATTGCTAAGGAGAGTCTGTCTTCAGTCTTCCGAATTCTACTGAGCACTAAAGACACCTTTGTAACAAGTCTGAAATGTAGGATGATGGGCAATGATAGTTAGGGCACATATACATAGTCCAGGACTAAGGAAATGATAAGAGGCAGGCTGGAAGTCTCATCTAGAGATAAGCGAATCGTAGCTGATAAAGTGGAATTCGATCCGAACTTCAGGAAAAATTTGATGCGCAACGAATCCGAATTTCCTCACGCTTCGGAGTAACGAATCACATTTTTCTTAAAATGGTGGCTACACGTGTTAGGACTAAGGACATGGGGCAAGGAACTCTGGGAAGGCGGGATCACCCAGATTGACATTGCCAATCAGCAGCAAGCAAGCCCTGTGATGTCACAGCCCTATAAATACAGTGGCCATCTTATAGTCAGACATTTTCCAGCATTCAGAGTGCAGGGACAGACGTGTGAACGCGCTAGGGACAGCAATTGGAAAAACCTGATTGTAGGAAAAAAGACAGAAAAAATGATTTATAAGTGCAGGGAAAGTATAGGGAGGAATCATTTCACAGCATCTTAGTGCAGGGAGAGACGTCAGAAGGCGCTAGGGACATTGATAGCAAAGCGATTTACAAGTGCAGGGAAAGATTATTTGGGGATCCAAATAGCCATTAGACAGCTCTGTCATTCCAGCAATTTGGGCTGCAAATGCTATGTTGAAAAGCCTTTAGTGGCTTATATCTTAGTATCTTTAGTATCTTATATCAGTGCTATAATAAAAATATATACGCACTGCACTGTTGCAGTTATTTCTGGTGAAAGCGTATAGGGAGTATTTTAGTACTACAAGAAAAATATTTTTATCAGGACGTGAATTGGGAACCCCTATCAGAGACGATGTTATCCAGAAGCCCATGGAGCTGGAACACATGTTGTAGGAAGAGGTTAGAGGTCTCCTGGGCAGTGGGGAGGTTAGAGGTTGGGATGAAGTGGGCCATACTGGTACAACGGTCTACCACCACAATGATTGTGGTACAAGATTGTGAAGAGGGTAACTCCACGATAAAGTCCATTGCAATATTCCTCCAAGGTGCCGATGGTATTGGCAAGGGTTGTAATAGGCCAACAGGTTGGGTAGTAGGATGCTTGTGGATTGCACAGATAGGACAGGTTTTTACGAAGGAGCATACATCCACTGCAAGGGAAGGCCATAAGAAGTGGCGTAGGACATACTCCTGAGTGTTACGCTGGTTCCTGTGGCCTGCTGTAGGGTGGTCGTGGCAGTGTTGCAGTACAGGTACCCATTGGGATGCAGGGACATAGATCCATTGGAGGTGGTAGCGCAGTCCTTGTTTGAGTGGTAGGTGGGCCTCCTTCTCTGGAACTGGTGAACTGGCCCATCTGATTCCCTCAATTAGGGAATGGCGGGTAGCTAGAAAGAAAGTCTCTGGCAGGAAAGTCTCTGGAGGCGCAGTCCCAGTCTCGGAGCAATGCAATCGGGATAGTGTGTCAGCCTTGCCGTTTTTGGACACAGGCCTGTAGGTGATCTGTAGAGGAAAGCGAGAGAAAAATAGGGCCCACCAGGCTGGTCGAGGTCTCAACCGCTTAGCGCTGCGGAGATATTCAAGATTTTGATGATCTGTTTAGACCACCACTGGATTCTCTCCTCCTTCAAGTAAATGCCGCCATTCTTCCAGGGCATTCTTGATGGCGAGTAGTTCCCATTCGCCGACGTCATAATTGCATTCAGCCCTGGTGAGTTTGTGGGAGTAAAAGGCCACGGGGTGTAATAATTGTTTCTCCCCTTGGCACTGGGGGGGGCAATGCTCCGACCGCCCCCTCGGAGGCGTCCGTCTCCAAATAGAATGGGTGAGCAGGGTCTGGTTGAGCCAAGACAGGAGCTTGACAGAACGCCTGGTGGGCCTCCAGGGTCCAGGTAAACGTGGTGTCGCTCTTGGTTAGTGCGGTGATGGGGGCACAGCTAGAGATGGCCCGAATAGTTCGCCGGCGAATAGTTCCCGGCGAACATAGCTTGTTCGCGTTCGCCGCGGCGGGCGAACATATGCGTTGTTCGGTCCGCCCCCTATACATCATCATTGAGTAAACTTTGACCCTGTACCTCACAGTCAGCAGACACATTCCAGCCAATCCGCAGCAGACCCTCCCTCCCAGATTCTCCCACCTCCTGGACAGCATCCATTTTAGATTCATTAGGAATCTGCATTCTCAGTGAGAGGAGTGACAGTGCTGCTGCTGCTGCTGATTCAATAGGGAAAGCATTAGCTAGGGCAGTGTTCTGTGTCCACAGACTCATCTGCTGTAAGGACAGCGTCCTGACAGCACCCCAAAAAGCCCTTTTCAGGGCTGGTACATCAGTCTGCTTTTTATTTTTATTTTTATTTATTTATATATATATATATATATATATATATATATTGCAGTTGCCTGCCCGTGTGTGAGAGGCTGCAGGCTCAGTCACAGACAGTACTGTGTGCACACCATTCATACAGGGTGTGACAGAAAATACCTCGCAGATAAAAAAAAATTCTATTTAATCTTTTTCTGTGATATAATCACAGTTGCAAGCCAGTGTGTGTCAGGCCCACACAGACTGTATTGTGGCCACTGGCTAGTGGCTAGGCCTCCACTCATACCGTTACAGGGTGTCACTCACTCACATTCACAAATACCTTGCAGATAAAAAAAAATTATATTTAATCTTTTTCTGTGATATAATCACAGTTGCTAGCCAGTGTGTGTCAGGCCCACACAGACTGTGTTGTGGCCACTGGCTAGGCCTCCACTTATATCGTTACAGGGTGTCACTCACTCAAATACCTTTCAGATAAAAAATAATTCTATTTAATATTTTTCTGTGATATAATCACAGTTGCTAGCCAGTGTGTGTCAGGCCCACACAGACTGTGTTGTGGCCACTGGCTAGGCCTCCACTTATATCGTTACAGGGTGTCACTCACTCAAATACCTTTCAGATAAAAAATAATTCTATTTAATATTTTTCTGTGATATAATCACATTTGCAAGCCCGTGTGTGTCAGGCCCACACAGACTGTATTGTGGCCACTGGCTAGTGGCTAGGCCACCACTCATACCTTTACAGGGTGTCACTCACTCATAAATACCAAGCAGATAAAAAAAAATTCTATTTAATCTTTTTCTGTGATATAATCACAGTTGCAAGCCAGTGTGTGTCAGGCCCACACAGACTGTACTGTGCCCACTGCCCACCACTTATATAGGGTGGCACAGTACCTTGTACGCATAGTAACACTTATCTAATAAAAAAATGGCAGGCAGACGCAGGCCACACCGCAGGGGCCGTCGTGGTTGTGGTGCTGTGATTTCCACTGGCCCTGTAATAATGCCCAGTGTTCAGAGGCCATGTACCCTGAACCCAAAAAATTCGGAGAAAATAGTTGACTGGCTTACACAGGACACCCAATCTTCAACAGCTTCCGCTAAGAACCTTGACGCACCATCCTCCTCCAGCTCAGCTTTGGTCACCTGCTCTCAAGTTACCACTCTCCCGCCCGCCGCCACCACCACCACAACCACCACAGCCACCACAGCCGCTTCACTTGATCCCTCAGAGGAGTTATTTACACATAATTTGGATGAAATTAGTGATGCGCAACCATTATTGCCAGAGGATGGAGATAACAGGGATATGTCTGAGTCAGGCAGCATTACACACATGGACGTACAGTGTGATGATGATGATGATGTTGTACGCGCTGCTGGGTCCTTTGCTGAGGTGTCAGATACAAGTGAAGTGGTTGATGATGACGATGTGTCCGTGGATGCCACGTGGGTGCCTGCTCGAAGAGAAGAAGAAGAGGGGGAAAGTTCAGAAGGGGAGACAGAGAGAAGGAGGGGACGAGTTGGAAGCAAGGGGAGGTCGTCGCAAGGAGCTAGTGGCACAGTCAGACAGCATGTATCGGCACCCGGGGTCAGCCAGACAGCACGCCAATCAACACATGCTGTTGCCACCACCAGAATGCCGTCATTGCAAAGCTCAGCAGTGTGGCATTTTTTTTGTGTGTCTGCCTCTGACAACAGCGATGCCATTTGCAACCTGTGCCAAATGAAACTGAGTCGTGGGAAATCCAACACCCACCTAGGTGGCTCTGCAGCGGAGTTGGTGACACCGCCACGACTTGCAGGCAGGCCTACTGCCACCTCCTCTACTCCTCCTACTCCATCCTCTTCCATAACCTCCTCGGCTGAGTCCTCTTCTGCTGCGGCGTCTGGCTGCACATCAACTGAATCCCCTCAGCTCCCCAGGGGCTATTCCACATCCCGGATACGACAGTGTCACGCTGTCTTGGGGTTGACTTGCCTGAAAGCAGAGAGCCACACCGGACCAGCACTCCTGTCCGCCCTGAACGCACAGGTGGATCAGTGGCTGACCCCGCACCAACTGGAGATCGGCAAAGTGGTGTGTGACAATGGAAGCAATTAGTTGGCGGCATTGAATTTGGGCAAGTTGTCACATGTGCCGTGCATGGCACATGTATTGAATCTTATCGTACAATGCTTTGTGTCTAAGTACCCAGGCTTACAGGACGTCCTCAAGCAGGCCAGGATGGTGTGTGGCCATTTCAGGCGTTCCTACACGGCCATGGCGCACTTTTCAGACATTCAGCGCCGAAACAACATGCCAGTCAGGCGCTTGATTTGCGACAGCCCGACACGTTGGAATTCAACACTCCGAATGTTCGACCGCCTGCTCCAACAAGAAAAAGCCGCCAACGAGTATTTGTATGACCGGGGTGCTAGGACAGCCTCTGCGGAGCTGGGAATTTTTTTGCCACTTTACTGGAAGCTCATGCGCAATGCCTGTAGACTCATGCGTCCTTTTGAGGAGGTGACAAACCTAGTCAGTCACACTGAAGGCACCATCAGCGACCTCATCCCATTTGTTTTCTTCCTGGAGCGTGCTGGATCAGGCTGTAGATGAGCGTGAAGAGGAAGAGTTGTGGTCACCATCACCACCAGAAACAGCCTTGTCATCATCGCTTGCCAGACCTGCGGCAACGCTGCAAGAGGAGTATGAGGAAGAGGAGTCAGAGGAGGAATGTGGCTTTGAGGAGGAGGAAGACCAACCACAGCAGGCATCCCAGGGTGCTCGTTGTTGTCACCTATCTGGGACCCGTGGTGTTGTACGTGGCTGGGGTGAAGAACAGACCGTCAATGACATCAGTGAGGACGAGGAACGGGAAATGAGTAGCTCGGCATCCAACCTTGTGCAAATGGGGTCTTTCATGCTGTTATGTCTGTTGAGGGACCCTCGTATAAAAAGGATGAAGGAGAACGACCTGTACTGGGTGGCCACGCTACTAGACCCCCGGTATAAGCAGAAAGTGGCGCAAATGTTACCAAATTACCGAAAGTCAGAAAGGATGCAGCAGTTCAAAACAAAACTAAAAAATATGCTTTACACAGCTTATAAGGGGGATGTCACAGCACAACGGGAATCTAACAGGGGAAGAGGTGAAAGTAATCCTCCTCCTACCACGACCACAGCGGCAAGGACAGGACGCTTTACAGATGTGTTGTTGATAGAGGACATGCAGAGCTTTTTCAGTCCTACACATCGCCACAGCCCTTCGGGATCCAGCCTTAGAGAACGACTCAACCGACAGGTAGCAGACTACCTCGCCTTAACTGCAGATATCGACACTCTGAGGAGCGATGAACCCCTTGACTACTGGGTGATTACTGGGTGTGCAGGCTTGACCTGTGGCCTGAGCTATCCCAGTTTGCGATAGAACTTCTGGCCTTCCCTGCTTCAAGTGTCAGAAAGGACCTTCAGTGCAGCAGGAGGCATTGTCACTGACAAAAGAAGTCGCCTCGGTCAAAAAAGTGTTGATTACCTCACCTTCATTAAGATGAATGAGGCATGGATCCTGAAGGTACTGACAGTGGGGGATACGTTTGACTAACAAAAGGCCTGATGACATGCCTTGGCCTCAAAATGGTCCCCATGCTGCTGTATTTAATGTCTGGATACCGGATGACTGTCGTGAATTCTCCGCCACCAACTAGGGTTCAAGCCGCAATGTTTTAGTCACCTTTCTGCCTTGAAAACATCAATTTTTCCGGCCGCTGCTACAACAGCGGCTGCAACAATAACATTATTTTTCAGGCATGTTTACATGCCTAATTTTTCTGGCCACTGTGGCTGCAAAAACGAAACAAAAAAAAAAAGGCACATACAAGTGTCAATTCCCCTTCATGATCGTTACCTTGTTGTGGTGAAGGGGCTTGCGTATGAAGCGATCATCACCTCTTTGAGTGTGTTGGCAATGTTGCCACACCCCAGATGATAAGGCCGTTGCTTCATTATAATCAGACCAAAAGCGATCGGCTGGATAATTTTTCATAGAAAAAACATAAATTTATATATTTTTTTTAAGTTGTATGGGTGGGTTTTTAATACATAAAATAAAAAAATCATAATAAAGTCTCTTAATAGTTTATTAGAAATAATGCAGACAATTTAAATAATCCCCATCAATTCCAATACAAAGCAAGCACAAAGCTCAGAACTAAATTATTGCAGGATGTCGTAATGGTTCGTTAATTCGACAATGGTTAATCAATTCGACACACGTCCCCGGATAGGGGACGTAACAGGGATTAAACTGTTAGGAATAGTACTAGTTAAGACACCACTCATATAGGGTGTCAGAGCACATTGCTCTGTGCACGCGCAGTACCCCAACTTGGGAGTAAGAGGACCGACCAAGCTGCTTTTTCCATCTCCTGGTTCCTAAAATCAATTCAGTTTGGTGTATCAGAGTTTGGTCTGGCACTGTGAAGGCAGTCGAAGGTACCCGGCCTAAATTTTTTTTCACAAAAGGCAATCCCACCCTGATATGGGATGTAACAGGGATTAAAATGATGAGAATAGTACTACAGAAAATAGCACTCATATTGGGTGTGACAGTAAATTGCACGGCGCAGACAAAGTGACCGTGGCGTGGATTCAAACAAAGGGGAGGGAGCCAGCGTTTTTTTAACCATCTCCCTGTTTGAAAAATCTATTCAATTCACCTTTCGGGGACCCTTGGTGTTGTACGTGGCTGGGTGGAGGAAGAAACCTTCAATGACATTGACGGGACATGGCTAGCTTGGTATCCAAACTTGTGCAAATGGGAAGTTTACGGTTGGGCAAATGGACTGTTTGCGGTTGTTTGCGGTCCATTAAAAGGGGAGTTTGGTCTGTCAATGTCTGTGAAGCGGGCGTAACCCTTACACTACCTGATCGATACAACATCATACCTGATCGTATACACACACTGGATGTTTTAAACAACGTTGTTCAAAAAAAAATTGGATTGTTAGGTGATTTATGCCCTTTATGGATTAAAATCCAACTCTGTGTCAACTATGTAATTTTCCATGGGAGTTTTGCCATGGATCCCCCTCCGGCATGCCACAGTCCAGGTGTTAGTCCCCTTGAAACAACTTTTCCATCACTACTGTGGCTAGAAAGAGTCCCTGTGGGTTTTAAAATTCGCCTGCCTATTGAAGTCTATGGCGGTTTGCCCGTTCGCGAACATTTGCAGAAATTCGCGTTCGCCGTTCGCGAACGGAAATTTTTATGTTCGCGACATCTCTAGGCACAGATGGCTGAAATTCCCCGGATGAACCGTCTATAGAAATTGGCAAAGCCAATGAATTGTTGAGTCATCCGACGGTTACGGGGGAGAGGCCACTCCAGGACAGCCTGGATCTTCTTAGGGTCCATCTCCACCCGTCCTGGGGATAGAATGTAGCCAAGGAACTTGAAGGACGTTGCTTCAAAGGTGCTTTTTTCCAGTTTCCCGTAGAACTGGTGTCTCCGGAGGTGGCGGAGGACCGACTTAACGTGTTTTTCGTGTTGCGGCAATGGCTGGGAGAAGATGAGGATGTCGTCTAGAGTCGAGAAGGTCACGTAACACGTCCATGATGAAGTTCTGAAACGTGGCTGGGGCATTTCAAAGTCCAAAGGGCATCACGAGATAACAGGGAACAATGGAGAAGGCACGAAGTCCCAAGTGACCTTTGCGGAGTGGTGGTCGCCGATACGAAGGAGCAAGGGATGGGATTCCATAGCGATAGGACCGGTTTGGAGGGTGATGCCATCCACCATGTGCAGCTGGGATGGATTACTCTTCAGGCGCAATGGAATTCCCAACTGCAGGGCCAGGTCCTTGTCCATGAAACAGCTGCTGGCACCCGAGTCGATAATGGCAAAGAGGTTAATGCCATTCTTGTCGAACTGTAGAAAAACAGGGATGGTAAGGTGAGATGACTGGTTGTACCTTGGCGGGGTGACACAAGGTGGAGATATGTCTGGCCTACCTGCCGGAGGTTTGGTAGGGCAGTCCTTCAAGAAGTGGCCTGGCTTGGCGCATTATAGGCACATACGCAGTGCCCGTCATCTGATCTTTTTCACCACAGAAAGAGGGCCACGAACAACCCCAATCTGCATGGGTTCTTCTGGGGTGAAGTCTCTGATTGTGGGGGCAGGAACTGGCATCGGGAGAGGCAGGGGGTCCGGTCGTCGTACCCGTGGGTGTTGTGTAAGTTGCCTCTCCTGACGCCTCTCGTGGAACCGTCGGTCCAGGTGGGTGACCTGGTGCATCAGGGCCTCTAGGGTATCGGGTACTCCGACGCAGGCAAGTTCGTCCTTCAAGGGCTCCGACAGTTTGATCCGGAACTAGTCTATGAGAGCGATCTCGTTTAGTCTGGTATCCGGGGCGATCTCACGGACCTCGGTAATATAGTCCTCCACCGGATGTTTGCCTTGGCGGAGATTGCACAGAGTACTCCTGGTGGTGTAGGCCTGTAGCGGATCATCATATAGCCTCTGCATGGCAGTGACAAAGGACTCCCAAGTAGAGAGAACCGGGTCATCGGCCTGAAGTAACTGGTGTGCCCAGGTCTGGGGAGGCCCTGAAAGTAGAAAGATAGCCATGTGTATGGGCTGGGAAACCTCCTCCAGCAAGGTCCACAGAAGAGGACTAAATGAAGCGGCTGGGACTTCTATGGATCTGCCAGGCTGGTGGGAGGTTCGTACCCTATGGCGTACCCTCCGACCCGGGGAAAGATGACGTCCCCGTCTTCCTGACACCACTTCACCACTATGTCATAGGTCCACTTTGTGGACTTCTCATGCTGTTCCCACCTTTCCCCACTTCATGACTGGTCCACTATTTTGGCTTTCGGCCTGGCTGACATCATCATTTATTTGACACTTCTGATCTGATCGGGTCCTGTCTGTGTAGCTACTTTAAGGCCTGTATGGTCCCATCAGAATTGGCTTATAAATTAGTAGCCAAAAGCAGGAGTGGGTAGAAAACACAGAAGACATGAAAATATTCGGTTAACGTGTCATCTCTGTTTTATATCCACTCCTGTTTTTTTTGGCATTAGCAATACTGATGGATTACTGAGCAAATGCTGACCGATGGAAGGCAAATGCTCAACAGACAGGATCAATTTTTTGAGGGGTTACTGTTGTGACGGAACAGAGGAAAAGCCAAAATAATCAGTGACGTCAACGCAAACTTACTGCTGACACCTTCTCAACTCTGTCAGGAGGGGGGGTTCTACTTTTATAAGCGTTTAATAGAACAGGTTCTGTAGACATCTATGTGGAATCAGCAGGTGGCGGTGTAAAAGGAGTGCGCTTCTTCTTGATGCTAACAACTACCTGTAAGGCTGAGTTGATACTTGAGATATTTGGTCAGTTTTGGCCCTGTGACTGCCCAAATAAGTGAAGTATGCAGTGATTCTAAGAGCGACACCTGTCATGTGCTTGTCATACTGACTCACATTATTGTTTCACTACCACAGCAGACTCCGTATGCATGTTACTGCAAGGCACAATGTTCTACACCCCTTATAAAAACTCTCTACAGCCCGGAAACAGCCGTTAACGCTATTCGCCGCAAATAAATTCGGATCAAAGCAAATTTTTCCCAAAAATTCCGCGAACCGGCTGAATCCAATTTTTTTAAAATTTGCTTATCTCTAGTCTCTTCATGTGTTATATGCAGGCATCTTCAGCGCTCAGTAAAATGCTGAAGACTGATGCCAGAATGTCCTTAGCAACACTCAGTTACAGTTTTGCTAAGAAGAATCTTTACACCCCATTTTCTAGAACAATGAAACATTCCCTAATCAAGTTTATTACAAAAATGTTTAGCATCCCTGTCCCTACACTATATTAAAAATAATCTAAAACAATAGTTACACTTTACAGCTTTTTTCATATGAATGTCATTATAGCTTTCATTTTTCCAGAAGGCATGAAGAATATGAGGTATCTGTTAGGAGGACCCAGAGACCTATAGTATAATGAATCCCTCAGGTTTCTATTTATTATTGAATAGAGTAGCACAGCCATCAAGTGGCATCTGAAACCTGATAGAAACCATGTATGTGAACTGAGCTTCAATATAATTACTGTGATATTTAACCTCCTCCCAAACGCCTAACGCAGGGATGCGTCCTGCGGGCGGTCGGTTTGTTCCTCCTTGACGCATCAGCGCGTCATGTCGCGAGATCGGAAGGTAAACGAGCTGATCTACAGCCTGCCAGCGGCGATCATTCGCTGGCAGGCTGTAGATGCGATTTTTTTAACCCCTGAAAGGTATATCAGATGCTGTTTTGTTAACAGCGTCTGATATACAGTACAGACCAAAAGTTTGGACACACCTTCTCATTCAAAGAGTTTTCTTTATTTTCATGACTATGAAAATTGTAGATTCACACTGAAGGCATCAAAACTATGAATTAACACATGTGGAATTATATACATAACAAACAAGTGTGAAACAACTGAAAATATGTCATATTCTAGGTTCTTCAAAGTAGCCACCTTTTGCTTTGATTACTGCTTTGCACTGTCTTGGCATTCTCTTGATGAGCTTCAAGAGGTAGTCCCCTGAAATGGTTTTCACTTCACAGGTGTGCCCTGTCAGGTTTAATAAGTGGGATTTATTGCCTTATAAATGGGGTTGGGATCATCAGTTGCGTTGAGGAGAAGTCAGGTGGATACACAGCTGATAGTCCTACTGAATAGACTTAGAATTTGTATTATGGCAAGAAAAAAGCAGCTAAGTAAAGAAAAACGAGTGGCCATCATTACTTTAAGAAATAAAGGTCAGTCAGTCAGCCGAAAAATTGGGAAAACTTTGAAAGTAAGGGCTATTTGACCATGAAGGAGAGTGATGGGTTGCTGCACCAGATGACCTGGCCTCCACAGTCACCGGACCTGAACCCAATCGAGATGGTTTGGGGTGAGCTGGACCGCAGAGTGAAGGCAAAAGGGCCAACAAGTGCTAAGCATCTCTGGGAACTCCTTCAAGACTGTTGGAAGACCATTTCAGGGGACTACCTCTTGAAGCTCATCAAGAGAATGCCAAGAGTGTGCAAAGCAGTAATCAAAGCAAAAGGTGGCTACTTTGAAGAACGTAGAATATGACATATTTTCAGTTGTTTCACACTTGTTTGTTATGTATATAATTCCACATGTGTTAATTCATAGTTTTGATGCCTTCATAGTCATGAAAATAAAGAAAACTCTTTGAATGAGGAGGTGTGTCTAAACTTTTGGTCTGTACTGTACCTGCTACCTGGTCCTCTGGTGGTCCCTTTTGCTTGGATCGACCACCAGAGGACACAGGCAGCTCTGTAAGTAGCACCAATCACCACACTACACAACACCCCCCCTGTCACTTATTAACCCCTTATTAACCCCTGATCACCCCATATAGACTCCCTGATCACCCCCTGTCATTGATCACCCCACTGTAAGGCTCCATTCAGACGTCCGTATGTGTTTTGCGGATCCGCAAAACACGGACACCGGCAATGTGCTTTCCGCATTTTGCGGATCCGCACATTGCCAGAACTATATAGAAAATGCCTTTTCTTGTCCGCAATTGCGGACAATAATAGGACATGTTCTATAGGCTCTACAAAAAATGCAGTGTTCGCCCAATCAGGCCTGATCTTGTGCGCACACTTGCGTTCAGTCCGCCCCACCGCAGTGACAGAATTTATTTTCTTTCTGATAACTGCAAAAACACAGTAAAATCACTGCGGCGCTATAAAGATCACTTTTGAGGGGCATGGCGAGTGCAAAAACACAGTAAAATCACTGCGGCGCTATAAAGATCACTTTTGAGGGGCATGGCGAGTTCATAGAAGATTAGATTTTTTTGGCACAAGTTAGCGGAAATTGATTTTTTTTGTTGTTTTTTTTGTTTTTTCTTACAAAGTCTCATATTCCACTAAGGCTACTTTCACACTTGCGTTCGGAGCGGATCCGTCTGGTATCTGCACAGACGGATCCGCTCCTATAATGCAAACGATAGTATATGTTCAGAACGGATCCGTCTGCATTATATTTCAGAAAAAAAACTAAGTCTAAAAGTTAGTCAGACGGATCCGTCCTGACTTTGCATTGAAAGTCAATGGGGGACAGATCCGTTTGAAATTGCACCATATTGTGTCAACTTCAAACGGATCCGTCCCCATTAACTTACATTGTAAGTCTGGACGGATCTGTTTGGCTCCGCTCAGCCAGGCGGACACCCGAACTCTGCAAGCTGCGTTCGAGTGTCCGCCTGCTGAGCAGAACGGAGGCCAAATGGTGCCATACTAATGCATTCTGAGTGGATCCGCATCCACTCAGAATGCATTGGGGCTGTACGGATCCGTTTAGGGCAGCTTGTGAAAGCCTTCAAACGGAACTCACAATTGGAACCCCGAACGCAAGTGTGAAAGTAGCCTAACTTGTGACAAAAAATAAAATCTTACATGAACTCACCATACCCCTCACGGAATCCAAATGCGTAAAAATTTTTAGACATTTATATTCCAGACTTCTTCTCACGCTTTAGGGCCCCTAAAATGCCAGGGCAGTATAAATACCCCACATGTGTATTTTAGGGGCCCTAAAGCGTGAGAAGTAGTTTGGAATCCAAATGCGTAAAAAATGCCCTGTGAAATCCTAAAAGTACTCATTGGAATTTGGGCCCCTTTGCGCACCTACTCTGCAAAAAATTATGTCACACATGTGGTATCGCCGTACTCAGGAAAAGTAGGGAAATGTGTTTTGGGGTGTATTTTTACATAAACCCATGCTGGGTGAGATAAATATCTCTGTAAATGACAACTTTTTAAACATTTTTATACAAAGTTGTCAATTTACAGAGATATTTCTCTCACCCAGCATGGGTATATGTAAAAATACACCCCAAAACACATTGCCCTACTTCTCCTGAGTACGGCGATACCACATGTGTGACACTTTTTTGCAGCCTAGGTGCGTAAAGGGGCCGAAAGTCCAACGAGTATCTTTAGGCTTTACAGGGTTGCTCACCATTTAGCCCTGCCCAAAATGCCAGAACAGTAAACAGACCCCACAAATGACCCCATTTTGTAAAGTAGACACCCCAAGGTATTCGCTGAGGGGCATAGTGAGTCCATGAAAGATTGAACTTTTTGTCACAAGTTAGCGGAAAGGGAGACTTTGTGAGAAAAAAATAAATAAAATCAATTTCCGCTAACTTGTGCCAAAAAAAAAACAACTTCTATGAACTCGCCATGCCCCTCACGGAATACCTTGGGGTGTCTTCTTTCCGAAATGGGGTCACATGTGGGGTATTTATACTGCCCTGGCATTTTAGGGGCCCTAAAGCGTGAGAAGAAGTCTGGAATCCAATGCCTAAAAATGCCCTCCTAAAAGATACTCATTGGAATTTTGGGCCCCTTTGCGCACCTAGGCTGCAAAAAAGTGTCACACATGTGGTATCGCCGTACTCAGGAGAAGTAGGGCAATGTGTTTTGGGGTGTATTTTTACATATACACATGGTGGATGAGAGAAATATCTCTGTAAAATGACAACTTTGTATAAAAAAATGGGAAAAGTTGACTTTTACAGAGATATTTATCTCACACAGTATGGGTATATGTAAAAATACACCCCAAAACACAATGCCCTACTTCTACTGAGTACGGCGATACCACATGTGTGACACTTTTTTGCAGCCTAGGTGCGCAAAGGGGCCCAAATTCCAATGAGTATCTTTACGATTTCACAGGGCATTTTTTACACATTTGGATTCCAAACTACTTCTCACGCTTTAGGTCCCCTAAAATGCCAGGGCAGTATAAATACCCCACAAGTGACCCCATTTTGGAAAGAAGACACCCCAAGGTATTTTGTGAGGGGCATGGCGAGTTCATGTAAAAAATTCTTGTCGACACTGGGGCGTGGCTTCGGCATGGCGGCGTGAAGACGTGAGTTAGGAGAGCTACGTGACCAGCCTCAGGAGAACCTACAAAGACCGCTTCCCTACCTGCCTTTTCTGGCCATGACTAAAGGGAGACGATCGAAGAGTCAGTCCACGGTCCCTCCTGAACAATCTATCGGCCGCTTCCTCTGCTCCAACCAACAAGGTGGCGGTGACTCACCCGCAATGGCCGCAGCTCCAGCGTCTCTGCGCCCAGCAGCGCAGCCGTTCTCAATGGCGCCAGCAGCGGAGCCTACCCGCACACAGGATCGGCACCTCGGCGGTGCAACTACTTATTACACGGCTCCTACCTTGATGAATCCGGATGCCTGTCCGAATCCTCCATGGCGCCAAGCTGCATCGCTCCAGCCAGATTTCGCAGGTACCGTCACTCAGGCTAATTTGGGGCCTACTGAAAATAAAGGCCTGCGGGCTGTTGCCGCCTCTCCTTGTGCGGCAGGTCGAAATACTACTGAGCATAGGCAGCCTCTGGAAAGGGACTCTGCTTTTATGAACTCCCCTGATACCAGATCCCCAAGGGGTTTTATGGGGGATAAGGTGCCACCCTCGGTATCCACTACGCACACTCAGGGTCACATGGGGCCCGTTCCAGCTTCCCAATCCCCCAGCCAGAGTATACCGGTCATCTTTTCTACGCTGACGCAGCATGCAGAAGAGCCACAGGGGTCCCCCTTACCCCCACCCTCCATTGACCGCACGCTGGCGGAACTATGGGAAATGATAAGGGCACTGCCGACGAAATCTGATCTGGAGGCACAGTTGGCCCGTATTGAGAACAAACAGGCTGAGGCCATACAAGCTGTCCGAGATGACGTCCATCAACTAGATGACCGCTTATCCTCGCTAGAAAATCGCTATGCAACTACTGCCTCTATGGTTCATTCCCACTCAGAGATACTATCTGCACATACTTCTCAAATGCAGGACTTCTCGCTACACCTCGACGATGTGGAAAATAGAGGCCGCCGGAATAATATTAAGCTCCGTAACATCCCAGAATTTATTCCCAATGACCAGCTATACTCCACCGTGGTCAGCATTTTTAACTCTGTCTTGGACAATCCTCCTCAAACCAAGATTGAGCTTGACAGAGTTCACAGAACCGCAGGACCCAGAAACCGTGATGTGGAGAGACCACGAGATGTCATATGTCGGGTTCATTTTTACACAGTCAAAGAACGTATCCTACGCAAATCTTGGGAAAAGAAGGAGCTCTACTTTGAAGACACACCGATTATTATCCTGCCTGATGTATCCCGTCTAACCTTATCGATGCGAAGAATGGTCAGGCCCCTGTTAGAAGCAATTAAAGACGCAGGAGCATCCTACCGCTGGGGTCATCCATTTCATATTATTGTCCGGTACCCTAACGGCCAATCAATGCAGGTCCGTTCTCCGGCTGACCTACAGGAACTGTTCAGATTCCTCGACGTTCGTCCCTTCACAGTTCCTGACTGGACATTGCCTCCTTTTCTACAAGGTCTGCCACAAGATCCGGATTTCCCGCAAAGAACGTCATCCACCTCCCCGAGGCGGGCATCTCCAGGCCGTTCCAGCTCTCTCCGCGACCACCTTTCCAGATCACAATACCAACCTCCACGACGCCTTCCTCCACCTCCTCGCTGATCCTCCGTTTTTGGCCTCTACTGCTGAGACTCTTTGTTTGTATTATTGAAGGTGGCTTGGTTGAGTCGTTCTCCATGTCTCTTCATTTGTCATGGATTCCTATGGTCTTAAGATAGTCTTAATATCTCCTCTCAAGTGCTTTTTGTCTTTCCCCTGTGCTAACTCCTTTCCCTCTCTCTTGGGAGCTCATACTCCTATCACTACCCTCCTCTATCCTCCCCAGTCAAAATGCCACAATCTAAGGGGAAGGGGTCTTTGAGATGCAATCGTGTTCATACTTTTTTGTTTCTGGTCACGGATGGCTTTCCGTGTGATATGTTTTCATTTTTCTTTAGAAGACGCCATCTGTTCCTCCTCCCCCACTAGGGCACTGTGAATTCCTGTCTTTGTAAACCCTACTAGACGGGATACTCGCAGTTACTTATACCTTGATAGGTGTTTGTCCCTCGACTGAGGGCTAGATTTCCACCTTCCCTCCCTCCCACTTTCCTCATCCCCTACCCTCGCCTCCTCCTATCCCGGCTGTCAGCACCCCTCACTCTCACTGAGATATTTTGTTTATATTTGCTCTCTGATTGTTGAAACATGTCTGATGTTTTATTGGTCTCCCTTAATGTACAGGGGTTGAACTTACCGTCTCCTCTGGAAGAAACGTGCACATGTAGCGTTCATCCAGGAAACGCATTTCCGTTCCTCGTCTACTCCGAAGCTCTCGGACAGGCGTTTTCCACATGCCTACCATAGCACTGATCCTGATACCAAGACGAAAGGGGTCTCTATTCTCATCTCCAACACTATCTCGTGGAACCTGATCGACTCTCGCACTGATGGGGCAGGCAGGTATCTATTCTTAAAGGGTAACTTAGCCGGTTATAAGGTTACATTGGCATCAGTCTATGCCGCCAACAATGGTCAGGTGTTTTTTTTATCTAAGACCCTCAGGGCCTTGGAGGAGTTCACGGAGGGTCTTTTGATTCTGGGAGGAGATTTTAATATTGTCCTGAATCCTCGCGTGGACTCCTCCAAGGGCCAAGTTTCCTTCCCTCTTTCTGCCATTACCAAACTCAAGGAACTCTTGTTTTCTCACCAACTTGCTGATGCCCGGCGTATCCTCTATCCAACATCCCGAGACTACACATTCTTTTCCCACCCCCACAACTCCTACTCCAGATTAGATTACTTCCTCCTGAACCATGCTAGCCTAGACCTTCTCTCCAAAGCAGAGATTGATCCTATTACCTTCTCTGACCACACTCTAGTCTCCATATCAATCTCCTTCCCGACCCACCAACCCAGAGCCTGGCACTGGCAGTTAAATGACTCACTTCTCCAAGACCTCGAGGTCATCTCTGAAGTCCGGAGAGACCTGACCGAGTATTTTGTGAATAATGTGACTCCCGATAGCGACCCCCTTACCATTTGGGAAGCCCATAAATGTTTTATCAGAGGCTCTTTTATTAAACTAGGGTCCCGTTTGAAAAAGGAAAGAGCAGCAAAGATATCTACTCTTCTATCGCGCATTCACGAGATAGAACAGCGGCATAAGCGGACTCTGGACTTGCAGCTGGGAGCGTAACTCACCCAGCTGAGAGATCAGGTTCGCTCTTTATGTCTTTCAAAAGCCAAAGCGACCTTAACTAAGTGCCGTAGGCATTACTACGAACATGGTAACAAACCAGGTAGAACCCTTGCACGGGCTTTGCAAAAGACCAAATTACGCTCCTTTGTCCCCCATGTGTCACTCACCTCTGGTAGAAAGACCTCTCTCCTGAAGGAAATAACAGAAGCATTCAGATCATATTATCACACCCTGTACAATCTAGACGACTCTCATCAATCCGTTAGCCCTGAATCCAAGCCCTCAGTGAAAGCTTATCTTGAATCTGCGGGCTTACCATCTCTCCCCTCAGAAGCGGTTTCTGATTTGGAGTCACCCATATCATTATCTGAGTTACAGGCAGCAATTAAAAACTCCCAAACTGGGAAGGCTCCTGGTCCGGACGGACTCGCGCTCTCCTACTATAAGCAGTTTAAGGACATTTTGCCTGATCATTTTATTGCTGCCTTTAACTCGTTAGATGGGGCCCGCACTCTTCCAAATGACACTCTTAGAGCTCACATCACAGTAGTCCCCAAGGAAGGGAAAGATCCCTCTCATTGCCAAAACTACCGTCCCATTTCCCTGATCAATGTAGATTTAAAGTTATTTTCTAAAATTCTTGCCACTCGCCTTCTACCACATTTCCAAAAACTAATCCATCTAGACCAAACAGGTTTTTTACCCCTTAGAGAAGCCCGTGATAGTACTACAAGAGCAATTAACATGATCTACCAAGCCGTCACTTCTAAGACCCCAACTTTATTCCTATCTACTGATGCCGAAAAGGCGTTCGATAGGGTTAATTGGGAATTTATGTTTGAAACCTTACGATGCGTGGGAATGGGGGACAAAATGATGGCTCGGATTACTAATCTTTACTCCAACCCCACGGCAGTGGTTAAGGTGAATGGCCAGTTTTCCATGCCTTTGTCCATTCGCAATGGAACAAGGCAGGGCTGTCCCCTTTCCCCTTTAATTTTCGTGATTTGTCTAGAGCCGCTTCTGTGTCATATAAGGGGGAACCTCGATATTTCAGGGCTACGGATTCATGAGACATCGCACAAGGTTGCAGCTTACGCTGATGATCTTCTGTTCTTTCTCACCAACCCCAGGGTTACCCTCCCAAACCTCTTGCAGGAACTAAAAATATATGCTTACCTCTCGAACTTCAAGATTAATTATCAAAAATCCGAAGCTTTAAACATAACTCTTCCCCCTTCCATGGTCCAATCTATTTCAGAGAACTTTCCATTTAAATGGGCTTGTTCATCTCTAAAATATCTAGGGATTTTACTGACCCCCACACTCTCGGAACTCTATCAGGTCAACTACCCGCCTCTTCTCCGGACTATAAAAACAGATCTAGACAGGTGGAATATTGGTACGTTCTCTTGGTTTGGAAGGATATCTATTTTTCAAATGAATGTCTGGCCAAAAATTCTATTTTTCTTCCAAGCCCTACCGATCCACATCCCCAGACTCTTTTTCCATACTCTTCTGAAAATGTTGACCCATTTCATATGGGCAGGTAAACCATCCAGGATAGCTAGGTCAATACTCTTCCGTCCCAAACTTGAGGGCGGTCTTGGGCTCCCGGACTTCCTCTCATACCATACGGCTTCACATCTTCTTAGGATAGTAGATTGGTGTCGTCACCAAGCCTATAAACAATGGGTTTCAGTTGAGCAATCCTTCCTGATTGCTCCATTGTCAGCCATTCCTTGGTTGTCCACCCAGACCCCATTGGAAGCACGCCTACACCCGACTATAGGCCCCTCCTTGAAAGCCTTTGCCAGCATTCAAAATCACCCGGGTATCTCTCCATCCCCCTCTCCTATGTTTCCTATTCTGGGCAATCCTCAATTCCCTCCAGGACTAGAGCGTGGTCCCTTTAGGGAATTAATAAGATGTAACAAATTTAGGGCACATCATCTGACTGCCTCAAACCAATGGATTACCCCCCAACAGATCTCAGAGTCATCTGGAACGTCTACTCTCAATCCATGGCAGTCTAGACAACTCACACATTTCATGTCTACACTCCCTCCTGCGACTACGTACGTTCGTGACAAGACGGACTTTGAGTTCATCTGCGAGCAGTCTGGAGTGACTAAACGTACCCTCTCTCGTGCATATGGCTTACTAATATCTCCCCCAGACCAACCTCCTCCCAACTTTGTCTCTCAATGGGAAGCTGACTTAGATATCACACTTTCTTCGGACCAACGGTTAAGACTATACACGTGCATTCACAAAACATCTATGGCCAGCAATATTCAAGAGTCGGGTTTCAAACTCATGTCCCGCTGGTATAGGGTCCCAACTAGACTTAACTCCATATTCCCATCTACCTCACCCCTATGCTGGCGATGTGGCTCTGAGAGAGGTACAATACTACATATATTCTGGTCTTGTCCCCTTCTATCGGCATTTTGGAACTCTGTATGGGGGATTACGTCTAAGTTCACTACATATACCCTCCCTAAGACACCTGCTTTTTTCCTGCTCCATTAGTGCGAGATTCCTCTGTCATCCTACAACAAGTCTGTGGTAAGGCACTTGGTAAATGCGGCAAGAGCTTGCATCCCATGCCTATGGAGGCAATCATCTGCTCCCTCCATATCAATGTGGATCAATAGAGTTCAGGAGATTATGAGAATGGAAGATCTCACTTCATCAATGAGACATACTGAAAAAAGTTTCACCAAGACCTGGAGTCACTGGTTGAATTTCTTTGACTCCGTTGAAGGTAAAACACTCCTAGCATCTGAGTGAGACTGTAGGTTCGTGTATGATGTCCCCCTTTCCCTTTTCCTTCCCTCCCCTTTTGTCCTTTCCTTCTCTGTCCCCTCCTTTCCTTGTCTACTTTATTTCACGACATTGGTTTTGGATTCAATTAGCTTTTTATTGATCCACATGTTATTGTGGTATTCCCGAGTAGGGCTTTATAATTTTTATGACTTGTCATTTGTCATTTATTGTACTCATGCTTTATTACTGAGTTGTATTCATTATCAGTCCCATTGTCCATCATGCTTTGGGTTGTTAAAAATTTAAAAATCTTAAATAAAGAATTTATAAAAAAATAAAAAAATAAATTCTTGTCACATTAAACTGCCACTCCGATCGGTAACCATGGCAACCAGGACCCTACTGCAGTCCTGGCTGCCATGGTTACTTAGCAATTTTAGAAGCATTATACTTACCTTCGCTGTCTGTGGCCGGCCGGACGCTCCTCCTACTGGTAAGTGAAAGGTCTGTGCGGCGCATTGCTTATAGCACAGACCTGTCACTTACCGATCGGAGTCCCAGCGATTAAACTGGGACTCCGATCGGAACTCTCCGCTGCCACCAATGATGGGGGGGGATTTAATTAGGAGGGGGGGAGAGGGGAGGCCGCACTGGCCACCAATAAATGTAATACAGGGGAGGGAGGGAGGGAGGGAGAGGGGACGCACTGGCCACCAATGAATATAATACTGGGAGGGAGGGGGGCCGCACTGGCCACCAATGAATGTAATACAGTGGAGGGAGGGGGGCCGCACTGAAAGTCAATGGGTCCGCAGAAAATCACGGAAAACGGAACAACAGACATGGATGCACACAACGGTCGTGTGCATGAGGCCTTTCCTGTATGTCAGTGAGTTTCCATATAAATAATAGATGGCATAATTCACTTCATGTGTTTTATTTATCAAAAACTTTAAATCACTCTAAATACATACATTGCACAAGTTGCAGTAATAAAGTGCAGTTCAATCTTAAATGTCCATCAATGACAATCAATAATCATTGGTAACCAGGAATTTCCAAACAGACAAATTTGTTTAGTCCATAGTCCACATGGATATAGTTGAACCCCTGGAGGTTTTGAAACTGGGTGATTGCACACTACCATGATTAACATATCTTTTGTCACCAGTTTTTTACTGCCAGGTTATCGTTGGCATGTGAATAGGGGCTGCACTAACTAAAACTTTTTTTTATGTTATCCCATAACAAAAAACCCTTTAACAAACATGACTTAACTACTTAACTGCTTATTTTCATTTTTGTATTTATTTCAGAACTGGCGACACCTATAACAACAACCATACCAACAACCAAATCTACTGCTGCCCCAACTGTTCCCAGAACTACACCCCGTCCTGAACCAGATACAGATCCCAGCACTACACTCCGTCCTAAACCAGATACAGATCCCAGCACTACACCCCGTCCTAAACCAGATACAGATCCCAGCACTACACTCCGTCCTAAACCAGATACAGATCCCAGCACTACACCCCGTCCTAAACCAGATACAGATCCCAGCACTACACCCCCTCCTGAACCAGATACAGATCCCAGCACTACACTCCGTCCTAAACCAGATACAGATCCCAGCACTACACCCCGTCCTGAACCAAGTACAGATCCCAGCACTACACCCCCTCCTGAACCAGGTACAGATCCCAGCACTACACCCCGTCCTGAACCAGATACAGATCCCAGCACTACACCCCCTCCTGAACCAGATACAGATCCCAGCACTACACCCCCTCCTGAACCAGGTACAGATCCCAGCACTACACCCCCTCCTGAACCAGATACAGATCCCAGCACTACACCCCCTCCTGAACCAGGTACAGATCCCAGCACTACACCCTGTCCTGAACCAGATACAGATCCCAGCACTACACCCCCTCCTAAACCAGATACAGATCCCAGCACTACACCCCCTCCTGAACCAGGTACAGATCCCAGCACTACACCCCCTCCTAAACCAGATACAGATCCCAGCACTACACCCCCTCCTGAACCAGATACAGCTCCCAGCACTACACCCCCTCCTGAACCAAGTACAGATCCCAGCACTACACCCCCTCCTGAACCAGATACAGATCCCAGCACTACACCCCCTCCTGAACCAGATACAGATCCCAGCACTACACCCCCTCCTAAACCAGATACAGATCCCAGTACTACACCCCCTCCTGAACCAGATACAGATCCCAGTACTACACCCCCTCCTGAACCAGATACAGATCCCAGCACTACACCCCCTCCTGAACCAGGTACAGATCCCAGCACTACACCCCCTCCTGAACCAGATACAGATCCCAGCACTACACCCCCTCCTAAACCAGATACAGATCCCAGCACTACACCCCCTCCTGAACCAGATACAGCTCCCAGCACTACACCCCCTCCTGAACCAAGTACAGATCCCAGCACTACACCCCCTCCTGAACCAGATACAGATCCCAGCACTACACCCCCTCCTGAACCAGATACAGATCCCAGCACTACACCCCCTCCTAAACCAGATACAGATCCCAGTACTACACCCCCTCCTGAACCAGATACAGATCCCAGTACTACACCCCCTCCTGAACCAGATACAGCTCCCAGCACTACACCCCCTCCTGAACCAGATACAGCTCCCAGCACTACACCCCCTCCGAAACCAGATACAGATCCCAGCACTACACCCCCTCCTGAACCAGATACAGATCCCAGCACTACACCCCCTCCTGGACCAGATACAGATCCCAGTACTACACCCCCTCCTGAACCAGATACAGATCCCAGCACGACACCCCCTCCTGGACCAGATACAGATCCCAGCACTACACCCCCTCCTGAACCAGATACAGATCCAAGCACAACACCCCCTCCTGGACCAGATACAGATCCCAGTACTACACCCCCTTCTGAACCAGATACAGATCCCAGTGGTACACCCTCTCTTGAACCAGATCCAAGCACTACACCCCCTGCTCAACCAGATACAGATACCAGCACTACATCCCCTCCTCAACCAGGAACACATCCCAGTGCTATTCCTACTGACTATATAAAACTAAAAATGTCTATCTTCAGTAACTCAATACTAAAAAGTGTCCTTTATAGTAGCTTGCATACGGGAGGACCTCTTTATGTAGTGCTTGAGCCTGAGGACACTGATAAAAGTAAAATCATTGTGTTTATTAATTCCATGTTTGAGAATAAGGACTCTCCAACTGAAGATTCACAGTTCTTCAAACAGTTTTTAGCAGATGAGTAAGTAGCCATAATATATTTTCTATCTATCTATCTATCTATCTATCTATCTATCTATCTATCTATCGTGCCAATTCACAAGAAAGGTAGTAGGGAGGAATCGGGCAACTATAGGCCAGTAAGTCTGACATCAATAGTGGGGAAATTAATGGAAACCATACTTAAGGAGAGGATTGTCGAACATCTAAAATCCCATGGATTGAAAGATGAAAAGCAGCATGGGTTTACTTCAGGGAGATCATGTCAAACTAATATTATTGATTTTTTTGATTGGGTGACTAAAATAATAGATGGCAGAGGTGCAGTAGACATCGCTTATCTAGACTTTAGTAAGGCTTTTGATACTGTCCCACATAGAAGGCTTATCAATAAATTGCAGTCTTTGTGCGTGGACTCCCATATTGTTGAATGGATTAGGCAGTGGTTGAGGGACAGACAACAGAGGGTTGTGGTCAATGGAGTATATTCAGACCATGGTCTTGTTACCAGTGGGGTACCTCAGGGATCTGTTCTGGGACCCATATTGTTTAATATCTTTATCAGCGAAATTGCAGAAGGCCTCGATGGTAAGGTGTGTATTTTTGCTGATGACACAAAGATTTGTAACAGGGTTGATGTTCCGTGAGGGATACACCAAATGAAAAAAGATTTAGGAAAACTAGAGGAATGGTAAAAAATCTGGCAACAAAAATTTAATGTTGATAAGTGCAAGATAATGCACCTGGGGCGTAAAAACCCAAGAGCAGAATATAAAATCAGTGATACAGTCCTAACCTCAGTATCTGAGGAAAGGGATTTAGGGGGTCATTATTTCAGAAGACTTAAAGGTAGGCAGACAATGTCATAGAGCAGTAGTGTTGATCACGAATATTCGAATTTCGAATTTTTATCGCAAATATAGGTAATTCGAAAATTCGCGAATATTTAGAATATAGTGATAGATATTCGTAATTTCGAATATTTGATTTTTTTTTTAATCAGTACACATGATCCCTCCCTGCTTCTAGCTTGTGGGCCAATGAGAAGGCTGCAGTATATTTGACTTTAGGAGTAGTGTTTGCGAATTTTCGCATTTTTATTGCGATTTTTTTCAACTTACAACTATTAGACAAAGAAGATTATAGCACTATATTAGCTAAATTGCTCTATATTCGTTTTTTCGAATCTTCGGAATATTCTAAAACAAGAATATATAGCAATATAGTGAATATTCGAAAAAAACAAATTTAGAGCAATTTAGCTAATATAGTGCTATAATCTTCTTTGTCTAATAGTTGTAATTTTTTTGTCATCTGAAGATCAGATTGGAAAAAAATTACAACTATAAAAAAAAAAGATTATAGCACTATATTAGCTAAATTGCTCTAAATTTGTTTTTTTTTTCGAATATTCACTATATTGCTATATATTCTTGTTTTAGAATATTACGAATATTCGAAAAAACGAAGTTGTAGCAATATAGCAAATATTCGAAAAAAAAAAATGAATATAGAGCAATTTAGCTAATATAGTGCTATAATCTTCTTTGTCTAATAGTTGTAAGTTGAAAAAAAATCTCAATAAAAATTTGCATTACTAAAATTCGCACAACGAAAATTCGCATATTACACGATCATTACCTTGCCGATTTTTCGAGTAAAAAAAATCGTAGAATATAACGAATATTCGAATTTGCGAATATTCGACGAATATTCTACAAAATATTCGCGAAATATCGCGAATTCGAATATGACCCCTGCCGCTCATCACTATAGAGCAGTAGGAAATGCTAGCAGAATGCTTGGGTGTATAGGGAGAGGCATTACCAGTAGAAAGAGGGAGGTGCTCATGCAGCTCTACAGAGCACTAGTGAGACCTCATTTGGAGTATTGTGCTCAGTACTGGAGACCATATCTCCAGAAGAATATTGATACTTTGGAGAGAGTTCAGAGAAGAGCTACTAAACTAGTACATGGATTGCAGGATAAAACTTACCAGATAAGATTAAAGGACCTTAACATGTATAGCTTGGAAGAAAGGCGAGACAGAGGGGATATGATAGAAACTTTTAAATACATAAAGGGAATCAACAAGGTAAAAGAGGAGATAATATTTACAAGAAGAAAAACTGCTACAAGAGGACATAGTTTTAAATTAGAGGGGCAAAGGTTTAAAAGTAATATCAGGAAGTATTACTTTACTGAGAGAGTAGTGGATGCATGGAATAGCCTTCCTGCAGAAGTGGTAGCTGCAAATACAGTGAAGGAGTTTAAGCATGCATGGGATAGGCATAAGGTCATCCTTCATATAAGATAGGGCCAAGGGCTATTCATAGTATTCAGTATATTGGGCAGACTAGATGGGCCAAATGGTTCTTATCTGCCGACACATTCTATGTTTCTATGTTTCTATCTATCTATCTATCTATCTATCTATCTATCTATCTATCTATCTATCTATCTATCTATCTATCATCTCTTTTTTTTTGTAAAAAGTCAACTACTGTATGTGAAATGTCACAGAAAATCTTCTCATCATTGTAATTGGATCTGTATCTGGTTCAGGAGGGTGTGTAGTGCTGGGATTCTCATCACTGTAATTTTCTGCATACTTTGATGCCTTTTACAGATGCCTGGAAGAAAGTTATATACCAACTTCTAACCTCTCGTCCATAGTCAAGTGGTTCAAGGTTTCAGGAACAGAAATCAAAAGCACATGTAAAGCCAAGGTAAGTTACTTCAATTAATTCTACAGAATTTGCAATAAAGTGGTATTCCAGTTGTTGGAAGTTATCCCCTATGGACAAAATAGGGGATAACTATAAGATTGTGGGGGTCCTACCACTGGGATCCTACCGCTCATGAGAATGAGACCCCCTGCAGCACTCTGAAATGAGCAGAACGGCCAGTCCAATCATTTCTATGGGAATTCTGGAGATAGCTCATTTCAGGGTGTTGCAGGGTAAATTGGGCCCTTCTTCTCGTGATCAGTGTGGGTCCCATCTGTAGGATCCCCACCTATCTAGAAGTTATCCCCTATTTTGAGCTCTAAATCAGCTCCAAATCTGCTCCAAAAAAAGCCTCAAAACAGCCTCCCATTCATTTTACACGTGTAAAAAAGAGGCAGAATGCCCTATCTTGGGGCAGAATCAGCGCTGATTTCCCATTCAAATTAATAGGAAGTGGAAAAAAACTCACAATTTGAGATGTGCACACAGACGTGTTTTTTTTGTGTGTTTATTGGCACGTAAACGCACCAAAAAATGGAGAGCAGGCTTCAGTTATATGCCACACTAATTTAATAAAATGTGGGAAAGATGGTTATGTTAGGAGTGCACAACATAGTTTTAAAATTCACATATTTTTCTGTCCACCTCTGTTCCACAATTTTGCAGATCGGATGCGGACCCATTTATTTCCATGGGGCTGCAAAAGATGCGGACAGCACACCGTGTGCTGTCACATCCTCTCTTCCATTCTGTGGCCCCGCAAAAAAGATAGAACATGTCCTATTCTTTTCTGTATTTGTGGACAAGAATAGGCATTTCTATCATGGAGAAGGATGGTCCAATCCGCAAAATGCAAAAAACACTCACGGCCGGTATTCTAAAGGTCTGTCTGTAAATATGTACCTATGAAACTGGCTGATCTGTTACATGTGCACTTGGCAGGGGCGTTTCTTTTACACCTAGAGACTCTGCTCTCTCTGCTGCGTCCTCTGTACTGTGATTGACATGGCTAGACGGGATGACATTTTCACTATCTGGCCCTGTCAATCACAGTGCAGATGGGTACAGCAGTTGCAGAGAGAGCAGAGCCTCTAGGTGTAACAGCAACACCCCCGTTGCTCCTAGATGCTCATTTGCATATATTAAAACATCATTTTTCTCAGTAATGAGGACACATATGAACAAGGGACCAACACAGATACCTTCAGCTGCCAAGTGCACATGCAACAGGTCAGCCAGTTTCATAGCTGCAAATCTGCTGACAGATTCCCTTTAACCCTTTTAGGCCCGGAGGTTTTTTTTTGCGTTTTTTTTTTTTGCGCTCCCTGCCTTCCCAGAGCCATAACTTTTTTATTTGTCTTTTCACATAGCCATATAAGGGCTTGTATTTTGCGGGACAAGTTGTACTTTCCAACGCCACCATTCAATATTGCATATTATTCCAAATGGGGTGAAATTGCAAAAAAAAAAAGCTATTCCACCACAGTTTTACGGGTTTTTTATTAACGACGTTCGATGTGTGATAAAACTGACTGGTTACTTTTATTCTACAGGTCAGTACGAATCCGGCAATACCTTATATGTGTAGTTTTTCTCTCGTTTTGATAGTGATTAAAAAATTTAAAAGAGGGAAAAAATCTGTTTTATTTTATAGTCACCATATTTTGACCCCTATAACTTTTTTGTAATTATGTGTACAGAGCTGTATGTGGGCTCATTTTTTGCGGGGTGATCTGAACTTTTCATTGATACCATTCTGGGGTGTGTATGAGTTTTTGATCACTTTTCATTTAATTTAATTTTATGAAGCGACCAAAAACGGCGAATCGGCCATTTGGATGCTTTTTTCCGTTTTGCTGTTTGCCGTATGGGGAATATATTTTTATATTTTTCTACAATGGGCGACACCCATGATGTGTATTTTTTTATTTTTTTAGTTCTTTTATTTTTATTTTGGGAAAAGGGGGGATATGAATTTTTATGTTTTTTTATAATTTCTTTTTTTTTACACTTTTTTATAGTTCCCATAGGGAACTATAACCATCAATTATTTGATTGCTATTATCATAGACTCTATGATGATTTTACTACTTTCCTATGGAGCCAGGGGCGTAGCTTTAGGGGGTGCAGAGGTAGCAGTTGCTACCGGGCCCAGGAGCCTGAGGGGCCCAAAGACCCATGTGCCACATAAGAAGACACTGGTATTATGGAAAGTGCATGCTGGTCAAGTTACACCTCTGGCTGCAGGGAAGGGGTTAGGTCAAGAATTTGGCATGAGGGGGGTTGGGGGGTGCCATATCAATTTTTCAATTTTTGCCTCCCTGGTCACAAAGCACTGAGGGAAGGGGGGGTCCAAGCTGAAATCTTGCACCAGGGCCCATGAGCCTTTAGCTACACCCCTGTATGGAGCCCTATTACAGGCAAGGGCTCCATAGAAAATACTATGCAGCAGCCTCCTGTCATTCATAAAGACAGGGGCTGCTGCATACACACTACGGCTCCTCAGATCGCCACAACTGGGAGCCGGAGCATAACCAAAAGTGCGCACTTTCGGTTTCAGGTAGCTCAGATGCCGTGGTCAGGATTGACCAAGGCATCTGAGGGGAAAATGTCCGCGATTGGCATTACTGTCAGTTGCGGACATGAGCCGCGGTTGTCTGCTAAAAGAAGCAGGCAGCCACCCGCGGCTATGATGGCGCCCGCAGCAGGCAGTAGCTGGCGCCATCTTTAAACACCCACCCAGCGCTGTACATGTACGGCACTGGGTGTGAAGGGGTTAAGGATAGTGCAGTGAGACTCCGAGGAGCCTGTGTAGAGGTATACTCCCTCAGGCTGTTTCTCACTGTGGTTTGGTGAACTGAAAATATACTTTGAAGAATCAGGCCAGAAGTAAACATAATACAGACTCTCTACTTAATTTTTTTTTTTTTTACTTTAGTGCAAAATATAACTTGTGGCTAGAGTTGAGCGGACACATGGATGATTGTGTTCGGCAGGTTCGGCCGAACTTGAAAAACAAGTTAGGGTTCGTGACCCGAACTTGACCCCGAAACCGAACCTCATTGAAGTCAATGGGGACCCGAACTTTTGGCCACTAAAATGGCTCTAAAATGGAGCTAGAGGGCTGCAAAAGGCAGCAAAATGTGCTTAAGAGCATGGCAAATGCTCTGCAAACAAATGTAAATAGGGAAATGAATTTAAAAAAACAGAAAAGACCTTAAAAAATTTTAAATTAGGAATGATGTAGGAGGAAGAGGTTGAGGAGGCGGTGAATAGGTGGATGTGGCAGCGTAGGCTCACGTGGCGGTCTAGGTGAAAGCGGCGGTGAAGGAGGAATAGGTAGCCAACACAGATGTGTGTTATTTAGCATTTTTACATAGGGGTATCCCCCAAAATATTGCGACATATAAAAAAAAAAAAAAAAGGAATAAGTTCACTTGAGTACAAGGATGGGTGGTTGAGGCTGTTAGAACTGTCTATTCTGCACAAGGTACAGACAAGTCTTGTGGAATCCAGGCATGGTTCATTTTAATGAACGTGAGCTTGTCCACGTTGGCTGTGGACAGGCAGCTGCGTCTGTCTGTAATGACGCCTCCTGCCATGCTAAATAGACGTTCAGAGAGTACACTGGCTGCAGGGCAGGCCAGCACCTCCAAGGCATACAGGGCAAGCTCTGGCCATGTGGACAATTTGGAGACCCAGAAGTTGAATGGGGCAGAACCATCAGTCAGTACGTGTAGTCGTGTGCACAGGTACTGTTCCACCATCTGGGTCAAATGCTGCCTCCTGCTAACACGCTGCATATCAGCAGTTGGGGCCGGTTGTTGCGGCGAGGTGACAAAGCTTTTCCACATGTCGGCCATGCTAACCCTGCCTTCTGAGGTGCTGGCGCTGACACAGCTGCGTTGGCGACCTCTTCCTCCTCCCCTGCCTTCGCCTTGTGCTTCCACTTGTCCCCCGGCGTCAGTCGGGAATGCTCTCAGGAGGGTGTCTACCAGCGTGCGCCTGTAGTCGCGCATCTTCCGATCACGCTCCAGTGAGGGAATTAAGGACGGCACATTGTCTTTGTAACGGAGATCCAGCAGGGTGGCCACCCAGTACTCAGCACACGTTAAAATGTGGGCAACTCTGCTGTCGTTGCGCAGGCACTGCAGCATGTAGTCACTCATGTGTGCCAGGCTGTCCAGAGGTAAGGACAAGCTGTCCTCTGTGGGAGGCGTATCGTCTGCATCCTCCATATCCCCCCAGCCACGCACCAGTGATGGGCCCGAGCTGCATTGGATGCCACCCTGCTGTGAACATGCTTCATCCCCATCCTCCTCCTCATCCTCCTCGTCCTCCAGTAGTGGGCCCTGGCTGTAAAAAAATTGTACCTGGCCTCTGCTGTTGCAAAAATCCTCTTTCTGAGCCACTTCTAAAAGACTGGCCTGAAAGTGTTAGAGATGACCCCTCTTCCTCCTCCTCGTCCTGGGCCACATCCACTTCCATCATCGCCCTAAGTGTTTTCTCAAGGAGACATAGAAGTGATATTGTAACGCTGATAACGGCGTCATCGCCACTGGCCATGTTGGTGGAGTACTCGAAACAGCGCAACAGGGCACACAGGTCTCGCATGGAGGCCCAGTCATTGGTGGTGAAGTGGTGCTGTTCCGCAGTGCGACTCATCCGTGCGTGCTGCAGCTGAAACTCCACTATGGCCTGCTGCTGCTCGCACAGTCTTTCCAACATGTGCAAGGTGGAGTTCCACCTGGTGGGCACGTCGCATATGAGGCGGCCGAAGTTACCCTGTAGAGCAGACAGCCTAGCGGCGGCAGGATGAGAACGCCGGAAGCGCACACTGACGGCCCACACTTTATGCAGCAGCTCTGACATGTCGGGGTAGTTGTGAATGAATTTCTGCACCACCAAATTCAGCACATGAGCCAGGCAAGGGATGTGCGTCAAACCGGCTAGTCCCAGAGCTGCAACGAGATTTCGCCCATTATTGCACACCACCAGGCCGGGCTTGAGGCTCACTGGCAGCAACCACTCGTCGGTCTGTTGTTCTATACCCCGCCACAACTCCTGCGCAGTGTGGGGCCTGTCCCCCAAACACATCAGTTCAGAACGGCCTTCTGACGTTTACCCCTGGCTGTGCTGAAGTTGATGGTGAAGGTCTGTCGCTGACCGGATGAGGAGGTGGTAGAAGAGGAGGAGGAAGCCGAGTAGGAAGAGAAGGCAACAGGAGGCAAAGAATGATGCCCTGCGATCCTTGGCGGCGGAAGGATGTGCGCCAAACAGCTCGCCACTACATTTACCCAGTGTGCAGTTAGGGAGATATAGCGTCCCTGGCCGTGCTTACTGGTCCACGTATCTGTGGTTAGGTGGACCTTGCCACAGATGGCGTTGCGCAGTGCACACTTGATTTTATCTGATACTTGGTTGTGCAGGGAGGGCACGGCTCTCCTGGAGAAGTAGTGGCGGATGGGAACGACGTACTGTGGGACAGCAAGCGACATGAGCTGTTTGAAGCTGTCCTCTCCACCAGCCTGAATGACAGCATTTCAAAGGCCAGTAGTTTAGAAATGCTGGCATTCAGGGCCAGGGATCGAGGGTGGCTAGGTGGGAATTTACGCTTTCTCTCAAAGGTTTGTGAGATGGAGAGCTGAACGCTTCTGTGTGACATAGTGGAGATCCTTGGTGATGGAGGTGGTGTTGTTGGTGGCACATCCTCTGTTTGCTGGGCGGCAGGTGCCAACGTTCCTCCAGAGGCGGAGGAAGAGGCCGAGGCAGCAGCAGAAGAGGGAGCAGGAGGGGCCCTTTCTTGGTTTTGAAGGTGCTTACTCCACTGCAGCCCGTGTCTCGCATGTAGATGCCTGGTCATGCAGGTTGTGCTAAGGTTCAAAACGTTAATGCCTCGCTTCAGGCTCTGATGGCACAGCGTGCAAACCACTCGGGTCTTGTCGTCAGCACATTGTGTGAAGAAGTGCCATGCCAGGGAACTCCTTGAAGCTGCCTTTGGTGTGCTCGGTCCCTGGTGACGGTGGCCAGTAGCAGGCGAAATGTTTTGGTGACGGCTGCTCCCTCTTTTGCACCCTGCTCCCTCTTTTGCTACACTGTTGACTCGGTCTCACCACAGCCTCTTCCTCCGAACTTTGAAAGTCAGTGGCATGACCTTCATTCCATGTGCGGTCTAGGACCTCATCGTCCCCTGCATCGTCTTTCACCCAGTCTTCCTCCCTGACCTCCTTTTCGGTCTGCACACTGCAGAAAGACGCAGCAGTTGGCACCTGTGTTTCGTCATCATCAGAGACATGCTGAGGTGGTATTCCCATGTCCTCATTAGGAAACATAAGTGGTTGTGCGTCAGTGCATTCTATGTCTTCCACCCCTGGGGAAGGGCTAGGTGGATGCCCTTGGGAAACCCTGCCAGCAGCGTCTTCAAACAGCATAAGAGACTGCTGCATGACTTGAGGCTCAGACAGGTTCCCCAATATGCACGGGGGTGATGTGACAGACTGATGTGCATGGGTTTCAGGCGCCACCTGTGTTCTTTCTGCAGAAGACTGGGTGGGAGATAATGTGAACGTGCTGGATCCACTGTCGGCCACCCAATTGACTAGTGAATGTACTGGCTCAGGCCTTACCATCCTTAGAACGGCATTAGGCCCAACCAAATATCGCAGTAGATTCAGGCGGCTACTGGGACCTGAGGTAGTAGGTTCAGTAGGACGTGTAGCTGTGGCAGAACGGCCACGTCCTCTCCCTGCACCAGAGGCTCCACCAACACCACCACCACGACCATGACCGCGTCCCTTATTAGATGTTTGCCTCATAGTTAGCGTTCACCAAGCAAAGTAAAAAGTGGTTAAGTCTGTTAAAAATTAACCGCCAATAAAAACCCTGATGTAGGGTATTGCACTCCCAAAATTTTTTTTAAACTCTATATGACAGCGGTATTTGTTTTCTAAATTTCACAGTATTTTATGCACATCTAATCCCAGATGTGCAGTATATCAGAGGGTTTTTATAACCCCAGTAACCAAAAAGACGTATTTGTGGCCTAAATGTGACACTCACTTATGCACGTCTACCCCAGATGTGCAGTATATCAGAGGTTTTTTTTTAACCCGAGTAAGCAAAAAGCCGTATTTGTGGCCTAAATATGACACTCACTTATGCACGTCTAATCCCAGATGTGCAGATACAGTTTTCTTTATTTTCATGACTATGAAAATTGTAGATTCACACTGAACTATGAATTAACACATGTGGAATTATATACATAACAAACAAGTGTGAAACAACTGAAAATATGTCATATTCTAGGTTCTTCAAAGTAGCCACCTTTTGCTTTGATTACTGTTTTGCACTGTCTTAGCATTCTCTTGATGAGCTTCAAGAGGTAGTCCCCTGAAATGGTTTTGACTTCACAGGTGTGCCCTGTCAGGTTTAATAAGTGGGATTTCTTGCCTTATAAATGGGGTTGGGATCATCAGTTGCACTGAGGAGAAGTCAGGTGGATACACAGCTGATAGTCCTACTGAATAGACTTAGAATTTGTATTATGGCAAGAAAAAATGAGCTAAGTAAAGAAAAACTAGTGGCCATCATTACTTTAAGAAATGAAGGTCAGTCAGTCAGCTGAAAAATTGGGAAAACTTTGAAAGTAAGGGCTATTTGACCATGAAGGAGAGTGATGGGTTGCTGCGCCAGATGACCTGGCCTCCACAGTCACCGGACCTGAACCCAATCGAGATGGTTTGGGGTGAGCTGGACCGCAGAGTGAAGGCAAAAGGGCCAACAAGTGCTAAGCATCTCTGGGAACTCCTTCAAGAATGCCAAGAGTGTGCAAAGCAGTAATCAAAGCAAAAGGTGGCTACTTTGAAGAACCTAGAATATGACATATTTTCAGTTGTTTCACACTTATTTGTTATGTATATAATTCCACATGTGTTAATTCACAGTTTTGATGCCTTCATAGTCATGAAAATAAAGAAAACTCTTTGAATGAGAAGGTGTGTCCAAACTTTTGGTCTGTACTGTATATGAGAGGGTTTTTATAACCCCAGTAAGCAAAAAGCCGTATTTGTGACCTAAATGTGACACTCACTTTTATGCACGTCTAATCCCAGATGTGCAGTATATCAGAGGGTTTTTATAACCCCAGTAACAAAAAAACTGTATTTGTGGCCTAAATGTGACACTCATTTATGCACGTCTAATCCCAGATGTGCAGTATATCAGAGGGTTTTTAGAACCCCAGTAACCAAAAAGCCGCATTTGTGGCCTAAATGTGACACTCACTTATGCACGTCTAATCCCAGATGTGCAGTATATCAGAGGGTTTTTATAACCCCAGTAACCAAAAATCTGCATTTCTGGCCTAAATGTGACACTCACTTATGCACATCTAATCCCAGATGTGCAGTATATCAGAGGGTTTTTAGAACCCCAGTAACCAAAAAGCCATATTTGTGGCCTAAATGTGACACTCACTTATGCATGTCTAATCCCAGATGTGCAGTATATCAGAGTGTTTTTTAACAGCAGTAACCAAAAAGCCGCATTTCTGGCCTAAATATGACACTCACTTATGCACATCTAATCCCAGATGTGCAGTATATCAGAGGGTTTTTAGAACCCCAGTAACCAAAAAGCCATATTTGTGGCCTAAATGTGACACTCACTTATGCATGTCTAATCCCAGATGTGCAGTATATCAGAGGATTTTTATAACCCCAGTAACCAAAAAGCCGTATTTGTGGCCTAAATGTGACACTCACTTATGCACGTCTAATCCCAGATGTGCAGTATATCAGAGGGTTTTTTTTCAACCCCAGTAAGCAAAAAGCCGTATTTGTGGCTTAATGTGACACTCACTTATGCATGTCTAATCGCAGATGTGCAGATATATGAGAGGAGTTTTATAACCCCAGTAACCAAAAAGCCGTATTTGTGGCCTAAATGTGACACTCACTTATGCACGTCTAATCCCAGATGTGCAGTATATCAGAGTGTTTTTTAGCCCCAGTAAGCAAAAAGACATATTTGTGGCCTAAATGTGACACTCACTTATGCACGTCTAATCCCAGATGTGCAGTATATCAGAGGGTTTTTATAACCCCAGTAACCAAAAAGCCGCATTTGTGGCCTAAATGTGACACTCACTTATGCACGTCTAATCCCAGATGTGCAGTATATCAGAGGGTTTTTATAACCCCAGTAACCAAAAAGCCGCATTTGTGGCCTAAATGTGACACTCACTTATGCATGTCTAATCCCAGATGTGCAGATATAGGAGAGGGGTTTTATAACCCCAGTAACCAAAAAGCCGTATTTGTGGCCTAAATGTGACACTCACTTATGCACGTCTAATCCCAGATGTGCAGTATATCAGAGTGTTTTTTAACCCCAGTAAGCAAAAAGACATATTTGTGGCCTAAATGTGACACTCACTTATGCACGTCTAATCCCAGATGTGCAGTATATCAGAGGGTTTTTAGAACCCCAGTAACCAAAAAGCCGCATTTGTGGCCTAAATGTGACACTCACTTATGCACGTCTAATCCCAGATGTGCAGTATATCAGAGGGTTTTTATAACCCCAGTAACCAAAAAGCTGCATTTCTGGCCTAAATGTGACACTCACTTATGCATATCTAATCCCAGATGTGCAGTATATCAGAGGGTTTTTAGAACCCCAGTAACCAAAAAGCCATATTTGTGGCCTAAATGTGACACTCACTTATGCACGTCTAATCCTAGATGTGCACTATATGAAACAGATGTTTTTTTTTCACCCCAGTATGCCCCAGTATGAGAGAGCCGTATTTGTGGCCTAAATTTCACAGTCACTTATGCACGTTTAATCCCAGATGTGCAGTATATCAGAGGGTTTTTTCACCCCAGTAAGCAAAAAGCTGTATTTCTGGCCTAAATGTGACACTCACTTATGCACGTCTAATCCTAGATGTGCACTATATGAAAAAAAAACGTTTTTTTAACCCCAGTGTCTCAAAGCAGTATTTCTGGAGTTGCAGACATGCAGATATCATGTGCTGGTGCACTATCATTGCATAAAATGGCTGCCAATGGCTGCTGTATTGATATTGACTAACTGAAGGAAAAAAAGTTTGTTTTCAGTAGTAGTTGGCTCAGGGCAGGCTTAAAACAATTGTGCACTGCACCCACAAAACACATTTGCTGTAGATCGCTAAGTAAAGAAGCAGTTCTTCATAAGATTTCTCCCTGATCTCTCCCTCACAGCAGCTGCAGCCTATCCCTACACTAATCCGCGCATAGTGACAGGCGGCGCTACGTGACTCCAGCTTAAATCGAGGCTGGGTCACATGCTGCAGTTGGCCAATCACAGCCATACCAATAGTAGGCATGGCTGTGATGGCCTTTTGGGGCAAGTAGTATTACGCTTGTTGATTGGCTGCTGTGAGGCCTTTCAAAAAGCGCCAAGAAAGCGCCAAACACCGAACCCGAACTTTTACGTAAATGTTTGGGTTCGGGTCCGGGTGCCGAAAAACCTAAAGTTCGGGTTCGCTCAACTCTACTTGTGGCACATCCAACAGCAGTAAATACAGCAAGCACTTGTGAATATAGGTGTCTACTGTAGTACAGACTTAGTGGTGTCTAAGATGTTGTCCATCACCTTCCAGCAGTACCTGTAAAGCTGGATTTCATTAATCGCTCTGCTGTCTTGTTGATACTCTGTGCTCTTGAATTTTGCTGATCGCTCTGGAGTGGTCTTATAGGGGAATACTATCTGGTTCCTGAGTTTCCCTCTGGAAAGTTGGTCTCACATGGGAATAAGATATGGCTACTGGGAGTATGAGCTTTGACGTGTTTTCTAAGTCTCGCACTATCATAACAGGAACTAGGAACTCTCTTCTCCTCTCTCTAGCTAGACTAGCACCACCTCTACTGGCAGTATAAGGACAGGAGAGAACACAGGAGAGGTGAGAGCTGATTAGCTATCACCACTAGAGCACCCTGCTTATCACTGATTATAGTATAAGGACAGGAGAGAACACAGGAGAGGTAAGAACTGATTATCTATCACTACTAGAACAGCCTGCTTGTCACTGTTTATACACTGCGTGCAGAATTATTAGGCAAATGAGTATTTTGACCACATCATCCTCTTTATGCATGTTGTCTTACTCCAAGCTGTATAAGCTCGAAAGCCTACTACCAATTAAGCATATTAGGTGATGTGCATCTCTGTAATGAGAAGGGGTATGGTCTAATGACATCAACACCCTATATTAGGTGTGCATAATTATTAGGCAACTTCCTTTCCTTTGGCAAAATGGGTCAAAAGAAGGACTTGACAGGCTCAGAAAAAGCAAAAATAGTGAGATATCTTGCAGAGGGATGCAGCACTCTTAAAATTGCAAAGCTTCTGAAGCGTGATCATCGAACAATCAAGCGTTTCATTCAAAATAGTCAACAGGGTCGCAAGAAGCGTGTGGAAAAACCAAGGCGCAAAATAACTGCCCATGAACTGAGAAAAGTCAAGCGTGCAGCTGCCAAGATGCCACTTGCCACCAGTTTGGCCATATTTCAGAGCTGCAACATCACTGGAGTGCCCAAAAGCACAAGGTGTGCAATACTCAGAGACATGGCCAAGGTAAGAAAGGCTGAAAGACGACCACCACTGAACAAGACACACAAGCTGAAACGTCAAGACTGGGCCAAGAAATATCTCAAGACTGATTTTTCTAAGGTTTTATGGACTGATGAAATGAGAGTGAGTCTTGATGGGCCAGATGGATGGGCCCATGGCTGGATTGGTAAAGGGCAGAGAGCTCCAGTCCGACTCAGACGCCAGCAAGGTGGAGGTGGAGTACTGGTTTGGGCTGGTATCATCAAAGATGAGCTTGTGGGGCCTTTTCGGGTTGAGGATGGAGTCAAGCTCAACTCCCAGTCCTACTGCCAGTTTCTGGAAGACACCTTCTTCAAGCAGTGGTACAGGAAGAAGTCTACATCCTTCAAGAAAAACATGTTTTTCATGCAGGACAATGCTCCATCACACGCGTCCAAGTACTCCACAGCGTGGCTGGCAAGAAAGGGTATAAAAGAAGAAAATCTAATGACATGGCCTCCTTGTTCACCTGATCTGAACCCCATTGAGAACCTGTGGTCCATCATCAAATGTGAGATTTACAAGGAGGGAAAACAGTACACCTCTCTGAACAGTGTCTGGGAGGCTGTGGTTGCTGCTGCACGCAATGTTGATGGTGAACAGATCAAAACACTGACAGAATCCATGGATGGCAGGCTTTTGAGTGTCCTTGCAAAGAAAGGTGGCTATATTGGTCACTGATTTGTTTTTGTTTTGTTTTTGAATGTCAGAAATGTATATTTGTGAATGTTGAGATGTTATATTGGTTTCACTGGTAAAAATAAATAATTGAAATGGGTATATATTTGTTTTTTGTTAAGTTGCCTAATAATTATGCACAGTAATAGTCACCTGCACACACAGATATCCCCCTAAAATAGCTAAAACTAAAAACAAACTAAAAACTACTTCCAAAAATATTCAGCTTTGATATTAATGAGTTTTTTGGGTTCATTGAGAACATGGTTGTTGTTCAATAATAAAATTAATCCTCAAAAATACAACTTGCCTAATAATTCTGCACTCCCTGTAGTATAAGAGACAGGATAAGTGTGAACTGATTTTCTATTACCACTAGAACACCCTGCTTATCACTGTATATAGTATAAGGACAGGAGAGAACTAAGGAGAGGGGAGAACTGATTATATATCACCACTAGAACACCCTGCTTATCACTGTATATAGTATAAGGGACATAAGAGAACACAGGAGAGATGAGAGCTGATTATCTATCACCACTAGAACATCCTGCTTATCAGTGTTTTATAGAATCAGGACCAGCCCACTCCTACCAAGAGGAAAAGAACAGGGTGGTTAGCGCTGTTTCTGCCAACCTTTGCCAACCATTACCCCTCTGCTGGAATAAATGGCCAATATAATGAAAACACATAACATGACAATACATTACAAACATTTGCAGATACCCCTTGTTCTGGACTACTGCAATAGGCCATCAATATCTATAATCTGTAAAAAAAAAATAAAACTGGGGCCATACTTAAAGGGGTCTTGCAACTTTAAACCTCAGACCTCAGTTACATACCGCATGGGTGACAGCTCACTGCTGCAGCCAATGTTTGGCTACAGCGGTCATGTGAACACCATCAACAGAATAGCCTTAGGCTACTTTCACACTAGCATTTTTGCTTGATCCGGCAGGGTTCAGCAAAAACGCTTCCGTTATGAACGGATCCAGTTGTATTATCTTTAACCTAGCCAAGACGGATCCATCAGGAACTCAATTGAAAGTCAATGAGGAACGGATCCATTTTCTATTGTGTCAGATAGTGTCAGTGTTAAAAGGATCCGTCCCCAATGACTTGCATTGTGGGTCATGACGTCTTGCTCCGCATCCCATGACAGAAAGAAAACCGCAGCATGCTGTGTTTTTCTCTTTGTTATGAGAACGCAACCAAACGGAATGGAGCATTCCTTTCTGTTCAGTTACGTTTTGTACCCATTGACAATGAATGGGGACAAAACTGAAGCGTTTCTTTTCGGTATTGAGTCCCTATGACGGATTTCAATACCGGAAAATAGGAACGCGAGTGTGAAAGTAGCCTGAAATGTAAAAAAAATGCATTTGGTGAAAAGAAATGAGCATTCTGGTTTCTGACAGCTTCAAAATAAGTCCACAGGGTGACCTGGTAGTAAGCAAAGCAAGTAGGATGCTCAGCTAAAATAACCATCATAAAGAAGCAGATCTCCATAGCGCTTTTAGTGGGACTGTGCCTGGAAAACTGGAGACTTACTTAGAAAAATGCACCATAATTGTGGCTCAGAATGTGGCATGTGTCAAGCACCAGATTTCTTATGTATTTTAGACTCTTTTTGCACCTCAGTAAGCAATTAAGTAGTGTTTAGAAAAGGGACATGGTTACACAGAGTAAGCTAGCCAGAAGTAAAATAATGAAAAGTGCCCTTCATGTCCAAATCTATCTCACAGTGTGTGCCAATTTGGATCGGTGTATTCTTATCTTATCTAGTTTTATGTTATGAAGAAGAAACAATATGGTACAGTGGCTCTAACCTCTCGTATCAGCTGGATGTGGTGCACAACCCTTGTGACCTACCCCTGGTCGCAGAGAGAGTAAAAGGAGTTGTATCAAATGGTAGGGGGCGCTCAACTACCTGGTACCAGATGGACAAATGTGATATGAGCAATAGAAAATATTTATTCAAATAACTGGAATAAGTAGTGGTGTATTCCACTTCATCAAACATAAAAGTGTCACAACCAGACAGTTGAGAAGCTCTGACAGGAGCTTTCCAGATCCTCCTTCTTGAGTTTCTTTGTTTTGGTTAAGTTTCTCATCTCGTTAGTCTATCTCAGCTGTCATGCAGTTGGACTGATTGCTTCCCTTTAAGTTCCTCCCCATGATGCATTAGGTTGCGGCTTATATAACTTCCTGGAGTGTGTGTGCTTGCTGTTTCTATTTCTCAGTCCTCTGCAAGATAAGTGCTGTTCCTTTATTTGTGATTTTCTGTCTGCTGGATTTTCAGGTGACCCTGACTCCCTCCGTGTCTAGTGTAGGGAGCCGGTGGTCGTGTCCCCTCACTATTGTAGGGTCTTCAGGTATTAGATAGCCGAGGTACATGGATATGCGCCCATCCACCTTTGGGGTGTTCGCATAGGCTGAGAAATTAGGGAGAGTGGCAGGTCTCATGTAGGGGTCTCCCTTTTGTTCCTTAGTTGTGGATCCAGTGAGTCATTATTGTATTGCATTGTCTTGTTTCCTGTACACCATCCGTGACATTATAAGCCGCCCAAAACCGTCTCAAAAATGGATCCGGTTTCACTTTTGGCTGAGCGCTTCCAGGGTCTTTCATTGGAGGTAGCTGATCTCCGTAAGACTTTTTCTCAGTTTCAAGTGACCGGTTCAGCTTGCGTTCATGGAGTTTGTTCTGAGCCTAAGATCTCGCTCCCGGATACGTTCTCCGGGGGTAGTAAGTATTTTGTGCGTTTTAGAGAGGCTTGCAAACTCCATTTTTGCCTTCTTCCCCATTCCTCTGGTGATGAAGAACGGAGGGTGGGGATCATTATATCGCTGCTCAGGGGTAACGCTCAATCCTGGGCCTTTTCGCTGCCGGAGGGGGCATGGCCCCTCCGTTCAGTGGATGAATTCTTTTTAGCCCTGGGTCAGATATATGATGATCCAGATCGTATTGCTCTGGCTGAGTCTAGACTACGTCTGTTATGCCAGGGTAAACAATCCGCAGAGATATACTGCTCAGAATTTCGGAGATGGGCAGCTGATACTGGTTGGAATGATGCTGCACTCCGAAGTCAATTTTGCCATGGTCTTTCAGAGGGATTGAGAGATGCATTTGCCTTTCATGAGAGACCTACCTCCTTGGATTCTGCTATGTCTCAGGCTGTTCGTATTGACAGGCGTCTTAGAGAGAGAGGAGAGATCTCTCCTTCCTGTCATGCTCAGTCCCGGGACAGTGCAGCGGTCTCTTTCTGTGCGCAGGGGTCTCAGTCGCTGTCAGCCCCTTCTGAGCAGGAGCCCATGCAGCTGGGGTTGATTGCCTCTGACAATAGAAGATTCAGCCCGCATGGGAGGGTTTGTTTTTGTTGTGGAGGTATAAATCATTTGGCAAATGTTTGTCCCTCTAGGAGATTCAGGCAGTTTTCTGGGAGTAATAAAGAAACAAAAAGGAAAAAATCTTTTAAAAATGTTCCGTCTGTTACTATTGGCAGGGTTGAGGCGGAAATTGAAGGTTTTCCGTTTGCTTGTAGTTCCCGTTTTGTCCTGCCTGCTAGGGTGGCGCTAGTGAGATTTTTGTGGATAGTGGAGCAGCTGTCAATCTCATTGATAATCAATTTGCAATAACTCATGGTTTCCAGGTATGCACTTTGGGAAAGGATATTCCTGTTTTTGCTATTGATTCCGCTCCACTTTCTCAGAAATCATTAAAGGGCATAGTTCACAATATCCGTTTAATTGTGAGTGATGCTCATGTTGAGGATGTGTCATGTTTCGTCCTTAGCGGTTTGCCTACTCCTCTAGTGTTGGGGCTACCCTGGCTCACTAAACATAACCCCACCATTGATTGGCAAGCGAGGCAAATAAATGGTTGGAGTGACTTTTGAAGAGAGAATTGCCTCATGACATCTGTTTCTGAGGTTTCTACTAAGACTGTTCAACCTTTCCTCTCTGAATTTTCGGATGTCTTCTCTGAGAGTGGAGTTCAGGATTTGCCTCCGCACAGGGAGTACGATTGCCCTATTAATCTCATCCCAGGCGCCAAGCTGCCTAAATCTCGTTTATACAATCTTTCCCAACCTGAAAGGGTCGCTATGCGTGCTTATATCTCTGAGAGTCTGAGAAAAGGACACATACGACCCTCGAAGTCACCTGTTGCCGCTGGTTTTTTCTTTGTTAAGAAAAAAGATGGTTCTTTAAGACCTTGTCTGGATTTCAGGGAGCTGAACAGTATCACTATTCGTGACCCTTATCCGCTTCCTCTGATCCCGGACCTGTTTAACCAGGTTGTTGGGGCTAAAGTCTTTTTCAAATTAGACCTAAGAGGGGCATACAACCTGGTCAGGGTCAGAGAAGGAGACGAATGGAAGACGGCTTTCAATACCCCTGAGGGCCATTTTGAGAATTTGGTTATGCCCTTTGGTTTGATGAATGCCCCAGCCGGTTTTCAGCATTTCGTGAACAGCATTTTTTATCATTTAATGGGAAAATTTGTATTAGTGTATTTGGATGACATTTAGATTTTTTCTCCTGATTTCAAGACTCATAAGTCAGGTCTTGCTCATCCTGCGGGAGAATAAATTATACGCGAAACTGGAAAAATGTGTGTTTGCGGTTCCAGAAATTCAATTTCTGGGGTTTCTTCTCTCCGCTTCTGGTTTTCGCAATGACCCCGAGAAGGTCCACGCTGTGCTTGAGTGGGAGCTTCCTGAGAATCAGAAGGCGCTGATGCGTTTTTTGGGCTTTGCCAATTATTACAGGAAATTTATTTTGAATTATTCCTCTGTTGTTAAACCACTCACTGATATGACCAGAAAGGGGGTAGATTTTTCTTCCTGGTCGGTAGAGGCGCGTAAGGCCTTTTCTAATATCAAGGAGAGTTTTGCTTCCGCTCCCATCCTGGTACAACCTGATATTTCGTTACCCTTCATAGTTGAGGTTGATGCTTCTGAGGTGGGGGTGGGTGCGGTCTTGTCTCAGGGTTCCTCTCCTGTCAAATGGCAACCATGTGCCTTTTTCTCGAAGAAACTCTCCTCCGCAGAGAGAAATTATGATGTGGGAGATAGGGAATTGTTGGCCATCAAGTTGGCTTTTGAGGAATGGCGCCATTGGCTAGAGGGAGCCAGACACCCTATTACCGTGTTTACTGACCATAAAAATCTGGCCTACTTGGAGTCAGCCAAGCGTCTGAACCCGAGACAGGCCAGATGGTCTTCGTTCTTTTCAAGGTTTAATTTTGTTGTCACGTTCCGCCCTGGGGTTAAGAATGTGAAGGCAGATGCCCTGTCACGTTGTTTTCCGGGAGGTGGGAATTTTGAAGACCCGGGTACCATTTTGGCTGAAGGTGTGGTGGTCTCTGCTCTTTTTCCTGAATTGGAGGCAGAGGTGCAGGCAGCCCAGTCAGAGGCTACTGATCTTTGTCCTCCTGGGAGGTTGTTTGTGCCTCTCGCTTTGAGACACAAGATTTTTAAGGAACACCACGATACGGTCCTTGCTGGGCACCCGGGGGCAAGAGCCACACTGGATCTCATCGCTCTGAGATTCTGGTGGCCTGGCTTCGTAAGTCTGTTGAGGGTTTTGTGGCAGCTTGCGAGACTTGCGCTCGTGCCAAAGTCCCTTATTCACGGCCATCAGGTCCTCTCCTTCCCTTACCCATTCCTTCCCGTCCTTGGACACATCTGTCCATGGACTTCATAACGGACTTGCCTCGTTCCTCGGGGAAGACTGTGATTCTGGTGGTGGTGGACCGTTTTAGCAAAAGGGTGCATTTCATCCCTTTTCCTGGTTTGCCCAATGCTAAGACGCCGGCGCAGGCATTTATTGATCACATTGTCAAATTGCATGGTATTCCTTCAGACATATTCTCTGATAGGGCACGCAGTTTGTTTCCAGATTCTGGAAGGCTTTCTGTTCTCGCTTGGGGGTTCGGTTGTCATTCTCTTCTGCTTTCCACCCGCAGTCGAATGGCCAGACAGAGCGCGTCAATCAGAATCTGGAGACATATCTGCGCTGTTTTGTGGCGGAGAATCAGGAGGATTGGTGTTCTTTTTTGTCCCTTGCTGAGTTTGCTTTAAATAACCGTCGTCAGGAGTCCTCTGATAAGTCACCATTTTTTGGTGCATATGGGTTTCATCCGCAGTTTGGGACTTTCTCGGGAGAGGGGTCTTCTGGTTTACCTGATGAGGACAGATTCTCCTCGTCTTTGTCATCTATTTGGCAAAAGATTCAGGATAATCTAAAGAGCATGAGTGAGAGATATAAGCGTGTGGCAGATAAGAGACGTGTGCCTGGTCCGGACCTGAATGTTGGTGATCTGGTGTGGTTGTCTACCAAGAATATCAAATTGAAGGTTCCCTCCTGGAAGTTGGGTCCTAGGTTTATTGGGCCTTACAAGATCCTGTCTGTCATCAATCCTGTTGCCTACCGTCTTGATCTTCCTCAGACTTGGAAGATCCATAATGTTTTCCATAAGTCCTTATTGAAACCTTATGTTCAACCTATTGTACCCTCGCCTTTGCCTCCTCCTCCGATTATGGTTGATGGAAATCTTGAATTTCAGGTCTCTAGGATTGTGGATTCTCGTCTTGTCCGCGGTTCCCTCTAGTACCTCGTTCATTGGGAGGGTTATGGTCCTGAGGAGAGCATGTGGGTCCCAGTGACGGACATTAAGGCCACTCGTCTCATCAGGGCTTTCCATAGGTCCCATCCTGAGAAGGTGGGCCCTGAGTGTCCGGAGTCCACTCGTAGAGGGAGGGGTACTGTCACAACCAGACAGTTGAGAAGCTCTGACAGGAGCTTTCCAGATCCTCCTCCTTGAGTTTCTTTGTTTTGGTTAAGTTCCTCATCTCGTTAGTCTATCTCAGCTGTCATGCAGTTGGACTGATTGCTTCCCTTTAAGTTCCTCCGCATGATGCATTAGGTTGCGGCTTATACAACTTCCTGGAGTGTGTGTGCTTGCTGTTTCTATTTCTCAGTCCTCTGCAAGATAAGTGCTGTTCCTTTATTTGTGATTTTCTGTCTGCTGGATTTTCAGGTGACCCTGACTCCCTCCGTGTCTAGTGTAGGGAGTCGGTGGTCGTGTCCCCTCACTATTGTAGGGTCTTCAGGTATTAGATAGCCGAGGTACGTGGATATGCGCCCATCCACCTTTGGGGTGTTCGCATAGGCTGAGCAATTAGGGAGAGTGGCAGGTCTCATGTAGGGGTCTCCCTTTTGTTCCTTAGTTGTGGATCCAGTGAGTCATTATTGTATTGCATTGTCTTGTTTCCTGTACACCATCCATGACAGTACCTTCTCTAAACCCACAAACTTTAGACCCTGTGGGTTTTTATTGTGTGCTTTCTTAAAATGAGCAGAGACACTATGTGTATCGGTTCCTTTTTAATATTTCTTATGTGTGGAATGTAAAGATAAGGTTGCCTTCTGAGGTGCTGGCTGTGCCCCAGCTGCATTGGTGACCTCTTCATTCTCCTCTGCCTTCGCCTTGTGCTTCCACTGTGCCCCCGCTGTCAGGTGGGAATGCCACCAGCAGCGCGTCTACCAGCGTGCGCTTGTACTCGCACATCTTACGATCACGCTCCAGTGAGGGAATTAAGGACGGTATATTGTCCTTGTAACAGGGATCCAGCAGCGTGGCCACCCAGTAATCAGCACAATTTACAATGTGGGCAACTCAGCGGTCGTTGCGGAGACACTGCAGCATGTAATCGCTCATGTGTGCCAGGCTGCCCAGATGCAACGAAAAGCTGTCCTCTGTGGGAGGTGTATTGTCTGTGTCCTCTGTATTCCCCAGCAACGCCACGAGCTGGTCTGGGTGCCACCCTGCTGTGAACATGGTTCCTTCTCCTTCATCTCCTCATCCTCCACCTCGTCATCCTCCAGAACTGTACCCTGACTGGACAATTGTGTACCTGGCGTTTCTGGGTGCAGGAACCCACCCTCGGAGCCACTTGTGAATGACTGGCCGGAAACCCTATGAAATGATTCCTCTTCCTCCTTCTCCTCCTGTGCTACATCCTCTTCCATCATCGCCAGCAGCGTTTTTTCAAGGAGGCATAGAAGAGGGAAAGTAACGCTGAGAACTGTGTTATCGGCACTGTCCATGTTGGTGGAGTACTCGAAACAGCACAACAAGGAACACAGATCTCGCATGGAGGCCCAGTCATTGGTGGTGAAGTGGTGCTGTTCTGCAGAGCGACTTACCTGTGCTTGCTGCAGCTGAAACTCCACTATCGCCTGCTGCTGCTCGCACAGTCTGGCCAGCATGTCCAAGGTGGAGTTCCACCTTGTGGGCACGTCGCATATGAGGCGGTGAGCGGGAAGGCCGAAGTTACGCTGCAGCGCTGACAGGCGAGCAGCAGCAGGGTGAGAATGCCGAAAACGTGCACAGACGGCACGCACTTTATGCAGCAGCTCTGACATATCGGGGTAATTTTGAAGGAATCTCTGCATCGCCAAATTCAGCACATGCGCCAGACAAGGGATGCGAGTCAAACTGGCTAGTCCCAGAGCTGCTACGAGATTTCGCACATTATTGCACAGCACCAGGCCGGGCTTGAGGCTTACTGGCACCAACCACTCATCGGTCTGTTGTTCAAGGCCCGTCCACAGCTCCTGCGCGGTGTGGGGTTTGTCTCCCAAACAGATACGTGGAGGATGAGGAAGCAGAGTAGGAGGAGGAAGCAACAGGCGCCAAATTGCTATCCGCCTCAGGCCCATCCGCCACTGCATTTACCCAGTGTGCTGTTATGGAGATATAATGTCCCTGACCGTGCTTACTGGTCCACGTATTCATAGTGAGGTGCACCTTGCCACAGATTGCGTTGCGAAGTGCACACCTGATTTTGTCCCCCACTTGGTTATGCAGGGAAGGGATGGCACGCCTGGAAAAGTAGTGGCTGCTGGGCACGACGTACTGTGGGACAGCCACCACCATAAGGTTTTTAAAACTCTCCGTCTCCTCCAGACGGAATGACAGCATTTCAAATGCCAGTAATTTTGAAAATGCTGGCAGGATCGTGGGTGGTTAGGGGTGTACTTCCTCTTCCGCTCCAGTATTTGGGAGATGGAGAGCTGAACGCTTCCGTGGGACATTGTGGAGATGCTTGGTGACTCAGATGGTGGTGTTGCTGGCAGATCCTCAGTTTGTGGAGTGGCAGGTGGCACTGTCACTTCATAGGTAGATGAAGAGGTCGAGACTGCAGCAGAAGAGGAAGCAGGAGGAGCTAGAGACCTTTCTTGTTTTTTGAGGTGTCTACTCCACTGCAGCTCATGCTTTGCACTTAGATGCCTGGTTATGCAGGTTGTGCTCAGGAGAACGTTTATGCCTCGCTTCAGGCTCTGATTGCACAGCGTGCAAACCACTCGTGTCTTGTCGTCAGCACATTGTCTGAAGAACTACCACGCCGGGGAACTCCTTGGAGCTGGCTTTGGTGTGCTCGGTCCCTTGCTGCGGTGGGCAGTAGCAGGCAGACTGTCTAGGCGACGGCCGCTCATCTTTTGCACCCTGCTCCCTCTTCTGCTGTGCTGGTGGCTCTGTGCGACCACCGCCTCTTCCTCCGAACTACACAGGTCACTCGCATGACCTTGATTCCATGTGGGGTCGAGGACCTTATCGTCCTCCACATCATTTTCTACCCAGTCTTCACCCCTGCCCTCCTTGTCGGTCTGCACACTTTCGAAAGCCCCAGCAGTTGGCACCTGTGTTTCGTCATCATCCGAGACGTGCTGCGATGTTCCTCCCAAGTACTCATCTTGAAAAATAAGTGGTTGGGCATCGGTGCACTCAATCTCTTCCACTTCTGGGGCAGGGCTAGGTGGATGGCTCTGGGAAACCCTGCTAACAGAGTCATCAAAAAAGCAGAAGAGACTGCTGCATGACTTGGGGCTCAGACTGCTTGGCTGATTTGCAAGGGGGTGAGGTGAAAGACTGATGGACATCGGCTGCAGGTGCCAACTCTGATCTTTCAGCAGGAGACTGGGTGGGAGACAATGTGAAGGAACTGGAGGCACTGTCAGCAACCCAATCTACTATCGCCTGTACTTGTTCTGGCCTCACCATTCGTAGAACCACCTACTCGTACCTGAGGAAGGTGTTTCACTTGTGCGTGTAGCTGGCACAGATCGACCACGTCTTCTCCCTGCAACAGGAGCTCCACCAGCCGCACCACGACCGGGGCCACGTCTTTTATTTGACGCTCTCCTCATATTTCTCAAATTAATGTCTTGCCCAAAATGGGTGTTTTTTTTATAACAGAATAGAACAACAGTATTTAACGCGTGTATCTCACAATGACAGATGCAGCAAAGGCTGTAAAATTTATTTTTTTGCCCGAAATGGGTGTTTTTTTAATAGCATAATAGAACAACAGTATCAAAGGGTGTATCTCACATGTACAGATGCATACAAGGCCACAAATTAAGACTTTTGCCCAAAATGGGTGTTTTTTTAATACCAGAATGGCACAGCATTATCTAAAGCGTGTATCTCACAAGTACCGATGCAGACAAGGCCACAAATTAAGATTTTTGCCTAAAATGGGTGTTTATTTAATACCAGAATAGCACAGCAGTATGTAAAGGGTGTATCTCACACGTACAGAGGCAGACAAGGCCACAAATTAAGATTTTTGCCCTAAATGTGTGTATTTTTAATACCAGAATATGACAGCAGTATATAACGCTTGAATTTTACACGTACAGATGCAGACAAGGCTGCAGATTAAGTATTTTGCCGAAAATGAGTGTTTTTTACTAACAGAATAGCACAGCAGTATCTAAAGCATGTATGTCACACTGACAGATGCAGACAAGGCCACAAATTAAGTATTTTGCCCTAAATGGGTGTTATTTTAAAATTATAGCTGTATTCCTAGCTTAAATTGCACACTGACTAATGCGGCAGAGTCCCCAGATGGAGGGTATGGCCAAAAATTGGTGTTTTTTCAAAGTCAGAAAAATTTGGAAGTATTTCAAGTTTTTTTTAACAATAAAAGATGCAGCAAAGGCAGCAATATTAAGTTCTTTGCCCAAAATGGGTGTTTTTTTTTTTAAAACAGAATATGACAGCAGTATATAATGCTTGAATTTCACGCTGACAGATGCAGCAAGGGCTGTAAAATTTAGTATTTTGCCCAAAAAGGGTGTTTTTTCAAAGCCAGAAAATTATTGAAGTATTTCAAGCTTGTTTTAACAATAACAGATGCAGCAAAGACTGCAATAATAAGTACTTTGCCCAAAATGGGTGATTTTTACTAACAGAATATGACAGCAGTATATAACGCTTGAATTTCACACGTACAGATGCAGCAAGGGCTGTAAAATTGAGTATTTTGCTCAAAAAGGGTGTTTTTTAAAAATCAGAAAAATAAAACTGTATTTCTAGCTTAAATTGCACACTGACTAATGCGACAGAGGCCCAAGATGGAGGGTATTGCCAAAAATTTGTGTTTTTTCAAAGCCAGAAAATTATTGAAGTATTTCAAGCTTGTTTTAATAATAACAGATGCAGCGAAGACTGCAATATTAAGTATTTTGTCCAAAATGGGTGTTTTTTTTTTGAATAAAATTAACTGGGCACTCTCAGGATATCTGAACCAATTGAAATTTATTAGCATATATTAAAATAGCATATATTAAAATAGCAATGAGCAACAGTATATATTGGCGGTGATAATAAACACTAAATATCAATATATATAAAACACACAACATGCAGTACAATCATATAAAACACCTGGAAAATAGAGATCTAAAATGTAATAAAATTTGAGGAATAAAATTGGAATACTCGATAATAAAATGTTCGTATGAATATTCTGCCGAATACTCGTATGGAAAAGTCACCTCAAATAATGGTGGCGATAAACAGTGTCCTCTGATATTGTCCTATTCGATTTAATCGCAGGGGTATCCAAAAACTACAGTCCCAATATGCGATCCACTGAACAAACTTTAAGCGGCGTCCCGCTTATAAGCTCCACCAGCAGCTTCCCACTGGACTAAGAGTCATATGAATAAAGGTGCTGGATAAAATTGAACGGTCTTACCGTCTCCCTTGGTAGGTCAACGAAAGAAAATAATATGGTCCTCTGAGTCTGTAGACCGATAGTTCGTCAATAAATTTGCACACTGGCAATTGTTTGGCACATGTATTCAGGCCGTCCCCATGGACTCAGGCCTTACAGGTTGTATTCCAAGTAAGCCATTCGTGTGACAGACGATTCCTCCTTAGCGACAATCCAGTCAGTTCTCCAGCTTCCCAAGTGGTCCAAATTTCTGGGGTCCTGTCTAGACATGGGGTCATGTCTACTTCATGTTAGGATCATTTTGGGAATGACATTTTATTTTTGGGGGACGTTACAAGGCTTAGAAGTTTAGAAGTAAATCTTGAAATTTCTCTGAAATTTTCAAAAACCAACTTTTTAAGGACCAGTTCAGGTCTGAAGTCACTTTGTGAAGCTTACATAATAGAAACCACCCAAAAAATTAACCCAATATACAAACTACACCTCTCAAGGTATTTAAAACTGATTTTACAAACGTCGTTAACCCTTTAGGTGTTCCACAAGAATTAATGGAAAATAGAGATACAATTTCAAAATTTCACTTTTTTGGCAGATTTTCCATTTTAATATTTTTTTTCCAGTTACAAAGTAAGGGTTAACAGCCAAACTAAACTCAATATTTATGGCCCTGATTCTGTAGTTTACAGAAACACCCCATATGTGGTCGTAAACTGCTGTACGGGCACACGGCAGGGCGCAGAAGGAAAGGAATGCTATACGGTTTTTGGAAGGCAGATTTTGCTGGACAGTTTTTTTTTGACACCATGTCCCATTTGAAGCCCCCCTAATGCACCCCTAGAGTAGAAACTCCAAAAAAGTGACCCCATTTTAGAAACTACGGGATAGGGTGGAAGTTTTGTTGGTACTAGTTTAGGGTACATATGATTTTTGGTTGCTCTATATTACACTTTTTGTGAGGCAAGGTAACAAGAAATAGCTGTTTTGGCACCGTTTATTTTTTTGTTATTTACAACATTCATCTGACAGGTTAGATCATGTGGTATTTTTATAGAGCAGGTTGTCACGGACGCGGCGATACCTAATATGTATACTTTTTTTATTTATGTAAGTTTTACACACTAATATAATTTTTGAAACAAAAAAAAAATCATGTTTTAGTGTCTCCATATTCTTAGAGCCATAGTTTTTTCAGTTTTTGGGCGATTATCTTAGGTAGGGTCTCATTTTTTGCGGGGTGAGATGATGGTTTGATTGGCACTATTCTGGGGTGCATATGAGTTTTTGATCGCTTGCTATTACACTTTTTGTGATGTAAGGTGACAAAAAATGGTTTATTTAGCACAGTTTTTTTTATTTATTTTTTACGGTGTTCACCTGAGGGGTTAGGTCATGTGATATTTTTATAGAGCTGGTCGAAACGGACGCGGCGATACCTAATATGTATACTTTTTTTTTATTTATGTAAGTTTTACACAATAACAGCTTTTTTAAAACAAAAAAAAATTATGTTTTAGTGTCTCCATATTCTGAGCCATAGTTCTTTTTTTTTTTTTTGGGCGATTGTCTCAGGTAGGGGCTCACTTTTTGCAGGATGAGGTGATGGTTAGATTGGTACTATTTTGGTGGGCGTTCGCCTTTTTGATCGCTTGCTGTTTTACTTTTTGTGATGTAAGGTGAAAAAAAAATTGTTTATTTAGCACAGTTTTTTTTTATTTTTTTTTACGGTGTTCATCTGACAGGTTAGGTCATGTGATATGTTTATAGAGCTGGTCGATACGGACGCGACGATACCTAATATGTCTATATGTCTTTTCCCTATTTTTTTTTAAGACCCTAACAGTTGCCTAGGAGACCCAGCCTGGGGGCTGGGCCTCCTAGGCCTCTGTACATGCCAGGCCCCAAGCCTTGGAATGGCTTGGGGCTGCCATGGCAACCATCGAGTTCCCGTCGGGGACCCGATGTATGAGGTGAGGGAGCTCAAACCTCCCATATGCCGCGGTCAGCCGATGCTGGTGGATGCAGCAGGGATCCGGCGGTCAGTAACCGCCGGATCTCTGCTGCTGATCGCGGGACCGTACGCGGGGTAAGGAATGACTGCAGGACGAGAACGCTCGTCCTTTAGCGCTAAGTGCCGGCGATTTAGGACGAGCATTCTCGTAATGGGTCGTTAAGGGGTTAATAGCTTTTTCCAGCAAAATAAATGTCAATATTTATTACCCTGATTCTACAGTTTATAGAAACATCTCACATGTAGTTGTTAACTGCTGAATGGGTAAATGAGCACTTGGCAGGGGTCAGAACGGAAGGAGCACCATAAGGTTTTTGAAGTGATGGTTTTTGGAAAATATGCCAGTCCAGGAAGTTTATGAGGGGTGTAGTGGGCGTTTTGACACAACAGGCATTTCATATAATTTAGAGACACTTGGCTATGAAAATGGAACATTTCATTTCTTCCAATAAAATTTGCTTTAGCCAAACATTTTTCAAACGCAGAAAAAAGACCCTTCAACTCGATAAATTTTTTTCTTGAATATGGCAACACCCCATATTAGGTGACAAACTGCTGCATGGGCACACCATAAGGCTAAGAAGTGAAGGAGCATCATTTCACTTTAGGATGGGATGGTTTTTGGGTGCTACGTCACATTTGAAGAGACCATGAGGCACCTCTACAGTGGAAAACCCCAAAAAGTAACTAAATTTTGCATTCCTCACAAAATTTATTGAAGGTTGTGGGGAGCGATTTTACCCACAAGTTTCATAGAATTTAGAGACACTTGGCTATGAAAATGAAACATTACATTTTGTTCCAATAAAATGTTGCTTTAGACCCAAATTTTTTATTTTCACAAAGGGTGACAGGAGCAAAAGCACCACATAATTTGCTAAACATTTTTCTTGAATATGCCAAGACCTCCTTTGTGGTCATAAACTGCTGGGCACACGGTAGGGCTCAGAAGGGAAGGTGCATCATATGGCCTTTGGACGGCAGATTTTGAAGTAATAGTTTTCGGGAGCTATATCACACCCTGAGGTACCTTACAGTGAAAACCCCATTAAGTGATCCCATTTTGGAAACTATACCCCTCAAGTTATTTATAGTGTTGAGCGCGAATATTCGAATTGCGAAATTTTCTCTCGAATATCGTAACTTCGAGATTTCGCGAATATTTAGAATATAGCTCTATATATTCGCGAAATCGAATATTCGTTTTTTTTATTTTTTTTATTGTTATATTTTTTACTTTCCCACTTCCCTAAAGTAGTTCTTCTTACCTGTCCTTTGGATTCCTGGCTTCCTGGCTGCTCCAGTCAGTGCCCGTTGCCGCTTCTGCCGACTTCCGTGCTCATGGAGCATCCCCATCACCATGGGAACGTCTCCATATACTAGAATGTACTGTCGGATTTGAGAATTACGTTGAAATCGCAATTCGATTAATTCAAGTTATAATAATCGAATTGCGATTTCAACTTTTTACATATATTCTTAATATTGCTCTAACTTCGTCTTTTAGAATATTCGTAATATTCTAAAAGACGAAGTTAGAGCAATATTACGAAATTTCGTAAAATACACATATATAGACTATATATGTGTATTTTACGAAATTTTGTAATATTGCTCTAACTTCGTCTTTTAGAATATGACGAAGTTAGAGCAATATTAAGAATATACGTAAAAAGTTGAAATCGCAATTCGATTATTATAATATGAATTAATCGAATTGCGATTGCAACTTAGCACTGCTATATTTCATAGGCTAGAATTAACGAATATGGAATATAGCAGTGTTAAGTTGAAATCGCAATTCGATTAATTCAAGTTATAATAATCGAATTGCGATTTCAACTTTTTACGTATATTATTGCAAGAAGCAGGGTGGAATCGATCGGCGATCGAAAATGGGCAAAATTTGATTTCAAAAGGATGAAGAAGAAATTATTCTCACTGTTGTCAGAACAATATTTAGCATTAGCAACACTCGACCTACAGCTTAGGCTACTTTCACATTTGCGTTCGGGGCTCCGCTTGTGAGCTCCGTTTGAAGGCTCTCACAAGCGGCCCCGAACGCATCCGTCCAGCCCCAATGCATTCTGAGTGGATGCGGATCTGCTCAGAATGCATCAGTCTGGCAGCGTTTGGGCTCCGCTCCGCTCAGCAGGCGGACAGCCGAACGCAGCTTTCAGCATTGGGGTGTCCGCCTGGCCGTGCGGAGGCAAACGGATCCGTCCAGACTTACAATGGAAGTCAATGGGGGCGGATCCGTTTGAATTTGACACAATATGACTCAATTTTCAAACGGATCCGTCCCCCAGTGACTTTCAATGTAAAGTCTGGCCTTTTTTTTTTTGCGGGACAAGATGCATTTTTTAATGCCACCATTTAATATACCATGTTTTGTATTAGAAAAAATTGTTTTAGATGTAAAATTGGGAAAGGGTGGTGATTCAAACTTTTAATATAGTGGTGTTTATTCAACTTTATTTAACTTTTTTTTTTTACAGCAATTAGCCCCCATAGGGGCCTCGTACATGGGATCTTTTGATCCCGTCTCCTAATCACGATAATAGAGAATAGGATTTTTACACACTCCATTCTGCGCTGTGCCTCGTGCATAGCTCAGTATGGAGAAAGCCATGGCAGGCCTGAATAGCTTCAGGAGCGTCCATGCTGCCATGGCAACCGATCGGAGGCCCGCGATTTCACTGCAGTGGCTCTGATTGGAAGGAAGATGGAGGCGCATCACATCACAGGTGCCGCAATGAGCCTTGATCGCGGTACCTGAGGGGTTGAATGGCTGGGGCGGCGCGATCGCCTCTTCCTGTTATGCGGCCGGATGTTGGCTGTATCATACAGGGAGTGCAGAATTATTAGGCAAATGAGTATTTTGACCACATCATCCTCTTTATGCATGTTGTCTTACTCCAAGCTGTATAGGCTCGAAAGCCTACTACCAATTAAGCATATTAGGTGATGTGCATCTCTGTAATGAGAAGGGGTGTGGTCTAATGACATCAACACCCTATCTTAGGTGTGCATAATTATTAGGCAACTTCCTTTCCTTTGGCAAAATGGGTCAAAAGAAGGACTTGACAGGCTCAGAAAAGTCAAAAATAGTGAGATATCTTGCAGAGGGATGCAGCACTCTTAAAATTGCAAAGCTTCTGAAGCGTGATCATCGAACAATCAAGCGTTTCATTCAAAATAGTCAACAGGGTCGCAAGAAACGTGTGGAAAAACCAAGGCACAAAATAACTGCCCATGAACTGAGAAAAGTCAAGCGTGCAGCTGCCAAGATGCCACTTGCCACCAGTTTGGCCATATTTCAGAGCTGCAACATCACTGGAGTGCCCAAAAGCACAAGGTGTGCAATACTCAGAGACATGGCCAAGGTAAGAAAGGCTGAAAGACGACCACCACTGAACAAGACACACAAGCTGAAACGTCAAGACTGGGCCAAGAAATATCTCAAGACTGATTTTTCAAAGGTTTTATGGACTGATGAAATGAGAGTGAGTCTTGATGGGCCAGATGGATGGGCCCGTGGCTGGATTGGTAAAGGGCAGAGAGCTCCAGTCCGACTCAGACGCCAGCAAGGTGGAGGTGGAGTACTGGTTTGGGCTGGTATCATCAAAGATGAGCTTGTGGGGCCTTTTCGGGTTGAGGATGGAGTCAAGCTCAACTCCCAGTCCTACTGCCAGTTTCTGGAAGACACCTTCTTCAAGCAGTGGTACAGGAAGAAGTCTGCATCCTTCAAGAAAAACATGATTTTCATGCAGGACAATGCTCCATCACACGCGTCCAAGTACTCCACAGCGTGGCTGGCAAGAAAGGGTATAAAAGAAGAAAATCTAATGACATGGCCTCCTTGTTCACCTGATCTGAACCCCATTGAGAACCTGTGGTCCATCTTCAAATGTGAGATTTACAAGGAGGGAAAACATTACACCTCTCTGAACAGTGTCTGGGAGGCTGTGGTTGCTGCTGCACGCAATGTTGATGGTGAACAGATCAAAACACTGACAGAATCCATGGATGGCAGGCTTTTGAGTGTCCTTGCAAAGAAAGGTGGCTATATTGGTCACTGATTTGTTTTTGTTTTGTTTTTGAATGTCAGAAATGTATATTTGTGAATGTTGAGATGTTATATTGGTTTCACTGGTAAAAATAAATAATTGAAATGGGTATATATTTGTTTTTGTTAAGTTGCCTAATAATTATGCACAGTAATAGTCACCTGCACACACAGATATCCCCCTAAAATAGCTAAAACTAAAAACAAACTAAAAACTACTTCCAAAAATATTCAGCTTTGATATTAATGAGTTTTTTGGGTTCATTGAGAACATGGTTGTTGTTCAATAATAAAATTAATCCTCAAAAATACAACTTGCCTAATAATTCTGCACTCCCTGTATAGCCGGCAGATCGTTCGTATGGAGCGGCTCACTGCAGAGGCCCGCTCCATACATCCTCTGTCACGCAATGACATACCTTTACGTGATAATGTGTGAAGGGGTTAAAGGCGTAACTACTTTTTGATTATTTTTTTGTGTGGATATTTCTTTGAATATTTGTATAATAAATTTGGCCCAGACTAAATTGTCCGTACTGTAACCCCATTGGTTACAATAAAACAAAACCCAACAAATTTTATAGAACAATAAAGTTTTATAAAACAATCTTTAAATAAAAAAAAAAATATTAAGAATATAAATAACAGAGGCCCCAAAAAACAAATGAAAAAAAAAAAATTAAGGCAATTTTTTCATTTCTTTGAGCTTTTGGAGCAGTCCATCCAGGGCCTTTTTGTTGGCCTCCTCTACTAGGGTCAGCTCATCCCTCAACTTTTTCATGCGTTCGCACTGCTCCCGCTGCACTTTTTTAACGTCTTTCAATAAGTTGTTTATTGCTGTAAAAGTAAAGGAAATATACATTTTAAATCTACTTTAAAAGACAATCATTGTTTGGTGTATAAAGCAGATAAAGCCCTGTCTGACCCAGGAAGAAGTACATCAGTGACTTAAAAAGATTAAAATAGACAAATCACCAGGACCGGATGGCATACACCCCAGTATCCTAAGGGAATTAAGTAATGTCATAGCCAGACCCTTATTTCTGATATTTGCGGACTCTATACTGACAGGGAATGTCCCACAGGATTGGCGCATGGCAAATGTGGTGCCAATATTCAAAATGGGTCCAAAAACAGAGCCTGGAAACTATAGGCCGGTAAGTTTAACATCTGTTGTGGGTAAACTGTTTGAAGGCTTTCTGAGAGATGCTATCTTAGAGCATCTTAACGGAAATAAGCAAATAACGCCATATCAGCATGGCTTCGTGAGGGATCGGTCATATCAAACTAATTTAATCAGTTTCTATGAGGGGGTAAGTTCTAGACTTGACAGCGGCGAATCATTGGATCTCGTATATCTGGACTTCTCCAAAGCTTTTGACACTGTACCGCATAAAAGGTTAGTATATAAAATGAGAATGCTCGGACTGGGAGAAAACGTCTGTATGTGGGTAAGTAACTGGCTGAGGGATAGAAAACAGAGGGTGGTTATTAACGGTACACACTCAGATTGGGTCACTGTCACTAGTGGGGTACCTCAGGGGTCAGTATTGGGCCCTATTCTCTTCAATATATTTATTAATGATCTTGTAGAAGGCTTGCATAGTATCAATTTTTGCAGATGACACTAAACTGTGTAAAGTAATTTACACTGAAGAGGACAGTATACTACTACAGAGGGATCTGGATAGATTGCAGGCTTGGGCAGATAAGTGGCAGATGAGGTTTAACACTGACAAATGTAAAGTTATGCACATGGGAAGGAATAATGCAAGTCACCCGTACATACTAAATGGTAAAACACTGGGTAACACTGACATGGAAAAGGACCTAGGAATTTTGGTTAAGCTGCAAAAACCAGTGTCAGGCAGCTGCTGCCAAGGCCAATAAGATAATGGGTTGCATCAAAAGGGGCATAGATGCCCGTGATGAGAACATTGTCCTACCACTTTACAAATCACTAGTCAGACCACACATGGAGTACTGTGTACAGCTCTGGGCTCCTGTAAACAAGGCAGACATAGCAGAGCTGGAGAGGGTCCAGAGGAGGGCAACTAAAGTAATAAATGGAATGGGGCAACTACAGTACTCTGAAAGATGATCAAAATTAGGGTTATTTACTTTAGAAAAAAGATGACTGAGGGGAGATCTAACTAATATGTATAAATATATCAGGGGTCAGTACAGAGATCTCTCCCATCATCTATTTATCCCCAGGACTGTGACTGTGACGAGGGGACATCCTCTGCGTCTGGAGGAAAGAAGGTTTGTACACAAACATAGAAAAGGACTCTTTACGGTAAGAGCAGTGAGACTATGGAACTCTCTGCCTGAGGAGGTGGTGATGGTGAGTACAATAAAGGAATTCAAGAGGGGCCTGGATGTATTTCGGGAGTGTAATAATATTACAGGTTATAGCTACTAGAGAGCGGTCGTTGATCCAGGGAGTTATTCTGATTGCCTGATTGGAGTCGGGAAGGAATTTTTTATTCCCCTAAAGTGAGGAAAATTGGCTTCTACCTCACAGGTTTTTTTTGCCTTCCTCTGGATCAACTTGCAGGATAACAGGCCGAACTGGATGGACAGATGTCTTTTTTCGGCCTTATGTACTATGTTACTATGTTAATCCATTATATATTGGTTTAGTTAGAACTAATAATAGTTCTTTAGACTTTAGGGTTATGGACTTAGTAGTTAAGTTAATGCTTTTGATGTAGATTAATTACTTTATAGTGTTCATGTTTTATATTACTGTTGTGTGCTGTACGTTCTTTGTTGACAGTTTCATAGTTTTTACACCATTTTTTAGATAAATATTAATATTGTTTTGTGCACTTTATTTTTTAGTCTAAGAAAAAATTTATATTTTGGATGCTCGTTACATCCAATATTAAACAGTATGCCTCATTCAGATACTTTACGGAAATCAGTACACCAGTAACATCAGCTAGCTGTAAAAAAAACTTTACGTGGATTTAATTAGGGTCCGGGTTTTTGGACTGAGTGCCCAGACAGATATAGTGGCACAGGTCACTCCCGTACTCCATCAAGCCTTTTAAATAAAGTTTGGATTAAAAATGCTGTTCTTTTCAAGTGTGGACAGGAGATGTGAAAACTGAACCTGCAGAGAAATGAGCATGGTCTCTGACAGACCCTAAAGAGTGGTGATATACTAATCTTTTTATTACACTGCTTGGAGTGAACACAAAGTGGTGGACTTTAGGTTATGCAATATCTGAAGTCTGAATAACAATTAGAGGTTGAACTTGAACTTGTTTATAATTGTTTTCTTGAATCAAATCTGCCTGTGGCACCTGTATGTGTGTGGGGACATTTTTTAAATTAAAACATCAACATAATATATTTACCCTCCTGGCGGGGGGTGGTCACCACCTCGTCTTCTTCCTCCTCCTCATCCTCCGGGACCTGAACTGCCTCAGGTGGGCTATGGGCCTGATGCCCTGATGGTCCTGGCTGCTCCTCTTCCTGCTCATCATCCTCCGTCATCTCCTCCTCTTCCACCACCTTCTTCTTATTAGAGCGCTTAGCGCGCACTTTAGGAAGAGGCACCCCTGTAATGAACAAATTTTTTTAAAATACCAAGATAAACAAGCAAAGCAAAAAAAAAAAAGGTAACGGTACACAAATTAATCTATGGTGGGATCTGGAATGGGATAATAATTACCCCTATGTTTGATTTCACATGATTTGGTGTTAGATGAAACTATGAATGAAGTCTTTCAGATGGTTTACAGTTGAGTATGTTAATAGCTAGGATGAGGTAGCGGGGGGTATTGGGTCGCAAGGTACTGTTGCAGGGTTATTGAAAAAAGGTGGACCAAGTCAACTGTTTTGACATTGGATAAGGGTTTACATCATATATCTGTATCTCGCTGTGATTATATGTATATATTGTAAATATCAGCTACGTGTCCCAACATTTATCAAATCCGTGCTGGAGAACTTTTAGGCAGAAGAGAAACCCAACTAAATTATTTATTGCAAATTTCCAAAGTTACCATTGTACCAGAATACCAGTATAGTCTGTACCTGCATACCAGTATAGTCTGTCTTCCACACAATTATCATTTTGCTGTAACAGCCTGCCTACATTCAATATGCTGACTGTGCTGTTAATAGTGTGCCTGCGAAGCTGTATGGTAGGAAATGTCTAAAGCCGATTAGTAGGCCTTAGACCTTTTCAAGGGTATGCGGCCCACAGAGAGGGCTCTGAGTGCCGCCTCTAGCACCCGTCCCATCGGTTTGACACCACTGAACTAAGTTATCAGTTGTAAAGGGATAGAAATACTTATTTGCATAACTGAACACATAAATAACAATAGGTGGGTGATAGAAAATTAATGTAAGCATCGTACCTGGACAATTTTTATCTCTGACCTCTTTGATCAGATCCATTTTGTGTCTTTTAAGGTCCGACCATTTTTTTAAAATTGCACTTTTTGAATGGACCTTTCCAGGCTGCTGCCACAGCCCGCGTGCCTCTCTCCGCACTATGGTCTGTTTCTCTAAACGGCATTTTATATCGTCGTATCCCTTCTCCAACATAGTCTGCAAGATAACAATGAAAGGATGTAATCCCAAAGTTGTAAAATACAATTATTAGTAATTATAGTCATGTCAACCATCAAAAATATAATGTAATATCAAAACGGTAAAAGAGTAGATATTTATATAGTTCCCTATGGAACTATATGAAAGTAAAAAAAATAAAAAAACATTTATATTCAAGGCAAATATAAGAACTAAACGCCACAGTGGCCGCCCCTTTAAGAGTGACTTGAATAGTGACCGCCCCTTTAACAGTGACTAGAACTGTGGCCGCCCCTTTAAGAGTGACTTGAATAGTGACCGCCCCTTTAAGAGTGACTAGAACTGTGGCTGCCCCTTTAAGAGTGACTTGAATAGTGACCGCCCCTTTAAGAGTGACTAGAACTGTGGCCGCCGCATTAAGAGTGACTTGAATAGTGACCGCCCCTTTAACAGTGACTAGAACTGTGGCCGCCCCTTTAAGAGTGACTTGAATAGTGACCGCCCCTTTAACAGTGACTAGAACTTTGGCCGCCCCTTTAAGAGTGACTAGAACTGTGACGGCCCCTTTAAGAGTGACTTGAATAGTGACCGCCCCTTTAAGAGTGACTTGAATAGTGACCGTCCCTTTAACAGTGACTAGAACTGTGGACGCCCCTTTAAGAGTGACTTGAATAGTGACCACCCCTTTAACAGTGACTAGAACTGTGTCCGCCCCTTTAAGAGTGACTTGAATAGTGACCGCCCCTTTAACAGTGACTAGAACTGTGGCCGCCCCTTTAAGAGTGACTTGAATAGTGACCGCCCCTTTAACAGTGACTAGAACTGTGGCCGCCCCTTTAAGAGTGACTTGAATAGTGACCGCCTCTTTAACAGTGACTAGAACTGTGGCCGCCCCTTTAAGAGTGACTAGAACTGTGGCCGCCCCTTTAAGAGTGACTTGAATAGTGACCGCCCCTTTAACCACCTCCGGACCGCCTAACGCAGGATCGCGTTCCGGAGGTGGCAGCGCTGCGCGCAGTCACGCATATATGCGTCATCTCGCGAGACGCGAGACTTCCTGTGAACGCGCGCACACAGGAACGGAAGGTAAGAGAGTTGATCTCCAGCCTGCCAGCGGCGATCGTTCGCTGGCAGGCTGGAGATGTGTTTTTTTTAACCCCTAACAGGTATATTAGACGCTGTTTTGATAACAGCGTCTAATATACCTGCTACCTGGTCCTCTGGTGGTCCCCTTTGTTTGGATCGACCACCAGAGGACACAGGTAGCTCAGTAAAGTAGCACCAAGCACCACTACACTACACTACACCCCCCCGTCACTTATTAATCCCTTATTAGCCCCTGATCACCCCATATAGACTCCCTGATCACCCCACTGTCATTGATTACCCCCCTGTCATTGATCAACCCCCTGTAAAGCTCCATTCAGACGTCCGCATGATTTTTACGGATCCACTGATAGATGGATCGGATCCGCAAAACGCATCCGGACGTCTGAATGAAGCCTTACAGGGGCGTGATCAATGACTGTGGTGATAACCCCATATAGACTCCCTGATCACCCCCCTGTCATTGATTACCCCCCTGTCATTGATTACCCCCCTGTAAAGCTCCATTCAGACGTCCGCATGATTTTAACGGATCCACTGATAGATGGATCGGATCCGCAAAACGCATCCAGACGTCTGAATGAAGCCTTACAGGGGCATGATCAATGACTGTGGTTATCACCCCATATAGACTCCCTGATCACCCCCCTGTCATTGATTACACCCCTGTAAAGCTCCATTCAGATGTCCGCATGATTTTTACGGATGCACTGATAGATGGATCGGATCCGCAAAACGCATACGGACGTCTGAATGAAGCCTTACAGGGGCATGATCAATGACTGTGGTTATCACCCCATATAGACTCCCTGATCACCCCCCTGTCATTGATTACCCCCCTGTAAAGCTCCATTCAGATGTCCGCATGATTTTTACAGATGCACTGATAGATGGATCGGATCCGCAAAACGCATCCGGACGTCTGAATGAAGCCTTACAGGGGCATGATCAATGACTGTGGTTATCACCCCATATAGACTCCCTGATCACCCCCCTGTCATTGATTACACCCCTGTCATTGATCAACCCCCTGTAAAGCTTCATTTAGATGTTTGCATGATTTTTACGGATCCACTGATAGATGGATCGGATCCGCAAAACGCATACGGACGTCTGAATGAAGCCTTACAGGGGCGTGATCAATGACTGTGGTTATCACCCCATATAGACTCCCTGATCACCCCCCTGTCATTGATTACACCCCTGTCATTGATCAACCCCCTGTAAAGCTCCATTCAGATGTCCGCATGATTTTTACGGATGCACTAATAGATGGATCGGATCCGCAAAACGCATACGGACGTCTGAATGAAGCCTTACAGGGGCGTGATCAATGACTGTGGTTATCACCCCATATAGACTCCCTGATCACCCCCCTGGCATTGATTACACCCCTGTCATTGATCAACCCCCTGTAAAGCTCCATTCAGATGTCCGCATGATTTTTACGGATCCACTGATAGATGGATCGAATCCGCAAAACGCATACGGACGTCTGAATGAAGCCTTACAGGGGCGTGATCAATGACTGTGGTTATTACCCCATATAGACTCCCTGATCACCCCCCTGTCATTGATTACACCCATGTCATTGATCAACCCCCTGTAAAGCTCCATTCAGATGTCCGCATGATTTTTACGGATCCACTGATAGATGGATCGGATCCGCAAAACGCATCCGGACGTCTGAATGAAGCCTTACAGGGGCGTGATCAATGACTGTGGTTATCACCCCATATAGACTCCCTGATCACCCCCCTGTCATTGATTACACCCCTGTCATTGATCAACCCCCTGTAAAGCTCCATTCAGATGTTTGCATGATTTTTACGGATCCACTGATAGATGGATCGGATCCGCAAAACGCATACGGACGTTTGAATGAAGCCTTACAGGGGCGTGATCAATGACTGTGGTTATCACCCCATATAGACTCTCTGATCACCCCCCTGTCATTGATCACCCCCTGTCATTGATCACCCTCTGTAAGGCTCCATTCAGACTTTTTTTGGCCCAAGTTAGCGGAATTATTTTATTTTTTTCTTACAAAGTCTCATATTCCACTAACTTGTGTCAAAAAATAAAATCTCACATGAACTCACCATACCCCTCACGGAATCCAAATGCGTAAAATTTTTTAGACATTTATATTCCAGACTTCTTCTCACGCTTTAGGGCCCCTAGAATGCCAGGGCAGTATAAATACCCCACATATGACCCCATTTCGGAAAGAAGACACCCCCAGGTATTCCGTGAGGGGTATATTGAGTCCATGAAAGATTGAAATTTTTGTCCCAAGTTAGCGGAACGGGAGACTTTGTGAGAAAAAAATTAAAAATATCAATTTCCGCTAACTTGTGCCAAAAAAAAAAAATTTCTATGAACTCGCCATGCCCCTCATTGAATACCTTGGGGTGTCTTCTTTCCAAAATGGGGTCACATGTGGGGTATTTATACTGCCCTGGCATTCTAGGGGCCCCAAAAGCGTGAGAAGAAGTCTGGTATCCAAATGTCTAAAAATGCCCTCCTAAAAGGAATTTGGGCACCTTTGCGCATCTAGGCTGCAAAAAAGTGTCACACATCTGGTATCGCCGTACTCAGGAGAAGTTGGGGAATGTGTTTTGGGGTGTCATTTTACAGATACCCATGCTGGGTGAGAGAAATATCTTGGTCAAATGCCAACTTTGTATAAAAAAATGGGAAAAGTTGTCTTTTGCCAAGATATTTCTCTCACCCAGCAAGGGTATATGTAAAATGACATCCCAAAACACATTCCCCAACTTCTCCTGAATACGTCGATACCACATGTGTGACACTTTTTTGCAGCCTAGGTGGGCAAAGGGGCCCATATTCCAAAGAGCACCTTTAGGATTTCACAGGTCATTTACCTACTTACCACACATTAGGGCCCCTGGAAAATGCCAGGGCAGTATAACTACCCCACAAGTGACCCCATTTTGGAAAGAAGACACCCCAAGGTATTCCGTGAGGGGCATGGCGAGTTCCTAGAATTTTTTATTTTTTGTCACAAGTTAGTGGAAAATGCTGATTTTTTTTCATTTATTTTTTCATACAAAGTCTCATATTCCACTAACTTGTGACAAAAAATAAAAACTTCCATGAACTCACTATGCCCATCAGCGAATACCTTGGGGTCTCTTCTTTCCAAAATGGGGTCACTTGTGGGGTAGTTATACTGCCCTGGCATTCTAGGGGCCCAAATGTGTGGTAAGGAGTTTGAAATCAAATTCTGTAAAAAATGACCTGTGAAATCCGAAAGGTGCTCTTTGGAATATGGGCCCCTTTGCCCACCTAGGCTGCAAAAAAGTGTCACACATCTGGTATCTCTGTATTCAGGAGAAGTTGAGGAATGTGTTTTGGGGTGTCTTTTTACATGCTTCCATTACTATTGCTCCCACATGCAATTATTACCTTTATAGAATGGACCTTAGCTTACCCTTTCCTTATCCACACAGTAATTCTGCTTGTTTCCAAAAATAATGGATAACTTTTCAAAGCTTGTTCATAGCAAGCTACTGTTTCTTCTGAGAACTAACCACACTGTACTGCTTGCTGCTCCCAAAAATATTGGAGAATTTTTCAAGGTTTGTTCATAACAAACCACAGTATCTTATGATAATTAGCAATTGTCTGTATGAATATGGGCAGGCTTCTGCACCATTAAGGCATCATTTTTGGATGCTTGTGCAGAATAAGCCACTACTTCTTCTTAATATCTGTGTTTAAAAACAGAGGCCAGCATGTGCCCCCATTAAGGTGTAATTTTTTTATCTTCTTGAGAACAAGAATTTTTTTCCAATAATACTATGTAATTTTAGACAGTATCTTCTCCAATAAGGAACTATTTTTTAAACTTTTTATTTTATTTTAAAAAGCATAACGAATACGACAGGGCAGTGTGTTTTTTTAACACACTGTTTGTTAGCGCCATTAACAATTCCTTCATTCATAGCTATTATATGTCACTCTGAGATTATTTGCTATCTTTGCATTATAGAGCTTAAAAGAAGGGGGGGGACAAAAATGTGATAAAAAGTCAAGATAGAAAAACTATGGGGGTCATTTATTAAACAGAAATACACCTAAATGAGGCATATTTTTGGTGTATATTTCGGTGCAAATAATCTGCGACTTCTCCCCCCGCTCACGCCAGGTCTAAAAAAGTGGGCGTGACATGGGAGGGGAAGGGGACGGGCCAGTAGGCCCGTCTCATTTACCATTGTTTACACCTTTTTATTAAAACGCCGGTCTTAATAAATGACCCCCTATGAGTCCTAGACCTCAGAGTGCCATATACCCATTTTCTCTTATTTTACCCTTATTGTAATAATTTCACCATGCATTGACTCCCTGCTTGGCTTTTGCTTCAACATGGAAGCTATCTGAGTAAAGCTGCCTTGTGAAAGCATGTGGAACCAATATAGCAGCATCACTGGTGAAGCCAGAGATGTGTATGCCGAAGTCACTGATCATATTTGTAAATAAACAGCCTTGAATAAAAAAGCTACCGAGCAGCCAACAGTGGAGAATATAAATCACAGGTAAGAATCTCTATGGGATAGTAAACCAATTTTTAGACCCAAACTGTAATTCAGCTTTAACTAGTAAAAAAAAAAATATATAGTACTCTATAATAATGTTTGTCTGGTATAGCTATTTAGATTTTGAGTATAATGCATTAATATTCAACCAGCAGCAAATGGCAACTTGACATTATATTAGTAAACAGTGATACATGTACTATTTTTTTTTCTAGTGTCAGAGACCAGATCCATAGAATGTTGCAATGTTGTCATCATGACAGGTACTACCCATGCATTTACTTTATATAAAGCGAGATTACCTACAGAATAAAAACAATGCATTTATTGATGATTTGGGCACTGTATAAATTTTTATTTATATATATATATATATCAAGAGCACCATCAATTTAAAGAGAAGCAAATGTACCATACTGAACTTTCAATACCACTATAATGGAATAAAGATCTGAATGACAGTTGAGTCCAGAATTGGGCTCCTCCAAGCACCAGGCACTGGATGTGACTACTTCCTCTGCATCCCTTATTGCTATGCCCCTGCTGATCCCTTTTGGCAAATCAGAAATGCTGAGAAGCTCACGATTGCTTTTACCAGCTGTGTAGACTTTCATGGGGAGTGATTTCCATTGTACAAGTGTCAAGCCTTATCATCAGAGATATTGTGTGGAGGTGTCAGCAATGTGAAAAAGAGATTTTCTTTTAAGGGAATCTGGCACCAGGAAATTTACTGTTAAACGAGGCACGATACCTTGTAGGTATAGCTCAGCAAAATATAATGATACCTTTCAATTAGTAATCTGTTGCCTCATTCTGGAGAAAAAGTACAGGACAAGGCCAGGTACACACCGCTCTGTGCACCCTTGCTCCTGTTTCTTCCTCTGATAGCCTCTCTATCTCATTGATTAACAAGGCCAGCTTACTGCATGGCCATATCACCTAGCTCTTTCAATCAAGAAGGAGAGGGAAAGGCCGGCAGAGGTAGCCGGAGGAGTTGCACAAAGTGGCAAGAGCCCACAGTGGCCTTAAGTACTAATTTGCATATGATTAAAATTACTTTTTCTCTAGAATAAAGTTATGGATAATGGTAATGATATTATTACATACAGCAAGCACTACAATGCATAGTCCTGGTTTTACAGTGAGTTTCATGGTGACAGCATTTGGGCTATATTATTTTGACTTTATTTACAATGAGACAATGGTTTGCCAAATACGTATTACATAAATAAATAATGGAGGTAGAAAAATATAAATAGAAATGTGTTAGTTATAGAGATTGTTTTGGGAGAATATACCATATCATTATCTAATTAATGTTATTGTGTTTGCCTCTCCATCAAAATATTTTTTTAGAGGAAATGGTTGCAGTGAAACGTTTTTAAGATGTTAATTGAACCGGAAGTCTATCATCATGGCAGTGTTCTCCTTCAGGATCTATACTGTGTATCCTCACCAAATCATTTAAAATGAATTGATTGTATTACAGTATATTAGCTTACTTATTTCAATTTACAGTATCTTAAATTTCGATTAATAAATGTGTCCCATCTTGATTTTCTTGTTGTTTGCCCAATGTCTGGAAGAGAATACTATGAAACACAGAAAGATCTAATAGTTGGATATTCCCATGTATTGTTCAATAATATATTGCTTGGAGCATAAATTACTAGTAGTTGGAGCCCCTGGACCCTGGTACAAATCCTTAAGACCTCTTTGCATTAGCTTTTACATGCTTTTACATGCACTGTATACAGTATGTGATAAGCATGTTTGATATACACCATAATGTATAGAACCATTTATTCAGAAAAATAGATATTTTCAGTTGTTTAGTGATATAGCCTTAACAAGTTTTATTGTGCAGGTAGCATAAGTCATTCTAACAAATGTCTTGCCCACTTCTGTTGCTACTACTTTTAAGTTCTGGTGTGCCTTATAATATTAGTGTATTAAAGGGGTTTTCTCATCTCAGACAATGGGGGTATATCGCTAGGAAATGCCCCCATTGTCTTATAGGTGCGGGTCCCACCGCTGGGACCTGCACCTATATTGAGAACGGAGCCCCAAAAGTGAAGGAGAGCGCACTGCGCATGCGCAGCCGCTCTCCTTTCATTTCTATGGGGCCGCCGAAAATAGCCGAGAGCTGGCTCGGCTATTGCTGTCTGCCCCATAGAAATGAATGAGAGCATGGGCAGCGCATTGCGCGGCACGCTCCCATTCACTTCTATGGAAGAGGTGGGGATTAGCGCTTGGTGGTGGACAGACCCCGGGAAATATGGGTTCCTCCAGCCACAGTGCTCCCCGCTCCGTTCTCAATATAGGTGTGGGTCCCAGCGGTGGTCCCCGCACCTATCAGACAATGGGGGCATATCCTAGCGTAATGCCCCCATTGTCTAAGATGGGAATACCCCTTTAAGTCAATGGGAAAACACTGAAAAAATGGCAAGGGCCGTGGATACACAGGTTCATAAACACACAGTGTAATACCGCACAAGGATAGATTCAGTAACTAAACTATTACCTCTGTGTGTAAACCTAGTCTGACAGGGGCTTAACGGTTTTACACACATACAGCTTACAAATTGAATAATGTCAAATTGTAATGATCATTCTGGATCATTTCAACATCTTGACCAGGAACGTTCCTTTCTAAATCCAGAGGCGGGAAACTTATACAGACTCTATACCCACAGCTAAGAGTTTATTCTAGTTGTATACAGTGTGCATTGCCCAGACCAGATCTGCACTCAGATTTTTAGTTCTGTATTAGTTCCGAGGTTCTTGATTTAAACAGGAACATTCACAATCGAGCCATTTATAAAACAGTTAAAGGGGTTGTTGTCTCACTTCAGCAAGTAACATAGTAACATAGTAACATAGTACATAAGGCCGAAAAAAGACATTTGTCCATCCAGTTCGGCCTGTCATCCTACAAGTTGATCCAGAGGAAGGCAAAAAAAACCCTGTGAGGTAGAAGCCAATTTTCCTCACTTTAGGGGAATAAAAAATTCCTTCCCGACTCCAATCAGGCAATCAGAATAACTCCCTGGATCAACGACCCCTCTCTAGTAGCTATAGCCTGTAATATTATTACACTCCAGAAATACATCCAGGCCCCTCTTGAATTCCTTTATTGTACTCACCATCACCACCTCCTCAGGCAGAGAGTTCCATAGTCTCACTGCTCTTACCGTAAAGAACCCTTTTCTATGTTTGTGTACAAACCTTCTTTCCTCCAAACGCAGAGGATGTCCCCTCGTCACAGTCACAGTCCTGGGGATAAATAGATGATGGGATAGATCTCTGTACTGCCCCCTGATATATTTATACATAGTAATTAGATCTCCCCTCAGTCGTCTTTTTTCTAACGTGAATAACCCTAATTTTGATAATCTTTCAGGGTACTGTAGTTGCCCCATTCCAGTTATTACTTTAGTTGCCCTCCTCTGGACCCTCTCCAGCTCTGCTATGTCTGCCTTGTTTACAGGAGCCCAGAACTGTACACAGTACTCCATGTGTGGTCTGACCAGTGATTTGTAAAGTAGTAGAAATATGTTCTCATCACGGGCATCTATGCCCCTTTTGATGCAACCCATTATCTTATTGGCCTTGGCAGCCGCTGCCTGACACTGTTTTTTGCAGCTTAGTTTGCTGTTTATTAAAATTCCTAGATCCTTTTCCATGTCAGTGTTACCGAGTGTTTTACCATTTAGTATGTACGGGTGACTTGCATTATTCCTTCCCATGTGCATAACTTTACATTTCTCAGTGTTAAACCTCATCTGCCACTTATCTGCCCAAGCCTCCAATCTATCCAGATCCCTCTGTAGTAGTATACTAGTAGTATTTATTATGTAGACAAAGTTAAAGGAGTTGTCTCACTTCAGCAAATGGCAGTTATAATGTAGATATAGTTAATACAAGGCCTTTCCTAATGTATTGTGATTGTCCATATTGCCTCCTTTGTTGGTTTGATTCATTTTGCCATCACATTATACACTGCTCACATCCTGGAGTTACGGCCACCGCTAGGGTTGACTGAAGCGCGCTTTGGATCATAGATCCGAAGTAATTTCATTTAAAACTTCGTATGTATGGGCTGCGCAGAGATGAAATTTGTTAAGTCTGAAGTCTTGCAAGACTTCGGTGAAGTACTTCGGTCTCCTATGCAAATACAGCCACCAGTGGTGGTCATAAGCACTGTAAATGAGCAGAGTATAATACAATAAAAAAATAAATCAATCAAGCAAAGGAGGCAATATGAACAATCACAATACATTAGTAAGTGCCTTTGATTAAAGGGGTTGGGCAGGCAGTGTTTATTGATAACCTATCCTCACGATAAGTCATCAATATCTGATTTGCAGGAGTCCAACACCCGACACCAGTATCGGATTCCCTCAGATCAGATGTTGATGACCTATCCTTATAATAGGTCATCAATATACACCAACTGCACAACCCCTGTAGCATTGTCTACATGATAAACGCCATTTGTTGAAGTGAGAAAATCCCTTTATGCTTTATTTACTAAAAACTTTAAATTCCCTCTGAAGTTAATGGAAGAGACAGCAGGTTAGGCGATATATGGAGAATAAGAATTCCAGGGATGTATCTCCTTGTGAAATCTTTTGAAAGTTCCCAGAGCTAAACAAGCAGCAATGTTCAATGTTGGGTCAGTAAAACGGTGGCTTTGGAGCTTTTTATATAAATTTTATATAAATTAAACTGTCGAAAAGGAAGTGTAATTTTCTGAATTCTATGAGCGAGTTTGTGTTAGAATATTACCATAGTTTATAGAATATCTTTCTGACATGAGATTTAATAAATGTAAATAAACTTTTGATTTAATGCATCATTGATTTTGTAGTCATTAATTGCTAGCAGGGCAAGTGGTCTACTGTAATAGAACATTGTTTGGTAATATCCTTAACCTGTTGGGGACGCATGACGTACCATACATCATGATGTCCCGGTACTTAAGGACACATGACGTACCGGTACGTCATGTGTATTTTCAATCACCGCCGTGCGGCAGGCGGTGATCGGAACTGGGTCCGGCAGGCGGTGAGAGGGGGGTCCTGTGACGATCGGCGATCGCTGCGAACCGCAGGTCAATTCAGACCTGCGATTTGCAGCACTGTCGGAAGTTTCTGATCCCGCCTGCCCCCTCTCATTTTCAGGATGGCTGAGCGGTTTTAGCAGAGTGTCAGCACATTGCTGACACTCTGCTTGAAAGGGCTAACATCTGTTCTGTGATGTCAGCCGTTTAACCCCTTCCATGCCGCGGTCCGTAGGGACCGCCGTATGGAAGGAGTTAACAGGGAGCTCCCTCCCTCTCCCATCGGGGGCTGCTGTGCATTTTCAGCCCCCGATTCTTGATGGGATCACAGATGCCCCCCTCCCTCCCCATCACCCGCTGCTCTGTTGTGGCAGTGAGTGATGGTTACCATGGCAACCGGGCGGCTTCACAGGCTTCCGGCTGTCTATGGTGCTGATCAGACTTCTGCTAAAGGCAGAAGTCTGATCAGACTTTGTAAAGTGAAAATACAGTACAATACACTATATAGAGTACTGTACTGTATTATACAGACATCAGACCCACTGATTAAAAATTAAAAATATAAAATGCACTACACATATTAGGTATCGCCACATCTGTAATAACCTGCTCTATAAAAATATCATATGACCTAACCCCTCAGGTGAATACCATAAAAAAAAAGTGTAAAAAAAGCCATTTTTTGTCACCTTATTGTCACGGCGGACAGGATACAAGATACACAGAATATAAACAAACAAGTGTCTAGGCAAGAAGCTGGGGATAAAGGTCACCTCCTGACAATCCCTACCAGCTCTCCCTAGACTTCTAAGCCCACGTTCAGACCCTGAAAGTGGGAATTAACGTGTCCCCGTGCCTAGGCTGAATATTCCCTAAAATCCCTAAGATGGTGAATGGGGGTAAGAGGCAGCTTGCTCCCTCAGACCTGGAGGGGACCGGCGTCTCTCTAACAGCCTAGACAGACAACCACAAGAAAACAAAACCAACTTATCTTTTACTGAGCAGGAACAGCAAATCCTTCCTTCCTTCCTCTGAGCCAGACAGAAGCTATAACCCGCATAGGACACTGGGAGTGGGCGTAATTTAAACTCTAACCAACGACCCCACCCAGTGCACCTGAAGGGAGGCGGATATAGCTCAACTCCAAAACAAAAACAAAAGGCTACACATGTCCTGCCAAACTGTCAGACCTCCGCACATAGCCTGAGCATGGCATGACAGTGCCCCCCTTCTACGGGTGACCTCCGGACACCCCGGCCCAACTTTATCCGGGTGGGATCTGTGAAAAGCCCTCACCAGTCGGCCGGCAGTAACATCCACAGCCGGAACCCACATCCTCTCCTCAGGGCCGTATCCCCTCCAGTGTACCAGGTACTGAAGGGAACCCCGAAGAACTCTTGAGTCGAGAACCCTGGAGATCTCGAACTCTAAATTTCCATCAACCAGAACAGGGGGAGGAGGCAATGGCGATGGTTCCACCGGTTTCACATATCTCTTCAGTAAAGACTTGTGGAACACATCATGGATCCTCCAAGTCTGCGGAAGATCCAGTCGAAATGCTACTGGATTGACCACCGCAGACATTTTGTAAGGTCCAATAAATCTTGGACCCAGTTTCCAAGATGGTACTCTCAGTTTAATATTTTTAGTAGATAACCACACCAGATCACCCACACACAGGTCCGGACCAGTCATACGTCTCTTGTCAGCCATTCGCTTCTACCTCTCACCAATCTTCTCCAAATTCACTTGGATCCTCCGCCAGATAGAAGACAAGGCAGAAGAAAATCTCTCCTCCTCTGGCATCCCAGAGGAACTAGTCCCAGAAAAGGTACCAAATTGAGGATGAAAGCCATATGCGCCAGAAAAAATGGCGACTTACCCGTGGACTCCTGCCTACGGTTATTCAAAGCAAACTCTGCTAGGGACAAGAATGAGGACCAGTCCTCCTGATTCTCAGCCACAAAGCACCTCAAGTAGGTCTCCAAGTTTTGGTTAGTACGCTTTGTCTGCCCATTCGACTGCGGATGAAAAGCCGAAGAGAACTAAAGTTGAATGCCAAGCCGAGAGCAGAACGCCCTCCAAAACCTGGAGACAAACTGCGTGCCCCTATCAGAAACCACATCCGAGGGAATGCCATGCAATTTCACGATATAGTCAACAAAAATCTGAGCAAGAGTCTTGGCATTGGGCAGACTGGCTAACGATACAAAGTGAACCATTTTACTAAAACGGTCAACAACCACCAAAATTACTGTTTTCCCGGAGGAGCTCGGCAGATCCGTAATAAAGTCCATAGACAAGTGCGTCCAAGTACGAGATGGAATAGACAAAGGAAGAAGTGAACCAGCAGGTCGAGTATGAGCAACCTTTGACCGTGCACAGGTTTCACAAGCTGCTACGTAATCCTCAACACTCTTACGTAACCCGGGACACAAGATCAAAGGTGGACTTACCACCAGGATGTCCAGCAAGGACAGTATTGTGATGTTCCTTGAATACCTTGTATCGCAGTCCATCAGGAACAAACAACCTTCCTGGGGGACAAGAACCAGGAGCCCCCTCCTGGGCTCCCAACACCTCCATCTCCAATTCGGGGTACAGAGCGGAGACCACCACCCCATCAGCCAAAATCGGAGCAGGATCCTCCGAATCACATCCCCCAGGAAAACTGCGAGACAACGCATCTGCCTTGACGTTTTTAACCCCTGGGCGAAAAGTAACCACAAAATTGAACCTGGTAAAGAACAGTGACCATCTGGCCTGTATAGGATTCAGACGCTTGGCAGATTGCAGGTAAGCCAAATTCTTATGATCCGTATATACTGTAACGGGATGAGACGCCCCCTCCAACCAGTGATGCCATTCCTCAAAGGCCAATTTGATGGCCAGCAATTCCCTATCTCCTACATCATAATTCCTCTTGGCGACCAAGAGCTTCTTGGAAAAAAAAGCACACGGAACCCATTTGCCAGGAGATGAACCCTGCGACAGCACTGCTCCAACCCCCACTTCCGATGCATCAACCTCCTCCATGAATGGCTGAGACACATCGGGCTGCACCAAAATGGGAGCAGACGCAAAACATTCCTTAATAGCCGAAAAGGCCTGCAATGCCTCCTCCAACCAGACAGAGACGTCGGCGCCCTTCTTAGTCATATCGGTCAGAGGTTTTACAATGGTAGAATAGTTCAAGATAAATTTTCTATAATAATTAGTAAACCCCAAAAACCGCATCAAAGGTTTCTGATTCTCCGGTCGGTCCCATTCCAGAACCGCCCGGACCTTTTCGGGGTCCATACGAAAACCAGAGTCAGAAAGCAGATATCCCAGAAATGGAAGCTCCTGCACAGAAAACACACATTTCTCCAATTTGGCATATAATTTATTCTCCCGAAGGATTGTCAAAACCTGTCTCACATGATCCTGATGGGTCTTCAGATCAGGTGAGTAAATTAGAATGTCATCCAAGTAAACTACCACGAACCTCCCCACAAAATGATAGAAAATGTCATTGATGAAACGCTGAAATACCGCTGGCGCGTTAGTTAACCCAAAAGGCATAACCAGGTTCTCGAAATGACCCTCGTGCGTGTTAAAGGCCGTTTTCCACTCATCTCCTTCCTTGATTCTGATCAGATTGTAGGCCCCTCTTAAATCCAACTTGGAGAACACCTTGGCTCCAACAATCTGATCAAAAAGATCGGAGATCAAAGGAAGGGGATACGGATCACGGACCGTAATACGGTTCAATTCCCGGAAATCAAAACAAGGTCTCAGCGATCCATCCTTTTTCTTTACAAAGAATAAACCCACTGCCACCGGAAACTTAGATGGCCTAATATGACCTTTTGCCAAACTCTCGGCAATATACTTCCGCATGACCTCTCTTTCAGGCTGAGAAAGATTGTAAAGCCGAGACTTTGGCAACTTAGCCCCTGGCATGAGATTAACTGGACAATCATAGTCACGATGAGGGGGCAATTCCTGAGCCCCACCCTTTGAAAAGACATCTGCAAAATCTGAGAGATACTGAGGTAAAGCCGTAGTAGACACACCAGTGATAGATGTGCCAAGACAATTGTCCGAACAAAATTCACTCCAACCAATGATCTGTCTTGCTTGCCAATCTATAATGGGTTATGTTTTGTCAACCACGGTAACCTTAAGACTATAGGAGCGGGCAAGTCCTTTATGACAAAAAAAGACATGATCTCAACATGTGAATCACCCACCCTTAACAGAATACCATGAGCAATATGAGTGAGACTCCTTTGAGAAAGAGGGGAAGAATCAATTGGGAAAACCGGAATCTGTCTTTCTAAAGTGCAAGTACTTAGACCCAGATTTTGAAGAAAAAGAAAATCAATAAGGTTTACTCCAGCACCACAGTCAATGAATACTTCAACAAAAAAAATTCTTGAGTCTAGCGCCACCATAGTGTAATGACCGACGTCACGCATAGGGAGGAAAACAGGGAAAGCCCTGCCCAAGGGAGAGGGAAAGGTGGTGACCCCTAACTCACCTTGCGGCTGGCACCTGACTGCCCTGACGTCCCTAGACGGGTTCCTCACCCGTGCGGCGATCACGTGCCTAAACCCTGGCTTTCCCTAATATGAGCCCTAGATAGTGAATGGGCCGGTGGGATCGCTAGTCTGCACCACTATCACTAAGAGGGAAACACCAGGGAGAGGACAGACAAAACAGACAAACACATACACCCAGGTGGGCGACCACAATAGACCAAAAAGGTCCAACAGGGATCCGGAGGGTAGCGTTCTGGACCAACTACCAGAGAACGCAGCAACACAGCTTCAGATGGTCAGAATAGATGTCCAGGCAGAAAGCTCTATCTCTGGCAACCAGAGAAGTGTGAGAGAGGAATATAAGGAGGTCTGGGAGTGCTGGACAAGGAACAGCTGAGGAGAAGGAGCTACGGATCCCTGAGTGAGCCAAAAGGGTTTGCAAAGCAAACCCAGAAAGCTACCATAAGGAAAACAGCCCTATCTTAAATAGAGCGTGCAGCCAACCGCTGCGACTTCCTGACCCCGGGTATAACGGAGTCAGGCGTGGTTCTCGATACCCTCGTGACAGTACCCCCCTCTCTACGAGGGGCCTCCGGACACTCAGGACCAGGTCTCTCAGGATGAGAGGCATGAAAAACCCGAACTAACCTGTCGGCGTTTACCTCAGACGCAGGAACCCACATTCTTTCCTCGGGACCGTAACCTCTCCAATGCACCAGATATTGAAGAGAGCGGCGGACCCGACGAGAATTAACAATTTTGGATATCTGAAATTCTAGATTACCATCCACGACAACAGGAGGGGGTGGCAGCGGTGATGGTTCTAGAGGTGGAACATATTTTTTGAGTAACGACTTATGAAAAACATTATGAATTTTAAAAGTCTGAGGTAACTCCAGGCGAAAAGCCACGGGGTTGATGATGGCTACAATTTTGTCAGGGCCAATAAACCTAGGACCCAGTTTCAAAGCGGGAACCTTCAATTTAATATTCCTAGTAGACAACCACACATAGTCATTCACTCCTAGGTCCGGACCTGGCGACCGTCTCTTATCAGCCATGCATTTGTATTTACCTCCCATATTTTTCAAGTTAGCTTGCACCTTCTGCCATACCGATGAAAGAGATGACGAAAACCGTTCCTCTTCGGGAACCCCAGAAGACCCCCCCTCTTTGAAAGTACAGAATTGGGGATGAAAACCATATGCACCAAGAAATGGTGACTTGCCAGTGGATTCCTAACGACGATTATTTATGGCAAACTCAGCTAACGGTAAATATGATGACCACAACTCTTGGTTTTCAGACACAAAACATCTTAGATATGTCTCAAGGTTTTGGTTGGTACGCTCAGTCTGTCCATTCGACTGAGGATGGAAAGCTGAGGAAAAGGACAAGTGTACCCCCAAACGGGAACAAAAAGCTTTCCAAAATTTAGAAATAAACTGGGTACCCCGATCCGAAACAACATCGGAGGGGTCCCGTGAAGCTTCACGATTTCACTGACGAATACCTGAGCAAGAGTCTTAGCATTAGGTAGTGTGGGTAACGCAATGAAGTGTACCATTTTGCTAAACCTGTCCACTACTACCAAAATAACTGTTTTACCCACAGACAAAGGTAAGTCAGTGATAAAATCCATTGACAGATGTGTCCACGGTCTATTGGGAATGATGAGTGGTAATAGAGACCCTGCAGGACGTGTATGTGAAACTTTTGCGCGCGCACAGGTAGAACAAGAAGACACAAAATCCAATACATCCTGACGCAACCTTGGCCACCAAAAACAACGAGACAATAGCTCCAAGGTTGCTTTACTACCCGGGTGCACAGCAAGTGCCGAATCATGATGTTTCTTTAATAATTCGAAACGTAAGTTCAACGGTACAAACAATTTCTCTGAGGGGCAATAGACCGGGGCGTCCCCCTGGGCCTCTAACACCTTCCCCTCCAAAACAGAGTGTACCGCAGAAACAACCACTCCTCTTTGAAGAATGGGCACCGGATCACTCACATTACCCCCTCCAGGGAAACAACGAGATAGTGCATCAGCCTTGGTGTTCTTTGCCCCAGGACGATAGGTAATCACAAAGTTAAACCTGGTAAAAAATAGCGATCACCTAGCCTGTCTAGGGGTGAGACGCTTAGCTGATTCGAGGTACAGAAGGTTTTTGTGGTCCGTAATCACAGTGACGGGGTGGACTGCCCCCTCTAAGAAGTGACGCCACTCCTCAAACGCAAGTTTAATAGCTAATAGTTCCCTATTGCCAATATCGTAGTTCTTTTCTGCTGCAGATAGTTTTTTAGAAAAGAAAGCACAAGGACGCCATTTGCCAGGAGACGGACCCTGAGACAGCACCGCCCCCACTCCCACCTCTGACGCATCGACTTCAACAATAAAAGGCTGAGAGACATCAGGTTGGACTAGTACAGGTGCTGAGGTAAACCTCTCTTTTAGAGAGGAAAAAGCAACTTTAGCGGCTTCAGACCATTTAGAAAAATCAGTCCCCTTCCTAGTCATGTCAGTAAGCGGTTTTACAATAAGTGAATAATTTTTAATGAATTTCCTATAGAAATTCGCGAAGCCCAAGAACCGTTGTAGTGCTTTGAGGTTCTCAGGAAGATCCCAATCTAAAATTGCCTGGACCTTCCTAGGATCCATACAGAAACCTGAAGCAGATAAAAAATAACCCAGGAATTGTATCTCCTGAACGGCGAAGACACATTTTTCAATTTTAGCATATAATTCATTCGTCCGTAGGACCTGCAGTACTTGTCTGACATGCACCTCATGTGTTTTCAGATCAGACGAATAAATTAAAATATCATCTAGGTATATTACCACAAACCTGCCGATTAGATAACTAAAAATGTCATTAACGAAATGTTGAAAGACGGCAGGAGCATTGGTCAGACCGAAAGGCATAACTAGATTTTCATATTGCCCCTCAGGGGTGTTAAACGCTGTCTTCCACTCATCCCCCTCCTTAATACGAATCAGATTGTAGGCCCCCCTAAGATCAAGTTTGGAGAACCACCTAGCACCCGCAATCTGGTTAAACAGGTCAGGAATGAGAGGAAGAGGGTATGGGTCTCGGATGGTTATCCGATTTAATTTGCGAAAATCTAAGCAAGGACGCAGGCCCCCATCTTTCTTTTTAACGAAGAAAAACCCTGCAGCCACGGGTGAAGAAGAGGGTCTGATGTGTCCCTTAGCCAAGCTCTCGAAAATATAATCTTTCATGGCTTGTCTCTCTGGACCCGAAAGATTCTATAACCTGGTCTTGGGTAATTTTGCGCCGGGAATAAGGTTAACCGGGCAATCATAAGGACGATGAGGTGGTAACTTCTGACAACCCTTTTCAGAAAAAACATCCTCAAAATCCGAAATAAATGTAGGTAGGGTAGTTATGGAGGTGACTAAGCAATTGCTATTTAAGCAATTTTCTCTGCACTGCTCACTCCACTCCAATATCTCCCTGGCCTGCCAATCCACTACTGGATTGTGCGTTACCAACCAGGGAAGACCCAGCACTACCGGAGTGGGAAGCCCCTCCAGAACATAACCTGAAAGCATCTCGTTATGGTGGTCCCCTACCCGAAGGTGTAAATTATGAACAATGTGGGTGAGGTTTCTCTGAGACAGGGGAGCAGAATCAATAGCGAATATGGGAATGGGTCTCTGTAAAGTACAGAGAGACAAACCCAAAGTGCGGGTAAAATGGGCATCTATCAAATTTACCCCTGCTCCACTGTCTAGAAAGAAAGAAATAGTCTCCGTCTTATCACCAAAAATAATAACCGCTGGCAACACAAATTGCGATGTACATATGGAGGAAACGTATACCCCCCGGCTGACATCCTCCACACAGCCTGGGGTTAGTAGTTTTTCCGATGGTCTTTTGTTTCTGAGGAAAGAAGGACAGACATTAATGAAATGACCCCTCTCCCCACAAAAAAAACAAACCCCACGCCTACGGCGAGCCTCAGGAGGACGGACCTGACGAGTAGTTCCTCCTAGCTGCATAGGCTCGTCTAAGTCCGTACAGACTAACTGCTGCTTGGGAGGGGTTACCAATTGCTCCGGTCTTTTCAACCTGTCCCTAAGGCGTCTCTCTATACGGATAGAAAGGGACATAACCGCATCAAGGGAAAAGGGGGTCTCATATAATGCAAGCGCATCCTTAACCCTTTCGGATAACCCAGAGCAGAACTGACTCCTGAGAGCCGGGTCGTTCCATTGGGTATCCGTAGCCCACCTACGGAATTCAGAGCAATACTCCTCTACCGGCCGCTCTCCTTGTAAGAGTCTCCGTAATCTTGATTCAGCCAGTGCGACTCGGTCAGGGTCGTCATATATGAGACCCAAGGCCCCGAAAAACTCATCCACTGACTTAAGAGCCTGGGAATCAGTAGGTAAAGAGAACGCCCAGGACTGCGGATCCCCCTGCAGCAGGGAAATAACAACCCCCACCCGCTGATCTTCATTACCAGAGGAGTAAGGGCGCAATTTCAAATATAACTTACAGGCCTCACGGAATGTCAAAAACTTGTCCCTTCCCCCAGAAAATCTGTCAGGGAGAGGGACCTTGGGTTCCGCAACAACCTGGTTACCAGTAGCAACCGCTGGGCTTGCAGTCAGTTGCAATCGCTGCTGTTGCTGGAGGACCGACGCCTTCAATCCTACCACCTCCAAAGACAGGCCATGAAATTGTTTGGACAGAGCAGCAATTTGATCCATACTGGATTCTAAGTAGGTAAAAAAAATAAAATAAAAAAATATTTTTTTACCTACACAAAATAAGGGCCAGAGATAATGTAATGACCGACGTCACGCACAGGGAGGAAAACAGGGAAAGCCCTGCCCAAGGGAGAGGGAAAGGTGGTGACCCCTAACTCACCTTGCGGCTGGCACCTGACTGCCCTGACGTCCCTAGACGGGTTCCTCACCCGTGCGGCGATCACGTGCCTAAACCCTGGCTTTCCCTAATATGAGCCCTAGATAGTGAATGGGCCGGTGGGATCGCTAGTCCGCACCACTATCACTAAGAGGGAAACACCAGGGAGAGGACAGACAAAACAGACAAACACATACACCCAGGTGGGCGACCACAATAGACCAAAAAGGTCCAACAGGGATCCGGAGGGTAGCGTTCTGGACCAACTACCAGAGAACGCAGCAACACAGCTCCAGAAGGTCAGAATAGATGTCCAGGCAGGAAGCTCTATCTCTGGCAACCAGAGAAGTGTGAGAGAGGAATATAAGGAGGTCTGGAAGTGATGGACAAGGAACAGCTGAGGAGAAGGAGCTACGGATCCCTGAGTGAGCCAAAAGGGTTTGCAAAGCAAACCCAGAAAGCTACCATAAGGAAAACAGCCCTATCTTAAATAGAGCGTGCAGCCAACCGCTGCGACTTCCTGACCCCGGGTATAACGGAGTCAGGCATGGTTCTCGATACCCTCGTGACACATAGCTGGAAGGAGAAAACGAGTATTACAGGAAGCTTGCATATCTGCTTGCTCCACCACACTACCAAGCATCAGGGATGTTTTTTTTTTCTTTAAGTAAACCTCTTTGTGATTCTTTCTCATCAACATGCGGTTTAACAAAAGGACAAGCAAAAATAAAATGACCACTTTTTCCGCAGTAATAACATAGTTTATGCAACCTCCTAAAGTTCCTACTACCAGAACGGAAAGATACCTGACCCAGCTGCATGGGTTCCTCCCCTACCCCAGAGTTACATGTCATATCACCCTGGGGAGCAGGTGAGACGAAACCACTCACAGAAGGGATCCCTTGCGCGGAGGGAACCTTACACCTCTCTCTAATACGTCTATCTAACCGTACTGCCAAAGACATAGCATTCTCCAATGTATTCAGGGACTCATGAAAAGCAAGGGCATCTTTCAATCTCTCAGATAACCCCTGACAAAACTGACTACGTAAAGCGGGGTCATTCCACTCTGACTCAGTAGCCCATCTCCTAAACTCAACGCAGTAAGCCTCTGCAGTATGTTCACCTTGTAATAAATTACGCAATTTAGATTCCGCCATCTAGACCCTATCTGGATCATCATAAATTAATTAAAAAATTCTTCCACCGACCGGAGGGCCAGAGAACCAGACGGCAGAGAAAAGGCCCAGGAATGCGCGTCCCCTTTAAGCAGGGAAATGATTATCCCTACCCTCTGACTCTCATCACCAGACGAAGATGGACACAGCCGAAAATACAACTTGCATGACTCTTTAAAGCAGATAAAGTCATCCACACCCCCTGCAAATCTATCAGAGAGAGCGACTTTAGGCTCCCCATAAATTTGGCTTCCTCCTATTGCACCTGATGCCAGAGCATTATGACACCGTGTGACCGAATTACGCAGATCCGCAACCTCAAGGCATAATCCCTGCATGCGATCAACTAGCGCATCAATTGACTCCATCTCAAAACAGCTGAGAAATGGCAGCCAAAGTATTGGCGGGTTATAATGTCACGGCGGACAGGATACAAGATACACAGAATATAAACAAACAAGTGTCTAGGCAAGAAGCTGGGGATAAAGATCACCTCCTGACAATCCCTACCAGCTGTCCCTAGACTTCTAAGCCCACGTTCAGACCCTGAAGGTGGCAATTAACGTGTCCCCGTGCCTAGGCTGAATATTCCCTAAAATCCCTAAGATGGTGAATGGGGGAAAGATGCAGCCTGCTTCCTCAGACCAGGAGGGGACCGGCGTCTCTCTAATAGCCTAGACAGACAACCACAAGAAAACAAAACCAACTTATCTTTTACTGAGCAGGAACAGCAAATCCTTCCTTCCTTCCTCTGAGCCAGACAGAAGCTATAACCCGCACAGGACACTGGGAGTGGGCGTAATTTAAACTCTAACCAACGACACCACCCAGTGCACCTGAAGGGAGGCGGATATAGCTCAACTCCAAAACAAAAACAAAATGCTACACACGTGCTGCCAACCTGTCAGACCTCCGCACATAGCCTGAGCAGGGCATGACACTTACAACACAAAAAGTGTAATAGCAAGCGATCAAAAAGTCATACGCACCCCAAAATAGTGCCAATCAGACAGTCTTCTCCTCCCACAAAAATCATACCCTACCCAAGATAATCGACCAAAAACTGAAAAAACTATAGCTCTTGGACTATGGAGACACTAAAATATGATTTTTATTGTTTCAAAAATGAAATAATTGTGTGAAACTGACATAAAAAATAAAAGTTGACATATTAGGTATTGCCGCGTCCGTAACAACCTGCTCTATAAAAATACCACATGATCTAACCTGTCAGATGAATGTTGTAAGTAAGAAAAAATAAAAACGGTGCCAAAACAGCTATTTGTTGTTACCTTGCCTCACAAAAAGTGTAATATAGAGCAACCAAAAATCATATGTACCCTAAAATAGTACCAACAAAACTGCCTCCCTATCCCGTAGTTTTCAAAATGGGGTCACTTTTTTTGGAGTTTCTACTCTAGGGGTGCATCAGGGGGGCTTCAAATGGGACATGGTGTCAAAAAACCAGTCCAGCAAAATTTGGCATTCCTTTCCTTCTGTGCCCTGCCGTGTGCCCGTACAGCAGTTTACGACCACATATGGGATGTTTCTGTAAACTACAGAATCAGGGCCATAAATATTGAGTTTTATTTGGCTGTTAACCCTTGCTTTGTAACTGAAAAAAAAAATTTCATGGAAAATCTGACAAAAAAGTGAAATTTTGAAATTGTATCTCTATTTTCCATTAATTCTTGTGGAACACCTAAAGGGTTAACGACGTTTGTAAAATCAGTTTTGAATACCTTGAGGGGTGTAGTTTGTAAAATGGGGTCATTTTTGGGTGGTTTCTATTATGTAAGCCTCACAAAGTGACTTCAGACCTGAACTGGTCCTGAAAAAGTGTGTTTTAGAAATTTTCTGAAACATTTCAAGATTTGCTTCTAAATTTCTAAACCTTGCAACGTCCCCAAAAAATAAAATGGCATTCCCAAAATGATCCAAACATAAAGTAGACATATGGGGAATGTAAATTAATAACTATTTTTGGAGGTAATAATACTATGTATTAGAAATTGAAATTGAAACTTGGAAATGAGCAAATTTTGGATACTGTCTGCCGAGTCCTTCTGCTAGTCTCTTATATATATATATATATATATATACATATATATATAGAATTGAAAAAAGGGCCACAGCAGCACAGGACCAGTGCAAGTGGGTGCAAATATCCTCAAAGCCGCAGGCTCACACGGCTATCAAAGTATAGCATCAAAGGATGAGGCAGCACTCCAAATACAGTGAAAGAAATGGTGGATCTTTATTCCCCTTGCAACGTTTCAACCGCTTAATGCGGTCTTTCTCAAGCATACAAGACAGTGTCATATCCGGGTATATATACCCATAGTGCATAGCATAAAACAAAGTGATAATCATCCAATTACAGAGTAAAACACATACGTGGAACACAGTAAAAATATCCAAATCATGAATATCATATCAGTGGTAAATCGTATATTCCAATACAATATATGAAAAATCAGTAACCATACTGTAAACAAAGCAGTGCATCAATTAGTGATAATAAGTCACATTACCATAATGTGATATCACCTGTGTACAAGTAAAAAAAGTGATCGTAATCAAAAAAGTTTAAAAACAACTCACGCGGCAGTACAAGGACCTAGGCGCCAGCAGTCCGCGTCCTCATAATCGAACTGCGCATGCCCAGAATCCCAGCAACGTCAGCCCAAACAGACGCAGCCCAGCGACGTCAGCGGTCACGTGAGCAAACACATGACCTGCCAAACCATCACGTGGCTCATCCGCAGGAGGTGACGGGCCGCGTCACATAGGCGGTACAAGGCGAGCGTCGCCACGGCAACGACGCCGGCATTATCGACGTCATTGCCCCAGCAACCGCCAGCCAAACAACGCCAGCAGCGACACGCCCATACCGGAATAAATGGGCAAGCGCAGCAGGATGACAGGAGACAGGAGAGAAAATAGAGGGCATAGCAATCCTAAAATTAAGATTAAAAAACATAAAGGGAGCATATATACTCCAACATGGTGACTATTATACAGGTTTGTATATCAGAGTGAACGTGGCATATATGTATAACGGCACCAAGAAGGGACACCCTTCACTCATGTGCCATACAGATATAAAGTGGGGGGACAGGGGGCAGAGGTCCAGCCATTCTCATGGCACGACCGCTGATCCATGAAGGGTGAAGGGTCAAGGACACGTCTATGCCCACAACCCCTAACCCAACAAGACTGTCCCCCAAACCCCTTTAGGAATAATTAAAGAAACCACCACTCATAGACAACCTTGTACAGTCAACCCTCATGATATACAGTGTACTGATTACTACAACGCCCCACTCTCCCCCGTCACCAGCCTCTCAATCAAAGGATGTAGACAACTGTATCACCCGTCCACACGCACCGCCACTAGAGTGTAGATGACAAATTTCTAGAGAAAGAAAACAGAAAACGGAAAAAGTAATTAGACCAATAAGCTGTAAATCCAGTCATCACAATCAATTGTATAATGTATGACACCTATACTGTTTTCATACACCAGGGCAAGACAAGAAGCGGATCCAGCAATCATAGTGCCCCATCCTATATCACATTCCACTTGAAGTCAACATTGAGCCCAGACGGTCTCAGGGTATTGAGGCGATGGATCCATCTTAATTCCCTCTGTTTAAGGGCCAATATCCTATCGCCTCCCCTTCTGGACAGGGTGATATGATCCAGTATTACAAATTTGAGATCCCTCTCCTTATGGTTAGCCTCCACAAAGTGTTTGGGGACTGGCAGATCTTTCCTTTTTTGTCTAATAGAAAATCTGTGATTATTCAGACGAGTCTTCATGTCACATGTGGTCTCCCCAACATATAGGAGACCACATGGACAGGAGAGCACATAAACCACATACGAGCTGTTACATGTCAAAAAGTGACCAATCTCATATTGGCTCCCTGTAACTGGATAGGTAAATTTCTCCCCCTATATTCGATATTGCCCGCAGCATCAAGAGTGTCCTAGACGCAGCCTTAGGTCAGGACATCATTGATGGGGAACTGCAGTCTTTTTTAACTATACTACAGCCACGTACACCAGTCATATACGTGTTGCCAAAGATTCACAAATCTTTGGTTGACCCACCAGGTCGACCTATTGTCGCTGGCACTGGATCCATTTTTTCTAATATCTAATTTTTTTTTGGATCGAGTGCTTCGTCAATATGCAATCAGTGCCAGGTCCTACATCAGAGATACTGGGGATTTCCTTGATAGGATTTCTGAGGTGAGGCTGCCGGATGGTTGTCTCCTGGCCTCCTTTGATGTTACGAGTTTATATACCTCCATTGTTGGAGGGGCTCGTAATGTTGGAGTATATATGCTCCCTTTATGTTTTTTAATCTTAATTTTAGGATTGCTATGCCCTCTATTTTCTCTCCTGTCTCCTGTCATCCTGCTGCGCTTGCCCATTTATTCCGGTATGGGCGTGTCGCTGCTGGCGTTGTTTGACTGGCGGTTGCTGGGGCAATGACGTCGATAATGCCGGCGTCGTTGCCGTGGCGACGCTCGCCTTGTACCGCCTACGTGACGCGGCCCGTCACCTCCTGCGGATGAGCCACGTGATGGTTTGGCAGGTCATGTGTTTGCTCACGTGACCGCTGACGTCGCTGGGCTGCGTCTGTTTGGGGTGACGTTGCTGGGATTCTGGGCATGCGCAGTTCGATTATGAGGACGCGGACTGCTGGCGCCTAGGTCCTTGTACTGCCGCGTGAGTTGTTTTTAAACTTTATTGATTACGATCACTTTTACTTGTACACAGGTAATATCACATTATGGTAATGTGACTTATTATCACTAATTGATGCACTGCTTTGTTTACAGTATGCTTACTGATTTTTCATATATTGTATTGGAATATACGATTTACCACTGATATGATATTCATGATTTGGATATTTTTACTGTGTTCCACGTATGTGTTTTACTCTGTAATTGGATGATTATCATATTGTTTTATGCTATGCACTATGGGTATATATACCCGGATATGACACTGTCTTGTATGCTTGAGAAAGACCGCATCGAGCGGTTGAAACGTTGCAAGGGGAATAAAGATCCACCATTTCTTTCACTGTATTTGGAGTGCTGCCTCATCCTTTGATGCTATATATATATATATATAGAGAGAGAGATGTCGCGAACATAAAAATTTTCGTTCGCGAACGGCGAATGCGAATTTCCACAAATGTTCGCGAACGGGCGAACCGCCATAGACTTCAATAGGCAGGCAAATTTTAAAACCCACAGGGACTCTTTCTGGCCACAATAGTGATGGAAAAGTTGTTTCAAGGGGACTAACATCTGGACTGTGGCATGCCGGAGTGGGATCCATGGCAAAACTCCCATGGAATATTATGCAGTTAACGCAGAGTCGGGTTTTAATCCATAAAGGGCATAAATCACCTTACATTCATAAATTGTTTGGAATAACGTGCTTTAAAACATCCAGTGTGTGTATACGATCAGGTATGATGTTGTATCGATCAGGTAGTGTAAGGGTTACGCCCGCTTCACAGTGACAGACCAAACTCTGACAGACCAAACTCCCCGTTTAACGCACCGCAAACAACCGCAAACAGTCCATTTGCACAACCGCAAACTCCCCATTTGCACAAGGTTGGATACCAAGCTAGCCATGTCCCGTTCCTTGTCCTCACTGACGTCATTGAAGGTCTCTTCCTCCACCCAGCCAATTACAACACCAAGGGTCCCCAAAAGGTGACAACAAGCCCCCTGGGATGCCTGCTGTGGTTGGTCTTCCACCTCCTCAAAGCCACCTTCCTCCTCTGACTCCTCTTCTTCAGACTCCTCTCTCTGCGTTGCCGCAGGTCCAGCAATCGACGACGACAAGGCTGCTTCTGGTGGTAATGGTGACCACAACTCATCCTCTTCATGCTCATCTACGGCCTGATCCAGCACTCTTTGCAGGGCACTCTCCAGAAAAACGCATATGGGATGAGGTCGATGATGTTGCCTGGGGTTTGACTGACCAGGTTTGTCACCTCCGCAAAAGGACGCATGAGTCTACAGCCATTGTGCATGAGTGTTCAGTAACGTGGCCAAAAAATACCCAGCTCCGCAGAGGCTGTCCTTTTTTTTTTTATTAAAAAAATCTGTTCTTACCAGTTTAATCTCTGTTTTGTCCCCTATCAGGGGCCGGTGTATGGAATAGATTTTAGGAACCGGGAGATGGAAAAAGATGGTTGGTCGGTCCTCTTACTTCCAATTTGGGGCACTGCGCGTGCGCCGTGCAATGTACTGTGCTACCCTATATGAGTGGTATGTTAAGTAGTACTATTCCTATCAGTTTAATCCCTGTTACGTCCCCTATTAGGGGCCGGTGTATGGAATAGATTTTAGGAACCGGGAGATGGAAAAAGATGGTTGGTCGGTCCTCTTACTTCCAATTTGGGGCACTGCGCGTGCGCCGTGCAATGTACTGTGCCACCCTATATGAGTGGTGTGTTAAGTAGTACTATTCCTATCAGTTTAATCCCTGTTACGTCCCCTATCAGAGGCCGGTGTATGGAATAGATTTTAGGAACCGGGAGATGGAAAAAGATGCTTGGTAGGTCCTCTTACTTCCAATTTGGGGCACTGCGCGTGCGCCGTGCAATGTACTGTGCTGCCCTATATGAGTGGTATGTTAAGTAGTACTATTCCTATCAGTTTAATCCCTGTTACGTCCCCTATCAGGGGCCGCTGTATGGAATAGATTTTAGGAACCGGGAGATGGAAAAAGACGCTAGGTCGGTCCTCTTACTTCCAATTTGGGGCACGGCGCGTGCGCCGTGCAATGTACTGTGCTACCCTATATGAGTGGTATGTTAAGTAGTACTATTCCTATCAGTTTAATCCCTGTTTCGTCCCCTATTAGGGGCCGGTGTATGTAATAGATTTTAGGAACCGGGAGATGGAAAAAGATGTTTGGTCGGTCCTCTTACTTCCAATTTGGGGCACTGCGCGTGCGCCGTGCAATGTACTGTGCTACCCTATATGAGTGGTATGTTAAGTAGTACTATTCCTATCAGTTTAATCCCTGTTACGCCCCTTATCAGGGGCCTGTGTATGGAATAGATTTTAGGAACCGGGAGATGGAAAAAGATGGTTGGTCGGTCCTCTTACTTCCAATTTGGGGCACTCCGCGTGCGTCGTGCAATGTACTGTGCCACCCTATATGAGTAGTGTGTTAAGTAGTACTATTCTTATCAGTTTAATCCCTGTTAAGTCCCCTATCAGGGGACGTGTATCGAATAGATTTTAGACAACCGCAAAGAGTTGTCACACTCATGACATAAATTTTCTTCCGCTATGCGTCAATCTTGGTGTAGTGATGACTGTGCTCGTGCGCACGTTTGGGAGATTGCAGGCGATGGTGGTTTTTCAAAGCCTATGGTCGTGCTGAGGTAGTTCAGTGACAGTTAAGTGACCCAGAAAACAATGATTCTGCAGTGTGGGCTCATTGTTGGCCTAGTAGGCTTTAATGATAACCTTAGATAATCACAAAGAAAATTAATGTTTTTTCTATGCAAAATTATCCAGCCGATCGCTTTTGGTCTGTTCACAATAAAGCAACGACCTTATCATCTGGGGTGTGCCATCATTGCCATTACCAACACACCTATAGAGGTGATCGCTTCATTGTGATACGCAAGCCCCTTCACCACAACATTGTATTGTTGCAGGTATTGTTGCAGCGGCCGGAAAAATGGATGTTTTCCAGGCAGAAAGTGCACTAAAACATTGCGGCTTGAACTCTAGTTGGTGGCGGAGAAGTCACACAAGTCATCCGGCATGCAGAGATTAAATACAGCAGCGTGTGGACCATTTTTAGCCCAAGGCAGCTCATCTCATCAGTCCTTTTTTAGTCAAATGCATCCACCACTGTCAGTCCCTTCGGGATCCATGCCTCATTCATCTTAATAAAGGTGAGGTAATCTAGACTTTTTTGACCTAGACGACTTCTCTTCTCAGTGACAATACCTCCTGCTGCGCTGAAGGTCCTCTCTGACAGGACACTTGAAGCGGGGCAGGCCAGAAGTTCTTTCGCAAATTGGGATAGCTCAGGCCACAGGTAAAGCCTGCACACCCAGTAGTCAAGGGGTTCATCGCTCCTCAGAGTGTCAATATCTGCAGTTAAGGCGAGGTAGTCTGCTACCTTTCGGTCGAGTCATTCTCTGAGGGTTGACCCCCAAGGGTTGTGGCGATGTGTAGGACTTAAAAAGCTCTGCATGTCCTTATCACGGTCGGCGTGACTATCACATACGTGACACAGAGGGAGGGAACAAGGAAGGCCCTGCCCAAGTGAGAGGGAAGGTGGTGACCCCTGACTCACCTAGCGGCTGGCACCTGGCTGCCCTGACGTCCCTAGACGGGTTCCTCACCCGTACGCCGATCACGTACCTAAAGCCCTGGCTTTCCCTAAGCTGAGCCCTAGATAGTGAACAGGGCGGTGGGAACACTAGTCCGCACCACTAGCTCTAAAGGAAAACACCAAGGGAAGGACAGACAATACAAACTCAACATATGATCCCAGGTGGGCGACAACAGGAGACAACAAGAAGCCCAACAGGGATCCGGAGGGAAGCACTCTGGAACGACTACCAGGATTCACAACTCCAGTGGGTCAGTATAGATGTCCAGGCAGGAAGCTCTATAACTGGCAACTAGAGAAGAGTGAGGGGAGAATATAAGGAGGTTGGGAGTGGCAGACAAGAAACAGCTGAGGAGGAGAAGCTACGGATCCCTGATTGAGACAAAAAGGATAGCAAGGCAAACACAGAAAACAATCACTAAGAAACAACGTGATCTTTAGATATAGAGCGCGCAGCCACCCGCTGCGACCTCCTGACCCCGGGTATAACGGAGTCAGACATGGCTCTTGATACCCTCGTGACAGTCCTCCATCAACAACACGTCTGTAAAGCTTCCTGTCCTTGCCGGCGTGGTCGTGGTAGGAGGAGGATTACTTTCACCTCTTCCCCTGTTAGATTCCCGTTGTGCTGTGACATCAGCCTTATATGCTGTGTAAAGCATACTTATTAACTTGTTTTGGAACTGCTGCATCCTTTCCGACTTCCGGTAATTTAGTAACATTTCAGGCACTTTCTGCTTATACCGGGGGTCTAGTAGCGTGGCCACCCAGTACAGGTCGTTCTCCTTCAGCCTTTTTATACGAGGGTCCCTCAACAGGCATGACAGCATGAAAGACCCCATTTGTACAAGGTTGGATGCCGAGCTACTCATGTCCCGTTCCTCGTCCTCACTGATCTCATTGAAGGTCTGTTCTTCCCCCCAGCCACGTACAACACCACGGGTACCAGATAGGTGACAACGAGCACCCTGGGTTGCCTGCTGTGGTTGGTCTTCCTCCTCCTCAAAGCCACATTCCTCCTCTGACTCCTCTTCCTCAGACTCCTCTTCCAGCGTTGCCGCAGGTCCAGCAAGCGATGCTGATAAGGCTGTTTCTGGTGGTGATGGTGACCACAACTCTTCCTCTTCACGCTCATCTACGGCCTGATCCAGCACTCTTCGCAGGGCACGCTCCAGAAAGAAAAGAAATAGGATGATGTCGCTGATGGTGCCTTCGGTGCGACTGACTAGGTTTGTCACCTCCTCAAAAGGACGCATTAGCCTACAGGCATTGCGCATGAGCGTCCAGTAACGTGGCAAAAAAATACCTAGCTCTGCAGAGGCTGTCCTAGCACCCCGGTCATACAAATACTCGTTGACGGCTTTTTCTTGTTGGAGCAGCGGTCGAACATTAGGAGTGTTGAATTCCAGCGTGTCGGGCTGTCGCAAATCAAGCGCCTCACTGGCATGTTGTTTCGCCGCTGAATATCTGAAAAGTGCGCCATGGCCGTGTAAGAAGCCTGAAATGGCCACACACCTTCCTGGCCTGTTTGAGGACGTCCTGTAAGCTGGGTACTTAGACACAAAGCGTTGTACGATGAGATTCAACACATGTGCCATGCACGGCACATTTGTCAACTTGCCCAAATTCAATGCCACCAACAAATTGCTTCCATTGTCACACACCACTTTGCCGATCTCCAGTTGGTAAGGGGTCAGCCACTGATCCACCTGAGCGTTCAGGGCGGACAGGAGTGCTGGTCCGGTGTGGCTCTCTGCTTTAAGGCAAGTCAACCCCATGACAGCGTGACACTGTCGTATCCGGGATGTGGAATTGCCCCTGGGGAGCTGGGGGGATTCAGTTGATGTGCAGCCAGACGCCGCAGCAGAAGAGGACTCAGCCGAGGAGGTTATCAAAGAGGATGGAGTAGGAGGAGTAGAGGAGGTGGCAGTAGGCCTGCCTGCAAGTCGTCACGGTGTCACCAACTCCGCTGCAGAGCCACGCATTCCATGCTTGGCAGCCGTCAGCAGGTTGACCCAATGAGCAGTGTAGGTGAAATAATTGCCCTGACAGTGCTTTGCAGACCAAGTATCAGTGGTCAGATGGACCCTTGCCCCAACACTGTATGCCAGAGATGCCATGACTTCCTTTTCAATTTCAGAGTAGAGGTTTGGGATTGCCTTTTTTTTTTTTTTAATTCGTCCGGGTACCTTCCACTGTGGTGTCCCAATAGCTACAAATTTTTTAAAGGCCTCAGACTCCACGAGCTTGTATGTTAAAAGCTGGCGGGCTAAGAGTTCCGTCAAGCCAGCCTTCAGACGCCGGGCAAGGGGGTGACTTTGTGACATTGGCTTCTTACGCTCAAACATGTCCTTGACAGACACCTGACTGTGGGCAGATGAGCAGGAACTGCTCAAGGCGAGAGACGGAGTGGCGGATGGTTGAGAGGGGGTAAGGAGGACAGCAGTGGTTGACGTGACTGAAGATGCTGGACCAGGAGGAGGATGGCGGCTTTGAGTTTGTGTGCTGCTTGTACTCATGTGTTGATCCCATAGGCGTTTGTGATGTGCGATCATGTGCCTTCGCAAAGCAGTTGTACCGAGGTGGGTGTTGGACCTCCCACGACTCAGTTTCTTTGGCACAGGTTGCAAATGGCATTGCTGTTATCAGAGGCAGACACACAAAAAAAATGCCACACTGCTGAGCTTTGCAATGACGGCATTCTGGTGGTGGCAACAGCATGCGTTGATTGGCGTGCTGTCTGGCTGACCCCGGGTGCCGATACATGCTGTCTGTTCTTCTTCTCTTCGAGCGGGCACCCACGTGACATCCACGGACACATCGTCATCATCAACCGCTTCACTTGTATCTGACAACTCAGCAAAGGAAGCAGCAGCGGGTACAACATCATCATCATCACACCGTACGTCCATGTGTGTAATGCTGCCTGACTGAGACATATCCCTGTTATCTACATCCTCTGGCAATAATGGTTGCGCATCACTCATTTCTTCCAAATGATGTGTAAATAACTCCTCTGACAGATCAAGTGAAGCGGCTGTGGTGCTAGTGTTGGTGGTGGCGGCAGACAAGCGAGTGGTAACTTGAGAGGTGCCCGAAGCTGAGCTGCAGGAGGATGGTGCGTCAAGGTTCCGAGCGGAAGCTGTAAAATATTGGGGGTCCTGTGTTAGCCAGTCAACTATGTCCTCAGAACTTTTCGAGTTCAGGGTACATGGCCTCTGAACACTGGGCATTATTCTAGGGCCGAAAGGAAATCACAGCACCACGACGGCCCCTGCAGGGTGGCCTGCCTCTGCCTGTCATTTTTTTTAGATTAGTGGTACTATGCGTGCAAGGTACTGTGCCACCCGATATGAGTGGTGGGCAGTGGGCACAGTACACTCTGTGGGCCTAACACACACTGGCAGGCAACTGCAATTATATTACAGAGAAAAAATAGTTTTACTGTTTTAAATGCAAGCTACTGTGCCACCAGATATGAGTGGTGGGCACTGGCAGTGGGCACAGTACACTCTGTGGGCCTGACACACACTGGCAGGCCAGGCAACTGCAATTATATTACAGAGAAAAAATTGTTTTACTGTTTTAAATGCAAGCTACTGTGCCACCAGATATGAGTGGTGGGCACTGGCAGTGGGCACAGTACACTCTGTGGGCCTGACACACACTGGCAGGCAACTGCAACTATATTACAGAGAATTTTTTTTTTACTGTTTTAAATGCAAGCTACTGTGCCACCAGATATGAGTGGTGGGCACTGGCAGTGGGCACAGTACACTCTGTGGGCCTGACACACACTGGCAGGCCAGGCAACTGCAATTATATTACAGAGAAAAAATTGTTTTACTGTTTTAAATGCAAGCTACTGTGCCACCAGATATGAGTGGTGGGCACTGGCAGTGGGCACAGTACACTCTGTGGGCCTGACACACACTGGCAGGCCTGGCAACTGCAATTATATTACAGAGAAAAAATTGTTTTACTGTTTTAAATGCAAGCAACTGTGCCACCAGATATGAGTGGTGGGCACTGGCAGTGGGCACAGTACACTCTGTGGTCCTGACACACACTGGCAGGCAACTGCAATTATATTACAGAGAATTTTTTTTTACTGTTTTAACTGCAAGCTATTGTGCCACCAGATATGAGTGGTGGGCACTGGCAGTGGGCACAGTACACTCTGTGGGCCTGACACACACTGGCAGGCAACTGCAATTATATTACTGAGAAAAGAAAAAAAAGACTGATGTACTAGCCCTAAAAAGGGCTTTTTTGGGTGCTTTCAGGACGCTGTCCTTACAGCAGATCAGATGAGTCTTTGAGGACTGGAGTGGACACAGAACACTGGCCTAGCTAACGATTTCCCTATTAAATCAGCAGCAGCAGCACTGTCCCTGCTCTCACTAACACTGCAGCTTCAGAATGAATCTAAGATGGATGCTGTCCTTGCTTTTTGATAGGAGGTGGGAGGGTCTGGGAGGGAGGGTATGCTGCTGATTAGCTGGAATGTGTCTGCTGACTGTGAGGTACAGGGTCAAAGTTTGCTCAATGATGACGTATAGAGGGCGGACCGAACATCGCATATGTTTTGCCCGCCGCGGCGAACGCGAACAAGCGATGTTCGCCGGGTACTGTTCACCGGCGAATAGTTCGGGACATCTCTATACACTCACCTAAAGAATTATTAGGAACACCTGTTCTATTTCTCATTAATGCAATTATCTAGTCAACCAATCACATGGCAGTTGCTTCAATGCATTTAGGGGTGTGGTCCTGGTCAAGACAATCTCCTGAACTCCAAACTGAATGTCAGAATGTGAATGAAAGGGGATTTAAGCAATTTTGAGAGTGGCATGGTTGTTGGTGCCAGATGGGCCGGTCTGAGTATTTCACAATCTGCTCAGTTACTGGGATTTTCACGCACAACCATTTCTAGGGTTTACAAAGAATGGTGTGAAAAGGGAAAAACATCCAGTATGCGGCAGTCCTGTGGGCAAAAATGCCTTGTGGATGCTAGAGGTCAGAGGAGAATGGACCGACTGATTCAAGCTGATAGAAGAGCAACGTTGACTGAAATAACCACTCGTTACAACCGAGGTATGCAGCAAAGCATTTGTGAAGCCACAACACGCACAACCTTGAGGCGGATGGGCTACAACAGCAGAAGACCCCACCGGGTACCACTCATCTCCACTACAAATAGGAAAAAGAGGCTACAATTTGCACGAGCTCACCAAAATTGGACTGTTGAAGACTGGAAAAATGTTGCCTGGTCTGATGAGTCTCGATTTCTGTTGAGACATTCAAATGGTAGAGTCTGAATTTGGCGTAAACAGAATGAGAACATGTATCCATCCTCTGATGGCTACTTCCAGCAGGATAATGCACCATGTCACAAAGCTCGAATCATTTCAAATTGGTTTCTTGAACATGACAATGAGTTCACTGTACTAAAATGGCCCCCACAGTCACCAGATCTCAACCCAATAGAGCATCTTTGGGATGTGGTGGAATGGGAGCTTCATGCCCTGGATGTGCATCCCTCAAATCTCCATCAACTGCAAGATGCTATCCTATCAATATGGGCCAACATTTCTAAAGAATGCTATCAGCACCTTGTTGAATCAATGCCACGTAGAATTAAGGCAGTTCTGAAGGCAAAAGGGGGTCCAACACCGTATTAGTATGGTGTTCCTAATAATTCTTTAGGTGAGTGTATATATATATATATATATATATATATAAATTAGTGTCTGTATGTCTGGACGTCTGTCTCTCTGTCTATCTGTCTGGACTTCTCTTTGTTCTTTATGCGCGAACAAACGACTGGACCGATCTTCACCAAATTTGTCCTGGAAGGTTTTAGATCTCAGCTCTCTAGGACGTACATTTTCTGAGAAATTCTTAAAAAATTACCTGCATTAGCCAATACAAGCCACCAACTGCCATGAACACGGTCACATGTCCCTTATCAGCCAATAGAAGCTCGCAGGTCCTACTCCAGGTTTCCATAACAACTGATCACAGGTTTTATCAGTTTGTAGGTCCTTAAATATTCAGTCATATGACGTGTCAGGATTAGATGTGCAACTCAGCAGGCAGTATCTCACAGGATAGGATATTAGATACACAATTTAGCAGACAGTATCACACAGGTTAGGATTAGATACATAGCTCAGCAGACAGTGACCTTCACAGTACCCGCCCCTTTAACAGTGACTTCCACAGCGCCTGCCCATTTAGCAGAAACCTCCACAGTGCCCGCCCCTTTAACAGAGACCTCCACAGTGGCCGCTCCTTTAACAGTGACCTCCACAGTGCCCGCCCCTTTAACAGTGACCTCTAACAGTGTCCGCCCCTTTAACAGTAACCTCCACATTGCCCGTGCCTTTAATAGTGCCCGCCCCTTTAACAGTGACCTCCATAGTGCCCCCCCTTTTAACAGTGATCTCCACAATACCTGCCCCTTTAACAGTGACCCCCACAGTGCCCTCCCCTTTAACATTGACCACCCCTTTAACAGTGACCTCCACAGTGACCGCCCCTTTAACATTGACCACCCCTTTAACCCCTTAGGGACCGGGCTCATTTTCACCTTAAAGTATAACTGTCGTATTTTTTATTTTTTTTTGGAGTATTGGATTGTGGAGATTAATATCACCTTGGTGGCCCTATTTCAACTTTTCACTGTGTATTCAATTACCCCTTAATTCCACATTTTTGTTCCCTGTACTGCCTACTTTTACCTGTGCTTAAAGAGGACCTTTCACCGATTCTTACCCTATGAACTAAGTATACAGACATGTAGAGCGGTGCCCGGGGATCTCACTGCACTTACTATTATCCCCGGGCGCCGCTCCGTTCTCCTGCTATGTCCTCCGGTATCTCTGCTCACTAAGTTATAGTAGGCGGAGATACCAGTCCCTAAGTTATGGTAGGCGGAGTCTGCCCTAGCGCTGGCCAATCGCAGCGCAGAGCTCACAGCCTGGGAGGTTATTTTCTCCCAGGCTGTGAGCTCTGCAATGCGATTGGCCAGCGCTAGGGCAGACTCCGCCTACCATAACTTAGGGAACGGAGATACCGGAGGACATAGCAGGAGAACGGAGCGGCGCCCGGGGATAATAGTAAGTGCAGAGAGATCCCCGGGCGCCGCTCCACATGTATGTATACTTAGTTCATAGGGTAAGAATCGGTGAAAGGTCCTCTTTAAAATAGGGTTGCTAGGCATGTTCCGTCTATCTGTTGAAGGACGGAGTACGCTGAAGCAGGCTACGTGCAAGGTCAGATTACTGACAGCCAGGGACGGTAAATAAATGATTAAAGCCAGGTCATCCCTAGCAGCTGATAACAGTGCCTGGGCTGTGTGCACTTCTCCCTGTCCCTGCGCTTGGCAGACGCTCCCTCACTCAGCAGAGCTGGAGAAGGCAGAGTTGAACCAGCGCACAACAGGGAAGGGAGATCTGCCATCTGCTCAGTGTATAAATGAAAGCAACATGTGGTAAGAGGACCCCTTTGTGCTGCATGAGATTAACCCTTTAGGGGGAGGGCTCTGGTTACTGACACTTTTGGGGGGCTATTGTTACTGACTAGTGAGGGCAGGTGGGATTAGCCTCAGGGTGGCAGCCATCTTAACTGAATAGTGAGATTGCAGTTTTATGCAGACTGGTTGCTAAGGGCTGAATCTTATTAAATATGGGGTAAGTCAGTCTAATAGTAACTGATTCTGGAATACCATTTTATTAGTAGAGATGTCGCAAACATAAAATTTTCCGTTTGCGAATAGCGAACTCGAATTTTCGCAAATGTTCGCGAACGGGCAAACCTGGCGAACCACCATAGACTTCAATAGGCAGGCGAATTTTAAAACCCACAGGGACTATTTCTGGCCACAATAGTGATGGAAAAGTTGTTTCAAGGGGACTAACACCTGGACTGTGGCATGCCGGAGGGGGATCCATGGCAAAACTCCCATGGAAAATTACGTAGTTGACGCAAAGTCGGGTTTTAATCCATAACGTGCTTTAAAACATCAGGTATGATGTTGTATCGATCAGGTAGTGTAAGGGTTACGCACGCTTCACAGTGACAGACCAAACTCCCCGTTTAACGCACAGCAAACAACCGCAAACAATCCATTTGCACAACCGCAAACTCCCCATTTGCACAAGGTTGGATACCAAGCTAGCCATGTCCCGTTCCTTGTCCTCACTGATGTCATTGAAGGTCTCTTCCGCCACCCAGCCACGTACAACACCAAGTGTCTCCGAAAGGTGACAACAAGCCCCCTGGGACGCCTGCTGTGGTTGGTCTTCCACCTCCTGAAAGCCACCTTCCTCCTCTGACTCCTCTTCTTCAGACTCCTCTCTCTGCATTGCCTCTCTTGTGTTATTATAAGGTGTGTTAAGTAGTACTATTCCTATCAGTTTAATCCCTGTTACGTCCCCTATCAGGGGACGTGTATGGAATAGATTTTAGGAAAAAGATGCTTGGTCGGTCCTCCTACTTCCAATTTGGGGCACTGCGCGTGCAATGTACTGTGCCACCAGATAGGAGTGGTGTGTTAAGTAGTACTATTCCTATCAGTTTAATCCCTGTTACGTCCACTAGTATTATTATTATTATTATTATTATAAGGTGTGTTAAGTAGTACTATTCCTATCAGTTTAATCCCTGTTACGTCCCCTATCAGGGGACGTGTATGAAATAGATTTTAGGAACCGGGAGACGGAAAAAGATGCTTGGTCGGTCCTCCTACTTCCAATTTGGGGCACTGCGCGTGCAATGTACTGTGCCACCAGATAGGAGTGGTGTGTTAAGTAGTACTATTCCTATCAGTTTAATCCCTGTTACGTCCACTAGTATTAAGGCTGGTTACAGCCTGTATTTGTGGGCGGGGCTGCTGGCTATATCTTCTCACGCGACCTCACCCTGAGGACGGTCGCTTCATGCAGGCTTTCCTCGGTCCGTTCCGTCACTTCCGGTTCGCTGCCACGTCACTTCCGGGTAGGTCTCGGCTCTCTAGGCTTCCTCAGCTGGGGGCAGCGTTTGTCCGGCTATCGGCCGGGCTCGGCCGGTCTTCCTCTCCCCTCCAGCTCCGGGGGGAGCCTCCTCACAACAGGTGGGTTTCTCTGGTCCGCGGCTAAGGGTTCGGCAGGACCGGCATCCACGGCACTTCAGGTGGGGTGGACCGTTCCGCTGGGCTGAGCCTGCGCCACAAGTTCCTTAGCCCCTACCATCACTAATTCTCGCACGCCTCGTTTCATTTTTTGCAGCCGATCCGACTTGTCTGGCACAGAGCTGAAAATCTTAACCCAAAAAATATATATATATATATATAGCATGCCCAGCTCTTCTGCCTCGGTGTGAATTTAGTGTTCTACCAGCAGGCATGTGCATCGCAACACATTTTATACTGCACGGCCGTGTTGTGCCGCCCTCCTATGCCATGTCAGTGACACCTGTTATGCCGCCATCCTGTGCACAGGTACATCACCCTGCATGTCATCTCGCCCTCCTGTGCACTTGTTTATAACGCAGTGGTGTGATACCGCCCTCCTGTGCACACGTGTTCGGCACCGCTATTTTGTGCCACCCTTCTGGGCACATTACACGGCTTAGCGGTTGTACTGCCCTCCATGCTCGGGTACCTGGCACAGCTGTATTGTGCCGCCCTCCTGTGCACAATTGTGTGGCACCGCCGTGTTATACCGCCCTGGCGCGTGTGTGGGGGAGGGCGGGATAACCCTTAAACGGGCCCTTCCCTTCTCAGGTGGAGATGCTGTTTTCCGGTTGTCTTATGTGCCATTTCAGGCTCAGGGCTGTCTTTATGAGTTTGTTGTCTTTTTCTAGGTGCTGATTAATTTTTTCCAAAATGAACAGGGCTCCAGTACCGTCTGATATCCAGTCTTCCCGTCCAGCCAAGTAGCTGCTCAGCTTCCTGAATTTCTTCAGGTATCACGCATACGTCATTTTGTCTGTTTCCATGCTTCTTGTCTCGCTCTCACACATCATCTGTAGTCTCCCTGGATCGCCCAGGCTCGCTCTGTCTCTGTCATCCCGGATCGCCCAGGCACACACTGCCTCTGTCACCCTGGATCGCCCAGGCCCATTCTGCCTCTGTCATCCTGGATCGCCCAGGCCCACGCTGCCTTCGTCTTCCTGGATCGCTCAGGCTCGTTCTGCCTCTGTCATCCTGGATCTCCCAGGTACACGCTGTCTCTGTCATCCTGGATCCCCAGGCTCGCTCTGTCTCTGTCATCCTGGATCGCCCATGCTCGCTCTGTCTCTGTCATCCTGGATCGCCCAGGCACACGCTGCCTTCGTCTTCCTGGATCGCTCAGGCTCGTTCTGCCTCTGTCATCCTGGATCTCCCAGGTACACGCTGTCTCTGTCATCCTGGATCCCCAGGCTCGCTCTGTCTCTGTCATCCTGGATCGCCCAGGCTCGCTCTGTCTCTGTCATCCTGGATCACCCAGGCACACGCTGCCTCTGTCATCCTGGATCGCCCAGGCTCGTTCTGCCTCTGTCATCCTGGATCTCCCAGGTACACGCTGTCTCTGTCTTCCTGGATCGCCCAGGTCCACGCTGCCTCTGTCATCCTGGATCGCCCAGGCTCGTTCTGCCTCTGTCATCCTGGATTGCCCAGGCTCGTTCTGTCTCTGTCATCCTGGATCGCCCAGGCTCGTTCTGTCTCTGTCATCCTGGATCGCCCAGGCTCGTTCTGTCTCCGTCTTCCTGGATCGCCCAGGATCGCTCTGTCTCTATCATCCTGGATCACCCAGGCCCACGCTGCCTCTGTCATCCTGGTTCGTCCACTCCTGTTCCGTCCAGGCCTTCCTGAGCACGTTGGGTCCATTTACCTGGACACTTTCTCCAATTTGTTTTCCACCTGCACCTCCAGGGTTAATTTTCAGCCTGATTCACTTGGGTATTCTTGTTGGCCAGTGTCCACCTGAATCGCTCAGGTCTACGTACTGGCTGTCTTTTCCTAAAATAACTCAGACGTCAGCCACCATCAGGGTCCATCTTAGTTTCCACCCCATACCTTTCCGGTGCGACTTTTTTGATCACTTTTATTACCTTTTTTTGGGAAGTAAGGTGGGCAAAATTCCAATTTCATCATAGTTTTTTATTTTTTATTTTTATGGCGTTCACCATTCGGGTAAAGTAACATGACGTTTTATAGATCAGGTCGTTACGGATGCGGCGATACCAAACATGTGTAGGGAATTTTATTTTTTTCATTTTTAATCAGTGATAAATGTGTTTTTTGATTTTTACTTTTTTTTTCACTTTTTTTCATTTTTTTTTTTACCCAGACCCACTTGGTTCTTGAAGATCCAGTGGGTCTGATGTCTGTATAATACAGTACAGTACACCATATAGTGTTTTGTACTGTATTTTACTTACACTTTGTCTGAACAGATCTATGCCTTTAGCACAGATCTGTTCAGCACCATGGACAGCTGGATGCCTGAGACGGCGTCCTGTTGCCATGGGAACCTTCCCCGTCTGCTCAGTAGTGGCCAGAACTGCGCAGACGGGGAAGGGTAAGGAGGGGGGCTGTCTGGGGGCTGTCTGGGGGCTCTCTCCATCGGGGGGCTGCAAAGGCACAGCAGCCCCCCGATGGGAGAGGGAGCTCCCTGAGCTGTTAACCTTTTCCATACAGCGGTCCGTACGGACCGCGGTATGGAAAGGGTTAAACGGCTGACATTGCACCACAGATGTCAGCCGTTTATACCAGGGTGTCAGCAATGTGCTGACACCGTGGTATACCCACTGTACACGCACCGCCCGCAACACCCCCCCTGCACCTCCCACTGGAATAAAATCATTCAGGGGTGCAGGGGGGGTGAAACATATATATTTTAGGAATACTAAAGTTTCTTATCCCCACGGTCAGGGACCGCGGGAATCAGAAACTGCAGAAAGCACAACAAACCGCAGGTCTGAATTGACCTGCGGTTTGTTGCGATCGCCGACATGGGGGGGTCACGGGACCCCCCTCCGCGCATTTAGCCGAGGTGCCTGCTCAATGATTTGAGCAGGCACCTTGTTCCGATCACAGCCGGCCGGGCGGCAGTGATCGGAACAACACATGATGTACCGGTACGTCATGTGTCCTTAAGGACTCGGGAAACATGCCGTACCGATACGTAATGTGTCCTTAAGGGGTTAAGTAGGGTCTCATTAGCTTTTTTTACACTTTTTTTTTTTTTTTACGGTGTTTACCTGAGGGGTTAGGTCATGTGATATTTTTATAGAGCAGGTTATTATGGACGAGGCGATACCTAATATGTATATAGTTATAGTTTTACACAATAACAGCTTTTTTAAAACAAAAGAATGATGTTTTAGGGTCTCCATATTCTGAGCCATAGTTTTTAAATTTTTTAGGCGATTTTCTTAGGTAGGGGCTCATTTTTTGCGGGATGAGGTGACAGTTAGATTGGTACTATTTTGGTGGGCATACGCCTTTTTGATTGCTTACTGTTTTACTTTTTGTGATTTAAGGTGACAAAAACATTGTTTATTTAGCACCGTTTTTATTTTTAATTTTAATCTGAGGGGTTAGGTCATGTGATATGTTTATAGATCTGGTCGATACGGACGCGGCGATACCTAATTTTTTATTTCCCAATTTTATACAAATTTTGTTCTTACTTTATTTAGGGAAAATAACGTTTTTTTGTTTTTTTTCTTGAAACTTTTAATTTTTGGGGGGGAAAACTTAATTTTTTGAAACTTTTTTTTCACTTTATTTTTTGTCCCACTTTGGGACTTCAACTTTTGGGGGTCTAATCCCCTTTACAATGCATTCTAATACTTTTATATTGGAATGCATTGGCTGTATGAGTAATACAGTGTGTATTACTCATACAGCTTCCTGCCTGTGAGATCCAGGGGGCTGGATTTCACAGGCTCTTCACCGGAAGGCAGCGCTGATGCCTAAGGAAGGCATCGCGCTGCCTTCCATGCCATCGGGTCCCCATTACAGCCGCACGGGGACCCGATGGCACCTCCGACCGCCCGCCGCAACTCCGACAAACGCCGCAAACCGCAGTTCTGAATTGACCTGAGGTTTGTGGCGATCGCCGATATGGAGGGGCCCCCCCGCTCATTGTCCCAGGGCACCTTGCTTCGATCACCGCCTGCCGCGCGGCAATGATCGGAACTACACATGACGCATCGGTACGTCATGTGTCCTTAAGTACCAGGACATCATGACGAACTGGTACATCATATGTCCCCAAGAGGTTAACAGTGACCTTCATAGTGGCCACCCCTTTAACAGTGACCTCCACAATACCCGCCCCTTTAACAATGACTTCCACAGTGCCCGCCTCTTTAGCAGTGACTTCTGCAGTGCCTTCCCCTTTAACAGTGACCTCCACAGTGCCCGCCCCTTTAACAGTGAACTTTACAGCGCCCGTCTGTTTAATAGAGACTCCTGCCCCCATTCATATAGCATTGTAGTTGTGCTGTCATACGTCGTATGACTGAATATTTAAGGACCTATGACCTGCTGAAACCTGTGATCAGTTGTTATGGCAACCTGGAGTAGGACCTGCGAGCTTCTGGCTGATAAGGGACATGTGACCATGTGTATGGCAGTCGGGATATGAGTGAAAGACTCGCTGGCTTCTATTGGCTAATGCAGGTCATTTTTTGAAAATATCTCAAGAATGGTAAGTCCTAGAGAGCTGAGACCCGGTCTAAGACCTGCCCGGACACCTGATGTACCTATGTGCCAAATTTGGTGAAGATCGGTGCAGTCGTTTGGTCACGCATAAAGAACGTCCAGACAGAACGCCTAGACAGACAGACAGACAGACAAAAACTCATTTTTATATACACTCACCTAAAGAATTATTAGGAACACCATACTAATACAGTATTGGACCCCCTTTTGCCTTCAGAACTGCCTTAATTCTACGTGGCATTGATTTAACAAGGTGCTGATAGCATTCTTTAGAAATGTTGGTCCATATTGATAGGATAGCATCTTGCAGTTGATGGAGATTTGAGGGATGCACATCCAGGGCACGAAGCTCCCATTCCACCACATCCCAAAGATGCTCTATTGGGTTGAGATCTGGTGACTGTGGGGGCCATTTTAGTACAGTGAACTCATTGTCATGTTCAAGAAACCAATTTGAAATGATTCGAGCTTTGTGACATGGTGCATTATCCTGCTGGAAGTAGCCATCAGAGGATGGATACATGTTCTCATTCTGTTTACGCCAAATTCGGACTCTACCATTTGAATGTCTCAACAGAAATCAAGACTCATCAGACCAGGCAACATTTTTCCAGTCTTCAACAGTCCAATTTTGGTGAGCTCGTGCAAATTGTAGCCTCTTTTTCCTATTTGTAGTGGAGATGAGTGATACCCGGTGGGGTCTTCTGCTGTTGTAGCCCATCCGCCTCAAGGTTGTGCATGTTGTGGCTTCACAAATGCTTTGCTGCATACCTCGGTTGTAATGAGTGGTTATTTCAGTCAACGTTGCTCTTCTATTAGCTTGAATCAGTCGACCCATTCTCCTCTGACCTCTAGCATCCACAAGGCATTTTTGCCCACAGGACTGCCGCACACTGGATGTTTTTCCCTTTTCACACCATTCTTTGTAAACCCTAGAAATGGTTGTGCGTGAAAATCCCAGTAACTGAGCAGATTGTGAAATACTCAGACCGGCCCGTCTGGCACCAACAACCATGCCACGCTCAAAATTGCTTAAATCACCTTTCTTTCCCATTCTGACATTCAGTTTGGAGTTCAGGAGATTGTCTTGACCAGGACCACCCCCCTAAATGCATTGAAGCAACTGCCATGTGATTGGTTGACTAGATAAGTGCATTAATGAGAAATAGAACAGGTGTTCCTAATAATTCTTTAGGTGAGTGTATATCAGAGACTAAAAGAAGGACCCGGCTTCGCACGGGTTTATTTCATCTATTTCATTTAATGTTTGTGCGTGTCGTTAAAAGATATTGACAGTATCCGCCATAACAGTGACCTCTACAGCCCCCACCCCTTAACACTAACCCCCCACAGTGCCGCGCCACTTTAAAATGGGACCTCGACAGCAGCCCACCCCCTTAACTTTGACCTTCACAGCAGCCCTCCCCTTTAACAGAAGGTTTCACAGCACCCTACTCCCTTGACAGTGACATCCTCAGGGGCCCTCCCCCTTAACAATGATGTCCACAGTACCCCGCTGCCTAACAGTGACCTCACAGTACCCTGCTGCCTTAACAGTGACCTCCACAGCAGTTTCCCTTTTAATAGTGGCCCATGCCCTCTTAACAGTGACCTCCACAGTGTCCGCCCATTTATCAGTGACCTCCACAGCGCCCTGCCCCTTTAACAGTAACATCCACAGTGCACGCCTCTTTAACAGTAACATCTACAGCAGCCGCCCCTTTAACCCCTTAAGGACCGGGCTCATTTTCACCTTAAGGACCAGGCCATTTTTTGCAAATCTGACCAGTGTCACTTTAAGTGCTCATAACTTTAAAACGCTTTGACTTATCCAGGCCATTCTGAGATTGTTTTTTCGTCACATATTGTACTTCATGACACTGGTAAAATAAAGTCAAAAAAATTATTTTTTTTTGCACAAAAAAATACCTAATTTACCAAAAATTTGAAAAAAATTAGCAAATTTCAAAGTTTCAGTTTCTCTACTTCTGTAATACATAGTAATACCCCAAAAAATTGTGATGACTTTACATTCCCCATATGTCTACTTCATGTTTGAATTGTTTTGGGAATGATATTTTATTTTTTGGGGATGTTATAAGGCTTAGAAGTTTAGAAGCAAATCTTGAAATTTTTCAGAAATTTACAAAAACTCAATTTTTAGCGACCAGTTCAGGTCTGAAGTCACTTTGCGAGGCTTACATAATAGAAACCACCCAAAAATGACCCCATCTAAGAAACTACACCCCTCAAGGTATTCAAAACTGATTTTGCATACATTGTTAACCCTTTAGGTGTTGCACAAGAGTTATTGGCAAATGGGGAGGAAATTTGAGAATTTCATATTTTTGTCAAATTTTTCATTTTAACCCATTTTTTCCACTAACAAAGCAAGGGTTAACAGCCAAACAAGATTGTATCTTTATTGCCCTGACTCTGCCGTTTACAGAAACACCCAATATGTGACCGTAAACTACTGTACGGCCACACAGCGGGGCGTAGAGTGAAAGGTGCGCCGTTTGGTTTTTGGAAGGCTGATTTTTATGGACTGGTTTTTTGACACCATGTCCCATTTGAAGCCCCCTGATGCACCCCTAGAGGAGAAACTCCCTAAAAGTGACCCCATCTAAGAAACTACACCCCTCAAGGTATTCAAAACTGATTTTACATACGTCGTTAACCCTTTAGGTGTTGCACAAGAGTTATTGGCATATGGGGATGAAATTTGAGAATTTCATTTTTTTGCCTAATTTTAAATTTTAACCCATTTTTTCCACTAACAAAGCAAGGGTTAACAGCCAAACAAGATTGTATCTTTATTGCCCTGACTCTGCCGTTTACAGAAACACCCCATATGTGGCCGTAAACTACTGTACGGGCACACAGTAGGGCGTAGAGTGAAAGGTGCGCGGTTTGGTTTTTGGAAGCCAGATTTTGCTGGACTGGTTTTTTGACACCATGTCCCATTTGAAGCCCCCCTGATGCACCCCTAGATTAGAAATTCCATAAAAGTGACCCCATCTAAGAAACTACACCCCTCAAGATATTCAAAACTGATTTTACAAACTTTGTTAACCCTTTAGGTGTTGCACAAGATTTAATGGAAAATAGAGGCACAATTTCAAAATTTCACATTTTTGGCAGATTTTCCATTTTAATATTTTTTTTCCAGTTACAAAGCAAGGGTTAACAGCCAAACAAAACTCAATATTTATGGCCCTTATTCTGTAGTTTACAGAAACACCCCATATGTGGTCGTAAACTGCTGTACGGGCACACGGCAGGGTGCAGAAGGAAAGGAATTCCATACGGTTTTTGGAAGGCAGGTTTTGCTGGACTGTTTTTTTTGACACCATGTCCCATTTGAAGCCCCCCTGATGCACCCCTAGAGTAAAAACTCCAAAAAAGTGACTCCATTTTAGAAACTACGGGATAGGGTGGCAGTTTTGTTGGTACTAGTTTAGGGTACATATGATTTTTGGTTGCTCTATATTACACTTTTTGTGCAGCAAGGTAACAAGAAATAGCTTTTTTGGCACGTTTTTTTTTTTGTTATTTACAACATTCATCTGACAGGTTAGATCATGTGGTATTTTTATAGAGCAGGTTGTCGCGGACGCGGCGATACCTAATATGTATACATTTTTTTTTATTTATGTAAGTTTTATACAATAACTTCATTTTTAAAACCAAAAAAATGTTTTAGTGTCTCCATATTCTAAGAGCCATAGTTTTTTCAGTTTTTGGGCGATTATCTTGAGTAGGGTCTCATTTTTTGCGGGATGAGATGACGGTTTGATTGGCACTATTTTGGGGTGCATATGACTTTTTGATCGCTTGCTATTACACTTTTTGTGACGTAAGATGGCAAAAAATGGCTTTTTTTACACTGTTTTTATTTTTATTTTTTTACGGTGATCATCTGAGGGGTTAGGTCATGTGATATTTTTATAGAGCCGGTCGATACGGACGCGGCGATACCTAATATGTATACTTTTTTTTTATTTATGTAAGTTTTACAGAATGAGTTCATTTTAGAAAAAAAAAAAATCATGTTTTAGTGTCTCCATAGTCTAAGAGCCATAGTTTTTTCAGCTTTTGGGCGATTATCTTGAGTAGGGTCTCATTTTTTGCGGGATGAGATGACGGTTTGATTGGTACTATTTTGGCGTACATGCGACTTTTTTGATCACTTTTATTACCTTTTTTGGGAAGTAAGGTGGGCAAAATTTCAATTTTCCCATAGTTTTTATTTTTTTATTTTTATGGCGTTCACCGTGCGGGGAAAGTAACATGACCATTTTATAGATCAGGTCGTTACGGACGCGGCGATACCTAATATGTGTAGTTTATTTTTTAAATTTTTATTCAGTGATAAATGTTTTTTTTATCTTAACTTTTTTCACTTTTTTTTACATTTTTGTGACCCAGACCCACTTGGTTCTTGAAGATCCAGTGGGTCTGGTGTCTGTATAATACAGTACAGAACAATATATATTGTTCTGTACTGTATTTTACTTACACTGAACAGATCTGTTCTTTTAGCATAGATCTGTTCAGCACCATGGACAGCAGGACGCCTGAGCAGGCGTCCTGTTGCCATGGGAACCCTCCCCGTCTGCTCAGAACTTCGCAGACGGGGAAGGGTAAGCACGGGGCTGAGGGGGGCTCTCTGGGGGCTCTCTCCCTCTCCATCGGGGGGCTGCAAAGCCACAGCAGCCCCCCGATGGAGAGGGAGGGAGCTCCCTGACCGATGACAGTTAACTTTTTCCATACAGCGGTCCGTACGGACCGCGGTATGGAAAGGGTTAAACGGCTGACATCTTCACAGATGTCAGCCGTTTATACCAGGGTGCCAGCAATGTGCTGGCACCCTGGTACAACCACTAGAAGCCAACGATCGTTCATGGGGAGGCGTGCGGGGGATCGCGATCCCGCCTGCCGCACCGCCCGCCTCCCGCAACGCCCCCACCGCCTGCGACACCCCCCCCGCACCACCCTCCGTCATAAAATCGTGCAGGGGTGCAGGGGGGGGGGTGAAAAATATTTATTTTAGCCACTCTAAAGTTTCTGATCCCCGCGGTCAGGGACCGCGGCGATCAGAAACTGCAAAAAGCGCAGCAAACCGCAGGTCTGAATTGACCTGCGGTTTGCTGCGATTGCCGATACGGGGGGGGTCAAATGACCCCCCCCTGCATTGTTACGGGATGCCGGCTGAATGATTTCAGCCGAAATCCCGTTCCAATTAACCCCTGGGGCGCCGGAATACAGATTTTAAGTCAGGAAGTACCGGTACGTCCTGGGTCCTTAAGGACTCGGGAAATAGGGCGTACCGGTACGTCCTAGGTCCTTAAGGGGTTAACAGTGACCTCCACAGTGCCTGCCCCTTTAACAGTGACCTCCACAGTGCTTGCCCCTTTACCAGTGACCTCCACACTGTTCGCCCCTTTAACAGTGACCTCCACACTGTCTGCCCCTTTAACAGTGACCTCCACAGCGCCCGTCCCTATAACAGTGACCGCCACAGTGCCTGCCCCTTTAAAAGTGACCTCCAGCGGGCGTGGCTAGGCTGCCGAACGAGATGGCTGCTTGAGTGAAGAGCTCCTGCACCTCAGCAACTATAATCAAGCCTGCTCGTTACTATCCACTGCAAAAGCTTCAATCTCCTACCTTCCCAGATGCTCTACTCCTTTGCGGTCACAATGGGGAAATCGAGGAAGCACCTGCAGAAGCTGCAGGATGGGAATCTTGAAAATTACTTTGACGGGGACGATCTAAAGATGGCGCCGAGGGTACAGACAGGCCGGCATTGGGATCCCCCATTAGCGCGATGTCACCAGCGCTCACAGCCCGCTCACCCACCCCACCGATCCTACCAGGTAGTACTGACCTGCTACATGTGTCTCCCCCATCGCTTCCACCGACTCCAGAGGAAACCAGAGTTCTGCAGCACAGCATGCAAGGGATCCAAGATGGCGCCCATTCCCTGGCGCAGCAAGAGCAGCCGCTCAGCCTTCAATGCCAGCAAACGATTCAGCGGCAACTGAGTGAGTACACCCCGCATATTACTGCTCCCCTGGTCCCATTTCAATCACTCCCTACCTCAGATAAGCCAGTCACTGAGGATTCGCTCAAGAACATGCTTCTTGCCCTAAAATCTTCCCTGCAGGCAGACATAGCAGGACTGATTAACCCTCTATCCGCCAGGCTGCAAACCACAGAAGATAAAGTGCAGCATGTGGAGGTGAAAATGGGCGAATTTGCAGAATCACAAAACGCCATAATCGATGCCCATAACGTCATGGCTGATGAGCTGGAGGCTATTAAATGGAAAATGGCGGATCTAGAGGACCGTTCCAGACGGAACAATGTCAAATTTAGGCGTATTCCTGAGGATGTAGCCCCACAAGATCTGCAAACGTACCTAAAAGGGCTAATAAAAGCTCTACTGCCAAAGATCCCAATCCCTGATATGATCATTGATAGAGCCCACAGGCTTCCCAAACCTCCACACCTGGGCCCTAATATACCACGTGATACTTTGGCGCGTATTCACTTCTTCCATACCAAAGAAGCAATCATGGCTGCAGCAAGAAATAAAACTGCACTACCTGCGCCTTATCAGAAGATTAAACTATTCACAGACCTCTCCATGGTCACCCTCCGTCGACGCAGAGCACTTCAACCTATCACAACAGCCCTCAGGGATAATGACTTTCCATACAAATGGGGCTATCCTCTAAAGATCCTCGTCCGCAAGAATGGACAAACGCACGCCATCAAAACCCTGGAAGAAGGGAAGCAACTACTTCACCTCTGGCAGATTCCACTGTCCTCCAGCAATGTGGGAACTGACCCCACCACCAAAGCTTCCGAGGATCCACTTATAATGGAGGGCTGAACCCTGGAGCCTAGTAAATAAGAACTTTTATAATGGAGCTGAATAGCTTTGTTCTTCACCATATTGGGACTCCCTGTGCTTTTATGTTCGGGCGCTGTACCAGCAGAGTCTATATAAATGGGTGCAGGTCCCTCCGTCACCGTCACCCTTTTGAATTTACCATAATCTAGTGTTGAACTTTCGCCCTGTCTTTACCTAGATGGTTATATCTGTCTTGTTCAATACCTACTAAGCCTTAGACGAATATTTAAGCTACATTCGTTGTTTGTTTTTCTTTCCTCCCTCCCTCTCTCCTCTCTCTCTTCCCCTTGTTGTTGAACCACAAGTGCCAGCAGTCCCTGTCTCATTGATATTGAATTCTAGTATGGTGTTCTCACACCGAAATCTGAATTGGTAGCTCCCTCTTGACATCATGGGTCTTAAAATCATGTCCCTTAATGTTAAAAGCTTGAACTGCCCTCAGAAAAGGTCTTATATGTGGAAAGAAGCTTTAGCAGCTAATGTTGATGTTTTGTGTATTCAGGAGACTCACCTACTGCAAGCAGATGCTGACAGAGTGCGACACCGCCTATTTCCAGAGGTCCTGCATTCACATTGTAACAAGAAAAAGAGAGGTACCCTGATTGCGATAAAAAACACTGTCGCCTACACTCATATTAAATCTAAAATTGACCCACAAGGTTGATATATTATCCTAGTCTGCTCCATCAATAACATTATATATACGCTAGTTAACCTATATGCCCCCAATTCACACCAATTAGCTTTTTTACATAAACTTGTGCGCAACGTGAACAGGCTTAAACAAGGGAAATTGATTATATGCGGGGATTTCAATACTGTTCTGCATCCCAATATTGATTCCTCATTTTCCGCCAGACGCTCTGATGCGGGAGTTGCCACTTTCCTGCACTCTGAGGACGTGTGGAGAGCGCAGCACAGCCTTGAGAGAGACTATACCTTTTTCTCTCCAATACATCTGTCTTACTCAAGAATAGACATGTTTATGGTAGATCACACAACCTTACTTCATACTATTTCAACTGATATTGGCCTCATTAAATGGTCTGACCATGCCCCGATTACTATCACTCTAGAAGAGCAATTTCAATCCACTAGACCCCCTATTTGGAGGAATAATACATTTCTCTTTAATAACCCAACTCATGTCTCTGAGCTTTCTGCACAGTTGAATGAATACTTCCAATTTAACAACGGTTCGGTTTCTAATAAATTTATCTTATGGCAAGCCCATAAAGCGTACATACGAGGCTCTCTAATCAAACTGAACTCTGTGGTGAGGAAGCGCAGAGAACGGGACATTACACAAACCTTAGAATGTATCGCCAGACTGGAGGCAACTAATAAACCGGCCCCAACATATCAGTGCTCCAATGAGCTTAGAGAGGCACGTAATAAGCTTAGTAGCCTACTTCTTCAAAACTATCATAGGTCTCTCTTAAGGCTTCGCTCTAAATACTACCACCAAAGCAATAAAGCTGGCAGACTTCTAGCACAACAACTAAAATCTCAACAATCAAAATCTAAAATTCCACATCTGTTACATCCCGAGAATAAAGCAAAACTGACAGACCCCCGAGAGATTGCTAACCAATTTAAATTGTACTACCAGTCGCTTTATAATCTGAAAGAATCTACTCCTCTTCCCGGCGATTACTCGACTTTGGTGGAAAATTTCCTCACTCACGCATCTCTCCCGACTCTCTCTCAGACACAATTACAGTCCCTCAATGCACAATTCTCGCTAGCTGAAATTAATAAGGTTATCAAATCCCTTAAGATAGGTAAGTCCCCAGGTCCGGATGGACTCTCTAATGAATATTTTCGCCACTTCCAGAGCACCCTTGCTCCCTACATGCTTGAAATATTTAAGTTAGTGCAAGACGGTCATCCTTTTCCCCCAGACATGTTGGAAGCACTAATAGTCACTATCCCGAAACCAGGAAAAACCCCAGATGTTCCTCAAAATTTCCGCCCCATCTCGCTGCTTAACTCTGACATAAAAATTTTCGCCAAAATTATTGCCAATAGATTAGCTCCACTCCTCCCCTCTCTGATTCACCCTGACCAAACTGGGTTTGTGAATGGCCGACTAGCGTCTGATAACACTAGAAGGATCGTTGACTTATTTAATTATGCTGAAATACATAGCCTCTCAATGCTCGCGATCACATTAGATGCAGAAAAGGCATTTGACCGCCTGCATTGGGACTACACATTTTCTGCTCTCCGCCAGATGGGTCTCTCAGGGCAGATTTTGCAGACTATCTACAGCTTATATTCATCTCCATCCGCGAAAGTCTGGGTTAATGGTGTGGTGTCAGATTCGTTTAAAATTACCAATGGAACCAGACAGGGATGCCCCCTATCCCCCTTATTATTTATCTTGGCATTGGAACCCCTAGCACAATCCATAAGAAACTCACCTTCAATAGCCGGAATGGAAATAGGAGGCAGATCCCATAAGATGCGGATGATATCATTCTTACGTTAACCAACCCCAGTAACTCGTTGGACGCTGCTCTAGATATTATCTCACAATATGGGTCTCTTTCCTACTATAAAATAAATAACGCCAAATCTCAAGCTTTGCCTATCAATATTCCGCCAGATGAGGTTGCCTACCTGAAATCCTCCCAAGACTTAGACTGGCAAACTTCTGAAATCCCATACCTAGGTGTTAAGATAACCTTTCCTTGTTCCTTACTTTACAATAGAAACTATCTCCCCCTTCTTGATACCATGATAAAAGACCTTAACAGCTTTTCTATGAAGGCTTTATCGTGGGTAGGTAGAGTAGCATCGTTTCAAATGATGACACTCCCCAAATTTATTTACATATTTCGAGCCCTTCCAATCCCAATCCCTATGACATTCTTTAAAAAAGCACAGATGACCTTGGGTAGATACATTTGGGGTCCGACCAAGCCGAGAGTAGCACGGACACTATTATCCAAAAAGAAGCAAGTGGGCGGACTAGGCCTCCCAGATATTAGAGATTATTTTCAAGCAGTGGTGCTTTCCTTTGCCCGTGAATGGTGGTCCCCGGATGACAATAAGGCCTGGATCCAGATTGAACAACACACCATAAAAAGAGCTTCATTGAAGGATTACCTGATCCATCTATTGTGGAGTTCAACAGGGCCTAGTGGAGGTCTACTGACGATGAGACTAGTTGGTAGCCTGTGGTCTTCCATACATAAAATACAGAGTGATAAGTAGTGTTGAGCGCGAATATTCGAATTGCGAATTTTTATTGCGAATATCGCAACTTCAAGAATTTGCGAAGAATAAGAATATTTGCCTCTATATTCGTTAAAACGAAATTTCGTTTCCTTTTAAGCTAATAAAATAATAGAAATATAATTTATTAGACCCAATGCATTTAGAACAACTCACATATTATAAATCACACACAAGCTGTAAGCAAAAGCAGCTAACAGTAGTTTGGATGAGCCAGCTAACCATTACACGAACAGAATTTTTTTTTACGAATTTAATGGTAGCGAATTTTCGCATACAATATAAGAAAGAGTCAAAATTATATGAGTATTGGGAAGAGCCAGCTAACCATTACACAAACAGAATTTTTTTAGGAATTTAATGGTAGCGAATTTTCGCATACAATATAAGAAAGAGTCAAAATTATATGAGTAACTGAACACTTTTTACATGTCAAGTGAATTCTCGGCACGGTTGCTTGTCATGGAACATAACCTAGCCTTTGCCTTTGCGAAAAAAAAAACGTCTTTACAACATGCGATCCGCACACAAGCTTTAAGCATTAGCAATAAGCATAGTAATACTTGACTGATGAAATGACTCGAAATTTTTCGAAAATAGTGCTATATACGAAAATCAAGAATATAGCACTATATTCGAAAAATACAAAAAATACGGCATATTCGTAATATTCTAAAAGACGGAGTTAGAGCAATATTACTAATATTCTAAAAGACGAAGTTAGAGCAGTATTAAGAAATTTCGTAAAATACACATATAGATTGTAATTTAGCTAATATACTGCTAAAGTCATTTTTTTAATAGTGTACAAATTTTCCAAAAACTGAAGTTCAGAAGAGGCCAAAAAAATTTGATAAGAAAAAAAAAAGGATTATAGCACTATATTAGCTAAATTACAATCTATGTGTATTATACGAAATTTCTTAATATTGCTCTAACTTCGTCTTTTAGAATATTCGTAATATTGCTCTAACTCCGTCTTTTAGAATATTACGAATATTCTAAAAGACGAAGTTAGAGCAGTATTAAGAAATTTCGTAAAATACACATATAGATTGTAATTTAGCTAATATACTGCTAAAGTCATTTTTTTAATAGTGTACATATTTTCCAAAAACTGACGTTCAGAAGAGGCCAAAAAAATTTGATAAGAAAAAAAAAAGGATTATAGCACTATATTAGCTAAATTACAATCTATGTGTATTATACGAAATTTCTTAATATTGCTCTAACTTCGTCTTTTAGAATATTCGTAATATTGCTCTAACTCCGTCTTTTAGAATATTACGAAGTTAGAGCAGTATTAAGAAATTTCGTAAAATACACATATTAGCCTAGCCATAGTCATAGGAACGTTGCCTTATACAGGAAAAAAAATCGTACGAAAAATTTATTCGCATATTATTCGCAAAAAATAAAATAATTACGAATATTCGATTTAGACGAAAATAATGCGAATATTCATTCGAATATTCGCGAAATATCGCGAAATCGAATATGGTACCTCCCGCTCATCACTAGTGATAAGGTGGCCACTCTCCTCCCACAAGCCACTTTAGGATCAATAGAACTGACTATCCCTGACATTAACTTGACGGTCTGGCGGGAGAGGGGAATCACTTCTGTCTCTCAGATTATGTCGAATAGCTGTCTTCTCCCCTTTGAATCTATCCATCGCCTGTTCACGTTGCCGCATACAGAATTCTATAACTTCCTTAGAATTAGACATTTCATTGCCAAGATCACGCAAAATCCACCCTCCATAAACTCCGATATATGGAGACTGTTCCACTCTCCGTCTCATTTTAAAAAGCATACTACGCGTTATGTGTATGATGTTTTGGGGGAAAAAGCTACTTTTACCAAAACTTTACCCATCAAAAAATGGGAAACAGAGTTGGGGGAAACCTTTCTAGATGCACATTGGTCTCAAGCTATTAGATTCCTAACCTCCAATTTCAAATGTGTCTCCCACTACGAAGCAGGGCTGAAGACCCTCTTGCATTGGTACTTCACTCCACAGAGACTAAGCAGGATTTACCCTTCATCCTCCCCCCAATGCTGGAGGGAATGTGGAGCTAAAGGCTCATTACTCCATATCTTATGGACATGCCCCACACTTACCCCATACTGGCGCAGTGTTTTTGATCTGATCACGGAGATAACCTCCCAGGTTGTTGACCCCCGTCCTGAACTGGCTCTTTTATTTTTAGGCATACACAATATCCCCCCTGAAAGCAGGAACCTAGCTGGACACATCCTACTTAGTGCTAAATTGGTTGTCACACGTTATTGGAAACAAACAGTTTCGCCAACTATAGCAGAGGTTATTCTAGAGATTAACAAATCCTGTAGGTATGAAAGTCTAGTACCCTACACGATTATACCCCTAAAATCTAGGCTACTCACCTGGAGCCCATGGCTCAATAACTCTAATTACTCAACCTGAATTATAGAAGATCCCTAGGCCTGAATTGAGATTTGAGAGTAGCAACGTGAACAAGGTAGAAAGGCCCTTTGAATCAAGACAAACTGAGATTAGACTACCTCACTTCCCCCTCTTTCCCCCCTGGTCTTCCCTCTCCCCTCTTCACCCTTTATATTTTGATATTAAGGTCCAAATGTTGAGGACCCTACTCTTATACTATTATGCAAACTGCAAACCATTGATGTATTCAAATGTTTTTTCAACAAGCCTATTGTGTAGGCGTATATTGTTATGTTTTCTAATTTTGCAAACTATGGCTCAATTTGTCAACCATTGGAAAAACCAATAAAAAAGATTTACTCTAAAAGTGACCTCCACAGTGACCTGCCTCTTTAACAGTGACCTCCACAGCACCCGCCCCTTTAACAGTGTAGTCCACAGCGCCCGCCCCTTTAACAGTGACCTTCATCGTGACCACCTCTTTAACAGTGACCTCCACAGTGCCTGCCCCTTTAACAGTGACCTCCACAAACTGTTAAAGGGGCGGGTACTGTGGAGGTCACTGTTAAAGGGGCGGCCACTTTGAAGGTCACTGTTAAAGGGGTGGTCAATGTTAAAGGGGCGTGCACTGTGAAGGTCACAGTTAAAGGGGCGGACACTGTGGAAGTCACTGTTAAATGGGGCGGGCACTGTCAAAGTCACTGTTAAAGGGACAGGCACTGCGAAGGTCAGTGTTAAAGGGGTGGTCAATGTTAAAGGGACAGGCACTGTGGAGGTCACTGTTAAAGGGGCGGGCATTGTAAAAGGGGTGTGAATTGTGGAGGTCACTTTTAAAGGGGCGGGCACTGTGGAGGTCACTGTTAAAGGGGCGGACACTGTGGAGGTCACTGGTAAAGGGGCAGGCACTTTGTAGGTCACTGTTAAAGATGCAGTCACTGTTAAAGGGGTGGGCATTGTGGAAGTCACTGTTAAAAGGGCGGGCACTGTGGAGGTCAATGTTAAAAGGGCAGTCACGAACAATTTAAAAATCTTTATCTGAATTGTACCAGGGAATCAGTGAAACCAGACATAAACCCCTTGCGGAGACTCTCTTTTCATCCTGGAAGAAAGACTTCCCGGAGGTTGATATACAGCAGATAATACAAAAAGGCTGGGAGAAGATTAGAAAGATAGTTATTAATGAGGGTTGGAGGGAAACACAGTTTCGCCTAATGCACAAGGCAATTTACGGTTTTCGCTTCTCTCCTCAATCTCAAAGACAAGATAGATTGACATGCTGCCCAAAATGTCACCTACATGGATCAAATATGCTACACGGGATTTGGTCATGCCCAAATTCGACTAATTTCTGGAATCTGGTGAGACAACAAATTAAAAGACATCTTGATGTCGCCATCCCCGGTACTCCTGAGTGTATTCTGTTTCATGCTCCCCCAGAGCATAAGCACATACAACCAATTGTCCATATCATTATTCTGGCAGCTAAAAGGTGTCTACTAAATAGCTGGCTTAGACCTCAGGTACATTCAATGAATGAGGTATTAGAACATGTCAAAAAATGCTTTGATATGGAGAGAATAGAGGCGAACTCTGTTAGGGGAAAACGTATCGAAAATTCTTTCAAACGTTGGGAGGTTTTTATGATAATAGTATATTCAGATCTGGAGTTGAAGAGCTTGATGACACCATTTTTATCATCGGAGTGGTATTTGAAACGAAAAATTGCTGGGACATTGGGGAGATTATTGTCCGATTAATGTATAATTTATATCAAGATCCGGTATACTGGAGGAAAAAAGTTTTGGGGGGGGGGGTTACCTTTAGTTTAGGGCTAGCTGACTAGCTTTAAAGATCAGAATTTTGATCAAGCGGCCAATAAATAATGTGAAAAGAGGGATCAGCTTTATTCATGTAAAAAAATTGTTCAGTATGTGACAGATATATTGTATCTTTATGTCAAACCTTGTCAATTTCTCATAATTCTGTAACATGCTTTTGGAATGAAAATTGATAAAAGTTAATAAAGATTATATTAAAAAAAAAAAAAAAAGGGCAGTCACTGTGGAGGTCAATGTTAAAGGAGCAGCCACTGTGGAGGACACTGTTAACCACCTCAGCCCCCAGTGCTTAAACACCCTGAAAGACCAGGCCACTTTTTACACTTCTGACCTACACTACTTTCACCGTTTATTGCTCGGTCATGCAACTTACCACCCAAATGAATTTTACCTCCTTTTCTTCTCACTAATAGAGCTTTCATTTGGTGGTATTTCATTGCTGCTGACATTTTTACTTTTTTTGTTATTAATCGAAATTTAACGATTTTTTTGCAAAAAAATGACATTTTTCACTTTCAGTTGTAAAATTTTGCAAAAAAAACGACATCCATATAGAAATTTTGCTCTAAATTTATAGTTCTACATGTCTTTGATAAAAAAAAAAATGTTTGGGTAAAAAAAAAAATGGTTTGGGTAAAAGTTATAGCGTTTACAAACTATGGTACAAAAATGTGAATTTCCGCTTTTTGAAGCAGCTCTGACTTTCTGAGCACCTGTCATGTTTCCTGAGGTTCTACAATGCCCAGACAGTACAAACACCCCACAAATGACCCCATTTCTGAAAGTAGACACCCTAAGGTATTCGCTGATGGGCATAGTGAGTTCATAGAACTTTTTATTTTTTATCACAAGTTAGCGGAAAATGATGATTTTTTTTTTTTTTTTTTTTTTCTTACAAAGTCTCATATTCCACTAACTTGTGACAAAAAATAAAAAGTTCTATGAACTCACTATGCCCATCAGCGAATACCTTGGGGTCTCTTCTTTCCAAAATGGGGTCACTTGTGGGGTAGTTATACTGCCCTGGCATTCTAGGGGCCCAAATGTGTGGTAAGGAGTTTGAAATCAAATTCTGTAAAAAATGACCTGTGAAATCCGAAAGGTGCTCTTTGGAATATGGGCCCCTTTGCCCACCTAGGCTGCAAAAAAGTGTCACACATCTGGTATCTCCGTACTCAGGAGAAGGTGGGGAATGTGTTTTGGGGTGTCATTTTATATATACCCATGCTGGGTGAGAGAAATATCTTGGCAAAAGACAACTTTTCCCATTTTTTTATACAAAGTTGTCATTTGACCAAGATATTTATCTCACCCAGCATGGGTATATGTAAAAAGACACCCCAAAACACATTCCTCAACTTCTCCTGAGTACGGGGATACCAGATGTGTGACACTTTTTTGCAGCCTAGGTGGGCAAAGGGGCCCATATTCCAAAGAGCACCTTTCGGATTTCACAGGTCATTTTTTACTGAATTTGATTTCAAACTCCTTACCACACATTTGGGCCCCTAGAATACCAGGGCAGTATAACTACCCCACAAGTGACCCCATTTTGGAAAGAAGACACCCCAAGGTATTCCGTGAGGGGCATGGCGAGTTCCTAGAATTTTTTATTTTTTGTCACAAGTTAGTGGAAAATGATGATTTTTTTTTTTTTTTTTTTTTCATACAAAGTCTCATATTCCACAAACTTGTGACAAAAAATAAAAACTTCCATGAACTCACTATGCCCATCAGCGAATACCCTGGGGTCTCTTCTTTCCAAAATGGGGTCACTTGTGGGGTAGTTATACTGCCCTGGCATTCTAGGGGCCCAAATGTGTGGTAAGTAGGTAAATGACCTGTGAAATCCGAAAGGTGCTCTTTGGAATGTGGGCCCCTTTGCCCACCTAGGCTGCAAAAAAGTGTCACACATCTGGTATCTCTGTATTCAGGAGAAGTTGAGGAATGTGTTTTGGGGTGTCTTTTTACATATACCCATGCTGGGTGAGATAAATATCTTGGTCAAATGACAACTTTGTATAAAAAAATGGGAAAAGTTGTCTTTTGCCAAGATATTTCTCTCACCCAGCATGGGTATATGTAAAATGACACCCCAAAACACATTCCCCAACTTCTCCCGATTACGGAGATACCAGATGTGTGACACTTTTTTGCAGCCGAGGTGGGCAAAGGGGCCCATATTCCAAAGAGCACCTTTCGGATTTCACAGGTCATTTTTTACAGAATTTGATTTCAAACTCCTTACCACACATTTGGGCCCCTAGAATGCCAGGGCAGTATAACTACCCCACAAGTGACCCCATTTTGGAAAGAAGAGACCCCAAGGTATTCGCTGATGGGCATAGTGAGTTCATGGAAGTTTTTATTTTTTGTCACAAGTTAGTGGAATATGAGACTTTGTATGAAAAAAAATAAAAAAAAAAATAAGCATTTTCCACTAACTTGTGACAAAAAATAAAAAATTCTAGGAACTTGCCATGCCCCTCACGGAATACCTTGGGGTGTCTTCTTTCCAAAATGGGGTCACTTGTGGGGTAGTTATACTGCCCTGGCATTTTCCAGGGGCCCTAATGTGTGGTAAGTAGGTAAATGACCTGTGAAATCCTAAAGGTGCTCTTTGGAATATGGGCCCCTTTGCCCACCTAGGCTGCAAAAAAGTGTCACACATGTGGTATCGCCGTATTCAGGAGAAGTTGGGGAATGTGTTTTGGGGTGTCATTTTACATATACCCATGCTGGGTGAGAGAAATATCTTGGCAAAAGACAACTTTTCCCATTTTTTTATACAAAGTTGGCATTTGACCAAGATATTTCTCTCACCCAGCATGGGTATATGTAAAATGACACCCCAAAACACATTCCCCAACTTCTCCTGAGTACGGCGATACCAGATGTGTGACACTTTTTTGCAGCCTAGATGCGCAAAGGTGCCCAAATTCCTTTTAGGAGGGCATTTTTAGACATTTGGATACCAGACTTCTTCTCACGCTTTGGGGCCCCTAGAATGCCAGGGCAGTATAAATACCCCACATGTGACCCCATTTTGGAAAGAAGACACCCCAAGGTATTCAATGAGGGGCAAGGCGAGTTCATAGAAATTTTTTTTTTTTGGCACAAGTTAGCGGAAATTGATATTTTTAATTTTTTTCTCACAAAGTCTCCCGTTCCGCTAACTTGGGACAAAAATTTCAATCTTTCATGGACTCAATATGCCCCTCACGGAATACCTGGGGGTGTCTTCTTTCCGAAATGGGGTCACATGTGGGGTATTTATACTGCCCTGGCATTCTAGGGGCCCTAAAGCGTGAGAAGAAGTCTGGAATATAAATGTCTAAAAAATTTTACGCATTAGGATTCCGTGAGGGGTATGGTGAGTTCATGTGAGATTTTATTTTTTGACACAAGTTAGTGGAATATGAGACTTTGTAAGAAAAAAAAAATAAAATTCCGCTAACTTGGGCCAAAAAAATATCTGAATGGAGCCTTACAGAGGGGTGATCAATGACAGGGGGGTGATCAATGACAGGGGGGTGATCAATGACAGGGGGGTGATCAATGACAGGGGGGTGATCAGGGAGTCTATATGGGGTGATAACCACAGTCATTGATCACGCCCGTGTAAGGCTTCATTCAGACGTCCGGATGCGTTTTGCGGATCCGATCCATCTATCAGTGCATCCGTAAAAATCATGCGGACATCTGAATGGAGCTTTACAGGGGGGTAATCAATGACAGGGGGGTAATCAGGGAGTCTATATGGGGTGATCACCACAGTCATTGATCATGCCCCTGTAAGGCTTCATTCAGACGTCCGGATGCGTTTTGCGGATCCGATCCATCTATCAGTGCATCCGTAAAAATCATGCGGACGTCTGAATGGAGCTTTACAGGGGGGTAATCAATGACAGGGGGGTGATCAGGGAGTCTATATGGGGTGATCACCACAGTCATTGATCACGCCCCTGTAAGGCTTCATTCAGACGTCCGGATGCGTTTTGCGGATCCGATCCATCTATCAGTGCATCCGTAAAAATCATGCGGACGTCTGAATGGAGCTTTACAGGGGGGTAATCAATGACAGGGGGGTAATCAATGACAGGGGGGTGATCAGGGAGTCTATATGGGGTGATCACCACAGTCATTGATCATGCCCGTGTAAGGCTTCATTCAGACGTCCGGATGCGTTTTGCGGATCCGATCCATCTATCAGTGCATCCGTAAAAATCATGCGGACATCTGAATGGAGCTTTACAGGGGGGTAATCAATGACAGGGGGGTGATCAGGGAGTCTATATGGGGTGATCACCACAGTCATTGATCATGCCCCTGTAAGGCTTCATTCAGACGTCCGGATGCGTTTTGCGGATCCGATCCATGTATCAGTGCATCCGTAAAAATCATGCGGACATCTGAATGGAGCTTTACAGGGGGGTAATCAATGACAGGGGGGTGATCACCACAGTCATTGATCATGCCCCTGTAAGGCTTCATTCAGACGACCGGATGCGTTTTGCGGATCCGATCCATGTATCAGTGCATCCGTAAAAATCATGCGGACATCTGAATGGAGCTTTACAGGGGGGTGATCAGGGAGTCTATATGGGGTGATCACCACAGTCATTGATCATGCCCCTGTAAGGCTTCATTCAGACGTCCGGATGCGTTTTGCGGATCCGATCCATCTATCAGTGGATCCGTAAAAATCATGCGGACGTCTGAATGGAGCTTTACAGGGGGGTAATCAATGACAGGGGGGTAATCAATGACAGGGGGGTGATCAGGGAGTCTATATGGGGTGATCACCACAGTCATTGATCACGCCCCTGTAAGGCTTCATTCAGACGTCCGGATGCGTTTTGCGGATCCGATCCATCTATCAGTGGATCCGTAAAAATCATGCGGACGTCTGAATGGAGCTTTACAGGGGGTTGATCAATGACAGGGGGGTAATCAATGACAGGGGGGTGATCAGGGAGTCTATATGGGGTGATCAGGGGTGATCAGGGGTGATTAGGGGTGATCAGGGGCTAATAAGGGGTTAATAAGTGACGGGGGGGGGGTGTAGTGTAGTGTAGTGGTGCTTGGTGCTACTTTACTGAGCTACCTGTGTCCTCTGGTGGTCGATCCAAACAAAGGGGACCACCAGAGGACCAGGTAGCAGGTATATTAGACGCTGTTATCAAAACAGCGTCTAATATACCTGTTAGGGGTTAAAAAAAACACATCTCCAGCCTGCCAGCGAACGATCGCCGCTGGCAGGCTGGAGATCAACTCTCTTACCTTCCGTTCCTGTGAGCGCGCGCGCCTGTGTGCGCGCGTTCACAGGAAGTCTCGCGTCTCGCGAGATGACGCGTATATGCGTGACTGTGCGCAGCGCTGCCACCTCCGGAACGCGATCCTGCGTTAGGCGGTCCGGAGGTGGTTAAATGGGCGGGCACCGTGGAGATCACTGTTAAAGGGGCAGGCACTGTGGTGCACCGTGCGTTGCCACTTAGGGGTATAGAGATTTTGCAGCGCAAAATGTTGCATCAGATCTCCCTACCCCTGAGTGCGCACGCACGCACAAATCATCAGATCAAATCAGGATGAACTGCACCGCGCACACCCTCCTCCATCTGATTCCTGTGCGGCCGTGTCACTTCCGGTATAGACTTTCTGTAAGGTATAGAGATCTGGCAGAACACAAGCGGAGGACATCGCCGGATCGCCGGCAGAAGGTGAAGGGACTCTGCAATGTTACCCCGAGCGTGACTAGGGGTTACCGCTCCTGGCAGCGAAAATTAACCCTGAGTCACGCTCGGGAATACCGTCAGGGAGGTTAATGAAACACCCTTTTTTGGGCAAAATACACAATTTTTCTGCCCTTGCAGCACCAGCACATGTAAAATTCAAGGGATACATACTGTAGTTCTATTCAGTTATTAAACAAACACCCATTTTGGGCACAAATCTTTAATTGCGGCCTAGTCTGTATCAGGACGTGTGAGATACACCATTTACATACTGTGGTTCTATTCAGTTATTAAACAAACACGCATTTTGGGCAAAAAGACTTTAATTGCGGCCTAGTCTGGATCAGGGCGTGTCAGAAACACCCTTTACATACTGTGGTTCTATTCAGTTATTAAACAAACACTCATTTTGGGCAAAAAACTTTAATTGCGGCCTAGTCTGGATCAGGGCGTGTGAGTTAAACCCTTTACATACTGTCGTTCTATTCTGCTATTAATTAAACACCGCAATATCCTAAATTTGAGAAATATGAGGAGAGCGTCAAATAAGGGGCGTGGCCCAGGTCGTGGTGCTGCTGGTGGAGCTCCTGTTTTAGGGAGAGGATGTGGTAGATCTGTGCCAGCTAAACGCACAAGTGAAACTCCTTCCTCAGGTGCGAGTAGGCGACAGAACCTGCAGCGGTGTTTGGACAGGCCTAATGCGGCTCAACGAATGGTGAGGCCTGAATAAGTACAGGCGATAGTAGATTGGGTTGCTGACAGTGCCTCCAGTTCCTTCACATTGTCTCCCACCCAGTCTCCTGCTGAAAGATCAGAGTTGGCACCTGCAGCCGATGTCCATCAGTCTTTCACCTCACCCCCTTGCAAATCAGCCAAGCAGTCTGAGCCCCAAGTCATGCAGCAGTCTCTTTTGCTTTTTGATGACTCTGTTAGCAGGGTTTCCCAGGGCCATCCACCTATCCCTGCCCCAGAAGTGGAAGAGATTGAGTGCACCGATGCCCAACCACTTATGTTTCATGATGAGTACATGGGAGGACCATCGCAGCACGTCTCGGATAATGACGAAACACAGGTGCCAACTGCTGGGGCTTTCGAAAGTGTGCAGACCCACAAGGAAGGCAGGGGTGAAGACTGGATGGAAGATGATGTGGAGGACGATGAGGTCCTCGACCCCACATGGAATCAAGGTCATGCGAGTGACCTATGTAGTTCGGAGAAAGAGGCGGTGGTTGCACTGAGCCACCAGCACAGCAGAAGAGGGAGCAGGGTGCAAAAGAGGAGCGGCCGTCCCATAGACAGTACGCTTGCTACTGACCACCGCAGCAAGGGACCGAGCACTCCAAAGCCAGCTCCAAGGAGTTCCCTGGGGTGGCAGTTCTTCAGACAATGTGCTGACGACAAGACACGAGTGGTTTGCACGCTGTGCAATCAGAGCCTGAAGCGAGGGAGGCTTAAACGTTCTCAACCTGAGCACAACCTGCATGATCAGGCATCTAAGTGCAAAGCACGAGCTGCAGTGGAGTAGACACCTCAAAAACCAAGAAAGGTCTCTGGCTCCTCCTGCTTCCTCTTCTGCTGCAGTCTTGGCCTCTTCATCCACCTCTGGAGTGACAGTGCCACCTGCCACCCTGCAAACAGAGGATCTGCCAGCAACACCACCACCTAGGTCACCAAGCATCTCCACAATGTCCCACGGAAGTGTTCAGCTCTCCATCTCCCAAACACTGGAGAGGAAGAGGAAGTAACCCCCTACCCACCCGCGATCCAGAGCCCTGAATGCCAGCATTTCAAAATTACTGGCCTTTGAAATGCTGTCATTTCGTCTGGTGGAGACAGAGAGTTTTAAAAGCCTTATGGCGGTGGCTGTCCCACAGTACGTCATGCCCAGCCGCCACTACTTTTCCAAGAGAGCCATCCCTTCCCTGCACAACCAAGTGGGGGAAAAAAATCAGGTGTGCACTGTGCAACGCCATCTGTGGCAAGGTGCACCTCACTACGGATACGTGGACCAGTAAGCATGGTCAGGGACGTTATATCTCCCTAACAGCACACTGGGTAAAGGCAGTGGCAGCTGGGCCTGAGCCGGATAGCAGTTTGGCGCATGTCCTTCCACCACCGAGGATTGCAGGGTGCTTCAGTTTGCCTCCTGTTGCTTCCTCCTCCTACTCCGCTTTCTCATCCTCTACTGGCTCCTCATCCGGTCAGCGTAACACCTTCACCACCAACTTCAGCACAGCCAGGGGTAAAAGACAGCAGGCAGTTTTGAAACTTATCTGGTTGGTGCCAGTGCGATAATGGGCGAAATCTCGTGTACAGCTCTGGGACAAGCTGGTTTTTACGCACATCCCTTGCCTGGCCCATGTGCTGAATTTGGTGGTGCAGAGATTCCTTAAAAATTACCCCAACATGTCAAAGCTGCTGCATAAAGTGCGGGCTGTCTGTGCGCGCTTTTGCCATTTTCACCCTGCTGCTGCTAGCCTGTCAGCGCTGCAGCGTAACTTCGGCCTTCCTGCTCACCGCTGCATATGCGACATGCCTACAAGGTGGAACTCCACCTTGCACATGCTGGCCAGACTGTGCGAGCAGCAGCAGGCGATAGTGGAGTTTCAACCAGGGCCGGTGCAAGGATTTTTGTCAACACAAGTGAATCTACATTTTGGCGCCCCTCCCCCCGCCCATCATTTCACATTTCTGCCCCTCATGATTCATGTCCATTTCTTGCCCCCCCCCATCATTTCACATTTCTGCCCCTCATGATTCATGTCCATTTCTTGCCCCCCATCATTTCACATTTCTGCCCCTCATGATTCATATCCATTTCTTGCCCCCCCATCATTTCACATTTCTGCCCCTTATGATTCATGTCCATTTCTTGCCCCCCCATCATTTCACATTTCTGCCCCTCATGATTCATATCCATTTCTTGACCCCCCCCCCCCCCATCATTTCACATTTCTGCCCCTCATGATTCATGTCCATTTCTTGCCCCTTACCATCATTTCACATTTCTGCCCCTCATGATTCATGTCCGGGCTGTTCGGCACACAGGCTCAGCGGGGTAAATGTAAGTTAGCAAGTTAATTGTTTTACGCCCCGGCGCCGCCCCCCCTTCTCTGCACCCTCAAGCAGCCGCTTGGGCTGCCTTATGATAGAGCCGGCCCTGGTTTCAACTGCAGCACGCACGGGTGAGTCGCTCGGCGGATCAGCACCACCTCACCACCAATGACTGGGCCTCCATGTGAGACCTGTGTTCCTTGTTGCGCTGTTTCGAGTACTCCACCAACATGGCCAGTGCCGATAACCCCGTTCTCAGCGTAACTATTCCACTTCTGAGCCTCCTTGAAAAAATGCTGCTGGCGATGATGGAAGAGGATGTGGCATAGGAGGAGGAGGCGGAAGAGGGATTATTTCGTAGGGTTTCCAGCCAGTCATTCACAAGTGGCTCCGAGGGTGGGTTCCTGCACCCACAAACGCCAGGTACACAATTGTCCAGCCAGGGCACAGTTCTGGAGGATGACGAGGTGGCGGATGAGGAGGAGGAGATGGAGTAGGAGGAACCATGTTCACAGCAGGGTGGCACCCAGACCAGCTTATGGCCATCACTGGTGCATGGCTGCGGGGATACAGAGGACACAGATGATACACCTCCCACAGAGGGCAGCTTTTCGTTGCCTCTGTGCAGCCTGGCACACATGAGCGATTACATGCTGCAGTGTCTCCGCAACGACCGCCGAGTTGCCCACATTCTAACTTGTGCTGATTACTGGGTGGCCACGCTGCTGGATCCCCGTTACAAAGACAACGTACCGTCCTTAATTCCGTCACTGGAGCGTGATTGCAAGATGCGTGAGTACAAGCGACCGCTGTTAGACGCGCTGCTGGTGACATTCTCACCTGACAGCGGGGGCACAGTGGAAGCACAAGGCGAAGGCAGAGGAAGAAGAAGAGGTCGCCAACGCAGCTGGGGCACCGCCAGCACCTCAGAAGGCAGGGTTAGCATGGCCGAAATGTGGAAAAGCTTTGTCAGAACGCAACAACAACTAGCACCACCAGCTGATATGGAATGTCTTAGCAGGAGGCAGCATTTCACCAACATGGTGGAGCAGTATGTGTGCACACGCCTACATGTACTGAATGAAGGGTCTGCCCCCTTCAACTTCTGGGTCTCCAAATTGGGCACATGGTCTTAGCTTGCCCTTTACGCCTCGGAGGTGCTGGCCTGCCCTGCAGCCAGTGTATTACCTGAACGTGTGTTTAGCACGGCAGGGGGCGTCATCACAGATAAGCGCAGCCGCCTGTCCTCAGCCAATGTGGACAAGCTGACGTTCATTAAAATGAACCAGGCATGGATACCTCAGGACTTGTCCGTACCTTGTGCAGAATAGACATGTATACCAGCCTTAACCAGCCATTGTTATACTGCAGCGCAATTGCTCATTCTTGTATTTTGGATATTTCACACTCTTTTGTAGTGTACCCTAATCTAAAAAAAAAAAAAAAAATGAAAACCAAAAACCAGTGTTGGCTACCTCGTCCTCCTCCACCACCGCTTCCACCTAGACCGCTACATCCATCACCTCCTCAAACGCCTACTCCATATGGAACTCCACCTCATAAATCATGTTTTTTTTTATTTGTACAAAGTTTATTTTGGTTACCATGGCTGCCAGGACACTAAAGTCCTGTTTGCCATGGTAAAGTGTAGTGGGGAGCGGGGGAGCAGTATACTTACCGTCCGTGCGGCTCCCGGGGCGCTTCAGAGTGACGTCAGGGCCCCCCACGCGCATGGATGACGTGATCGCATGGATCACGTCATCCATGCGCATGGGGCGCTCTGACGTCATTCTGGAGCGACCCGGGAGCCGCACGGACGGTAAGTATACTGCTCCCCCGCTCCCCACTACTACTATGGCAACCAGGACTTTAATAGCGTCCTGGGTGCCATAGTAACACTGAACGCATTTTGAAGACGGATCCGTCTTCAAATGCTTTCAGTTCACTTGCGGTGTTGCGGATCCGGCGGGCACCTCCGGCAAATGGAGTACACGACGGATCCGGACAACGCAAGTGTGAAAGAGGCCTTACATTTTCGGGTGAGATTCACCAATTTTTGGGTGTGATGTACTACTGCTATACCTGGTAGACAGGTGAAAAAATAAATAAATTGTCAGTTACATTTTCGGTTGAAATTCAACAATTTTTATTTATCTCCCTGGATGTGGTCTCTCTTTCTCACGCTCCCTCTCTGGCGTGGAACCCTGATTCGCCGATAACCGTAATCAACATGATAGGCTCAGAAAAGAACATCGAAAGGTGATAGAGAAGATATCCAAATGGATGGTGGATGTCACTGGGGCACCTCTGCATAGATGACAGGAACATAAATTTAAAAGAATCGTCTGTTACATTGTCAGGTGACATTTTTCAAATTTTGCCGGATAGAAACCCCTGCTCTGCATAGTTGACAGGGAATAAAATTTAAGAAATTCTTCATTAATTGATGCGCGCCACATCCTTTCATTCAATGCTAAAACTTTAAAAAGTTGTCCCACATTTACGCTTTAATACTTTGTCCCATATTTCCACTCTATCATTTTTAATTTGAAAAAATTAATCCTCCCTTGGATGTAGTCTCTCTTTCTCACGCTCCCTCTCCGGCGTGGAACCCTGATTCGCCGATAACCGTGATCAACATGGTAGGCTCAGAAAAGAACATCGAAAGTTGATAGAGATGATATCCAAATGGATGGTGGACGTCACAGGGACGTGCGATCAGGCAGAAGTTATCTAGAGTCAACAAAGTGGCAGCAGGGCCTCTCCTGGCTAACGTTTACAAAAATACCACAGTGACATTCCCTATAATTTTTTTATTAATAATTCCAATAACAGGGCATCTTAAGAGTCCTGTATTGTTATTTATCGTCACTACCTCCCCGAGTCAGGAGTGGGTAATTGCTGTGCGCCCCCTCCTTAACCACCTCAGTTCCCCTAGCTTAAACACCCTTAATGACCAGACCACTTTTTACAATTCTGCACTACACTACTTTCACGGTTTATTGCTCGGTCATACAACTTACCACCCAAATTAATTTTACCTCCTTTTCTTCTCACTAATAGAGCTTTCATTTGGTGGTATTTCATTGCTGCTGACATTTTTACTTTTTTTGTTATTAATCAAAATTTACCGAAATTTTTGCAAAAAAATGACATTTTTCACTTTCAGTTGTAAAATTAAAAAAAAAATACATTTCTATATAAATCTTTCTCTAAAGTTATTGTTCTACATGTCTTTGATAAAAAAAAAATGTTTGGGTAAAAAAAAATGGTTTGGGTAAAAGTTATAGCGTTTACAATCTAAGGTACAAAAATGTGAATTTCCGCTTTTTGAAGCAGCTCTGACTTTCTGAGCACCTGTCATGTTTCCTGAGGTTCTACAATGCCCAGACAGTAAAAACACCCCACAAATGACCCCATTTCGGAAAGTAGACACCCTAAGGTATTTGCTGATGGGCATAGTTAGTTCATAGAACTTTTTATTTTTTGTCACAAGTTAGCGGAAAATGATAATTTTTTATTTTTATTTTTTTTCCTTACAAAGTCTCATATTCCACTAACTTGTGACAAAACATTCCAAAGAGCACCTTTAGGATTTCACAGGACATTTTTTACACATTTTGATTTCAAACTACTTCTCACGCATTAGGGCCCCTAAAATGCCAGGGCAGTATAACTACCCCACAAGTGACCACATTTTGGAAAGAAGATACCCCAAGGTATTTCGTGATGGGCATAGTGAGTTCATGGAAGTTTTTATTTTTTGTCACAAGTTAGTGGAATATGAGACTTTGTAAGGAAAAAAAATAATCATCATTTTCCGCTAACTTGTGACAAAAAATAAAAAATTCTAGGAACTCGCCATGCCCCTCACGGAATACATTGGGGTGTCTTCTTTCCAAAATAGGGTCACTTGTGGGGTATTTATACTGCCCTGGCATTTTAGGTGACCTAATGTGTGAGAAGTAGTTTGAAATCCTGAAGTAGTTTGAAATGTGTAAAAAATGCCCTGTGAAATCCTAAAGGTGCTCTTTGGAATGTGGGCCCCTTTGCCCACCTAGGCTGCAAAAAAGTGTCACACATGTGGTATTGCCGTACTCAGGAGAAGTAGGGCAATGTGTTTTGGGGTGTCCTTTTACACATGCCCATGCTGGGTGAGATAAATATCTCTGTCAAATGACAACTTTGTATAAATAAATGGGAAAAGTTGTCTTTTAGAGAGATATTTCTCTCACCCAGCATGGGTATATGTAAAAAGACACCCCAAAACACATTGCCCAACTTCTCCTGAGTACGGCGATACCACATGTGTGACACTTTTTTGCAGCCTAGGTGGGCAAAGGGGCCCACAATCCAAAGAGCACCTTTAGGATTTCACAGGACATTTTTTACACATTTTGATTTCAAACTACTTCTCACGCATTAGGGCCCCTAAAATGCCAGGGCAGTATAACTACCCCACAAGTGACCACATTTTGGAAAGAAGACACCCCAAGGTATTTCGTGATGGGCATAGTGAGTTCATGGAAGTTTTTATTTTTTGTCACAAGTTAGTGGAATATGAGACTTTGTAAGGAAAAAAAATAATCATCATTTTCCGCTAACTTGTGACAAAAAATAAAAAATTCTAGAAACTCGCCATGCCCCTTACGAAATACATTGGGGTGTTTTCTTTCCAAAATGGGGTCACTTGTGGGGTATTTATACTGCCCTGGCATTTTAGGTGACCTAATGTGTGAGAAGTAGTTTGAAATCCTGAAGTAGTTTGAAATGTGTAAAAAATGCCCTGTGAAATCCTAAAGGTGCTCTTTGGAATGTGGGCCCCTTTGCCCACCTAGGCTGCAAAAAGTGTCACACATGTGGTATTGCCGTACTCAGGAGAAGTTAGGCAATGTGTTTTGGGGTGTCTTTTTACATATACCCATGCTGGGTGAGAGAAATATCTCTCTAAAAGACAACTTTTCCCATTTTTTTATACAAAGTTGGCATTTAACCGAGATATTTATTTCACCCAGCATGGGTATATGTAAAATGACACCAAAAAACAGATTGCCCAACGTCTCCTGAGTACGGCGATACCACTTTTTTGCAGCCTAGATGCGCAAAGGGGCCCAAATTCCTTTTAGGAGGGGATTTTTAGACATTTGGATCCCAGACTTCTTCTCACACTTTAGGGCCCCTAAAATGCCAGGGCAGTATAAATACCCCACATGTGACCCCATTTTGGAAAGAAGACACCCCAAGGTATTCAATGAGGGGCATGGCGAGTTCATAGAATTTTTTTTTTTTTGCACAAGTTAGCGGAAATTGATTTTTAATTTTTTTTTCTCACAAAGTCTCCCTTTCCGCTAACTTGGGACAAAAAGTTCAATCTTTCATGGACTCAATATGCCCCTCAGCGAATACCTTGGGGTGTCTTCTTTCCGAAATGGGGTCACATGTGGGGTATTTATACTGCCCTGGCATTTTAGGGGCCCTAAAGTGTGAGAAGAAGTCTGGGATCCAAATGTCTAAAAATGCCCTCCTAAAAGGAATTTGGGCCCCTTTGCGCATCTAGGCTGCAAAAAAGTGGTATCGCCGTACTCAGGAGAAGTTGGGCAATGTGTTTTGGGGTGTCATTTTACATATACCCATGCTGGGTGAGATAAATATCTCGGTCAAATGCCAACTGCCCTGGCATTTTAGGGGCCCTAAAGCGTGAGAAGAAGTCTGGAATATAAATGTCTAAAAAATTTTACGCATTTGGATTCCGTGAGGGGTATGGTGAGTTCATGTGAGATTTTATTTTTTGTCACAAGTTTGTGGAATATGAGACTTTATAAGAAAAAACAAAAAAACAAAAAAATCTATTTACACTAACTTGTGCCAAAAAAATGTCTGAATGGAGCCTTACAGGGGGGTGATCAATGACAGGGGGGTGATCAGGGAGTCTATATGGGGTGATCACCACCCTGTCATTGATCACCCCCCTGTAAGGCTCCATTCAGACGTCCGTATGTGTTTTGCAGATCCGCGGTGTCCGTGTTTTGCGGATCCACGGATCCGCAAAACACATACAGACTTCTGAATGGAGCCTTACAGGGGGGTGATCAATGACGGGGGGGTGATCACCCCATATAGACTCCATGATCACCCCCCTGTCATTGATCACCCCCCTGTAAGGCTCCATTCAGAGGTCCGTATGTGTTTTGCGGATCCACGGATCCATGGATCGGATCCGCAAAACACATACGGACGTCTGAATGGAACCTTACAGGGGGGTGATCAATCAGAGGGGGGTGATCAGGGAGTCTATATGGGGTGATAGGGGGGTTCAGCGGCACTCCTTGTTGGAGATTGGCAGGTGCTCAGTGGTAGGGATCCGTACAAATTTCATCAAAAAAACACGGCACTCTGTAAATGTTTTAGTTGCTTATTTTATTTCATATCTTTTTTATATATAAATTTTTCTTTTGTATATCCATCCAAAAGTAATAAAACGATATTCCCACTATGTACTCTCGTTAACGTCTAACGTCTCTCTCCCCCCATAGCAATGTCACATTACATTGTCTTTTTGAGAATATGCTATGTATGCAACTACTTTTTGCCTTATCACTATATATATTAATGTAAATATATACTTGTTTATATAAATAGGCCGTGAACAAGGTCTAAGATTAGACCGAAATGTTGGACAGTGGCTATTACTTTTGGATGGATATACAAAGGAAAAATTTATATATAAAAAAGATATGAAATAAAATAAGCAACTAAAACATTTACAGAGTGCCGTGGTCTTTTGATGAAATTTGAACGGATCCCTACTACTGAGCACCTGCCAATCTCCAACAAGGAGTGCCGCTGAACCCCCCTCTCTCTCAACGTTGATAACGTTTTCAGATGAGCACCCTCCAGATGACTACCTTCGCGGTCGGCGTGGCTATCACATACGTGACACAGAGGGAGGGAACGAGGAAGGCCCTGCCCAAGTGAGAGGGAAGATGGTGACCCCTGACTCACCTGGCGGCTGGCACCTGGCTGCCCGGACGTCCCTAGACGGGTTCCTCACCCGTACGCCGATCACGTGCCTAAAGCCCTGGCTTTCCCTGAGCTGAGCCCTAGGTAGTGAACAGGGCGATGGGAACACTAGTCCGCACCACTAACTCTAAGGGAAAACACCAAGGGGAGGACAGACAACACAGACTCAACATATATTCCCAGGTGGGCGACAACAGGAGACAACAATAAGCCCAACAGGGATCCGGAGGGTAGCACTCAGGAACGACAACCAGGATTAACCACTCCAGTGGGTCAGTATAGATGTCCAGGCAGGAAGCTCTAAAACTGGCAACTAGAGAAGTGTGAGGGGAGAATATAAGGAGGTAGGAAGTGGCAGACAAGAAACAGCTGAGGAGGAGAAGCTACGGATCCCTGAGAGAGACAAAAAGGATAGCAAGGCAAACACAGAAAACAATCACTAAGAAACAACGTGATCTTTAGATATAGAGCGCGCAGCCACCCGCTGCGACTTCCTGACCCCGGGTATAACGGAGTCAGACGTGGCTCTTGATACCCTTGTGACAGTACCCCTCCTTTCACGAGGGGCCTCCGGACACTCAGGACCAGGTCTCTCCGGATGAGAGGCATGGAAAGTCTGAATTAACCTGTTGGCGTTTACCTCTGACGCTGGAACCCACAGTCTTTCCTCGGGACCGTAACCCCTCCAATGCACCAGATACTGAAGAGAGCGGCGGACCCTATTTGAAACTCCAGATTACCAGCCACAATGACAGGACGAGGTGGCAGCGGCGATGGTTCTAGAGGTGGAACATACTTCTTGAGTAACGATTTATGGAAGACGTTATGGATCTTAAAAGTCTGAGGTAGCTCCAGGCGAAAAGCCACAGGGTTAATGACGGCTACTATTTTATAGGGACCAATGAACCTAGGACCCAGTTTCCAAGAAGGAACCTTCAACTTAATATTCCTAGTAGACAACCACACATAGTCATTCACTCCTAGGTCCGGACCTGGCGACCGTTTCTTATCGGCCATGCATTTATATTTACCACTCATCTTTTTCAAGTTAACTTGCACCTTCTGCCATACCGATGAAAGAGATGAAGAAAACCTTTCCTCTTCGGGAACCCCAGAAGACCCCCCCCTCTTTGAAAGTACAAAATTGGGGATGAAAACCATATGCACCAAGGAATGGTGACTTGCCAGTGGACTCCTGATAATGATTATTTATGGCAAACTCAGCTAACGGTAAATATGATGACCACAACTCTTGGTTTTCAGACACAAAACACCTTAAATATGTTTCTAGGTTTTGGTTGGTACGCTCAGTCTGTCCATTCGACTGAGGATGGAAAGCTGAGGAAAAGGACAAGTGAACCCCCAAACGGGAACAAAAAGCTTTCCAAAACTTAGAAATAAACTGGGTTCCCCGATCCGAAACCACATCGGAAGGGACCCCGTGAAGCTTCACGATTTCACTGATAAACACCTGAGCGAGAGTTTTAGCATTAGGAAGTGCGGGTAGCGCAATAAAGTGTACCATTTTGCTAAACCTGTCTACTACTACCAAGATAACTGTTTTACCCGCCGACAACGGTAAGTCAGTGATGAAATCCATTGACAGATGTGTCCATGGCCTATTGGGGATGAAAAGTGGCAATAAAGACCCTGCTGGACGTGTATGAGAGACTTTCGCGCGTGCACAAGTAGAACAAGTAGACACGAAATCTATTACATCCTGACGCAACCTTGGCCACCAAAAACGACGAGATAAAAGCTCCAAGGTTGCTTTACTACCCGGGTGTCCAGCAAGTGCCGAATTATGATGTTCTTTTAATAATTCAAGATGCAGGTTTAACGGTACAAACAATTTCTCTAAGGGGCAAGAGGCCGGGGCGTCCCCCTGAGCCTCTAACACCTTTCCCTCTAGAACAGAGTGTACAGCAGAGACAACCACTCCTCTTTGTAAAATAGGTACCGGATCACAAACATTACCCCCTCCAGGGAAACTACGAGATAATGCGTCTGCCTTGGTATTTTTTGCCCCAGGACGATAGGTGATTACAAAGTTAAATCTGGTAAAGAATACCTAGCTTGTCTAGGGGTGAGACGCTTAGCCGATTCTAGGTACAGAAGGTTCTTGTGATCCGTAATCACCGTGACGGGGTGGATTGCTCCCTCTAAGAAGTGACGCCACTCTTCAAGCGCCAGTTTAATCGCCAACAGTTCCCTATTTCCAATATCATAATTCTTCTCCGCAGAAGATAATTTTTTGGAAAAGAAAGCGCAAGGACGCCATTTGCCAGGAGACGGACCCTGAGACAATACAGCTCCCACTCCCACCTCTGACGCATCTACCTCGACAATAAAAGGCTGGGAGACATCAGGTTGAATTAGAACAGGTGCCGAGGTAAACCTCTCCTTTAGAGAGGAAAATGCATCTTTAGCGGCGTCAGACCATTTGGAAAAATCCGTCCCCTTCCTAGTCATGTCGGTAAGGGGTTTAACGATCACTGAATAATTTTTAATGAACTTTCTATAGAAATTAGCGAAATCCAAAAACTGTTGTAGGGCTTTAAGGTTCTCAGGAAGATCCCAATCTAAAATTGCCTGGACCTTCCCAGGATCCATGCGGAAACCTGAAGCAGATAATAGATATCCCAGGAACTGTAATTCCTGAACAGCGAAGACACATTTTTCAATTTTCGCATATAATTTATTCGTCCGTAGGACCTGCAGTACTTGCCTGACATGCACCTCATGTGTTTTCAGATCAGCCGAATAAATTAAGATATCATCTAGGTATATGACTACAAACCTGCCGATGAGATGACTAAAAATATCATTAACGAAATGTTGGAAGACAGCAGGGTCATTGGTCAGACCGAAAGGCATAACTAGATTTTCATAATGCCCCTCAGGGGTGTTAAAAGCTGTCTTCCACTCATCCCCTTCCCTGATACGAATCAGATTGTAGGCCCCCCTAAGATCAAGTTTGGAGAACCACTTAGCATCCGCAATCTGATTAAAAAGGTCAGGAATGAGAGGAAGAGGGTATGGGTCACGGATGGTTATCTGGTTTAACTCACGGAAATCTAAGCAAGGACGCAGGCCCCCATCTTTCTTTTTAACAAAGAAAAACCCTGCAGCCACGGGTGAAGAAGAGGGTCTGATGTGTCCCTTAGCCAGACTCTCGGAGATATAATCTTTCATGGCTTGTCTCTCGGGACCCGAAAGATTATACAACCTGGACTTGGGTAATTTTGCCCCGGGAATCAGGTTAACCGGGCAATCATAAGGACGATGAGGTGGTAGTTTCTGACAACCCTTTTCAGAAAAAACGTCCTCAAAGTCCGAAATAAATGTAGGTAGGGAAGCTATGGAGGCGATTAAGCAATTGTTATTTAAGCAATTCTCTCTGCAATGCTCACTCCACTCCAATATCTCCCTGGCCTGCCAATCCACCACTGGATTGTGCGCTACCAACCAGGGAAGACCCAATACCACCGGAGAGGGAAGGCCCTCCAGAACGTAACATGAAAGACACTCATTATGGTGGTCCCCTACCCGAAGGTGTAAATTACGAACAATGTGGGTGAGGTTTCTCTGAGACAGAGGAGCAGAATCTATAGCGAATACGGGAATAGGTCTCTGCAGCGTACAGAGAGGCAAACCCATAGTGCGGGCAAAATGGGCATCAATCAAGTTTACCCCTGCTCCACTGTCTAGAAAAACAGAAATAGACTCCGTCTTAACACCAAAAACAATGACCGCTGGTAACACAAATTGAGATGTTCGTATGGAGGAAACGTATACCCCCCGGCTGACATCCTCCGCACAGCCCGGGGTTAGTAGTTTTCCGACGGTCTTTTGTTTTTGAGAAAGGAGGGACAGACATTAATGAAATGACCCCTCCCCCCACAGAAAAAACAAGCCCCCCCCCTACGGCGAACCTCGGGAGGACGGACCTGACGAGAAGTTTCGCCTAGCTGCATAGGCTCATCTAAGTCAGTACAGGCTGACTGTTGCTTGGGAGAGGTAACCAATTGCTCCGGAATTTTCGATCTCTCCCTAAGACGTCTATCTATTCTGATAGAGAGGGACATAACAGCATCAAGGGAAAGGGGGGTCTCATACAGCGCCAGTGCATCCTTAACCCTTTCAGATAACCCAGAGCAGAACTGACTCCTGAGAGCCGGGTCGTTCCACTGAGTATCCGTAGCCCACCTACGGAACTCTGAGCAATATTCCTCTGCTGACCGATCTCCCTGTAGGAGTCTCCGTAACTTCGACTCAGCCAGGGCGACTCGGTCAGGATCATCATATATGAGACCCAAAGCCCCAAAAAATCCCTCCACTGACCGAAGAGCCTGAGAACCAGGGGGTAACGAGAACGCCCAGGATTGCGGATCCCCCTGAAGCAGGGAAATGACAATCCCTACCCGCTGTTCTTCATGACCTGAGGAGTAAGGGCGCAACTTAAAATATAATTTGCAGGCCTCACGGAACGTCGCAAATTTGTCCCTTCCCCCAGAAAATCTGTCGGGAAGAGCAACCTTGGGTTCAGTGACAACCTGGTTACCCATAGCAACCGCTGGGGGTGCGGTCTGCTGCATTTGCTGCTGTTGTTGGAGAACAGACGCCTTCAATCCTGCCACCTCCAAAGACAGGCTTTGAAGCTGTTCTGCCAAGGCATCAATAGGATCCATATTGGATTCTAAGTAGAGAGAGAGAGAAAAAAAAAAACAACAAACAAAAAATTATAAAAATATATATATTTTTTTTTCTCAAAAAGTAAGGGCCAGTTATAATATCACGGTCGGCGTGGCTATCACATACGTGACACAGAGGGAGGGAACGAGGAAGGCCCTGCCCAAGTGAGAGGGAAGATGGTGACCCCTGACTCACCTGGCGGCTGGCACCTGGCTGCCCTGACGTCCCTAGACGGGTTCCTCACCCGTACGCCGATCACGTGCCTAAAGCCCTGGCTTTCCCTGAGCTGAGCCCTAGGTAGTGAACAGGGCGATGGGAACACTAGTCCGCACCACTAACTCTAAGGGAAAACACCAAGGGGAGGACAGACAACACAGACTCAACATATATTCCCAGGTGGGCGACAACAGGAGACAACAATAAGCCCAACAGGGATCCGGAGGGTAGCACTCAGGAACGACAACCAGGATTAACCACTCCAGTGGGTCAGTATAGATGTCCAGGCAGGAAGCTCTATAACTGGCAACTAGAGAAGTTTGAGGAGAGAATATAAGGAGGTAGGGAGTGGCAGACAAGAAACAGCTGAGGAGGAGAAGCTACGGATCCCTGAGAGAGACAAAAAGGATAGCAAGGCAAACACAGAAAACAATCACTAAGAAACAACGTGATCTTTAGATATAGCGCGCGCAGCCACCCGCTGCGACTTCCTGACCCCGGGTATAACGGAGTCAGACGTGGCTCTTGATACCCTCGTGACAGCCTGGTTCATTTTTATGAACGTCAGCTTGTCCACATTGGCTGTAGACAGGCGGCTGCGTTTGTCTGTAATGACGCCCCCTGCCGTGCTGAATACACCTTCAGATAAAACGCTGGCCGCCGGGCAGGCCAGCACCTCCAAGGCATAAAAGGCTAGCTCTGGCCACGTGGACAATTTGGAGACCCAGAAGTTGAATGGGGCCGAACCATCAGTCAGTACGTGGAGGGGTGTGCACAGGTACTGTTCCACCATGTTATTGAAATGTTGCCTCCTGCTAACACGTTCCGTATCAGGTGGTGGTGCAGTCAGCTGTGGCGTGGTGACAAAACTTTTCCACATCTCTGCCATGCTAACCCTGCTCTCAGAGGAGCTGGCCGTGACACAGCTGCGTTGGCGACCTCTTGCTCCTCCTCTGCCTTTGCCTTGGGCTTCCACTGGTTCCCCTGTGACATTTGGGAATGCTCTCAGTAGCGCGTCTACCAACGTGCGCTTGTACTCGCGCATCTTCCTATCACGCTCCAGTGTAGGAAGTAAGGTGGGCACATTATCTTTGTACCGGGGATCCAGCAGGGTGGCAACCCAGTAGTCCGCACACGTTAAAATGTGGGCAACTCTGCTGCCGTTGCGCAGGCACTGCAGCATGTAGTCGCTCATGTGTGCCAGGCTGCCCAGAGGTAAGGACAAGCTGTCCTCTGTGGGAGGCGTATCGTCATCGTCCTGAGTTTCCCCCCAGCCACGCACCAGTGATGGGCCCGAGCTGCTTTGGGTGCCACCCCGCTGTGAACATGCTTCATCCTCATCCTCCTCCACCTCCTCCTCATCTTCGTCCTCCTCATCCTCCAGTAGTGGGCCCTGTCTGGCCACATTTGTACCTGGCCTCTGGTGTTGCAAAAAACCTCCCTCTGAGTCACTTCGAAGAGACTGGCCTGAAAGTGCTAAAAATGACCCCTCTTCCTCCTCTTCCTCCTGGGCCACCTCCTCTTCCATCATCGCCCTAAGTGTTTTCTCAAGGAGACATAGAAGTGGTTTTGTAACGCTGATAACGGCGTCATCGCCACTGGCCATGTTGGTGGAGTACTCGAAACAACGCAACAGGGCACACAGGTCTCGCATGGAGGCCCAGTCATTGGTGGTGAAGTGGAGCTGATCCGCAGTGCGACTGACCCGTGCGTGCTGCAGCTGAAACTCGCACAGTCTGTCCAGCATATGCAAGGTTGAGTTCCACCTGGTGGGTACGTCGCATATGAGGCGGTGAGCGGGAAGGCCGAAGTTACGCTGTAGCGCAGACAGGCGAGCAGCGGCAGGGTGTGAACGCCGGAAGCGCGAACAGATGGCCCGCACTTTATGCAGCAGCTCTGACATGTCGGGGTAGTTGCGAATGAACTTCTGCACCACCAAATTCAGCACATGCGCCAGGCAAGGGATGTGCGTCAAACCGGCTAGTCCCAGAGCTGCAACGAGATTTCGCCCATTATCGCACACCACCAGGCCGGGCTTGAGGCTCACCGGCAGCAACCACTCGTCGGTCTGTTGTTCTATACCCCGCCACAACTCCTGTGCGGTGTGGGGCCTGTCCCCCAAACATATGAGTTTCAGAATGGCCTGCTGACGTTTACCGCGGGCTGTGCTGAAGTTGGTGGTGAAGGTGTGTGGCTGACTGGATGAGCAGGTGGAAGAAGAGGAGGAGGAAGCTGAGTAGAAGGAGGAGGAGACAGGAGGCAAAGAATGTTGCCCTGCGATCCTTGGCGGCGGAAGGACGTGCGCCAAACAGCTCTCCGCCTGGGGCCCAGCCGCCACTACATTTACCCAGTGTGCAGTTAGAGAGATATAGCGTCCCTGGCTGTGCTTACTGGTCCACGTATCTGTGGTTAGGTGGACCTTGCCACAGATGGCGTTGCGTAGTGCACACTTGATTTTATCGGACACTTGTTTGAGCAGGGAAGGCATGGCTCTCTTGGAGAAGTAGTGGCGGCTGGGAACAACATACTGTGGGACAGCAAGTGACATGAGCTGTTTGAAGCTGTCTGTGTCCACCAGCCTAAATGACAGCATTTCATAGGCCAGTAGTTTAGAAATGCTGGCATTCAGGACCAGGGATCGAGGGTGGCTAGGTGGGAATTTACGCTTTCTCTCAAATGTTTGTGAGATGGAGAGCTGAACGCTGCCGTGTGACATGGTTGAGATGCTTGGTGACGCAGGTGGTGGTGTTGGTGGTACATCCCATGTTTGCTGGGCGGCAGGTGCCAACGTTCCTCCAGAGGCAGAGGAAGAGGCCGAGGCGGCGGCAGCAGCAGCAGAAGAGGCCAAGGCGGCGGCAGCAGCAGAAGAGGCCGAGGCGGCAGCAGCAGATGAGGCAGCAGGGTGAGCCTGAGAGACTTCCTTGTTTTTAAGGTGTTTACTCCACTGCAGTTCATGCTTTGCATGCAGGTGCTTGGTCATGCAGGTTGTGCTAAGGTTCAGAACGTTAATGCCTCGCTTCAGGCTCTGATGGCACAGCGTGCAAACCACTCGGGTCTTGTCGTCAGCACATTGTTTGAAGAAGTGCCATGCCAGGGAACTCCTTGAAGCTGCCTTTGGGGTGCTCGGTCAAAGATGGCGGCGGTCAGTAGCAGGCGGAGTCTCTTGGCGGCGGGTGTTCTGATTTTGCCCACTGCTCCCTCTTTTGCTACGCTGTTGGCTCGGTCTCACCACTGCCTCTTCCTCCGAACTCTGAAAGTCAGTGGCACGACCTTCATTCCATGTGGGGTCTAGGACCTCATCGTCCCCTGCATCGTCTTCCACCCAGTCTTGATCCCTGACCTCCTGTTCAGTCTGCACACTGCAGAAAGACGCAGCAGTTGGCACCTGTGTGGATGCCCTTGGGAAACCCTAGGCAGCAGAGTCTTCAAACAGCATAAGAGACTGCTGCATAACTTGAGGCTCAGACAGTTTCCCTGATATGCATGGGGGTGATGTGACAGACTGATGGGCTTGGTTTTCATGCGCCATCTGTGCGCTTTCTGCAGAAGACTGGTTGGGAGATAATGTGAACGTGCTGGATGCACTGTCGGCCACCCAATTAACTAATGCCTGTACCTGCTCAGGCCTTACCATCCTTAGAACGGCATTGGGCCCCACCAAATATGGCTTTAAATTCTGGCGGCTACTGGGACCTGAGGTAGTTGGTACACTAGGACGTGTGGCTGTGGCAGAACGGCCACGTCCTCTCCCAGTACCAGAGGGTCCACTAACACCACCACGACCATGTCCACGTCCGCGTCCCTTATTAGATGTTTTCCACATTGTTCTTGTTCACCACAATTTTGAGAATGGCAAATTTGGGAATAGTTTTTCAACCCAGAACAAAAAGTGTGCTTTTACGGTCACTACAAATAACTTGACCAGCTAAAACAGTACAGATTTGGTTGAATAGAAATGTGAGGCCTGTTTTTTTTTTGCGCTGTGTGACAGGTATAGGTTTAATCACAGAATTAGACTTCTATCTGCACGGTAGCGTGTGTCTTAGGTTTTTCTGAATGACACTATCAGCACCTTCAATGTAAGATATCCTTTTTGGGATAGATTTCAAGTAGGCCTCATATACCAGAAACTAGTTATTTTGAGAATGGCAAATTTGGGAATAGTTTTTCAACCCAGAACAAAAAGTGTGCTTTTACGGTCACTACAAATAACTTGACCAGCTAAAACACTACAGATTTGGTTGAATAGAAATGTGAGGCCTGTTTTTTTTTTGCGCTGCGTGACAGGTATAGGTTTAATCACAGAATTAGACTTCTATCTGCACGGTAGCGTGTGTCTTAGGTTTTTCTGAATGACACTATCAGCACCTTCAATGTAAGATATCCTTTTTGGGATAGATTTCAAGTAGGCCTCATATACCAGAAACTAGTTATTTTGAGAATGGCAAATTTGGGAATAGTTTTTCAACCCAGAACAAAAAGTCTTACGGTCACTACAAATAACTTGACCAGCTAAAACAGTACAGATTTGGTTGAATAGAAATGTCAGGTCTATTTTTTAGGCGCTGGGTGACAGGCTCAACTTGCCCCTGATGTAGTATATGGCCAAAAAATAACCACACTGTTGATGGTTAAATGCACTTGGGTGACACAGGCTCAGCCTGCACCAGATGTAGTATATGGCCAAAAAATAACCAGACTGTTGATGGTTAAATGCACTTCGGTGACACAGGCTCAGCCTGCAGCTGATGTAGTATATGGCCAAAAAATAACCAGACTGTTGATGGTTAAATGCACTTCGGTGACACAGGCTCAGCCTGCAGCTGATGTAGGATATAGCACAAAATAACCACACTATTGATGGTTAAATACACTTGGTGATAGCTTGTGCTGGCGCACCACAAGTCACAAAATGGCCGCCGATCATTCCAGAAAAAAAGTGATCTAAAAACGCTCTGGGCAGCCTCAAAAAAGTGAGCAAGTCAATATTAGCACTTCAATGATCCACAGCTGCAGATCGATCACAGAATGAAGTCTTTTGGAGGAGTTAATCTGCCTAATCTCGCCCTAAAGTCGCAGCTGCAACCTCTCCCTATGCTTGAATCAGCAGAGTGACGTGCAGCGCAACGTGACCCAAGCTTATATAGAGGCTGGGTCACATGCTGCACTGGCCAATCACAGCCATGCCAATAGTAGGCAAGGCTGTGATGGCCTCTTGGGGCAAGTAGTATGACGCTTGTTGATTGGCTGCTTTGCAGCCTTTCAAAAAGCGCCAAGAAAGCGCCGAACACCGAACCCGAACCCGGACTTTTACGAAAATGTTCGGGTTCGGGTCCGTGTCACGGACACCCCAAAATTCGGTACGAACCCGAACTATACAGTTTGGGTTCGCTCATCCCTATTCTTCGGTCATCCACCACAGTTGTTTTCCGTGGTTTTCCGGGTCTTTTGGTGTCTCTGAGTTCCCCGGTGCGTTCCTTCTTTTTAAGAATGTTCCAAACAGTCTAATGTTTTTACTATCTCTCTGATGGGTTTGTTTTGTTTTTTCAGCCTAATGATGGCTTACTTCACTGATAGTGACAGCTCTTTGGATCTCATCTTGAGAGTTGACAGCAACAGATTCCAAATGCAAAAAGCACACTTGAAATAAACTCTGGACCTTTTATCTGCTCATTGTAATTGAAATAATGATGGAATAACACACATCTGGTCATGGAACAGCTGAGAAGCCAATTGTCCCATTACTTTTGGTCCCTTAACAAGTGGGAGGCACATATGCAAACTGTTGTAATTCCTACACCATTCACCTGATTTGGATGTAAATACCCTCAAATTGAAGCTGACAGTCTGCAGTTAAAGCACATCTTGTTCGTTTCATTTCAAATCCATTGTGGTGGTGTATATAGCAAAAAATTTTAGAATTGTGTCGATGTCTCAATATTTATGGACCTGACTGTAATTGTTCAGGTATTGGGACTCCTGCACTCATAAAGCCTATGCACTAAGTGAAATGGCTGTCAAAAATTACAAGGAACCGGCACTCCAATACACCCTTTATTACACATAAAGGAGGACATCATACACACCCTTGAAAAATTATGATTGATGGCCTGCTGGTGACCCTCAAAAACATTAGGAGCAAGTGCCTGTTGGTGACCCTCTAAAACATTAGGGACGAGGGCCTGCTGCTGATCTGACAATCTAAAACATTATGGGTGAGGGTCTGCTGCTGAGCTGACCCTCTAAAACATTAGGAGCGAGGGCATCCTAATAAGCATGTTGATATGATGGAGGAGGAGGACGAGAAAAGGAAGATTGAACCATATACCCTTTTTTGTTGTGGAAGGGGTGCATGGGAATACAGTGTATTCAATACACCATAAAAAGCCACATTTAAAGTGCCATTATGTTCAGCCGCTTTCATCTGGTGGAGTAGAGAAGTCTGGGACAATCTAGGTCTTGTTCATTTTGATAAGCGTCAACCTGTCAGCATTTTCAGTTGACAGGCAGATGCGCTTATCAGTTATTATGCCCCCAGCAGCACTAAATACCCGCTCTGACAAAACGCTGGCAGCAGGACAGGCCAGCACCTCAAAGGCGTAGAGCGTCAGCTCGTGCCACATGTCCAGCTTGGACACCCAATAGTTGCAAGGCACAGAGGGATCACTGAGGACGCTGACAAGGTCTGCTACGTACTCCTTCACCATCTTCCAAAACTTTTCCCTCCTTGTGATACTAGGCTGCGTATCAAGGTGAGGGTGCTGGCTGGGTGTCATGAAACTGTCCCAGAACTTGGAGAGAGTTGCCCTGTCTCTGTTGGAACTGCTGTGTGTTCCCCTGGTATCCTCTCCTCGGTTGCCCAAGGAACTACGTACTCTGCCGCCAGAGTTGTCAGCTGGAAATTTTTGGAGCAATTTTTCCACAAGAACCTTCTGGTATTGCACCATTTTCTAGTCCTCTCCACCAGAGGAATGAGAGATGAGAAGTTCTTTTTGTAGCGGGGGACAGTTTCCTGCTCCTCCTCCTCCTCCTCATCATCATCATCCAATTTGCGCTGAGAAGACGAACGGAGGGTGGTCTGGCTATCACCCTGTGTACTATCTTCCCCCATTTGAGGTGGACTCTTCCACATGCACAGTGTCTGACTTCATTGTGAGCAGCGAGCATTTCAGTAGACACAGAAGTGGGATGGTAACGCTGATAATAGCGGCATCGCCGCTCACCATCTGTGTTGATTCCTCAAAGTTGCGTAAAACCTCACAGAGGTCAGACTCCCATGCCCACTCGTCGCTTGTGAGGAGCGGACACCTGGATGTTCGGGTTCGGCCGAACTTCACAAAAAAGTTTGAGTTCGGCACCCGAACTTGACCCGAACTTGACCCCGAACCCCATTGAAGTCAATGGGGACTCAAACTATTGAGCACTAAATTGGCTCTAAAAATTTTATGGAAAGGGCTAGAGGGCTGCAAATGCCAGCAAAATGTGGTTAAGAGCATGGTAAGTGCTCTGCAAACAAAAGTGGATAGGGAAATGACTTCAAATAACATAAACTACGTACAAATAAAGAATAATAATCTTTATCGGGGAGGACGAGGTCCATATGGAGTAGGAGGTTGAGGAGGCAGTCGATGTGGCGGTGTAGGTGGAAGCGGAGGTAGCCTGTACTGGTTTTTGGTTGAAATTTTTTTATTTTTTTATTTTTTTTAAATTAGGGAACACCCCAAAACATTGGGAAATATAACCTGTGATAACCCCCTCCAGCCGTGCTAAACAAACGTTCAGACAATACACCTCCAAGGCGTAAGGGGCAAGCTCAGGCCATGTTCCCAATTTGGAGACCCAGAAGTTGAAGGGGGCAGACCTATCAGTCAGTACGTGTAGGCGTGTGCAGACATACTGCTCCACCATGTCGCACATCCCCGTGATGTCCACGATCCAATTGGATGTCTGCTCTATCAACTTTCGATGTTCTTTTCTGAGCCTACCATGTTGATTACGGTTAACGGTGAATCAGGGTTCCACGCCGGAGAGGGAGCGTGAGAAAGGGATACCACATCCAAGGTAGGTTAATTGTTTGAAATTAAATATGATCGAGCGGGAAAGTGGGACAAATTATTGAAGCACAAATGTGGGAAAAGTTGTTAAAGTTTAAGCATTGAATGAAAGGAAGGGGCGCGCATCAATTAAAGAAGAATTTTTGAAATGTAATTCCTTTTCACCTATGCAGAGCAGGGGTTTGTATACAGCAAAATTGGTAAAATGTCACCTGACAATGTAACAGGCGATTTTTTGAAATTTATGTCCCTATCACCTATGCAGAGCAGGGGTTTAATCACGGCAAAAATGGTCAAATGTCCCCAAGAATGTAACAGACAAATTAGTGAAATGTTTTTACCTGTCTACTAGGTATAGTAGAGGTATATCACAGCCAACAATTGGTTAATTTCACCCGACAATGTAACAGACAAATTAGTGAAATTTATTAACCTGTACACTAGGTATAGCAGTGGTGTATCACACCCAAAAATCTGTGAATTTCACCCGAAAATGTAACAGACAAATTAGTGAAATGTTTTTACCTGTCTACTAGGTACAGCAGGGTTATATCACACCCAAAAATTGGTTAATTTCACCCGAATATGTAACAGACAAATTAATGATTTTTTTTTACCTAGAGAAATAAAAAATACAAGGCTTTGGTGTCATTTGTTACCCTATATAGCCTGATAATTGTTGTTAATCAATATTTGATTTTCTTCCCAACTCCAATCAGGCAGTCAGAATAATTTCCTGGATCAACAACTTTTCTCCAGAAATCTAATAACTATAACTTTTAACGTGATATTGTTACACTCCAGAAATACATCCAGGCCCCTCTTGAACTCTTTTAGTGAACTCACCATCACCACCTCCTCAGGCAGAGAGTTCCATAATCTCACTGATTTTACCGTAAAGAATCCTCTTCTATGTTTGTGTAGAAACCTTCTCTCCTCCAGATGCAGAGGATGTTCCCTTCTCACAGTCACAATCCTGGGAATCGGTGGTGTAGCGTGGGTTGCCAGCACCCGGGGCAAGCCAAGTATTTTGCCCCCCCCCCCCCAACCTGTGGCCACACCCCTTTTTTAACAAAAAATGTAGTAGCTATCACTTGCAGTCATATGTAACACCATAGAAAACACAGTGATAACTCTCTGAGTATAGAAAATGTGGTAGATGGGTGTGAGCCCCCAGAATTCAGAAGACGCTCAGTGTGACCTGAAGTCTGGAGCCAGGATGTGGCAGGGTGGACCAAATTCTATATCCACCCTCCCATCACTACAGAACATACAGGGTAATACAGCGCCCCATACCTATTACATCCAGTGAAGTCTCCTTTGATGTAGATGTTCTCTTTCCTCATCTTGTCCTATCAGACCTTCAGACCACCATTTTTCAGCCATTTCTCGTCTCTGCAGTTTGACAAAAAGAAAACTTAGCTCACTACTTTTCCATCTTTCTCCCATCTTCTGGACAAATCATCCTACCACCTACAATACTCTGCCTGCCGTGCTCCCAATATTATACTGCAGAAACAGATAAACCCCCTGATAATACTAGTACCATGCAGATAGTGCCCTTCAATAATTATTGGCACACAGTGCCCTAAAATAACTTCTCCCAGCAAACAGTGCCCCTGACACTAATAGTGTAAACATAACGTCCCCCAAAAATTATTGTGGTAAGCTGATACTGTGCCAAGGTGCCCCCACGGTAATAGTGCTCCCAAAAGTCCCACCAATAGTAATAATTCTCTGTTAGAGCACACATGGTAGTAATAGTGTGCCTACAGTGCCCCCGACATGTCCCCACTGTGACCCAGAAGTAATAATGTTCTCATAGTGCCCATATTAGTAATCATATTCCCCAGTAGTAATAAAGCCCCCCATAATGCCCCCAGTAGCAATAATTCTCCTTATAATGTGACAGTATAAAAATGCCCCCTTTATTATGTGCGCCAGTGAAAAAAATACCCCCTATTAATGCCCCCATAGTGCCCCCATAATGTGCCAGTATAAAATACCCTATATAGTGCCACCAGTAAATGCCCCCGTAGTGCTCCCCCCCCCCTTCCTCCTAGTGCCCAGCATAATGTACTAGTATAAAATGCCCCATATTTAGTGCCCCAGTAGATGTCCTCAGTGTCCCCCATAATTTGCAAGTATTAAATACCCCTTCTTAGTGCCCCTGTAGATGACCCCATAGTATTCCTCTCCCTCCTTCCCCATAGTACCCACCATAATGTGTCCCAGTATAAAATGCACCTATACAGAGCCCCCCATATAAAATACCCCTTCTTTGCGGCTTCAATAGAAGCCCCCATAGTGCTCCTCTCCCTCCTTCACCCCTAGTGCCCCCATATAAAATACCCCTTCTCTGTGGCCTCAGTAGATTCCACCATAGTGCCCCCAATAATGTGCCAGTAAATAGTGCCCCCATAGATGCCCCCACATTGCCCCCCAATAATGTGCCAGTAAGATGTGCCCCATAGATACCCCCCAATAATGTGCCAGTAAGAGGTTCCCCCATAGATACCCTCAATCATGTGTCAGTAATAAGTGCCCCCCCCCCCCGCCCAAATCATATGCCAGTAAAATTGTACCAAATTAAAAAATAAACACTTATAATTACCTCCATCAGGCCGGCAGCAATGCGATGCAGGCATCTTCTGGCCTGTGTCCCGCGCTGTACGGCTCAGGTGGAGCGATGAAGTCATTGCGCCTCCTGCACCAGCCTCTGATAGGCTGCAGGCGTCTCTCCCCTGCCCCGCAGCATCCATCTGTATCACTGTCCTGATACAGATGACTATGGAGATGAGTGCTTCCACAATGGGAGCGCTCATCTCCCTGTGCCCTGCTGCCGCTCCCCACTTGTCAGCAGGGCCGCACCACCTGGGGCGATCGCCTCACTTTGCCTAATTGGCAGTGTGGCCCTGCTGGCACCCTCTGAAATTTTGCACCTGGAGCAACACTTGCACTTCATCCAGGGTCAGACAGGCCACTTTAAATGGCGAATTTACTTTTACACGCACATTTCATCTGAAAGTTTATTTTCCTCAATGATTACAGTGGAGAAAAAAAATATGCTTTCTCCTCATCACTGTATGCAACTCCAACCTCATCACTCTGTAAAGGGCCGACACCTTTAGGTATATACTTTTTACCATTTAAATAATTGAAGAACATTTTAGGTTTAGTTTTTTCTGGCAATGAATCTCTGTCTCCAGTTGGGCTACTTTTATTTGTCTTTTACATATTCTATTTTTCCTTATAGTTTTTCAATGATTCCTTGCCCTAAACTCCTGTTTTAGTGATTTAAATGCCTTTTTTTGTCATTTATTGCTTCTGTTACATTTTTATTTGTCCACATTGTTTTTTTTCTTGTTCTTTACCCTTTCATTCCTATAAGGTATGTACCTCTCACAATTAGGGGTTCATTTATTAAGACCAGCGTTTAGACGCCAGTGTTAATAACCCCTATAGCTGGCTGGGGATCCGTCGAAGTTATGAAGTTATGAAGAGGCACAGGCCTCTACATAACTTTGATGTATCCAGTGCCAGTCTAAATGCAAGCCAGCTTCATTGCTGGCTTACATTTAGACCATTTTCTACCCCCGCCAGGCCATCCCCTTCCCTGCCCAAGCCATGCCCACTTTTTTAGACCTGGCGTGAGCAGGGAAAAGTCGCAGATTGTGGTGCAAAGGAAATATAGGCATATAGTTACATAGTAACATAGTATAGTAACATAGTATATAAGGCCGAAAAAAGACATTTGTCAATCCAGTTCGGCCTGTTATCCTGCAAGTTGATCCAGAGGAAGGCAAAAAAAAAAAACTGTGAGGTAGAAGCCAATTTTCTTCACTTAACGGGGGAAAAATTCCTTCCAGACTCCAATCAGGCAATCAGAATCCCTGAACTCCCTGGATCAACGACCCCTCTTTAGTAGCTATAGCCTGTAATATTATTACACTCCAGAAATTCATCCAGGCTCCTTTTGAATTCTTTTATTGTACTCACCATCACCACCTCCTCAGGCAGAGAGTTCCATAGTCTCACTGCTCTTACCGTAAAGAATCCTTTTCTATGTTTGTGTACAAACCTTCTTTCCTCCAGACGCAGAGGATGTCCCCTCGTCACAGTCACAGTCTTGGGGATAAATAGATGATGGGAGAGATCTCTGTACTGTCCCCTGATATATTTATACATAGTAATTAGATCTCCCCTCAGTCGTCTTTTTTCTAAAGTGAATAACCCTAATGTTGATAATCTTTCAGGGTACTGTAATCTTTCAGGGTAATCTTTCGTGTGTGTGGCTGTATGGCAGTTTTAAGGCACTATATATAAGAAGCGCTTACCATTTATTGTTGTGAAGAGCCACAACAACTGTATGAAGCTTTTGCTGGTATTTTCCCATCCAGCATGCGGGGTCCTGTACTGCTGCCAAGGTTCCTTTTCTCTGCCCCCTTTTCTCTGCCATGGCTCGACAAAGCGCGATTGTAGCGCGAAACGGCTGTTGCCTTTTCTTCTGTGATGTGTGACCCGCACCCGCTATGTTTCTAACCGAATAAAGCTACGATTTAATGAAGATTCAGTGAGTGCCACCTTTTTTGCTTTTTTTCTTCTACCGTTGATGACATTTGGCTATCCATTCAGGCAGAGCACCACTCGATTTTTTGCATGGTAGCTGAGAGCAAATCACCTACACCGCACCGTGTTCAGTAGTGCCGGCTATGTTTTCTTCTTTGTATTGCTAAAGAATAAAAGTTTACTTCTCTTTTAACAATATTATGCGGAACATTGCCTCCTGTTTTCAGCGCCTCTACAAAAGGTTCGAAAAAACTGCTATTTTTATCTTCTAGGGTACTGTAGTTGCCCCAGTTATTACTTTAGTTGCCCTCCTCTGAACCCTCTCCAGCTCTGCTACCGTATGTCTGCCTTGTTCACAGGAGCCCAGAACTGTACACAGTACTCCATGTGTGGTCTGACTAGTTATTTGTAAAATGGTAGGACTATGTTCTCATCACAGGCATCTATGCCCCTTTTGATGCAACCCATTATCTTATTGGCCTTGGCAGCAGCTGCCTGACTCTGGTTTTTACTGCTTAGTTTGCTGTTTATTAGAATTCCTAGGTCCTTTTTCATGTCAGTGTTACTGAGTGTTTTACCATTTAGTATGTACGGGTGACTTGCATTATTCCTTCCCATGTGCATAACCTTACATTTGTCAGTGTTAAACCTCATCTGCCACTTCTCTGCCCAAGCCTCTAATCTATCCAGATCCATCTGTAGCAGTATATTGTCCTCTTCAGTGTTAATTACTTTACACAGTTTAGTGTCATCTGCAAAAAATGATATTTTACTGTGCAAGCCTTCTACAAGATCATTAATAAATATATTGAAGAGAATAGGGCCCAATACTGACCCCTGAGGTACTCCACTAGTGACAGTGACCTAATCTAAGTGTGTACCCTTAATAACCACCCTCTGCTTTCTATCACTCAGGGTACTTTCACACTTGCGTTTTTCTTTTCCGGCATAGAGTTCCGTCACAGGGGCTCTATACCGGAAAAGAACTGATCAGGTATGTCCCCATGCATTCTGAATGGAGAGTAATCCGTTCAGTTTGCATCAGGATGTCTTCAGTTCAGTCGTTTTGACTGATCAGGCAAAAGAGAAAACCGTAGCATGCTACGGTTTTATCTCCGGCTAAAAAAACTGAAGAATTGCCTGAATGCCGGATCAGGCATTTTTTCCCATAGGAATGTATTAGTGCCGGATCCGGCATTCAGAATACCGGAATGCCGGATCCGTCCTTCCGGTATGCGCATGCGCAGACTGAAAAAAAGGTGAAAAAATTAATGCCGGATCCGTTTTTGCCGGATGACACCGGAAAGACGGATCCGGCATTTCAATGCATTTTTTCGACTGATCAGGCATTTTTAAGACTGATGAGGATCCTGATCAGTCTTACTAATGCCATCAGTTAGCATACATTTTGCCTGATCCGGCAGGCAGTTCCGGCGACGGAACTGCTTGCCGGATCTCTCTGCCGCAAGTGTGAAAGTAGCCTTAGTCAGCTACTTACCCACATACAGACACTTTCTCCCAGTCCGAGCATTCTTATTTTATATACTAACCTTTTATGTGGTACAGTGTCAAATGCTTTGGAGAAGTCCAGATATACGACATCCATTGATTCACCACTGTCAAGTTTAGAACTTATCTCCCCATAGAAACTGACTAAATTAGTTTGACATGACCGATCCCTCATAAAGCCATGCTGATATAGTGTTATTTGCTTATTTTCATTGAGATCCTCCAAGATAGCATCTTTTAGAAAACCTTCAAACTGTTTACCAACAACAGATGTTAAACTTGCCGGCCTATAGTTTCCGGGCTCTGTTTTTGCACCCAGCCAAATGGTTCTTACCTGCCGACACATTCTATGTTTCTATGTTTGACGATCACAATCGAGGTGCTACAGCTGAAGCAGCATTACTAGCATTGCGCCAGGGCAAACGCCCTGTCACAGAGTATGAAATGGAGTTCGAGAGGTGGGCTGTCGACACCGATTGGAACGACGCAGCGAAAATGTATTTTTTTAGGAAAGGATGATCGAGCGCATTAAAAGATGAACCTGCCTGTGTGTAGGCCCCTTTAGGTTTGGATGTGTCACGAGGGTGTCAAGAGCCACGCCTGACTCCGTTATACCCGGGGTCAGGAAGTCGCAGCGGGTGGCTGCGCGCTCTATGTAGAAAGATAGTGCTGTTTCTTTATGGTAGCTTTCTGGGTTTGCCTTGCAACCCTTTTTGGCTCACTCAGGGATCCGTAGCTCCTTCTCCTCAGCTGTTTCTTGTCCAGCACTCCCAACCTCCTTATATTCCCCTCTCCCACTTCTCTGGTTGCCAGATATAGAGCTTCCTGCCTGGACTTCTATTTACCCACTGATTCCCAGGCTCTCCGGTCAGTGGATGAATTTTTTGGGGCCTTGGGTCTCATATATGACGACCCTGACCGAGTCGCACTGGCTGAATCAAAATTACGGAGACTCCAACAGGGAGAGCGGCCAGTAGAGGAGTATTGCTCAGAGTTCCGTAGGTGGGCTACGGATACCCAGTGGAACGACCCGGCTCTCAGGAGTCAGTTCTGCTCTGGGTTATCCAAAAGGATTAAGGATGCGCTTGCGCTGTATGAGACTCCCTTTTCCCTTGATGCGGTTATGTCCCTCTCTATCAGAATAGATAGAGGTCTTAGGGACAGATTGAAAAATCCGGAGCAATTGGTAACCCCTCCCAAGCAGCAGTTAGTCTGTACGGACTTAGACGAGCCTATGCAGCTAGGAGGAACTACTTGTCAGGTCCATCCTCCTGTGGCTCGCCGTAGGCGTGGGGTTTGTTTTTTCTGTGGCGAGAGGGGTCATTTTATTAATGTCTGTCCTTCCTTCCTCAAAAACAAAAGACCGTCGAAAAACTACTAACCCCAGGCTGTGTGGAGGATGTCAGCCGGGGGGTATACGTTTCCTCCATACGAACATCACAATTTGTGTTGCCAGCGGTTGTTGTTTTTGGCGTTAAGACGGAGACTATTTCTTTTTTTCTAGACAGTGGAGCAGGAGTAAATTTGATAGATGCCCATTTTGCCCGCACTATGGGTTTGTCTCTCTGTACGCTACAGAGACCTATTCCCATATTCGCTATTGATTCTGCTCCTCTGTCTCAGAGAAACCTCACTCACATTGTCCATAACTTACACCTTCGGGTAGGGGACAACCATAACGAGTTGCTTTCATGTTATGTTCTGGAGGGGCTTCCCACTCCGGTGGTGTTGGGTCTTCCCTGGTTGGTAGCGCACAATCCAGTGGTGGATTGGCAGGCCAGGGAGATATTGGAGTGGAGTGAGCATTGCAGAGAAAATTGCTTAAATAGCAATTGCTTAGTCGCCTCCATAGCTACCCTACCTACATTTGTTTCGGACTTTGAGGATGCTTTTTCTGAAAAGGGTTGTCAGAAGTTACCACCTCACCGTCCTTATGATTGCCCGGTTAACCTGATTCCCGGTGCAAAATTACCCAAGACCAGGTTATATAATCTTTCTGGTCCGGAGAGACAAGCCATGAAAGATTATATCTCCGAGAGCTTGGCTAAGGGACACATCAGACCCTCTTCTTCACCCGTGGCTGCAGGGTTTTTCTTCGTTAAAAAGAAAGATGGGGGCCTGCGTCCTTGCCTAGATTTTCACGAATTAAACCGGATAACCATCCGAGACCCATACCCTCTTCCTCTCATTCCTGACCTGTTTAATCAGATTGCGGGTGCTAGGTTGTTCTTCAAACTTGATCTTAGGGGGGCCTACAATCTGATTCGTATCAAGGAAGGGGATGAGTGGAAGACAGCTTTTAACACCCTTGAGGGGCATTATGAAAATCTAGTCATGCTTTTCGGTCTGACCAATGCTCCTGCTGTCTTCCAACATTTTGTTAATGACATTTTTAGTCATCTTATCGGCAGGTTTGTGGTGATATACCTAGATGATATTTTAATTTATTCGTCTGATCTGAAAACACATGAGGTGCATGTCAGACAGGTACTGCAGGTCCTACGGACGAATAAATTATATGCTAAAATTGAAAAGTGTGTCTTCGCCGTTCAGGAAATACAGTTCCTAGGTTATTTATTATCTGCTTCAGGTTTCCGTATGGATCCTAGGAAGGTCCAGACAATTTTAGATTGGGATCTTCCTGAGAACCTCAAAGCACTGCAACGGTTCTTGGGCTTCGCAAATTTCTATAGAAAATTCATTAAAAATTATTCGGTGATTGTAAAACCCCTTACTGACATGACTAGGAAGGGGACTGATTTTTCTAAATGGTCTGACGCCGCTAAAATTGCTTTTTCCTCTCTAAAAGAGAGGTTTACCTCGGCACCTGTACTAATCCAACCTGATGTCTCCCAGCCTTTTATTGTTGAAGTCGATGCGTCAGAGGTAGGAGTGGGGGCTGTGCTGTCTCAGGGTCCGTCCTCTGGCAAATGGCGTCCTTGTGCTTTCTTTTCTAAAAAACTATCTGCAGCAGAAAAGAACTATGATATTGGCAATAGGGAACTATTAGCTATTAAACTAGCGTTTGAATAATGGCGTCACTTTTTAGAGGGGGCAATCCACCCCGTCACTGTGATTACGGACCACAAAAACCTTCTGTACCTCGAATCAGCTAAGCGTATCACCCCTAGACAAGCTAGGTGGTCGCTATTTTTTTACCAGGTTTAACTTTGTTATTACCTATCGTCCTGGGGCAAAAAATACCAAGGCAGATGCATTATCTTGTTGTTTCCCTGGAGGGGGTAATGTGAGTGATCCGGTACCCATTCTACAAAGAGGAGTGGTTGTCTCTGCGGTACACTCTGTTTTGGAGGGGAATGTGTTAGAGGCCCAGGGGGACGCCCCGGTCTCTTGCCCCTCAGAGAAATTGTTTGTACCATTGAACCTGCGTCTCGAATTATTAAAGGAACATCATAATTCGGCACTTGCTGGGCACCCGGGTAGTAAAGCAACCTTGGAGCTATTGTCTCGTCGTTTTTGGTGGCCAAGGTGGCGTCAGGATGTAATGGATTTTGTGTCTTCTTGTTCTACTTGTGCGCGCGCGAAAGTCTCTCATACACGTCCTGCAGGGTCTTTATTGCCACTTGTCATTCCCAATAGGCCATGGACACATCTGTCAATGGATTTTATCACTGACTTACCTTTGTCTGCGGGTAAAACAGTTATCTTGGTAGTAGTGGACAGGTTTAGCAAAATGGTACACTTCATTGCGTTACCCACACTACCTAATGCTAAGACTCTTGCTCAGGTATTCATCAGTGAAATCGTGAAGCTTCACGGGGTCCCTTCCGATGTTGTTTCGGATCGGGGAACCCAGTTTATTTCTAAATTTTGGAAAGCTTTTTGTTCCTGTTTAGGGGTACACTTGTCCTTTTCCTCAGCTTTTCATCCTCAGTCGAATGGACAGACTGAGCGTACCAACCAAAACCTTGAGACATATCTAAGATGTTTTGTGTCTGAAAACCAAGAGGTGTGGTCATCATATTTACCGTTAGCCGAGTTTGCCATAAATAATCGCCGTCAGGAATCTACTGGTAAGTCACCATTTCTTGGTGCATATGGTTTTCATCCCCAATTCTGTACTTTCAAAGAGGGGGGGTCTTCTGGGGTTCCCGAAGAGGAACGGTTTTCGTCATCTCTTTCATCTGTATGGCAGAAGGTGCAAGCTAACTTGAAAAATATGGGAGGTAAATATAAATGCATGGCTGATAAGAGACGGACGCCAGGTCCGGACCTAGGAGTGAATGACTATGTGTGGTTGTCTACTAGGAATATTAAATTAAAGGTTCCCTCTTGGAAAATGGGTCCTAGGTTCATTGGCCCTTACAAAATAGTAGCCATCATTAACCCCGTGGCTTTTCGCCTGGAGCTACCTCAGACTTTTAAAATCCATAACGTCTTCCATAAGTCGTTACTCAAGAAATATGTTCCACCTCTAGAACCGTCACCGCTGCCACCCCCTCCTGTTGTTGTGGATGGTAATCTAGAGTTTCAAATGTCCAAAATTGTTGATTCTCGTCGGGTCCGCCGCTCTCTTCAATATCTGGTGCATTGGAGAGGTTACGGTCCCGAGGAAAGAATGTGGGTTCCAGCGTCTGAGGTAAACGCCGACAGGTTAGTTCGGGCTTTTCATGCCTCTCATCCTGAGAGACCTAGTCCTGAGTGTCCGGAGGCCCCTCGTTGAGAGGGGGTTACTGTCACGAGGGTGTCAAGAGCCACGCCTGACTCCGTTATACCCGGGGTCAGGAAGTCGCAGAGGGTGGCTGCGCGCTCTATGTAGAAAGATAGTGCTGTTTATTTATTTATCCTATAGATTTTTTTTATTGGGTGACTAAAATAATAGATGGCGGAGGTGCAGTAGACATCGCTTATCTAGACTTTAGTAAGGCTTTTGATACTGTCCCACATAGAAGGCTTATCAATAAATTGCGGTCTTTGTGCTTGGACTCTCATATTGTTGAATGGATTAGGCAGTGGCTGAGGGACAGACAACAGAGGGTTGTAGTCAATGGAGTATATTCAGACCATGGTCTTGTTACCAGTGGGGTACCTCAGGGATCTGTTCTGGGACCCATATTGTTTGATATCTTTATCAGCGAAATTGCAGAAGGCCTCGATGGTAAGGTGTGTCTTTTTGCTGAAGACACAAAGATTTGTAACAGGGTTGATGTTCCTGGAGGGATACACCAAATGGAAAAGGATTTAGTAAAACTAGAGGAATGGTAAAAAATCTGGCAACTAAAATTTAATGTTGATAAGTGCAAGATAATGCACCTGGGGCATAAAAACCCAAGAGCAGAATATAAAATCAGTGATACAGTCCTAACCTCAGTATCTGAGGAAAGGGATTTAGGGGGTCATTATTTCAGAAGACTTAAACTTAGGCAGACAATGTCATAGAGCAGCAGGAAATGCTAGCAGAATGCTTGGGTGTATAGGGAGAGGCATTACCAGTAGAAAGAGGGAGGTGCTCAAGACGCTCTACAGAGCAAAAGTGAGACCTAATTTGGAGTATTGTGTGCAGTACTGGAGACCATATCTCCAGAAGGATATTGATACTTTGGAGAGAGTTCAGAGAAGAGCTACTAAACTAGTACATGGATTGCAGGATAGAACTTACCAGGAAAGATTAAAGGACCTTAACATGTATAGCTTGGAAGATAGATGAGACAGAGGGGATATGATAGAAACTTTTAAATACATAAAGGGAACCAACAAGGTAAAAGAGGAGAGAATATTTAAAAGAAGAAAAACTGCTACAAGAGGACATAGTTTTAAATTAGAGGGGCAAAGGTTTAAAAGTAATATCAGGAAATATTACTTTACTTAGAGAGTAGAGTTGAGCGAACACCTGGATGTTCGGGTTCGAGAAGTTCAGCCGAACTTCCCGGAAATGTTCGGGTTCGGGATCCGAACCCGACCCGAACTTCGTCCCGAACCCGAACCCCATTGAAGTCAATGGGGACCCGAACTTTTCGGCACTAAAAAGGCTGTAAAACAGCCCAGGAAAGGGCTAGAGGGCTGCAAAAGGCAGCAAAATGTAGTTAAATCCCCTGCAAACAAATGTGGATAGGGAAATGAATTAAAATAAAAATAAAATAAATAAAAATTAACCAATATCAATTGGAGAAAGGGTCCCATAGCAGAGAATCTGGCTTCATGTCAGCAGAGAATCAGTCTTCATGTCATAGCAGAGAATCAGGCTTCACGTCACCCACCACTGTAACAGTCCATTGTCAGATATTTAGGCCCAGGCAGAGGAGAGAGGTCCCATAGCAGAGATTCAGGCTTGGGTGTGTCTGGTGTCTGCAGCTGAGGTGAAAGGGTGTGTCTGCTGCAGCTCCTGAACCTCCACAGCACAGGCCTCTCCGGGGAGTTTCCTACCACTCTGCCAGCCGCTCCGTCCACCGCTCTGGCTACCTCCCTGCCTGCCGTTCAGGTATGTGGGGTGGTGCTGGGGCGGTGTGATGATGAGGTCACCGTCCCTCCTACCCGCGGCGGTGATAGTTCTGGGTCCCCGCCTGCAGCTGCCAACGTGCGGCGGGGATCAAGGGAGACGGCGGTGAATGAAGCAGGAGGTGTGGCCGTGGGTGTGTCTGGAGGTGCGTCCGGGCATCCTCCTATTGGCGCGCATGCGGGCGTGGCTGGGGGGGTGCCCGGCCGTGCTTCTGGACGCGCTCCCGAAGCTGGGAGTGCAGGTGCAGGCGGTAAGCGCCTGCGTTTTGAAGAGCCGGGGGCCGGAGCTGCCGGGGAGAATGTGACTGCGGCGCTCCGGTCCACTAAGAAAGGGTGCATTGCGCCAGAACAAGTGGCCATGTACATTGCCACTGGACACGCCCCCTCTGTCTCTGCCTCCTCCTCCAGCGCTGAATTAAGTGCTGGGGAGGGGGGGAGTGTCATGATCAATGCCCAGGTCTCAAGGGCAGCAGGGGGGGGCTTGACCAGTGGCAATGAGGGTGGCAAGGATCATAGTAGAGTAAAAAATGATAAGGCAATAAGTAATGTTAAGGATAATAATAAAGGAAATAATAAATGAAAAAATAAAGGTAAAATGACACCTGCTGCAACTGCTGCACCAGCTGTCCCAGCAGAGAGAAAGGATGCATGTGAGCAGGGTGGTGGTAGGGGTGTTGGTGGAGGTGCTGCATCTAGTCCCAAAGGTGGGATGGATGCTGGGGGTCAGCGGACCGTCGCTGAGAAAGCGGTGGCTGCGGCTCCTGGTGTCCGCCCTCCGGAGGGGTCCGGTGTGGTATCTGGTACTAGTGTAGTGGGGGGGGCCGGTTCGGTTGCCCCTCCTGCGGCCGCAACACCTGGCAGAAGTTATGCCAGTGTGGCTGCGGCCGTGGGGGGGAGGGGCTATCCTCGTTGGCTTCCTCATTCCCAGGAGTCGCGGTTGGTGACTTGCAACGGCGGCTCCTGGAGGCCCTGAAAAAGGGGGAGAGTTCAATGACAGTAGAGGGTGAGAAGGTGGACCTATCCTTATGGATAGACAGGCACGGCCTGCGAGCTTTCCGAGAGGAAAGGGGGGGCGAGACCACCTGGTCCCTGCCCACAACCGGCCCTGGGACCAGACGGAATGTAGTCTGTCTCAAGTGGAGAAGCAATGATGCCTGCCCTACGAGAAAGAGGGTGGTGGAGCTCCTGCTTGAGATGGGTTTCAGGGTGGCTGACATCTTCGCCCTGATACATCCCTATGGTTCCAGGGAGTTTGACATCAGCTTTGCCCGGCCGGAGGGCCTAGAGCTTTTCTGGTCCGGGTATGAGCTGGTGAAGAACTTACCGGATTGGAAGGGTTTTTTCGCTCAGGCGATAACCCGGCAGAACAACGTCAAGAAAGTGACCGTTTTGACCCGTAATGAATCGCTTTCTTGCATTGATATTCTGACGTGGCTAAGTAGGTATGGGGACGTCCAGGGTGTACCATCGAAAAACCTGGACGAATTTGGCATTTGGTCGGGAGCCTGGACTTTCAATGTGAAGTTGAAATGTCTAGGAAGCACGGTTTCCCACATTCCATCCTCTGCCTTCATCGGCCGGGATAGGATTCTCGTTTTCTACAGGGGGCAGCCTAAGCTCTGTCACAAGTGCGGCAGCCCTTCACACTTCAGCGCCAGCTGCCAAGTGCAGAAGTGCGCGTTGTGTGGAGGGACAGGTCACCTTGCCGCATCTTGTGTGGAGATTAGGTGCAACTTGTGTGGTGTGCTCGGACACCCATTTAGTCGCTGGCCCCTCTCAGAGGTCAATGCGGCCCGAGCTCACGCAGGAGTGGGCCGGGAGGTCTCTTCGGCTGAGGCGGGTGCTGACAGTCGAGTTAAGGGGTCAGTGAAGACCAAGAGCGGTCCGTCCCGGCAGAGGCGGAGGGAGAGGCGCCAGGCGGAGAGGGAACAGAAGGAGCCCCACCAAAATGGGGTGATGTCTGCCCCTCCCCAAGTGGCGGGCTCCCGTAGTTCGGAGACCCTAGAGGACAGGGAGCTAAGTGCGGAGATCAGGAGACTAGACCGGGCCGATGAGACCCAGTCTTCAAACTACGAAAGTGCAGAGGGTAGTGAGACTGGGTCTAATATCAATAGACGGAAACGGTTCTCAAAAAAAAGAGCCCGACCAAAGTAGCCAGGGAAGGCGTAACTGGCTCCCCTCTTGAGCTCTCCAACCGGTATCTCACTTTGGATGAGACCTCTGCCTCCTCTTCATGCGGGGAGGAGGTAAGAAGTGGGGTACCGGGGGCGAAGGTGGGAGGGCTTCCAGGAGGCCCCGTGCCCCTCTCTGGTGTGGATGTAAGGTCCCCAGAAGAGGAGGCAAATCTGATTCCTGGAACTGAGAAAGACAGGGGCGGTACGCAAGAGGGAGCGGTGGTGACAGATGGAATGGACACCACCGTCTCTCTCAAAAGAGGACGCGCCGCCTTAGAGGATAGCCCCGGGAGGGGTAAGAGGGTCGGGAAGGAAGGAGGACATTCAGCTTAAACACCAAGTATGGCGGTACCCACTCAGCTGACACTGGCGACCATTAATGTCGCCAGCGTTAAATCTGATGCGGCTCGCTACACAGCCTTTGATTTTTTCAGCCGAGTTGAAGCTGATGTTTTATTTTTGCAGGAGACCAGACTGTCAAACTTGGCAGAAGTCCACAAGGCGAAGAGGGAGTGGAGATCTGGGCCCTCCTTCTGGTCTCTTGCGGCTGAGTCGTATAGCGGAGTGGCGGTTCTTTTCACCGTACCGGTAGAATGCCGACGGGTGGTTGAGCTGGAAATGGGGAGGTGTTTGATCTTGGATATCCTCATGAAGGGACAGGAACTGCGCCTGATCAATATCTATGGGCCCCAGTCCAGGTGGGACAGGAAATGTCTCTTTATGAGGATCAAGCCTTTCCTTTTTACAAGCCGGCAAGTGGTCTTTGGTGGGGACTTTAACACCATCATAAGGTCCCAAGATAGGGGAGGCACCAGAAACCCGCTGGCTTATGATAGTATAGCTTTAAATAGCATAGCTAGTGAGGCTTGTCTGGTGGATGTCCACATTAGGCACACCCCAGACCACGGGGGTTTCACTTTCTATAGAGGAGATAGGATTAGGTCTAGAATAGACAGGTTTTTTTTGAAGGAGGAGGCTACTTTCTCGCCCTTGAGGGTTGTGGAGGTAGAATTCTCCGACCACTGTCTGATTATGTTCTCTCTGAATATTTCAGAATCACCCCAAATGGGAAGAGGTTACTGGAAGCTGAATGCGGGAGTCCTGGAGGAAGCAGAGGTAAGACAATCCTTTGAGGACTTTCTTCAGAGTCAGGTAGCTTTGCTGGATCTCTGTGACACTAAGTCAGAGTGGTGGGAGATATTCAAAGACCGGGCCGCAAAATTCTTCCGCCAGCTCTCGAGCCTCAGGTCCCTGGACAGGTACCGCCTGTATCAGGGTCTGAGGAGGAAACTCGAAGATCTGGTCTCGACTGGAGGTAGCCGCGAGGATATCTCCAGGGTGAAATCTTTGCTCAAGAGGTGCCAGTATGATAGGCACACATCTTTAGTTTTTGAAAGGGACTTCGGGAGGTACCGCTCGCCCGACCCCTACAGAAACTGTAAGATGTCAGTGAAGAGTAAGTTAGTGACAGGACTTGTTGACAGTACGGGTTCCCTGAACAGGTCCAGATCAGGGATCCTGGAAGTCGTCAGATCCTTTTACTCGTGCCTCTTGGGAAAGAGGGATCTGGATCGGGACAAGATGTCGGATTTCCTGGCTGAAATCACCCCTGAGTCAGAAGCTCACCTCTCTTTTGACGGTTTGGTAGAAGAGATCAGGAAGGAGGAAGTTATCCTGGCGGTGGAAGGGTTAGCTCTGAAGAAGTCGCCAGGCCCGGATGGCTTAACTCTTTATGTCCCCTCTTGACTGAGGTATTCAATGAGTGTCTATCCTCGGGCACTCTGCCTCAGTCAATGAGGAGGTCAGCCCTGATCCTCCTATCAAAAGGTAAAGATCCGAGCCGTATTGAGAACTGGCGTCCCATAGCACTTCTCAATACGGACAGAAAGATTCTGGCCAAGATACTGTTTGACAGGCTGGTGAAATTTGCGCCTCAACTCCTTTCGGTGGCTCAGCATTGCTCGGTTCCAGGCCGCAGCACTTTTAGTGCTGTGCTCGGTGTCCGAGAGGCAGTGGAACAGAGTAGAGCAGGCCACTGGAGGGGGTACATGCTGTTCTTAGATCAAGCAAAGGCATTTGATCGGGTGAACCATGAGTACCTCTGGCTGGTCGGTCCTTCTGAAGTATGGCCTGCCGGGGGGGTTTGTCGATTGGTTAAAGATCTTGTATGCGGGGGCGGAGAGTTTCCCGCTTGTGAACGGTTGGTCTGGCTGCCCTTTTGAGGTTGGGTCCGGCGTTCGCCAGGGTTGTCCTTTGAGCCCGCTTTTATACGTGTTCGCGATTGATCCCTTTCTTAAGAGGGTCAATCGTGGACCGTTGGCGGGAGTCGGGATGGATCCGGCGGCGCCGGAAGCCACTCTGAGGTCAGTAGCGTACGCCGACGATGTCACCATTTTCGTGTCCTCGAAAGGGGAGGCGGAATATGTGATGTCTGAGGTGGATCGCTACTCGGAAGCATCCGGGTCCATGATCAACCGGGATAAGTGTGAGAGTCTCTGGCTGGGAGGGGGTGATCCAGCTTTTGATCTCCCGGACACCCTCCCAGGGCCCCAGTCGTCAGCCAAAGTCCTAGGCATCCATTTCGGTCATGGGGATTATCCCACTCAAAATTGGGACGACAGGCTTAAGATCGCCGCTCAGAAGGTCGACCAGTGGAAGGGCTGGTCTTTGACCCTCATGGAAAGGGTGCACCTGATCAAGGCTTTCCTGCTCCCTCTGCTTATCTATTTGGGCAGTGTGTGTATCTTGCCAGAGCCTCTCTGGACTCGGGTTTACAGTCTGTTTTTCCAGCTCTTATGGGGGAATAGACTGAACCTGATCAAGAGGGAGGTGACTTACCGCACGAGGAGATTAGGGGGGTTATCTATGGTCAACCCCGTGGTGTTTCTTGTAAACACATTTGTTAAAGTAAATCTGGCGAACCTCTGGATGGAGAGGGCTTCTCCGTGGGTAGTCTCCTGCCGGGGGTGGTTTCGGCCTTTCTTCCAGGAATGGGAGACAGGAGGGCAAGTGAAGGACTTGCGTACGCCTCACGGATATCTTCCGGCTTACGTCACCCCGATTCTGAAGGTAATCCGCCGGTGGGGTTTGGAGGTAGGGGAAATCAGGACTCTGTCAAGGAGGTCCCTTGACGAGAGGGTCTTGTTGTCCCACTTACAGAAGCCCCTGGCCCTCAAGGATTGCCCAAGCCGGGATCTAGACAAGGGGTTACAGTTGCTAAATTCTGCAAGGATCCCCTTGAAGTTTTGGGACTTGGCTTGGCGCTGCTTTCACGGGAGGCTGTATGTAAGGGACAATCTGAAGTACAGGAACGCTGATGAAAGGGGTTGTCCCCGGGAGGAGTGCGGCTCCATACTGGAAAGTATGGAGCACCTCCTGCTCCAGTGTCCCTTTAATACAGAGGTGTACAAACGGGTGGGAGCTTCCATTGGCTGGCCTAGGCTAGCCAGCCTCTCCTATGCGGAGTGGGCCTATGGAGTGCTCAGAGACCTGGGCAGAAGGGACCTGTGCACATGTTTTTTAGTTAGCATAGTGGTTAGGTACTACACGTGGAACGCACGTCCTCCCAGTGGATGAGGTGTGTAGGAACATTCTGGGAGACCTGGTGAAGGTACGTTCTCTCGAGTACGAAAGACTGGGTACCAGCAGGGCCTCTCTCCTCTGGAGAGGTTTTGCTTTTAGTGTACCATAGCCTAGTAGTACTATTCCTGGTGGTGGGCTGATACTCTCACCCTAGATTTTTGTTTTGGATAAAGTGTATGGTTTTTTGAAAGGCTTGCAAAGGCTGAACTTGGTCCTTCGGGAGTGGTTATGTGTGGTTATAGTAATGTTTATTGTATGGTATATTGTATATATTGTGTATATTATGTTGAAGGATAGGGTAAGCGGGGGTTAGTTAGTTAGGTTGGGTGGGTTAGGGTGAGGGGGGGGACACTTACAAAGTGTGGGGAGGCCTACAGCTAGTCCTGGACTACGCGGACATGGGAGGACATGGGGCGAGGGCTGGATGTGGGTGGTGGAGGTAGGGCTGGCCTCGGACTATGCGGACATGCAGAGGACATGAGGCGGAGGTCAGTCCTGGGGGTTTTAGTTTTAGTTTAGGATAGGGAATGGCTAGGGACAGGTTAGGTTAGGGTAAGTTTGTAGTTTTGTAGTTTGTAGTGTTGTTTATATATATATATATATATATATATATATATATAAAAATAAAAATAAAATAATAATAATAAAAAAATATATATATATTATTTTTTTGCTTAGGGGCAAGTTGCCTGGATTTGAGTTACGGCGAAGTAGCCACATTTTCGTTTGAGTTTGATTTTATTCTGTGTTTTATTTCAATATCTTTGGGTTAGGTTATTTTGGCCGAATCGGCTGGGTAAGTTTTATTTATTTTAGGTTATTTATTGTAGATTGTAGGTTTGTAGTTTTATGTGTAAGTATGAATGTGTGTGTGAATGTGGCTGGGGCAGCTGGAATGCTGTCTATGTTTAAGTTTTGTATGTCTATACTTGTAATTATTTATGTAACGTTTTGTAATTTTATAATAAAAAAGAGTTCCCATAACATAGAATCTGGCTTCATGTCAGCAGAGAATCAGTCTTCATGTCATAGCAGAGAATCATGCTTCACGTCACCCACCACTGGAACAGTCCATTGTCAGATATTTAGGCCCCGGGACCCAGGCAGAGGAGAGAGGTCCCATAGCAGAGAATCTGGCTTCATGTCAGCAGAGAATCAGTCTTCATGTCATAGCAGAGAATCATGCATCACGTCACCCACCACTGGAACAGTCCATTGTCAGATATTTAGGCCCAGGCACCCAGGCAGAGGAGAGAGGTCCCATAGCAGAGAATCTGGCTTGATGTCAGCAGAGAATCAGTCTTCATGTCATAGCAGAGAATCAGGCTTCATGTCACCCACCACTGGAACAGGCCACTATCAGATATTTTTAGGCACCGGCACCTAGACAAAGGAGAGGTTCATTCAACTTTGGGTTGCCCCGCAATATAATGGTAAAATGAAAATAAAAATAGGATTGAATGAGGAAGTGCCCTGGAGTACAATAATATATGGTTAAGGGGAGATAGTTAATGTCTAATCTGCACAAGGGATGGACAGGTCCTGTGGGATCCATGCCTGGTTCTTTTTTATGAACGTCAGCTTGTCCACATTGGCTGTAGACAGGCGGCTGCGTTTGTCTGTAATGACGCCCCCTGCCGTGCTGAATACACGTTCAGACAAAACGCTGGCCGCCGGGCAGGCCAGCACCTCCAAGGCATAAAAGGCTAGCTTTGGCCACGTGGACAATTTGGAGACCCAGAAGTTGAATGGGGCCGAACCATCAGTCAGTACGTGGAGGGGTGTGCACACGTACTGTTCCACCATGTTAGTGAAATGTTGCCTCCTGCTAACACGTTCCGTATCAGGTGGTGGTGCAGTTAGCTGTGGCGTGGTGACAAAACTTTTCCACATCTCTGCCATGCTAACCCTGCCCTCAGAGGAGCTGGCCGTGACACAGCTGCGTTGGCGACCTCTTGCTCCTCCTCTGCCTTCGCCTTGGGCTTCCACTTGTTCCCCTGTGACATTTGGGAATGCTCTCAGTAGCGCGTCTATCAACGTGCGCTTGTACTCGCGCATCTTCCTATCACGCTCCAGTGCAGGAAGTAAAGTGGGCACATTGTCTTTGTACCGTGGATCCAGCAGGGTGGCAACCCAGTAGTCCGCACACGTTAAAATGTGGGCAACTCTGCTGTCGTTGCGCAGGCACTGCAGCATGTAGTCGCTCATGTGTGCCAGGCTGCCCAGAGGTAAGGACAAGCTGTCCTCTGTGGGAGGCGTATCGTCATCGTCCTGCGTTTCCCCCCAGCCATGCACCAGTGATGGGCCCGAGCTGCGTTGGGTGCCACCTCGCTGTGAACATGCTTCATCCTCATCCTCCTCCACCTCCTCCTCATCCTCCACCTCCTCCAACCCCTCCCCTTGTCCCAGCACTTCCTCTTGCAAGTGGAAGCAAAAATTGGAGGAGGTATGCTCCCTCTTTGCTCTGTCCACTCCACGCTTCCGCGGGAGTTGCGGCTTCAAGGCCTCCTGGCGAGTTTGCATGTGGAGGGTGAGGTTTGGCCGGCTCATTTGTGAGCGTTACCGGCTTTCCCTCCCCCCCTCTGCTCCTATTCTCGGTACTGGCCGGGAGCTGCCGCATCATGCGAGCAGCCCCGGCACTTAAGGAATGGGTCCGGTGGTAACCCCCGTCCCGCCCCCTCCCCGCTCCCCCCTCCCCTCTCCCTGCTCTCCGTTCCATTTTACCGAACTTGCCGGGAGCTGCCGCATCATGCGAGCAGCCCCGGCGCTTAAGCAATGGTGCCGGCGGTAACTCCCGCCCCCTTCCCGCTCCCCGCTCCATTTGACAAGCATGGACAGGAGCTGCCGCACCATGCGAGCAGCCTCACCGCTTGAGAGAGGTACATGCGATCCGCACGGCAGCCCCCTCCCCCCCCCTCTACATTACAGCCCTAGCCTGACCTGTGTCCTTCTATTGATTGACCTGTTGGTCTCGAAGCGCCGCAACGTGCCCCTGCCCCTCCCCCTTTTAGCCCCTACACGGCGCCTTTGGCTGACTGTTATGACCGGTGGTGGGGGCATAGGGAGTTTTTTTCACCCCCAACACATGAGCATCCCATACCGCCCCCCCCCCCCACCCCTTTCCCTCCCATTAGCGGTACTCATGGGGGTTCTTATACATGAGCAGCTTCTATGTGGCCCCCTAGGCACCAAGGACCGGCTTCAGCACCACTGTGGCCCTAGCGCTGCCCCTTACTGTAGCCAAATTGGCGCGCGCGCTCACAGGAACGGAAGGTAAGAGAGTTGATCTCCAGCCTGCCAGCGGCGATCGTTCGCTGGCAGGCTGGAGATGTGTTTTTTTTAACCCCTAACAGGTATATTAGACGCTGTTTTGATAACAGCGTCTAATATACCTGCTACCTGGTCCTCTGGTGGTCCCCTTTGTTTGGATCGACCACCAGAGGACACAGGTAGCTCAGTAAAGTAGCACCAAGCACCACTACACTACACTACACCCCCCCCCCGTCACTTATTAACCCCTTATTAGCCCCTGATCACCCCATATAGACTCCCTGATCACCCCCCTGTCATTGATTACCCCCCTGTCATTGATCAACCCCCTGTAAAGCTCCATTCAGATGTCCGCATGATTTTTACGGATCCACTGATAGATGGATCGGATCCGCAAAACGCATCCGGACGTCTGAATGAAGCCTTACAGGGGCGTGATCAATGACTGTGGTGATCACCCCATATAGACTCCCTGATCACCCCCCTGTCATTGATTACCCCCCTGTCATTGATTACCCCCCTGTAAAGCTCCATTCAGACGTCCGCATGATTTTTACGGATCCACTGATAGATGGATCGGATCCGCAAAACGCATCCGGACGTCTGAATGAAGCCTTACAGGGGCATGATCAATGACTGTGGTGATCACCCCATGTAGACTCCCTGATCACCCCCCTGTAAAGCTCCATTCAGATGTCCGCATGATTTTTACGGATGCACTGATAGATGGATCGGATCCGCAAAACGCATCCGGACGTCTGAATGAAGCCTTACAGGGGCATGATCAATGATTGTGGTGATCACCCCATATAGACTCCCTGATCACCCCCCTGTCATTGATTACACCCCTGTCATTGATCACCCCCCTGTAAAGCTCCATTCAGATGTCCGCATGATTTTTACGGATGCACTGATAGATGGATCGGATCCGCAAAACGCATCCGGACGTCTGAATGAAGCCTTACAGGGGCATGATCAATGACTGTGGTGATCACCCCCCTGTCATTGATTACCCCCCTGTAAAGCTCCATTCAGATGTCCGCATGATTTTTACGGATGCACTGATAGATGGATCGGATCCGCAAAACGCATCCGGACGTCTGAATGAAGCCTTACAGGGGCATGATCAATGATTGTGGTTATCACCCCATATAGACTCCCTGATCACCCCCCTGTCATTGATTACACCCCTGTCATTGATCACCCCCCTGTAAAGCTCCATTCAGATGTCCGCATGATTTTTACGGATCCACTGATAGATGGATCGGATCCGCAAAACGCATCCGGACTTCTGAATGAAGCCTTACAGGGGCGTGATCAATGACTGTGGTGATCACCCCATATAGACTCCCTGATCACCCCCCTGTCATTGATTACCCCCCTGTCATTGATTACCCCCCTGTAAAGCTCCATTCAGACGTCCGCATGATTTTTACGGATCCACTGATAGATGGATCGGATCCGCAAAACGCATCCGGACGTCTGAATGAAGCCTTACAGGGGCATGATCAATGACTGTGGTGATCACCCCATATAGACTCCCTGATCACCCCCCTGTCATTGATTACCCCCCTGTAAAGCTCCATTCAGATGTCCGCATGATTTTTACGGATGCACTGATAGATGGATCGGATCCGCAAAACGCATACGGACGTCTGAATGAAGCCTTACACGGGCGTGATCAATGACTGTGGTTATCACCCCATATAGACTCCCTGATCACCCCCCTGTCATTGATCACCCCCCCCCTGTCATTGATCACCCCTCTGTAAGGCTCCAGACATTTTTTTGGCCCAAGTTAGCGGAATTATGATTTTTTTTTTCTTACAAAGTCTCATATTCCACTAACTTGTGTCAAAAAATAAAATCTCACATGAACTCACCATACCCCTCACGGAAACCAAATGCGTAAAATTTTTTAGACATTTATATTCCAGACTTCTTCTCACGCTTTAGGGCCCCTAGAATGCCAGGGCAGTATAAATACCCCACATGTGACCCCATTTCGGAAAGAAGACACCCCCAGGTATTCCGTGAGGGGCATATTGAGTCCATGAAAGATTGAAATTTTTGTCCCAAGTTAGCGGAACGGGAGACTTTGTGAGAAAAAAAATTAAAAATATCAATTTCCGCTAACTTGTGCCAAAAAAAAAAATTTCTATGAACTCGCCATGCCCCACATTGAATACCTTGGGGTGTCTTCTTTCCAAAATGGGGTCACATGTGGGGTATTTATACTGCCCTGGCATTCTAGGGGCCCCAAAGCGTGAGAAGAAGTCTGGTATCCAAATGTATAAAAATGCCCTCCTAAAAGGAATTTGGGCACCTTTGCGCATCTAGGCTGCAATAAAGTGTCACACATCTGGTATCGCCGTACTCAGGAGAAGTTGGGGAATGTGTTTTGGGGTGTCATTTTACATATACCCATGCTGGGTGAGAGAAATATCTTGGTCAAATGCCAACTTTGTATAAAAAAATGGTAAAAGTTGTCTTTTGCCAAGATATTTCTCTCACCCAGCAAGGGTATATGTAAAATGACACCCCAAAACACATTCCCCAACTTCTCCTGAATACGGCGATACCACATGTGTGACACTTTTTTGCAGCCTAGGTGGGCAAAGGGGCCCATATTCCAAAGAGCACCTTTAGGATTTCACAGGTCATTTACCTACTTACCACACATTAGGGCCCCTGGAAAATGCCAGGGCAGTATAACTACCCCACAAGTGACCCCATTTTGGAAAGAAGACACCCCAAGGTATTCCGTGAGGGGCATGGCAAGTTCCTAGAATTTTTTATTTTTTGTCACAAGTTAGTGGAAAATGCTGATTTTTTTTTTTTTTTTTTTTCATACAAAGTCTCATTTTCCACTAACTTGTGACAAAAAATAAAAAATTCTAGGAACTTGCCATGCCCCTCACGGAATACCTTGGGGTCTCTTCTTTCCAAAATGGGGTCACTTGTGGGGTAGTTATACTGCCCTGGCATTCTAGGGGCCCGAATGTGTGGTAAGGAGTTTGAAATCAAATTCTGTAAAAAATGACCTGTGAAATCCGAAAGGTGCTCTTTGGAATATGGGCCCCTTTGCCCACCTAGGCTGCAAAAAAGTGTCACACATCTGGTATTGCCGTACTCAGGAGAAGGTGGGGAATGTGTTTTGGGGTGTCATTTTACATATACCCATGCTGGGTGAGAGAAATATCTTGGCAAAAGACAACTTTTCCCATTTTTTTATACAAAGTTGGCATTTGACCAAGATATTTATCTCACCCAGCATGGGTATATGTAAAATGACACCCCAAAACACATTCCTCAACTTCTCCTGAGTACGTAGATACCAGATGTGTGACACTTTTTTGCAGCCTAGGTGGGCAAAGGGGCCCACATTCCAAAAGCACCTTTCGGATTTCACTGGTCATTTTTTACAGAATTTGATTTCAAACTCCTTACCACACATTTGGGCCCCTAGAATGCCAGGGCAGTATAACTACCCCACAAGTGACCCCATTTTGGAAAGAAGAGACCCCAAGGTATTTCGTGATGGGCATAGTGAGTTCATAGAAGTTTTTATTTTTTGTCACAAGTTAGTGGAATATGAGACTTTGTATGAAAAAAAATAAAATAAAAAAAAATCATCATTTTCCGCTAACTTGTGACAAAAAATAAAAAGTTCTATGAACTCACTATGCCCATCAGCGAATACCTTAGGGTGTGTACTTTCCTAAATGGGGTCATTTGTGGGGTGTTTGTACTGTCTGGGCATTGTAGAACCTCAGGAAACATGACAGGTGCTCAGAAAGTCAGAGCTGCTTCAAAAAGCGGAAATTCACATTTTTGTACCATAGTTTGTAAACGCTATAACTTTTACCCAAACCATTTTTTTTTTACCCAAACATTTTTTTTTTATCAAAGACATGTAGAACTATAAATTTAGAGCAAAATTTCTATATGGATCTCGTTTTTTTTGCAAAATTTTACAACTGAAAGTGAAAAATGTCATTTTTTTGCAAAAAAATCGTTAAATTTCGATTAATAACAAAAAAAGTAAAAATGTCAGCAGCAATGAAATACCACCAAATGAAAGCTCTATTAGTGAGAAGAAAAGGAGGTAAAATTCATTTGGGTGGTAAGTTGCATGACCGAGCAATAAACGGTGAAAGTAGTGTAGTGCCGATTTGTAAAAAAGGGCCTGGTCTTTAGGGGGGTATAAACCTGTGGTCCTTAAGTGGTTATATACGGTGAGTTATGCTATACTGTGATGTGTAAGGCTTTTACTGTCGGCGGGGGTTCAATTCCGGGTATTTGTTAGCTCACGATCCAAAGGGGTTTTATTTTAGCTGGTTTATGGCTAGGTACTGCTTTTGCCATTGGTATAGTGACCCTCCTTGAGTATAGCTCCCACTGGTTCATTCCCGGTAGATGGGTATATATATAAAAAAAAAAATAATAATAATATATATATATATATATATATATATAAAATATATAATAATAATGAATAAATAAAATAGAGTATGATATAGATATTCAAGGTATGACACGATATGCCGTGGTATTTCGCATATTCCGTATTAATATAATAAACATAGTAGTCTATGGGTAGTGGTATATTCTGTTTCTTTCCTGTGTAAAGTAGTACTTCCTGTTGGGCTCCTACCTTTGGCACTATGCACTCCTACCTTTGGCACTATGCCGTGTGTATTTAAAATAAATAAATAAATAAATAAATAAATAAACAATAATAATAATCATTTAATTTGTTCTATTTGTGCTTCCAATACTGTCATGTATGGCATGGTTCTAATCATATATACAGGGGCAAAAAAAAAAAAAAAAGGGCCATGAATATATATCCCTCTTGTGTAGTGGTTGCCATACTTGCTTCTAGTATACAAGGTTGGGTTTGAATCCTGGCAGAATCATTCAGTAATAGAGACAACTTTGTATATTGGCTCCGCTGCCTCTATTTGGGTGTATATTTCAGGATCCATGTCTCAGGTATAATTGTACAGTTAAGACGGAAGCGGATATACGGGTCCGTTCGTTCGTCGCTCAGGGTAGAGCTTTACAAAGAATTCATGAAATTTAACTTTAATCTGCAGCCTTTCAATTCCCGTTCTTATCTAGGTTTCGGAACGGATCTGACACACTGATTGGTCCTCTTCCTGGCCTTCACAGGCCGGCATGCTGACCCTTCCAAAATATAATTTTCATGCATCGTTTCAATGTTCGGTAGGCTATGCGGTTGTAATAAGTGAGTATTTATTTTGGTGAGTCATGTTTCGTTTATTTCATCCAAGGTGTCTGTCTCTTCATTCTAGGCCGCAATTGGGCTTAGGGCCCGTCTATACATTACGATCCAGTTAATTTAAGTGGTGTGTACCTCCTCTCCGCCCGGTTTCGATTCGGCGGTTAGTTGGGTATTCGGTTTGGTGGGTTTCACCTAAAGAAAAGAGAAAAAAAAAAATATAGAAAATATATAACTAATTTAATATAAAAAAAAAATATATAGATAGATAGATAAATACAAAATGTCTTTTGTATGGAATAGAGGTCTTCTGTGGCTAGTTATATGATCGATCCTCTATGTGGTGGCTGCTCCGGCTGATTGTTTTTTCTTTCAGGTTCATGGCGTTCGACGGTTTGCTGGTTGGCCTTTCGGATATCTTCCGTGGTTTTGGAGAGAGGACCATGGCCCGGTGAGCGTTTTTGGTTGTCGAGAGGTGGAAGTTTTGTAACGGGATCCGGGATTCCAGGTGGTTGGTATAGAATTGTGTCAGGGCACGGTGATGCTGGAGACCCAGTTGAGATAATTTCCCTGGCCTATTCCATAGCTTTGGACCTCGTGGTTCTTGCATATGTTTACCCCGGTCAATTTTAAGAGGTTGGTGATAATTCCAGGTGGGTTGTTTCTGGGCTATATATGGAATGCGTTGGGGATACAATACAAGGTATAGATCAAGGGGTGATAGTTTGTCACCGTTATCGGATGTTGCAGCTATAAAGTGTAGTGCTCGCAGCTGGATCAACGACCTCTCACCTTCTTTCTCCGGACGCAGGGGATTTCCTCTTTTCGTGGCTTTGTCCTGGGGGTAGATTTGTGGGAGTTGTGTTGCCTTCTTCTGAACCCTCTCCAGCTCCGGTATGTCTGTTTGTTTATGGGACACCAGAACTGTATACTGTCCTTCGTTGTGGTTTGACTCTTTTTTTATAAGGGGGTTGGGCTATGTTCTCCTCACGGGTTTCTACCCCCCCCCCCCCATTTTCATCAACCGTTTTTCTTATTGGCTTTGGTTTTTAATGGTACATGATGTAGTTTTGTATTTTAGTTGGGTCTAGAGCTATAGCTCAGTGGTAAGACACTTGCTTTGCATGTAGTGTTCATGGGTTCAAAACCCCATATAGGCTATATAGATCAGAGACAAATTCAAGTGATGTAAGTAGTTCTTTATAAAATTCCTTTTTGGCCTGCAAGAAGGGTTTTAAACAGACCCTGTTCTGCTGGGTGGTGGTCGGAGCCCCGTTTGGAGAACGGTTCTCCTCCGTGGTGGCATTTGAGTACAACGGAGATATGGTGGGAGCAGATGGCGTGCTTGCCCGCTGGAAGTCCAGCTGTGGGCATACTGCTCTGATGATTACGGTTTAACTTGCCTGCTGGGAGTCCAGCGGTGGGCATACCGCTCTGATGATTACGGTTTAACTTGCCCGCTGGGAGTCCAGCGTTTGGCATACTGCTCTGATATTATGGTTTATTAAGGTTTGCCGCTTTAATAAAGAAGCTGTGGCCGATCACCATCCAGCAATAAAATGATACAGTTGTCTGTGTTGTTTGTTATGGGTCAAGGTTGGGTTAAGGGGCCAGAGGTGATTAAAGGTGTTTTACCCTTCCCATGTTTCCCTGAATACCGGCAGTCTGGCAAGCGCCCGACTGTATAGGGAGGGTGCTTAGGGACTGATGGGCCCCCCCCCCCCCCATTCCCCCTTTAGGACATTCTGGGAGCTGGGCCCGTCATGTAAGGTTTAAGTAGGTAGTAGATTAGGACTGTCGTTAAAGGGTTAATTCTCTGGTGGAACCTCCTTAGACAGGATGGGGGCGGTTCAGGAATCCTGATGGTACATATACCCCTCCCCTTGTCCCAGCACTTCCTCTTGCAAGTGGAAGCAAAAATTGGCCCTCCCTCCCTCCCTTTTTGCGGTTATCATGGAGAGGCGGGTCGAGGTGCATGGTTATGATTCAGTTATGGATACTTGGTTATTCTGTGTTGTTTTTTCTATTTCTTCAGATCCCCCGCTGGGAGTCCAGCAGTTTGGATATCGGTCCGATGATTTTGGCTTTGGAGAGCTGCAAATTCTGGTTGAGTTTATGAAGTCACAGCTGGCGGCATTTGAGTACAACGGAGATATGGTGGGAGCAGATGGCGTGCTTGCCCGCTGGGAGTCCAGCTGTAGGCATACTGCTCTGATGATTACGGTTTAACTTGCCTGCTGGGAGTCCAGCGGTGGGCATACCGCTCTGATGATTACGGTTTAACTTGCCCGCTGGGAGTCCAGCGTTTGGCATACTGCTTTGATATTATGGTTTATTAAGGTTTGCCGCTTTAATAAAGAAGCTGTGGCCGATCACCATCCAGCAATAAAATGATACAGTTGTCTGTGTTGTTTGTTATGGGTCAAGGTTGGGTTAAGGGGCCAGAAGTGATTAAAGGTGTTTTCCCCTTCCCATGTTTCCCTGAATACCGGCAGTCTGCTTTGCATGCAGGTGCCTGGTCATGCAGGTTGTGCTAAGGTTCAGAACGTTAATGCCTCGCTTAAGGCTCTGATGGCACAGCGTGCAAACCACTCAGGTCTTGTCGTCAGCACATTGTTTGAAGAAGTGCCATGCCAGGGAACTCCTTGAAGCTGCCTTTGGGGTGCTCGGTCCCAGATGGCGGCGGTCAGTAGAAGGCGGAGTCTCTTGGCGGCGGGTGTTCTGCTTTTGCCCACTGCTCCCTCTTTGTCGTTTGCTACGCTGTTGGCTCGGTCTCACCACTGCCTCTTCCTCCGAACTGTGAAAGTCAGTGGCACGACCTTCATTCCATGTGGGGTCTAGGACCTCATCGTCCCCTGCATCGTCTTCATCCCTGACCTCCTGTTCAGTCTGCACACTGCAGAAAGACGCAGCAGTTGGCACCTGTGTTTCATCATCATCAGAGACGTGCTGGAAACGTCATCATCAGGAAACATAAGTGGTTGTGCGTTAGTGCATTCTATGTCTTCCACCGCTGGGGAAGGGCTAGGTGGATGCCCTTGGGAAACCCTGCCAGCAGAGTCTTCAAACAGCATAAGAGACTGCTGCATAACTTGAGGCTCAGACAGTTTCCCTGGTATGCATGGGGGTTATGTGACAGACTGATGGGCTTGGTTTTCATGCGCCATCTGTGCGCTTTCTGCAGAAGACTGGGTGGGAGATAATGTGAACGTGCTGGATCCACTGTCAACCACCCAATTGACTAATGCCTGTACCTGCTCAGGCCTTACCATCCTTAGAACGGCATTGGGCCCCACCAAATATCCCTGTAAATTCTGGCGGCTACTGGGACCTGAGGTAGTTGGTACACTAGGACGTGTGGCTGTGGCAGAACGGCCACGTCCTCTCCCAGCACCAGAGGGTCCACTAGCACCACCACGACCATGTCTGCGCCCGCGTCCCTTACTAGATGTTTTCCTCATTGTTGCCGTTCACCACAATAAGAAAAATATTATTTGGCCCAATGTATTGAATTCAAATTCAGGCCTTTTTTTACAGACACCTAACACTATCTGGCTATTTATTTAGGTACCATATTACACTAATACAGGCACAGCAGTAATGACAGATTTAGCTGAATATAAATTTGAGGCCTATTATTTAGGCGCTGGGTGACAGGTATACGTTTACGGACAGAATTAGACTTAAGTAGCGTGTGTTTAAAGTTATTGAGAATGACCCTATCAGCACCTTGAATCTAATATACCCTTTTAGGGATAGATTTAAAGTAGGCCTGATACAGCAGAAACCACTAATTTAGGAATTTGCTAGGTTGGGAATTGTATTTCAACCCAGAACAAAAACTGTGCTTTGACGGACACAAAATAACTTGACCAGCTACAGCAATAGCCACAGATTTAGCTGAATATAAATTTGAGGCCTATTATTTAGGCGCTGGGTGACAGGTATACGTTTACGGACAGAATTAGACTTGGATATGCACAGTAGCGGCGTGTGTGAAGTTATTGAGAATGACCCTATCAGCACCTTGAATCTAATATACCCTTTTAGGGATAGATTTAAAGTAGGCCTGATACAGCAGAAACCACTAATTTAGGAAATTGCTAGGTTGGGAATTGTATTTCAACCCAGAACAAAAACGGTGCTCTTACGGACACAAAATAACTTGAGCAGCTACAGCAATAGCCACAGATTTAGCTGAATATAAATTTGAGGCCTATTATTTAGGCGCTGGGTGACAGGTATATGTTTACGGACAGAATTAGACTTGGATATGCACAGTAGCGTGTGTGTGAAGTTATTGAGAATGACCCTATCAGCACCTTGAACCTAATATACCCTTTTAGGGATAGATTTAAAGTAGGCCTGATACAGCAGAAACCACTAATTTAGGAAATTGCTAGGTTGGGAATTGTATTTCAACCCAGAACATAAACTGTGCTTTTACGGACACAAAATAACTTGACCAGCTACAGCAATAGCCACAGATTTAGATGAATATAAATTTGAGGCCTATTATTTAGGCGCTGGGTGACAGGTATACGTTTACGGACAGAATTAGACTTGGATATGCACAGTAGCGTGTGTGTGAAGGTATTGAGAATGACCCTATCAGCACCTTGAATCTAATATACCCTTTTATGGATAGATTTAAATAACCACACTATTGATGGTTAAATGGACTTGGTGACAGCTTGCCCCTGATGTAGGATATAGCCAAAAAATAACCACACTATTGATGGTTAAATGGACTTGGTGGCAGCTTGCCCCTGATGTAGGATATAGCAAAAAAAATAACCACACTATTGATGGTTAAATGGACTTTGTGGCAGCTTGCCCCTGATGTAGGATATAGCCAAAAAATAACCACACTATTGATGGTTAAATGGACTTGGTAGCAGCTTGCCCCTGATGTAGGATATAGCCAAAAAATAACCACACTATTGATGGTTAAATGGACTTAGTGACAGCTTGCCCCTGATGTAGGATTTAGCAAAAAATAACCACACTATTGATGGTTAAATGGACTTGGTGGCAGCTTGTGCTGGTGCACCACAAGCCACAAAATGGCCGCCGATCACCCCAGAAAAAAGTGACAGAAAAACGCTCTGGGCAGCCTAAAAACAGTGAGCAATTGAATAGCAGCAGTTCAATGATCCACAGCTGTAGATCGATCACTGTCTTAAGTGTTTTGGAGGAGTTAATCACTGCCTAATCTCGCCCTAACGTCGCAGCTGCAACCTCTCCCTACACTTGTAACAGCAGAGTGACGTGCAGCGCTACGTGACCCAAGCTTATATAGAGGCTGGGTCACATGCTGCACTGGCCAATCACAGCCATGCCAATAGTAGGCATGGCTGTGATGGCGTCTTGGGGCAAGTAGTATGACGCTTGTTGATTGCTTTCAAAAAGCGCCAAGAAAGCGCCGAACACCGAACCCGAACCCGGACTTTTACGAAAATGTTCGGGTTCGAGTCCGTGTCACGGACACCCCAAAATTCGGTACGAACCCGAACTATACAGTTCGGGTTCGCTCATCCCTATTAGAGAGTAGTGGATGCATGGAATAGCATTCCTGCAGAAGTGGTAGCTGCAAATACAGTGAAGGAGTTTAAGCATGCATGGGATAGGCATAAGGCCATCCTTCATATAACATAGGGCCAGGGGCTATTCATAGTATTCAGTATATTGGGCAGACTAGATGGGCCAAATGGTTCTTATCTGCCGACACATTCTATGTTTCTATGTTTAGGTTAGTGAGGCCAATGGCCTCTCTTAGCTGGTCAAATTTAGTTTTTTTTGAATTTTGGTAGTTTTATACCTCCCTGAAGAAACACCCTTTAGAATGACAATTGCAAGGTTATTATTTTATGGTCACTATTTCCCAGGTGTCCCCCAACCTTTACATTTGTTGCACTGTCAGGTCTATTGGTTAGTACTAAATTCGTCCCTATAGTCAGGTCCGAAACCAGTTGTGAAAGTTAATTGTCTTTGGTTATTGCCAAGTTTTCAATTCCCCAGTCTATATCTGGGAAGTTGAAGTCCCCCATAATAATGACCTCATTATAATTTTCCGCCTCATCTTTATAGTAGATTTTTTGTGGACTCTGGTATATTAAGTGACTTGTAACAAATAGGGTTGAGCGAACCCGAACTGTAAAGTTCTGGTTCGTACGAACTTTAGGATTTTTGGACCCCGGACCTGAACATTTCCGTAAAAGTTTGGGTTCGGGTCCGGTGTTCGGCGCTTTCTTGGTGCTTTTTTAAAGGCTGCAGAGCAGCCAATCAACAAGCGGTTAACTGTCTGACCTTAGAAGCCATCACAGCCATGCCTACTGATGGCTTGGCTGTGATTGGCCAGAGCAGCATGTGACCCAGGCTCTATATAAGCTTGAGTCACGTAGCGCTGCGCGTCACTCTGCTGTTACAAGTGTAGGGAGAGGATGCTGCTGGACTTGGGATTTCAGGGAGAGAATAGGAGAGAATCGAACTCAGCGATCTACAGATAAATAGTTGTGTGGGTGCAGGGCACAATCGTTTTACCCTGCCCTGAGCCCATTGACCAAAAAAAACAACCTTATAATTCTGTTAGTTAGGTGGGCGGCGGCAGTGGCCATTTTATGCAAGCTCAGTGCACCAGCACTGCATCTGAGCTTTTGGGACATTGCAAATCACAATTTTTTGGGGCAAACTACAACATCTTGATTAGTCAGTGTCCAATTTAAGTTAGAAATACACACATCATTTTCTGGGGTTTGAAAAACACACTTTTTTTTTCCAAAAAACAGTATTTTCCAGATCTGCAAGTGTTAAATTCAAGTTTCATATATACAGCTTTCATATTCTGTTACCAGAAAAACACTTTTTTGGCAATCTACAACATCTTGATTACTCAGTGTGCAATTTAGGCCTCATGCACACGACAGTATTTTTTAACGGTCCGCAAAACGGGGTTCCGTTGTTCCGTGATCCGTTTCCGTTTTTGGTTCCGTTGTGTTTCCGTGTGTCTTCCGTTTTTTTTGGTGAACCGCAAAAAACAAGGAATGTTCCAAAACAGACAAATAAAAAAAAAAAAATAATATCCACACCCAGGATACAGGTATAAATGCTACAAAGAAAAAAATAAGGGGTTGGGTCAGCACAACCTAGGTATAAATGCTGTTCACCTGAGTTTGGTTAGGTGGCCATTTTCTGTAGTCTTTATAGGGTACAGAGGTGCGTTTGGTTGCTTTGCTGTTTTTTGCTTTTTCCTTGTGGCGTCTTCGTTTCAGCATGGCGGATTACTCTGAGGAAGAAGTTGTACTGCACTGGCCAGTTTCTCATCGATGGGGACAGCGCTCCCTTTTGTTGGACGAGGAACCGATTAGAAGGCGACGATTTTGGGTTCATCCGATTGTTTCTTAACGCTACCGGAAAGGACACTTTCATACACTCTACAAAGATCTACGGCAGCATCCTGAGAAGTTTGATAGCTTGCTATCGTCTCTACGTACTGTCCTTACCTTCATGGACACCAATATGAGGCCCAGCATTTCTCCAGAGGAAAGGCTCATTGTCACGTTGAGGTAAGCTATATCTTTTATTCCTAGTTCAAACAGTAATGTGCATGGCTTATGTCTTCTGTTCCTTTTTTCTTGAAAAGGCTGGTGTTAGACATGTGTTTATTTTTGACCTAAATTACCTTTCTTGGGCCCAAATATGTTTATTCAATTGTATAATATATTTTTGATGTTAAATCAGTGACACATAACATGGGCTGGTTAAAGGTAGACGCGTATTTTAAACAGGTAAACTACAGGGAGTGCAGAATTATTAGGCAAGTTGTATTTTTGAGGATTAATTTTATTATTGAACAACAACCATGTTCTCAATGAACCCAAAAAACTCATTAATATCAAAGCTGAATATTTTTGGAAGTAGTTTTTAGTTTGTTTTTAGTTTTAGCTATTTTAGGGGGATATCTGTGTGTGCAGGTGACTATTACTGTGCATAATTATTAGGCAACTTAACAAAAAACAAATATATACCCATTTCAATTATTTATTTTTACCAGTGAAACCAATATAACATCTCAACATTCACAAATATACATTTCTGACATTCAAAAACAAAACAAAAACAAATCAGTGACCAATATAGACACCTTTCTTTGTAAGGACACTCAAAAGCCTGCCATCCATGGATTCTGTCAGTGTTTTGATCTGTTCACCATCAACATTGCGTGCAGCAGCAACCACAGCCTCCCAGACACTGTTCAGAGAGGTGTACTGTTTTCCCTCCTTGTAAATCTCACATTTGATGATGGACCACAGGTTCTCAATGGGGTTCAGATCAGGTGAACATGGAGGCCATGTCATTAGATTTTCTTCTTTTATACCCTTTCTTGCCAGCCACGCTGTAGAGTACTTGGACGCGTGTGATGGAGCATTGTCCTGCATGAAAATCATGTTTTTCTTGAAGGATGCAGACTTCTTCCTGTACCACTGCTTGAAGAAGGTGTCTTCCAGAAACTGGCAGTAGGACTGGGAGTTGAGCTTGACTCCATCCTCAACCCGAAAAGGCCCCACAAGCTCATCTTTGATGATACCAGCCCAAACCAGTACTCCACCTCCACCTTGCTGGCGTCTGAGTCGGACTGGAGCTCTCTGCCCTTTACCAATCCAGCCACGGGCCCATCCATCTGGCCCATCAAGACTCACTCTCATTTCATCAGTCCATAAAACCTTAAAAAAATCAGTCTTGAGATATTTCTTGGCCCAGTCTTGATGTTTCAGCTTGTGTGTCTTGTTCAGTGGTGGTCGTCTTTCAGCCTTTCTTACCTTGGCCATGTCTCTGAGTATTGCACACCTTGTGCTTTTGGGCACTCCAGTGATGTTGCAGCTCTGAAATATGGCCAAACTGGTGGCAAGTGGCATCTTGGCAGCTGCACGCTTGACTTTTCTCAGTTCATGGGCAGTTATTTTGCGCCTTGGTTTTTCCACACGCTTCTTGCGACCCTGTTGACTATTTTGAATGAAACGCTTGATTGTTCGATGATCACGCTTCAGAAGCTTTGCAATTTTAAGAGTGCTGCATCCCTCTGCAAGATATCTCACTATTTTTGACTTTTCTGAGCCTGTCAAGTCCTTCTTTTGACCCATTTTGCCAAAGGAAAGGAAGTTGCCTAATAATTATGCACACCTAATATAGGGTGTTGATGTCATTAGACCACACCCCTTCTCATTACAGAGATGCACATCACCTAATATGCTTAATTGGTAGTAGGCTTTCGAGCCTATACAGCTTGGAGTAAGACAACATGCATAAAGAGGATGATGTGGTCAAAATACTCATTTGCCTAATAATTCTGCACGCAGTGTATTTGTGTTTGTTTGCCTAATGTTATCATCATGCAGAGTGTTCACATCATCCTTTCATTTGCCTATATATTCTGCATGTAAATGTCGTAAACACAGTTGCTGTAGCATAGCTGGTGTGAGTAGTGCCCACACCGCAATTTCGGAAAGTGTTTTGGTGATTTGTAGCCATATGTCTCATATCAAACATTTGCCAAAATTAATGTATTATTTATGCACTTATTTAAGCTGGTTAGTGATTTTTTTCTTTCTCTATTTTTCAACAGATTCCTTGCAACTGGGAACTCATTTGCATCCCTGCATTTTGAGTTTCTTTTGGGAACCTCAACCATTTCTCGGATCGTGCGTCACACTTGCCATGTCATCTGGCAACAACTCCGAGAGACGGTGATGCCACAGCCCAAGACGGACGATTGGGTTCGGATCGCTGAAGGCTTTAATCTTTCAGCGCAGTTTTCCAACTGCCTTGGGGCAATGGATGGCAAGTAAAGAAGCCTCCTCACTCAGGGTCCCGATTCTTCAATTATAAGCAATATTTTTCGGTAGTGCTTATGGCTGTTGCTGACAGTAACTACCGGTTTATAATGGTTGATATCGGGGCCTATGGAAGCACAGCAGATGCATGCATCTTTTCTGCTTCTAGAATGGGTGAGCGGCTTCGTGCCAACCAGCTTGCCCTGCCCGAGTCCAGAATGCCCGGATCTGATGGTCCGCCGGCTCCATTTGTCATCGTGGCGGATGAAGGCTTTGCATTGACTCACCATGTTATGCGGCCTTTTCCAAAGCGTGGTTTGGATGTCAGGAGGCGTATTTTCAACTACCGGTTGACTCGTGCCGTCGGTATGTTGAGTGCGCTTTCGGGATACTCTCTAGCAAGTGGAGGGTGTTTTTGTCATCCATACAGATGGATCCGGAGAATGCTACCCTGGTTAAGTCAAGCTTGTGTTGTTCTACACAGCTTCACCAGGATTCACGAGGATTCCTGTTCTGTTGACATGGAAGATTTTCCTCCGTCAACAGGTTTGGGTTTGGATAGGACCCTGCATAGATGACCTGGAACTGCAGGCATTGCAGTTCGGGAACTCTATGCAGACTACTTTTTAAGCCCAGAGGGGTCCTTGCCATGGCAGAGGGACGCGATTTGTGGCAGTGTTTGATATCTTCTGTGCTTGATAGTTTTCTTTATTGTTTTCTAGATAGCTTGTGTAATTTTTGTCATAGTTGAATGTAGGGACTCGCAAGAGAATGAGGACCCTTGACGTGGGCTTGCGGGCTGAGGTTTTTGGATACCACATTTAAAAATCCATAATCAAGCTAATAAAAATTCTTATGTTGGTCTACTTTTTTAAACTTAATGTTTGAATTTTAAATATGATTCCAAAAACCTTCTAATACCTCATTAAAATATTAATTATTAACCAATTTTGTTGCCTAATAAAGTGTGCGAACTTAAAGTATTGTGTGTGTATCTGTTGTGAGAAAAATGGTAGAAGTGTTCTAATGTGTTGTAGAATAAAGAACATAAGCCACTCGACATTTTGCAACAAAAATGTACTGTAACACAAGAAATCATCCATTCATGAATAACCTTAATTTGGTTGAAAATTAAAAAAACTGATAAATGGTTCTGACAAAATTTTAAAAAACTAAAAATACATTCACATTTCAAATAAGTCTCAAGTGAAGGAACCAGGGGCATAGGAAGATCCTGGGCGTACCTGTGCCGGATCTGGTGCCCTAGCAGAATACATGCCCACATTCATGGACTGGGCAAGGGGAGGGTTGCGGTCTTGGGACCCATGGAAAGTTGTTCCGGGCAAAGGTGGACCATGGGGTGTATATGTAGCCTGGTGGAAGCTGGTAGGCTGCTGAGTGGAAGACATCATTACTTTTTGGAGCAACTTGTTTATATCAAAATGTATGTCTCCTTGGTATGGGATAGAATACATTTTTAAAACAAGTGCAATGGAGGCAACACAATGATGATGGTTTTCTTTTGGCACATGCCTCATAAGTGGCGCAAGCCCCCTCAACATTGATTCTTCTTGTCCATCAGTCCTCCTCTGAGCTAGGAACTCAATAACTCGGGAATCTATCATTTCCCGAGTTACTAGCTCAGATTAAGACTGGCGGACATTCCTCCTTCTCCTGGGCTGCTGTGATGTTTGGGGCCTTTCTTGTTCCCCACAGCTCATTGCCATGGGCGGTTCTGTGGCCTCCACTGCAGGTGTTGCTTGTGGGCTGGATTCTGGAGAAAAAATGGCTGGGGTTTCTTCACCCCCCAAATCCAAATCGTCCGTGTCTTCCAAATTGTCCACAGTACTGTAGTTAGAAGAAAAATTGAAATATATCTTAATGTATTATAATATCACAGAACCAACATACAGAATCCTATTAAATTTACAAACAATATATATGCCTACTATATATAAGGCGAGGCAACATATATCCAAAAAGGGGTCAAAAATTAAAAATACAATAAATTAAAAAAAAAGACACATAGCATAAACCAACCATTGAAGAACTGTTGCTTTGTACTGTGTGCCAATAGCATAAGTTATGGCCAAAATTGTTGGGGTGTTGGTTGGTAGCCTGATCAGAAACTTGTAGGTCAGGAGCTAACCAAGTGCTGATATTCTGTCCTTCTATATCTGGCCTGCTCAACCAATCTGCCTCCATATGTTTTTAACCACCCCAGCCCCCAGTGCTTAAACACCCTGAAAGACCAGGCCACTTTTTACACTTCTGACCTACACTAATTTGACCGTTTATTGCTCGGTCATGCAACTTACCACCCAAATGAATTTTACCTCCTTTTCTTCTCACTAATAGAGCTTTCATTTGGTGGTATTTCATTGCTGCTGACATTTTTACTTTTTTTGTTATTAATCGAAATTTAACGATTTTTTTGCAAAAAAATGACATTTTTCACTTTCAGTTGTAAAATTTTGCAAAATAAACGAGATCCATATATAAATTTTGCTCTAAATTTATTGTTCTACATGTCTTTGATAAAAAAAAATGTTTGGGTAAAAAAAAATGGTTTGGGTAAAAGTTATAGCGTTTACAAACTATGGTACAAAAATGTGAATTTCCGCTTTTTGAAGCAGCTCTGACTTTCTGAGCACCTGTCATGTTTCCTGAGGTTCTACAATGGCCAGACAGTACAAACACCCCACAAATGACCCCATTTCGGAAAGTAGACACCCTAAGGTATTCGCTGATGGGCATAGTGAGTTCATAGAACTTTTTATTTTTTGTCACAAGGGAGAGCAACCCTGGTTTAGTTAAAAATGGGCGAATGAGATTGACATTATTTGAGAAAACCTTAAAAACATTTTTTTTTAGACAAGAAATAACTTTGAATGGTGTGCAAAAAACATTGGCCATATTTTAAAGTGTTAAACAGTACTGGAATGAATCCAAAACACATAAATTTATATATAAAAAAAAAAACATCTCCGGTGCATCTCCAATTAAACTATAGAAATATGAAAGGTGTATTTCCAAATTAATACACAATGTCGCCATATTGCTCTGATATGGGCACATTTTCTGATTGGTGTGTGTCCCAAGGCTCGAACGTGTAACTATTTATGGCGAACAGAGCACGGAGTGCTGTTGCAGGAGGACCACATATTTTCCAGGGTCCATCCACGACTGTCACGGAACCATGAACCAGACGTACAACAAGGGATAAGTGAAAATAAGAAGGCTTTATTGAAAATAAAGCTGTAAAGCAAAAGTCCAAACGGATGGCGAAACCGAAGCAGAGTCTTTGCGAAGCCAGAGGTCAGGAACCAGAAGGGTAGTCAGACGAAGCCAGGATCAGGAACCAGCAGGGTAGTCAGACGAAGCCAGGATCAGGAACCAGCAGGGTAGTCGGATGAAACCAGGATCAGGAACCAGCAGGGTAGTCGGACGAAACCAGGATCAGGAACCAGAAGCAGCAGCAGTCTAGAAGCATGTGAACACAGGAGGACCAAGCAAGGAACTGAAGCCACAGACCTCCTATATATATGAGCTGGGCATCCAGCTCCTCCCAGTGGGAAGGAGAAGCCGCAGGGTGGGAGGCTACAAGAAACCCAGAAACCAAGATGGCCGCCAGCACATGTCAAACGAAGGAGAACAGCAAGAAGGTAAGACCATGACAGTACCTCCCCCTCAAGGGCCCCTCCTCCGCGGAGTAAAGAACGGTTTCTGAGGGAAGCGTGCGTGGAAGGCTCGGAGCAAGGCAGGAGCATGGACATCTGCGGAGGGAACCCAGGAACGCTCCTCTGAACCATAACCACGCCAATGGACCAAAAACTGCACCCGACCGCGGACCAGGCGTGAGTCCAGGATATTGCTCACCTCATACTCCTCACGATTACCCACTTGGACCGGACGAGGCCGAGGAACCGAGGAAGTGAAACGATTACACACCAGTGGCTTCAACAGGGAGACATGAAACACTTTGGAGATCCGCATGCCAGGAGGAAGCGCAAGGGCATAGGCTACCGGGTTTACCCTGCGAAGCACTCGGAAGGGACCAACAAAGCGAGGCGCCAGCTTGGGGGTGGGCACTCGAAGGTTGAGGTTGCGGGTGGACAACCATACACGGTCTCCGACCTGGTAGGAAGGAGCAGGCGCTCGTCTGCGATCAGCCTGGAGTCTCTGGCGCTGCGCAGAGACCTCAAGGGACTTCTGGATCAGTACCCAAGAAGCACGTAGGACGGAAAGGTGATCCTCCACAGCCGGAATATCCTGGGGAGAGAATACCTCCGGTAACACGGCAGGTTGGAACCCATAATTGGCCATGAAGGGAGACGTCCCAGAGGAAGAGTTCACCGCCGTGTTCCTGGCAAACTCAGCCCAAGGCAGGAGGTCAACCCAATTGTCTTGGTGATCGGAGACATAGCAACGAAGGAATTGCTCCAAGGCCTGATTGGATCGTTCTGCGGCCCCATTGGACTGAGGGTGGTAGGCCGAGGAGAAGGAGAGATGAATCCCCAACTGGGAGCAAAAGGCGCGCCAGAACCTGGACACAAACTGACTCCCCCGATCCGACACAATCTCCTTGGGCAAACCGTGCAACCGGAAGACCTCCCTGGCAAAAATCGTGGCCAACTCTTGTGCAGAGGGTAACTTCTTGAGAGGAACACAGTGGCACATTTTGGAAAACCGATCCACAATCATGAGAATGACCGTATGGCCTCGGGATGCAGGGAGGTCCACAATGAAATCCATCCCCAGGTGTGACCATGGGCGCTCCCCGGTGGCTATGGGTTGCAGAAGGCCCAACGGAAGGTGCCGAGGGGACTTACTCTGGGCACAAACGGAGCATGCCGCTACATATGCGGCGATGTCGGAACGTAGGGAAGGCCACCAGAACAGACGTGAAACAGCCCAGGACAGCTGTTTCTTTCCAGGATGCCCCGCGGTCTTGGAGTTATGGTAGGTTCGCAACAACCGAGTGCGCAACTCCTCAGGCACAAAACATCTGCCGTTGGGTCTCCCAGAGGGAGCACCAGATTGAGCCGCCAAAATCTGCTCACCCAGGGGAGAGGTCAGGCTGGTGCGAATGGCGGCCAAGATCTGATTCGGAGGTATGACCGAAGTCGGAATCGACTCCTCCCTGGACAGCTCGGAGTACTGCCGTGATAAGGCATCCGCCCTGATGTTCTTGGAACCGGGTAGGTAGGAGACCACGTAATTAAAACGTGACAAGAACAGAGCCCATCTGGCCTGACGTGGTGTCAATCTCTTGGCCTCAGAAAGGTAGGTCAGATTCTTGTGGTCCGTCAGGATGAGGACCGGAACCACCGAACCCTCGAGCAAGTGCCTCCATTCTTTAAGGGCCTGCACGATGGCCAATAACTCCCTGTCACCAATCTGATAGTTGCACTCCGCGGAAGACAGTTTCCGGGAGTAAAACCCACAAGGAAGCAGAGGACCCTCTGGTGTTCTACGCTGAGACAGAAGGGCGCCTACTCCCGTCTCAGACGCGTCCACCTCGAGGACAAAGGGCAACCCAGGGTTGGGATGCGACAGAATCGGAGCCGACACAAAGGCGGACTTTAGAGCCTCAAAAGCTCGGATGGCCTCGAGCGGCCAGACCTGGGAATTACTGCCCTTCCTGGTCAGATCCGTGAGAGGCTTGGCTAGCATGGAAAAGTCCCTGATGAACTTCCGATAATAATTGGCGAAGCCCAAAAAGCGCTGCAGGGAACGAAGACCACTGGGCTGGGGCCACTGTAAGACAGCCGAAACCTTCTCAGGATCCATGGAGAACCCCTCAGCGGAAATGATGTAACCTAAGAAGGTTACCTGGGATCGGTGAAATTCGCATTTCTCAAGCTTACCGAACAGCTTGTTCTCTCGTAACCGTTGCAACACTCGTCTGACATCCAGAATGTGGGCCTCCATGGATTCAGAATATACCAAGATGTCATCCAAATAGACCACCACACACTGCTGCAACAGGTCACGGAAAACATCGTTGATGAATTCCTGAAAGACTGCGGGCGCATTGCACAACCCAAAGGGCATAACCAAGGATTCATAATGACCGGTCCTGGTGTTAAACGCGGTCTTCCACTCATCGCCCGCCTTGATCCTTACCAGGTTATATGCCGCCCTCAGGTCGAGTTTGGTAAAGACCGTGGCCCCTTTAAGGCGATCGAACAGCTCGGAAATCAAGGGTATCGGGTAAGCGTTCTTGATCGTGATGCGATTGAGACCCCTGTAATCGATGCAAGGCCTCAACTCACCGCCCTTCTTTTTCACAAAGAAAAATCCAGCCCCTGCCGGGGACGAGGATTTGCGAATGTGTCCGCGTGAAAGCGCCTCCCTCACGTACTCCTCCATGGCCTCATTCTCCGCTACCGACAGTGGATAGACTTTGCCACGAGGAGGAACGGCACCAGATTGTAACTCTATGGCACAATCGTATGGGCGGTGCGGAGGTAGGGCAACCGCGCGCACCTTATCGAATACATCCCGGTACTCATCGTATTCAGGAGGCAACAGAGAGTCCGAGGAAGTACACAGCAACTTGACAGACCCATGGATGCAACTAGCCCCACACTGCGGTGACCACGAGAGGATCTCGGCCGATCTCCAATCGAAAGTCGGATTATGCTTCCGGAGCCAGGGGTACCCCAAGACCACCGAGTAGTGTGGAGACGAAATAACCTGGAGGCAGACCGATACTCTGTGAACGGCACCAATGGCTATCCCCACTGGAAGGGTCTCATGAGTCACGTGTGGCGGCAGAAGGGGTCTGCCGTCTATCGCCTCAAGAGCCAGTGGGGAACCTCGAGCCTGCAGAGGAATGGAATTGGCGGCAGCGAACACATTATCAATGAACAAACCACCGGCACCAGAGTCTACAACGCCTGGGTCGTCACCGAGCCCCCGACCCAGGAGAGGACAACAGTGATCAGTGGTTTGTCAACACGGGAAACCGGGGACGAGGAGACTCCACCCAAGATCTGCCCCCGACAGGATCTCAGGTGCGAGCGTTTCCCGGACGGTTCGGACATGCCAACCGAAAATGCCCACCGAGACCACAGTACATGCATCGGCCCTCGCGTCTCCGGAGTACCCTCTCCCCCTCGGACAGGCGAGCAAACCCCAGCTGCATGGGTTCACCCCCAGACAAGTCATCCCCAGGAGGCGTGGGAGGAGAGGGAGGCACGGGTGGGACAACAAACGTAGGCGCCAATCTGTTAGAAAACCTCCGCAGGCTCTCCTTAAAGGAAGGTCTCTCCCTGAGTCTGGTGTCAATCAAAATCAGGAAAGAAATAAGAGACTCGAGCTCCACTGGTAGGTCCTTAGCTGCAACCTCATCCTTCAAGGCATCCGAGAGACCATGAGAGAAAGCAGCGACCAGAGCCTCATTATTCCAGCCCACCTCTGCTGCCAGGGTACGAAACTCAATGGCGTATTCAGCTACGGATCGTGAACCCTGTCTGATGGACATAAGGAGCTTCGCAGCAGAGGCAGCACGAGCCGGCACATCGAATACCTTCCGAAGAGAAGCAACAAAACCGGAAAACTCGGCAACCACCGGATTGTTGTTCTCCCATAAAGGGCTGGCCCAGGCCAAGGCCTTGTCCGAGAGCAGCGAGATCAAGAAGCCCACCTTTGATCTCTCAGTGGGAAAGGCATGTGGCAGCAACTCGAAATAAATGCCCACCTGGTTAAGGAAACCTCGGCACTGAGTTGGCTCTCCCCCAAAGCGCTGTGGAAGAGGGGCAGAACCGGTCATACCCCGAAACACCGCAGGTGCAACAACAGGTGTCGGGGTAGACTCTGGCGCAACAACCGGAGCGGCAGTAGGAGCGGGCCCAGGAGCGACAACCGACCCATCGGCAACGGGAGCGAAATGAGCCGTGCGTTCAAGCAGGGTTTGCAACGCCACAGCGAACCGACCCAACAGGTGATCCTGCTGATCAAGTCTGGCAACCAGCGTGGGTAGCGAGGATGGCCCTGTACCGTCAGAATTCATGGCTTGGTCCTAATGTCACGGAACCATGAACCAGACGTACAACAAGGGATAAGTGAAAATAAGAAGGCTTTATTGAAAATAAAGCTGTAAAGCAAAAGTCCAAACGGATGGCGAAACCGAAGCAGAGTCTTTGCGAAGCCAGAGGTCAGGAACCAGAAGGGTAGTCAGACGAAGCCAGGATCAGGAACCAGCAGGGTAGTCAGACGAAGCCAGGATCAGGAACCAGCAGGGTAGTCGGACGAAACCAGGATCAGGAACCAGCAGGGTAGTCGGACGAAACCAGGATCAGGAACCAGAAGCAGCAGTCTAGAAGCATGTGAACACAGGTGGACCAAGCAAGGAACTGAAGCCACAGACCTCCTATATATATGAGCTGGGCATCCAGCTCCTCCCAGTGGGAAGGAGAAGCCGCAGGGTGGGAGGCTACAAGAAACCCAGAAACCAAGATGCCGCCAGCACATGTCAAACGAACGAGAACAGCAAGAAGGTAAGACCATGACAACGACAATGCGCTAATCCCCGCCTCTACCATAGAAGTGAATGTGAGGGTGCCGCACATGCACGGGACATGCACCCATTCATTTAAATGGGGCAGGTGCTATTAGCGGAACAAGCACACAGCTATTTTATGCGTCCCCATAGAATAGAATGTGGCATCCTTCTCTTTCATGGCTACGGTTGTAATATAGGTGCAAGTCCCAGCGGAGAGACGTGGACCTGAAAGACAATGGGTGCATATCCTATCAATATGCCCCCATTTGATGAGATGATTAAACACCTTTTGAACACCTTTTGAAAATAAACTACCAACAATGTCTCGGCATCATTTTGGGCCTAACCTCAAAAAAGGAGTAACAACAAAGGTGAAGTGAGAATTTAGACATAATTTTATGAAACATTGGTGGAAGAAGGCATCCTGTCTAAAAGCACCCCTAACAAGTCTGAAATACACCACCAACATCATATATAGCAGACCAAACTTGGAAGAAAGGTCTGCTAGATATATTCGCATTGTGTACAATGACATATGTACAGTTCAATACATTGATTGGTAAATAAAGAAGACTTACGGCCTCAACTCCATCACAGGGCGTAGAAAACTAAGTTGTTCTGTATAGATATATGGGCGCTTCCTGGATGCACCATCCCCACTCCGGCTCTTTTCATTTAGCTCCCTCTGGAACTGGTCCCTCCACCTCGTTTTGGTGTTTTTAACTGTGAAAACAACCCAAAAATGTAAAAAAATATTTGCTTGAAAAAATAATAAACATCACAAATTCAAACAAGTTCCCAAAAAGTTTACAATAATGCCAAAAGGGGACACTGGACAGGACATCGTACAGTCGGGCAGTTGTGGGTGTTATATAATGTTTGTCAATTACTGGAAGGAAGAAATTATTTGTAGACTGATTTTAACAAAGTTTAATTCTGATATTTGAAGTAGACAGATGTTTAATGATCAATTCCAACAGGGCACATGTGTCCAAAAATCTGAAAAAACACATCCTGGCTATACATTACGACTGTGGCCATTAGGTAAGGTCTGAACAGACATTAAAACATTGTGTGGTGTGGTAAAAAGTTAATGGAAATTGAACAAAACATGGACACAAAGGCGTACAGAGAAATGACTGGGCCCAACCACAAATTTGCAAAGGAGGCCCCCCCTACCACAGTAATTTGTTTGCTACACCTTCCTATCAAGCCGCCCCCAGGCCTGTGGCTAGTAAAGAGTAGGGGGATGAGTGAACCCGAACTGTTTTCGTAAAAGTCCGGGTTCGGGTTCGGTGTTCGGCGCTTTCTTGGCGCTTTTTGAAAGGCTGCAAAGCAGCCAATCGACAAGCGTCATACTACTTGCCCCAAGACGCCATCACAGCGATGCCTACTATTGGCATGGCTGTGATTGGCCAGTGCAGCATGTGACCCAGCCTCTATTTAAGCTGGAGTCAGGTAGCGCCGCACTTCACTCTGCTCTGATCAGTGTAGGGAGAGGTTGCAGCTGCTGTTAGGGCGAGATTAGGCAGTGATTAACTCAGCAAAAACACTTAATTCAGTGATCGATCTACAGCTGTGGATCATTGAACTGCTGCTATTTAATTGCTCACTGTTTTTAGGCTGCCCAGAGCGTTTTTATGTCACTTTTTTCTTGGGTGATCGGCGGCCATTTTGTGTCTTGTGGTGCGCCAGCCCAAGCTGCCACCAAGTCCATTTAACCATCAATAGTGTGGTTATTTTTTTGCTATATCCTACATCAGGGGCTTGGCTGTGCTTGCTATTTTATTCAGGGGTAAAATACAATTGCCAAAATAGCAGTACCCTAAATCTGGTGTTTCAGCTGTGGCTAGTCAATTGTAATACTGTCTGCTGTCTGCCGAAGCACAGTTTTTGTTCTGGGTTGAATACAATTCCCAACTTAGCAATTCCCTAAATAATTTTTTTCTGCTGTATCAGGCCAAGTTTAAATCGATCCATAAAAGGGTATATTAGATTTAAGGTGTGGATAGTGTCATCCTCAATAACTTCACACGCTACCGTGCATTTCCAAGTTTAATTCTGTCCGTAAACGTATACCTGTCACCCAGCGCCTAAATAATAGGCCTAAAATTTATATTCAGCTAAATCTGTGTTTATTGCTGAGGCTGGTCAATTCATTTAGTGTCCGCCAAAGCACAGTTTTTGTTCTGGGTTAAATGCAATTCCCTAAATAATTTTTTTCTGCTGTATCAGGCCAAGTTTAAATCTATCCATAAAAGGGTATATTAGATTTAAGGTGCGGATAGTGTCATCCTCAATAAATTCACACGCTACCGTGCATTTCCAAGTTTAATTCTGTCCGTAAACGTATACCTGTCACCCAGCGCCTAAATAATAGGCCTAAAATTTATATTCAGCTAAATCTGTGTTTATTGCTGAGGCTGGTCAATTCATTTAGTGTCCGCCAAAGCACAGTTTTTGTTCTGGGTTGAATACAATTCTCAACTTAGCAATTCCCTAAATAATTTTTTTCTGCTGTATCAGGCCAAGTTTAAATCGATCCATAAAAGGGTATATTAGATTTAAGGTGCGGATAGTGTCATCCTCAATAACTTCACACGCTACCGTGCATTTCCAAGTTTAATTCTGTCTGTAAACGTATACCTGTCACCCAGCGCCTAAATAATAGGCCTAAAATATATATTCAGCTAAATCTGTGTTTATTGCTGAGGTTGGTCAATTCATTTAGTGTCCGCTATAGCACAGTTTTTGTTCTGGGTTGAATACAATTCCCAACTTAGCAATTCCCTAAATCAGTGGTTTCTGCTGTATCAGGCCAACTTTAAATCTATCCATAAAAGGGTATATTAGATTGAAGGTGCGGATAGTGTCATTCTCAATAACTTCACACGCTACCGTGCATTTCCAAGACTAATTCTGTCCGTAAACGTATACCTGTCATCCAGGGCCTAAATACTAGGCCTACAATTTATATTCAGCTAAATCTGTTGGAACTGCTGTGCCTGTATTAGTGTAATACGGTACCTAAATAGATAGCCAGATAGTGTTAGGTGTCTGTAAAAAAAGGCCTGAATTTGAATTCAATACATTGGACCAAATAATTTTTTTCTTATTGTGGTGAACAGTAACAATGAGGAAAACATCGAGTAAGGGACGCGGACGCGGTCGTGGTGGTGTTAGTGGACCCTCTGGTGCTGGGAGAGGACGTGGCCGTTCTGCCACAGCCACATGTCGTAGTGAACCAACTACCTCAGGTCCCAGTAGCCGCCAGAATTTACAGCGATATTTGGTGGGGCCCAATGCCGTTCTAAGGATGGTAAGGCCTGAGCAGGTACAGGCATTAGTCAATTGGGTGGCCGACAGTGGATCCAGCACGTTCACATTATCTCCCACCCAGTCTTCTGCAGAAAGCGCACAGATGGCGCCTGAAAATCAAGCCCATCAGTCTGTCACATCACCCCCATGCATATCAGGGTAACTGTCTGAGCCTCAAGTTATGCAGCAGTCTCTTATGCTGTTTGAAGACTCTGCTGGCAGGGTTTCCCAAGGGCATCCACCTAGCCCTTCCGCAGCGGTGGAAGACATAGAATGCACTGACGCACAACCACTTATGTTTCCTGATGATGAGGACATGGGAATACCACCTCAGCACGTCTCTGATGATGACGAAACACAGGTGCCAACTGCTGCGTCTTTCTGCAGTGTGCAGACTGAACAGGAGGTCAGGGAGGAAGACTGGGTGCAAGACGATTCAGGGGACGATGAGGTCCTAGACCCCACATGGAATGAAGGTCGTGCCACTGACTTTCACAGTTCGGAGGAAGAGGCAGTGGTGAGACCGAACCGACAGCGTAGCAAAAGAGGGAGCAGTGGGCAAAAGTAGAACACCCGCCGCCATGAGACTCCGCCTGCGACTGACCGCCGCCATCTGGGACCGAGCACCCCAAAGGCAGCTTCAAGGAGTTCCCTGGCATGGCACTTCTTCAAACAATGTGCTGACGACAAGACCCGAGTGGTTTGCACGCTGTGCCATCAGAGCCTGAAGCGAGGCATTAACGTTCTGAACCTTAGCACAACCTGCATGACCAGACACCTGCATGCAAAGCATGAACTGCAGTGGAGTAAACACCTTAAAAACAAGGAAGTCACTCAGGCTCCCACTGCTACCTCTTCTGCTGCTGCTGCCGCCTCGGCCTCTTCTGCAGCTGCCGCTGGCCTCGGCCTCTTCCTCCACCTCTAGAGGAACGTTGGCACCTGCCGCCCAGCAAACATGGGATGTGCCACCAACACCACCACCTGCGTCACCAAGCATCTCAACCATGTCACACGGCAGCGTTCAGCTCTCCATCTCACAAACATTTGAGAGAAAGCGTAAATTCCCACCTAGCCACCCTCGATCCCTGGCCCTGAATGCCAGCATTTCTAAACTACTGGCCTATGAAATGCTGTCATTCAGGCTGGTGGACACAGACAGCTTCAAACAGCTCATGTTGCTTGCTGTCCAACAGTATGTTGTTCCCAGCCGCCACTACTTCTCCAAGAGAGCCGTGCCTTCCCTGCACAACCAAGTATCCGATAAAATCAAGTGTGCACTGCGCAACGCCATCTGTGGCAAGGTCCACCTAACCACAGATACGTGGACCAGTAAGCACGGCCAGGGATGCTATATCTCCCTAACTGCACACTGGGTAAATGTAGTGGCGGCTGGGCCCCAGGCGAAGAGCTGTTTGGTGCACGTCCTTCCGCCGCCAAGGATCGCAGGGCAACATTCTTTGCCTCCTGTTGCCTCCTCCTCCTACTCGGAATCCTCCTCCTCTTCTTCCACCTGCTCATCCAGTCAGCCACACACCTTCACCACCAACTTCAGCACAGCCCGGGGTAAACGTCAGCAGGCCATTCTGAAACTCATATGTTTGGGGGACAGGCCCCACACCGCACAGGTGTTGTGGCGGGGTATAGAACAACAGACCGACGAGTGGTTGCTGCCGGTGAGCCTCAAGCCCGGCCTGGTGGTGTGCGATAATGGGCGAAATCTCGTTGCAGCTCTGGGACTAGCCGGTTTGACGCACATCCCTTGCCTGGCGCATGTGCTGAATTTGGTGGTGCAGAAGTTCATTCACAACTACCCCGACATGTCAGAGCTGCTGCATAAAGTGCGGGCCGTCTGTGCGCGCTTCCGGCGTTGACATCCTGCCGCTGCTCGCCTGCCTGCGCTACAGCGTAACTTCGGCTTTCCCGCTCACCGCCTCATATGCAACGTGCCCACCAGGTGGAACTCCACCTTGCACATGCTGGACAGACTGTGCGAGCAGCAGCAGGCCATAGTGGAGTTTCAGCTGCAGCACGCACGGGTCAGTCGCACTGCGGAACAGCACCACTTCACCACCAATGACTGGGCCTCCATGCGAGACCTGTGTGCCCTGTTGCGCTGTTTCGAGTACTCCACCAACATGGCCAGTGGCGATGACGCTGTTATCAGCGTTACAATACCACTTCTATGTCTCCTTGAGAAAACACTTAGGGCGATGATGGAAGAGGAGGTGGCCCAGGAGGAGGAGGAGGAGGAAGAGGGGTCATTTTTAGCACTTTCAGGCCAGTCTCTTAGAAGTGACTCAAAGGGAGGTTTTTTGCAACAGCAGAGGCCAGGTACAAATGTGGCCAGGCAGGGCACACTACTGGAGGACGAGGAAGAGGAGGAGGAGGTGGAGGAGGATGAGGATGAAGCATGTTCACAGCGGGGTGGCACCCAACGCAGCTCGGGCCCATCACTGGTGCGTGGCTGGGGGGAAACGCAGGACGATACGCCTCCCACAGAGGACAGCTTGTCCTTACCTCTGGGCAGCCTGGCACACATGAGCGACTACATGCTGCATTGCCTGCGCAACGACAGCAGAGTTGCCCGCATTTTAACGTGTGCGGACTACTGGGTTGCCACCCTGCTGGATCCACGGTACAAAGACAATGTGCCCACCTTACTTCCTGCACTGGAGCGTGATAGGAAGATGCGCGAGTACAAGCGCACATTGGTAGACGCGCTACTGAGAGCATTCCCAAATGTCACAGGGGAACAAGTGGAAGCCCAAGGCGAAGGCAGAGGAGGAGCAAGAGGTCGCCAACGCAGCTGTGTCACGGCCAGCTCCTCTGAGGGCAGGGTTAGCATGGCAGAAATGTGGAAAAGTTTTGTCAACACGCCACAGCTAACTGCACCACCACCTGATACGGAACATGTTAGCAGGAGGCAACATTTCACTAACGTGGTGGAACAGTACGTGTGCACACCCCTCCACGTACTGACTGATGGTTCGGCCCCATTCAACTTCTGGGTCTCCAAATTGTTCACTTGCCAGAGTGCAACTTCTGGGTCTCCAAATTGTTCACTGGCCAGAGCTAGCCTTTTATGCCTTGGAGGTGCTGGCCTGCCCGGCGGCCAGCGTTTTGTCTGAACGTGTATTCAGCACGGCAGGGGGCGTCATTACAGACAAACGCAGCCGCCTGTCTACAGCCAATGTGGACAAGCTGACGTTCATAAAAATGAACCAGGCATGGATCCCACAGGACCTGTCCATCCCTTGTGCAGATTAGAAATTAACTACCTCCCCTTAACCATATATTATTGTACTCCAGGGCACTTCCTCATTCAATCCTATTTTTATTTTCATTTTACCATTATATTGCGGGGCAACCCAAAGTTGAATGAACCTCTCCTCTGTCTGGGTGCCGGGGCCTAAAAATATCTGACAGTGGCCTGTTTTAGTGTTGGGTGACGTGAAGCATGATTCTCTGCTATGACATGAAGCCTGAATCTCTGCTATGGGACCTCTCTTCTCTGTCTGGGTGCCGGGGCCAAAATATCTGACAATGGACTGTTCCAGTTTTGGGTGACGTGAAGCATGATTCTCTGCTATGACATGAAGCCTGAATCTCTGCTATGGGACCTCTCTCCTCTTTCTGGGTGCCTGGGCCTAAATATCTGAAAATGGACTGTTCCAGTTTTGGCTGACGTGAAGCCTGATTCTCTGCTATGACATGAAGACTGATTCTCTGTTTACATGAAGCCTGAATCTCTGCTATGTGACCTCTCTCCTCTGTCTGGGTGCCGGGGCCTAAATATCTGACAATGGACTGTTCCAGTTTTGGCTGACGTGAAGCCTGATTCTCTGCTATGACATGAAGACTGATTCTCTGCTGACATGAAGCCAGATTCTATGTTATGGGACCTCTCTTCTCTGCCTGGGTGCCGGGGCCTAAATATATGACAATGGACTGTTCCAGTTTTGGCTGACGTGACGCCTGATTCTCAGCTATGACATGAAGACTGATTCTCTGCTGATATGAAGCCTGATTCTCTGTTACGGGCCCTCTCTCCAATTGATATTGGTTAATTTTTATTTATTTTATTTTTATTTTAATTCATTTTCCTATCCACATTTGTTTGCAGGGAATTTAACTACATTTTGCTGCCTTTTGCAGCCCTCTAGCCCTTTCCTGGGCTGTTTTACAGCCTTTTTAGTGCCGAAAAGTTCGGGTCCCCATTGACTTCAATGGGGTTCGGGTTCGGGACGAAGTTCGGGTCGAGTTCGGATCCCGAACCCGAACATTTCCGGGAAGTTCGGCTGAACTTCTCGAACCCGAACATCCAGGTGTTCGCTCAACTCTAGTAAAGAGCACTCTCTTTTACCAGGCCGCAGTTTCAACAGTTTTACACACTGTCTATACTGTTACTGTATATATAAATGTGCTAAAACTGTTGAGGGGGCCCTGACAAAGTATTTTACTCCTCCTCCTCCTCCTCCTCCTCCAGGGTGGGCCACTTCAGGGTCAGGGTCCAAAAGCAGCTGCTTCACTTGCTTCCCCTATAGCTAGGCCCCTACATGTACATACCACTAGAGCAGGGATGCTCAAAGTGCGTCCCTCCAGATGTTGCAAACTGACAACTCCCAGCAGGCCTACAGCTACAGCAGGGCATGGTGGGAGTTGTTGTTTAACAACAGCTGGAGGCCCGCAGGTTGAGCATCTCTGCACTACACAATTAAGCCTGGCCACAAAAGGAACATGATTCAGAAGTCACTGAAGTACTTTTCTATATCATTAGGGACAACACAAGGACCGAACACCAAAACGACATTGCTTGCACGTACCTAATTCTGCACGACCTCGGTGATCCGCTTTATCCCATTCGCTCGGCTTTAAGCGACGGGCCACTTTCTCCCACAAAACTTCCTTGCGCACACGGTCCTGATACACAGGGGACCGTGTGTCCCACAGCTCGGGCCTTTCATGGACTTTTCATTCCACTTTGGCATTTTTAGTTGGTACAGTAATATAGCCAAATTATGACAGGGAAAAAAAATGTGTCTGCCAAATCACCTCACAAGGCTCGCCAATCTGGTAGTTTAAACTTCCTGTCCTTTTTTTTTTTTTTATTGCCAAAAGGACTTGGAGACAGGTTGCCAGGCAAATGATCCGCAAAAAAAACGGATGCGGATGACATACGGAAGGCTTCTAATGTGCATCCGCGATTTTTGCGGACCCATTGACTTGAATTGTTGTCGGCGAAAAAAATAGGACAGGTCATATTTTTTTCACGGACTGGAAACATGGATCACGGACGTGGATGACAAACGGTGCATTATCCAAGTTTTCCACGGACCCATTGAAAATCAATGGGTCAGCAGAAAATCACGAAAACGGAACAACGGACACGGAACACAACAACGGTCGTGTGCATGAGGCCTTAAGCTAGAAATACACCCATCATCTTCTGGGCTTTGAAAAACACACTTTTTTTTAAAAAAAAACTGTATTTTCCAGATCTGCAAGTGTTAAATTCAAGTTTAGTATATACAGCTTTCATATTCTGTTACCAAAAAAACACTTTTTTGGCAATCTACAACATCTTGATTAGTCAGTGTGCAATTTAAGCTAGAAATACACCCATCATTTTCTGGGGTTTGAAAAACACACTTTTTTTTTCAAAAAACACTTTTTTCAGGCCTTGCAGCATCAGCACGTGTGAAATTACAGGCTTATATACTGCTGTCAAATTCAGTTGTTAAACAAACACTCGTTTGGGCACAATAAATTTAGTTGGCAGCCTTTGATGCAGATGTCATTGTGAGATACACCCTTAATACATTTGGGTTACATTCAGAGATTTTAAATACCGCCATTTGGTGCACCAATATTGAATTAAGGCCTACACTGGTTCAGGCCGTGTGAGATACACCCTCTACATACAGGGGTTTGATGCAGGCATTAGAAATACAGCCATTTAAAATACAGCCATTTTGTGTAAAGAAATATTTAATTTAGGCCTACACTGGTTCAGGCCCTGTGAGATATTCCCTCTACATACAGGGGTTTGATTCAGGGATTTGAAATACTGCCATTTGAAATTCAGCCATTTTGGGCAAATAAATATTTACTTTAGGCCTACACTGGTTCAGACCGTGTGAGATACCCCCTCTACATACAGGGGTTTGAAATACAGCCATTTTGGGCAAAGAAATATTTACTTCAGGCCTACACTGGTTCAGACCGTGTGAGATACCCCCTCTACATACAGGGGTTTGAATCAGGCATTTGAAACACAGCCATTTGAACTACAGCCATTTTGTGCAAAGAAATATTTAATTCAGGCCTACAGTGGTTCAGACTGTGTGAGATACCCCTTCTACATACAGGGGTTTGATTCAGGGATATGAAATACAGCCATTTGAAATACAGCCATTTTAGGCAAACAAATATTTACTTCAGGCCTACACTGGTTCACACCGTGTGAGATACCCCCTCTACATACAGGGGTTTGATTCAGGGATTTGAAATACAGCCATTTGAAATACAGCCATTTTGGGCAAAGAAATATTTAATTTAGGCCTACACTGGTTCAGGCCCTGTGAGATACCCCCTCTACAAACAGGGGTTTGATTCAGGCATTTGAAATACAGCCATTTGAAATACATCCTTTTTGGGCAAAGAAATATTTAATTCAGGCCTACACTGGTTCAGACCGTGTGAGATACACCCTTTACATACTGTCGTTCTATTCTACTATTAATTAAACACCCATTTATGGCAAGATCCTAAATTCAAAAAATATGAGGAGAGCGTCAAATAAGGGACATGGCCCAGGTCGTGGTGCTGCTGGTGGAGCTCCTGTTGCAGGGAGAGTACATGGTCGATCTGTGCCAGCTACACGCACAAGTGAAACCCCTTCCTCATGTGCGAGTAGGCGACAAAACCTACAGCGGTATTTGGTCGGGCCTAATGCTGCTCTACGAATGGTGAGGCCTGAACAAGTACAGGTGAGAGTAGAAAGGGTTGCTGACAATGGATCCAGTTCCACACATTGTCTCTTACCCAGTCTCCTGCTGAAACACCACAGTTGGCACCTGCAGCCGATGTCCATCAGTCTTTCACCTCACCCCCTTGCAAATCAGCCAAGCAGTCTGAGCCCCAAGTCATGCAGCAGTCTCTTCTGCTTTTTGATGACTCTGTTAGCAGGCAGGGTTTCCCAGGGCCATCCACCTAGCCCTGACCCAGAAGTGGAAGAGATTGAGTGCACCGATGCCCAACCACTTATCTTTCAAGATGAGTACATGGGAGGACCATCACAGCATGTCTCGGATGATGACGAAACACAGGTGCTAACTTCTGGGGTTTTCGAAAGTGTGCAGACCGACAAGGAAGGCAGGGGTGAAGACTGGGTGGAAGATGATGTGGAGGACGATGAGATCCTCGACCCCACATGGAATCAAGGTCATGCGAGTGACCTATGTAGTTCGGAGGAAGAGGCGGTGGTCGCACAGAGACACCAGCACAGCAGAAGAGGGAGCAGGGTGCAAAAGCGGAGCTGTCATCCTCTAGACAGTACGCCTCCTACTGCCAACTGCAGCAAGGGACCGAGCACACCAAAGCCAGCTCCAAGGAGATCCTTGGCGTGGCAGTTCTTCAGACAATGTGCTGACGACAAGACACGAGTGGTTTGCACGCTGTGCAATCAGAGCCTGAAACGAGGCATAAACGTTCTCAACCTGAGCACAACCTGCATGACCAGGCATTTAAGTGCAAAGCACGAGCTGCAGTGGAGTAGACACCTCAAAAACCAAGAAAGGTCTCTGGCTCCTCCTGCTTCCTCTTCTGCTGCAGTCGCGGCCTCTTCATCCACCTCTGGAGTGACATTGCCACCTGCCACCCAGCAAAAATAGGATCTGCCAGCAACACCAACAACTGGGTCACCAAGCAACTCCACAATGTCCCACGGAAGCTTTCAGCTCTCCATATCCTAAACGCTGGAGAAGAAGAGGAAGTACCCCCCTACCCACCCGCGATCCCTAGCCCTGAATGCCAGCATTTCTAAATGACTGGCCTTTGAAATGCTGTCATTCCGTCTGGTGGAGACGGATAGTTTTAAAGGCCTTATGGCGGTGGCTGTCCCACAGTACGTCGTGCCCAGCCGCCACTACTTTTCAAGGTGAGCCATCCCTTCCCTTCACAACCAAGTAGTGGACAAAATAAGGTGTGCACAGCGCAACGCCATCTGTGGCAAGGTGCACCTGACTACGAATACGTGGACCAGTAAGCATGGTCAGGGCCGTTATATCTCCATAACAGCACACTGGGTAAATGCAGTGGCGGCTGGGCCTGAGGCGGATAGCATTTTGGCGCATGTCCTTTCACCACCGAGGATTGCAGGGCGCTTCAGGTTGCCTCCTGTTGCTTCCTCCTCCTACTCTGCTTCCTCATTCTCTACCAGCTCCTCATCCGGTCAGCGTAACACCTTCACCACCAACTTCAGCACAGCCAGAGGTAAAGGACAGCAGGCAGTTTTAAAACTTTTCGGTTTGGGGGACAAACCCCACACCGCGCAGGAGCTGTGGACGGGCCTTTAACAACAGACCGATGAGTGGTTTGTGCCAGTCAGCCTCAAGCCCGGCCTGGTGGTGTGAGATAATGGGCGAAATCTCGTAGCAGCTCTGGGACTAGCCATTTGACGCACATCCCTTGCCTGGCGCCTGTGCTGAATTTGGTGGTGCAGAAATTCCTTAAAAATTACCCCGATATATCAGAGCTGCTGCAAAAAGTGCGGGCTGTCTGTGCGTGCTTTCAGCGTTCTCACCCTGCTGCTGCTCGCCTGTCAGCGCTGCAGCGTAACTTCGGCATTCCCGCCCACCGCCTCATATGCGACATGCCCACAAGGTGGAACTTCACCTTGCACATGCTGGCCAGACTGTGCGAGCAGCAGATAGTGGAGTTTCAGCTGCAGCACTCACGGGTGAGTCGCTCGGCGGAACAGCACCACTTCACCACCAATGACTGGGCCTCAAAGCGAGACCTGTGTTCCTTGTTGCGCTGTTTCGAGTACTCCACGAACATGGCCAAATTAACCAATTTGTGGGTGTAATATACCCCTCCTCTACCTAGTTTGCAGCTTAATAAATTTCAATCATTTTTATTTTACATTTTCGGGTGACAATAAACAATTGTTTTCTGTCATAGACCCCTGCTCTACCAAGTAGACAGGTTAATTAATTTCTGTAATTTTTCTGTTACATTCTTGGGTTGACATTATACAATTTTAGACGTGAATATACCCCTGCTCTGCATAGGTGACAGGGAATAAAATTTCTGAAATGCTTCTTTAATTGATGTGCGCCACCTCCTTTGATTCAATGCTTAAACTTAAACAAGTTGTACCACATTTAAGCTTCAATACTTTGTCTCACATTTCCGTTATACTCTTTTGGCCAACATTTGCGCCTCAATAGCTTTTCCCACAATCCCGCTTGACTCTTTTGGCCCACATTTGCGCCTTTTCTTCTCGATCCCCCAAATCTTTTATAAATTTATCTCCCTTAAATTTGGTCTCTTTTTCTCACGCTTCATCTCCGGCCTGGAACCCTGATTCCCCACCACCCGTAATCACCATTGTAGGCGCATAAAAGAACATCGAAAGTTGATAGAGCAGATATCAAATTGGATCGTGAACATCACGGGGATGTGCGACATGGTGGGGCAGTAAGTATGCACACGCCTACAAGAACTAACTGACAGGAGTCAGCCTCTGCAACTTCTGGGTCTCCAAATTGGGCACATGGCCTGAGCTTGCCCTTTACACCTTGGAGGTGCTGGCCTGCCCTGCAGCCGGTGTATTGTCTGAACGTGTGTTTAGCACGACTGGAGGACTATATTTCCCAATGTTTTAGGGTGTACCCTAATTTAAAAAAATAAAAAGAAATTTTATAACAAAAAGCAGTGTAGGCTACCTCCTCCTCCTCCACCGCCACTTCACTTCCGCCTACACCGCCACATCCACCGCCTCCTCAACCTCCTACTCCATATGGACCTGGTCCTCCTAGATCAAGATTATTATTTTTTATTTTTACGTATTTTATGTTATTTAAAGTCATTTCCCTATCCACATTTGTTTGAGCACTTGCCATGCTCTTAACCACATTTTGACGACATTTGCAGCCCTCTAGCCCTTTCCATGACATTTTTACAGCCATTTTAGTGCTCAAAAGTTTGAGTCCCCATTGACTTCAATGGGGTTCGTGTTCGGGGTCAAGTTTGGGTCAAGTTCGGGTCCCAAACTTGAACTGTCTTCCGAAGTTCGGCCGAACCCGTCGAACCCGAACATTCAGGTGTCCACTCAACTTTAGTAACAAACACTTATCAGTATTTTATTATTGTTTTTGCCTCCATGTATTTCTACCCACAGAGACTCCAAATGTTCATTTTCCTCACTTATATCTTCTCAGAGTGTGGCTTTGGACAGAACTTAACATAAAGGCAAACTCCACCCCCTCTCCGGTTTTGACTATTCTTTCTAGAGATGAGAGAAGTTTTCAAAAATTCTATTCAGATGCTTCGCCAAATTTTTCTCAAAAATTTGATTCGATCAAAAATAATTACTACGAAGCATGTTATAAATCAGCTATATCCCAGCCAACAGGGAGAGTGTTCATCACTGTGCAGCGTAGAAACATGCATAGCTAATCCATTGTGATAGTGAAACTGTTACTCTGCGTCAGTATGAAAGGCAGGTGGCAGGCGTCATTCTTAGACTCCGTTCACACGTCACTTATTTGGATAGTTAAGGGTCAAAAACTGACCAAATAACTGAAGTGTGAACTCAGCCTTACAGATCAATGTTAGCGTCAGGTATAATGTAGTAAACTGTGCAGTGGCCCAAGATTCTACTACAGAGTGAAAAAGCGCTCTCCTTTTATGCTGTCTGCTGATTCGATTTAGATAACCTGTTAGAGAATCTGTTCTGTTACGCACTGATACAAGAAGCGGGCCCATGACAGGGTAGAGTGGGTGTCAGCAGTAAGCTTCTGTTAATGTCACTGCTTATTTTTCCCTTCTTCTGATTTGTCAGAAGAACAACCCCAAAAAAAGAGATCCTGTCTTTTGAGCATCTGCCTTCACATGGTCAGTATTTGGTCAGTAATTGATCAGTATTGGTAAGGCCAAAAAGAAACAGGAGTGGGTCCGAAGCAGAGATGAGACGTGATGGGAATATTAGCATGTTTTATGTGTTTTATACCCACTCCTGCTTTTGGCTTCCAACTCTCGATCCAATCCTGAAGCAAAATACTAACCGTGTGATCGAGGCCTCGTGCTCAATTTGCATGAGTTTTGGACATTTGCATCTGGAATCGATTTTATTCAGATGTCAAAGAAGTCCTGCATGCAGGACTTTAATGGCATCTATCACATGGTCAGTATTTGGTCAGTTTTTTGCATCAGTATTTCATCAGTATTGGTAAGTCCAAAAAAACAGGCGTGGGTTCAAAACAGAGAGAACACATGATGGAAATATTTGCATGCCTTCTGTGTTTTGGACCCAAAATCATGATCAAATCCTGATGCAAAATGCTGACCATGTGAGAGAGGCCATATGGCTGCTCCAAAGACAGGATCTGTTGTATTTTTAATTTTTTCGGTTATTCTGACAGATGAGAATAAGGTAAAATAAAAGGTGACGTTAACAAGGCCAAACGGGGATACTAGTGGCATCGTCACAGGGTGTTGAGGATGGTAACAGCATGAGAAGTCAACATAGTAGTCCCCGTCACAGAGTGGTGAGGGTGGCAGCAGCATGAGGAGTCAAGATAGTGGCCTAGTCACAAAGTGGGGAGGTTAGCAACAGCAAGAGGAGTCAGCATAGTGGCCTAATCACAGAGTGGTGAGTGTGGCAACAGCATGAAGAGTCAACACAGTGGCCCAATCACAGAGTGGTGATCACGGCAACAGCATGAGGAGTCAGCTCAGTGGCCCAGTCATGGAGTGGGAAGGGTGTCAACAGCATGAGAAGTCAACATAGTGGCTCCATCACAGAGTGGTAAGCGTGGCAACAGCATGAGGAATAAACATAGTGGCCTAGTCACAGAGTGCTGAGGGTGGCAACAGCATGAGGAGTAAAACTAGTGGCCTAGTCACAGAGTGGGAATTTTGGCAACAGCATGAGGAGTCAACATAGTGGCCTAGTCACAGAATGGGGAGGGTGGCAACAGCATAAGGAGTCAACATAGTGGCCTAGTCACAGAGTAGGTAGGTTGGCAACAGCATGAGGAGTCAACATAGTGGCCCAGTTACAGAGTGGGGAAAGTGGCAACAGCATGAGGAGTCAACACAGTGGCTTAGTCACAGAGTGGGGATAAGTAATGATAAGTAAAGCATGATAAGTAAACATAGTGGCTTAGTCACAGAGTGGAAAGGGTGGCAATGGCATGACGAGTCAACACAGTGGCCCAGTCACATAGTGGGGAGAGTGGCAACAGCATGAGCAGTCAACATAGTGTCCCAATGACAAAGTGGGGAGGTGGGGGGCAATAGCAGTGACAGTAACAGCATAAAATGGTGAGTGGCAGTAGGAGAAGGTGGCAGTAGAGGCAGCAGGTGTGTGGCATCAGGCTAGTGGCAGCATCAGAATAGTGACAGAAGCTCATGGCCAGAAGTAGCAAGCCATTTTCACAATGTTCTGGTGTGGCAGTACACTGCAGTCAGAACATTACTGCCAGAATGATCTAGTCTGATGCAAGAAGTCTTGCAGTTGGTTGAAAGACTTCAGGAACCGCTTTACAACCAGAATAAAGGCACGCGCCATGCAGGGTGAATGGGTAAGCCCTCCTTGATGCAGCGCCGACATAATGTTCTTGCGATTATCAGTGACCATGGTTCTGATCTTCAGAAAGTGAGGAGAGAGCCAGGATTCGATTTCCTCTTGAAGGACGTGAAGCAATTCCTCCCCGGTGTGACTCCGTTTGCACAGGCAAACCAGGTGCACAACAGGTGGACACCGCTGTGCTCTGCACAAGTGGTATACTGGGGTAGCGCTCCTAATTGTGCCTACAGTGGAGACTGAGGACAAGGTGGAGGATGAGGAAACAGGGGAGGACATTGGCGTAGGACTCACAGCTTGAGAATTCGGAGGTGGTATTGCCGTCACCTGGCCAAGTTGCTGGTGTGCCTGGGCAAGAACACATTTACCCAGTGGGCCATAAAGGACATAGATTGTCCTGTACTATAGTTATAGCTTCACAAGTTGTCTCTGCCGTGAACTTTACCAGACTCCGACAGGCTTAAGGACTGGCAACCTTCTGCTCAACAGCCCGGCTTGGGACTCTCCACCTTGGCTCTGCACAAGTCATCAGTTCTCTGAAAGGTGCAAAGTCAACCACATGGAAATGCAGGGACTGTACTACCAGCAACTTGGCCAGGAGAACGTTCAGCTTCTGCGTCGTTGGATGAATGCTTGCATACCATTGTCTTCTTGCAATCGCCTCTGTGATCGATTCTTGCAAAATGAGTAACTAATAGGAGAAGCATCAGGACTAGGACGTGCGATCAGCTACATCATCATCCACTACTGTCTGCACATCACTGATGTCAGCCTCTCCACACCTATTCCCATGCGACTCATCATCGCTGATGTCATTTGAGATAATGAAGACAGAGTCAACCATTCAAGGACAGCTTGGTTGCTGGTCAAAACACGACCACTGGATGACACTGGCAGGTCTGGCCTGTTGTGGCGACTGCTGCTACCACCTCCCCATTTTCTGCTGCTACTTCTGCCAGCTCCAGAAACATTTTTACTACTGCCCGTTCCCTTGGAAGGACCTGGCACCTGTCTGTCGGACATACTGTACAGTAACAATAAATGTAAAATACCAGTAGTATTAGGCCTCTTTTTTACTCCAATTAGAGAACCAAGGTATATTAGAAACCAAATACTTAAAATATTAGAGATCTATTTCACCCAATTATAGAAACAAGGCCTAATGGAGTTACTTATGTAAAAAAAAAACATGAGAATACCCCAGTAGCAGTAGTATCACACCACTATGTCACCCCAATTACAGAAACAAAGCCTAATTGAGTTACTAATGTAAAAAAAAAAAACTATGTGAACATCCAATAGCAGTAAAATAATAAAAATAACCAACCATACCAAGCACACATAATAAATAAATCAACAGTGCTAAATACACTGTTGTACTGCTTAATAATACCAAACTATATAAAGAGGATCATGGTACGAGCTCAATGAAACGCCATAGAAAATCTACACAAAAAATAGAGCCCACAAAGTACCCAATAAGTAAAGTAAATCTTTATTATGATATATAGATAGTTAAAAAAAAAATCTATAAAATCACATGGTATAAGGAGAGGTGGCAGAAATGACACCTTCCATGACCTACACAGAACACATGGGGCTGTTTAAAACTGCGACTGATAGCAAAGACACTGGTACCTAGTAAATGATTTCCATAACAAGATAACTACATGTAAGTCATAACTCAAACACATATATACCATATGAAATAACAACAAGTGGAGATAGCGATACACCAACGCGCGTTTCGGCATGCCTTTGTCTGTGGCTACCTTCTTGCCACTCATACATAATGGCCAGATTTGTAGAGCACACGACTAATAGTTGTCCTGTGGACAGATTATACAAAGTAAAGAAACAATTACTGTCACGTCTGTATGTAAACAACAAGAGCATACACAGTGAATAAGCTACTGACCGGACCCAAACTAGGGAGGATAAAGGGTGACCCCTGTCAGACCCTAAAAGCTCTCCATATGCTGCTAAGCACATGTCCAGATCCAAATGGTGGATCGAGACATGCCCGCGTACCTAAGGCTGATGACCACTGTAACCCCTACAATAGTGGAAGGGGCACGGCCACCGGTGCCCTGCTCAGAATATGGACGGAACCGGGGTCGCCTCGGATCCAGTCAGAAAACAAACAGAAACACACAATGTCTGCACACTTAACTGAAGGAGCTGCAGCAGCAGTGAAGACAGATCCAAAGTCAGCAGACACTTATCCGAAGTACTTGCTTCAGCAGAACTCAGGTCCATAGAAAGATAACAAACAAGTGAAGATACTCAAGCGAGAGATACAGCTCAAATGAAAAGTATAATCCACACCCTACAAAGGAGGAGGGGTGATTTAAAGGCAGAGAAATCAAACACAGGAGGGACAGCTGGGAGGAAGTAAAGACCTCAACACAGGGGCGGAGAAACAGAGCAGAGGGAACTCCTCCAAGCTCTAGTAGTGACATCATCACAGGGGTGGAGAAACAGAGCTGTGAGAACGTCTCAAAGCTCTGGTAGTGACAGTACCCCCCCCCCCTCTACCGGTGGACTCTGGACACCCAGGACCCACCTTCTCAGGATGAGCCCTATGAAATGCCCTGATGAGGCGAGTGGCTTTAATGTCCGACACCGGGACCCACATCCCCTCCTCAGGACCATAACCCTTCCAATGAACGAGGTACTGAAGAGAACCGCGGACAATGCGAGCGTCCACAATTCTGGAAACCTCAAACTCCAGATTGCCATCAACCAAAATCGGAGGAGGAGGCAAAGAGGAGGGTACCGTGGGCTGGACATATGGTTTTAAGAGAGATCTGTGAAATACATTATGTATCTTCCAAACCCGTGGAAGATCAAGACGGAAGGCAACAGGATTGACGACTGACAAGATTTTATAAGGCCCAATAAACTTGGGACCCAATTTCCAGGAGGGAACCTTCAGTTTAATATTTCTTGTAGACAACCACACCAGATCACCCACATTTAGGTCCGGACCAGGCACACGTCTCTTATCAGCCACACGCTTATATTTCTCACTCATCTTTCTAAGATTACTCTGAATCTTTTGCCAAATGGTAGACAAAGACGAGGAAAATCTCTCCTCAGGCAAACCAGAAGGAGCCCCTCCCGAGAATGTCCCAAACTGCGGATGGAACCCATATGCACCAAAGAATGGTGACTTATCAGAAGATTCCTGACGACGGTTGTTCAGAGCAAACTCAGCCAGAGGGAGAAATGAACACCAATCCTCCTGGTTCTCTGCCACAAAACAGCACAAATATGTCTCCAGATTCTGATTGACACGTTCAGTCTGACCATTCGACTGCGGGTGAAAAGCAGAAGAGAAGGACAGCCGAACCCCCAGTCGAGAACAGTAAGCCTTCCAGAATCTGGACACAAACTGCGTGCCTCTATCGGAAACAATATCAGAGGGAATGCCATGCAATTTAAGAATATGGTCGACAAAAGCTTGCGCCAACGTTTTAGCATTGGGTAAACCAGGGAAGGGTACGAAATGAGCCATCTTGCTAAAACGGTCCACCACCACCACCACCAGGATCACCGACTTCCCTGAGGAACGAGGAAGATCCGTGATAAAGTCCATGGACAGGTGTGTCCAAGGACGGGAAGGTATGGGTAACGGGAGAAGGGGACCTGAAGGCCGTGAACGAGGGACCTTCGCGCGAGTGCACGTCTCACAAGCAGCCACAAAACCCTCCACCGACTTACGAAGAGCCGGCCACCAAAATCTCTGAGCAATGAGATCTACCGTGGCTCTACTCCCGGGGTGATCAGCAAGAACAGTATCATGATGCTCCTGTCACGAGGGTATCGAGAACCACGCCTGACTCCGTTATACCCGGGGTCAGGAAGTCGCAGCGGTTGGCTGCACGCTCTATTTAAGATAGGGCTGTTTTCCTTATGGTAGCTTTCTGGGTTTGCTTTGCAAACCCTTTTGGCTCACTCAGGGATCCGTAGCTCCTTCTCCTCAGCTGTTCCTTGTCCAGCACTCCCAAACCTCCTTATATTCCTCTCTCACACTTCTCTGGTTGCCAGAGATAGAACTTCCTGCCTGGACATCTATTCTGACCTTCTGGAGCTGTGTTGCTGCGTTCTCTGGTAGTTGGTCCAGAACGCTACCCTCCGGATCCCTGTTGGACCTTTGTGGTCTATTGTGATCGCCCACCTGGGTGTATGTGTTTGTCTGTTTTGTCTGTCCTCTCCCTGGTGTTTCCCTCTTAGTGATAGTGGTGCGGACTAGCGATCCCACCGGCCCGTTCACTATCTAGGGCTCATTTTAGGGAAAGCCAGGGTTTAGGCACGTGATCGCCGCACGGGTGAGGAACCCGTCTAGGGACGTCAGGGCAGTCAGGTGCCAGCCGCAAGGTGAGTTAGGGGTCACCACCTTTCCCTCTCCCTTGGGCAGGGCTTTCCCTTTTATCCTCCCTGTGCGTGACGTCGGTCATTACATTATCTCTGGCCCTTATTTTGTGTAGGTAAAAAAATAAAATAAATTTTTTACCTACTTAGAATCCAGTATGGATCAAATTGCTGCTCTGTCCAAACAACTTCATGGCCTGTCTTTTGAGGTGGCAGGATTGAAGGCGTCGGTCCTCCAGCAACAGCAGCGATTACAACTAACCGCAAGCCCTGCGGTTGCTACTGGTAACCAGGTTGTTGCGGAACCCAAGGTCCCTCTCCCTGACAGATTTTTTGGGGGAAGGGACAAGTTTTTGACATTCCGTGAGGCCTGTAAGTTATATTTTAAACTGCGCCCTTACTCCTCTGGTAATGAAGATCAGCGGGTGGGGGTTGTTATTTCCCTATTGCAGGGGGCCCCGCAGTCCTGGGCGTTCTCTTTACCTACTGATTCCCAGGCTCTCCGGTCAGTGGATGAGTTTTTCGGGGCTTTGGGTCTCATATATGACGACCCTGACCGAGTCGCACTGGCTGAATCAAGATTACGGAGACTCTTACAAGGAGAGCGGCCGGTAGAGGAGTATTGCTCTTACTTCCGCAGGTGGGCTACGGATACCCAATGGAACGACCCGGCTCTCAGGAGTCAGTTCTGCTCTGGGTTATCCGAAAGGGTTAAGGATGCGCTTGCATTATATGAGACCCCCTCTTCCCTTGATGCGGTTATGTCCCTTTCTATCCGTATAGAGAGACGCCTTAGGGACAGGTTGAAAAAACCGGAGCAATTGGTAACCCCTCCCAAGCAGCAGTTAGTCTGTACGGACTTAGACGAGCCTATGCAGCTAGGAGGAACTACTCGTCAGGTCCGTCCTCCTGAGGCTCGCCGTAGGCGTGGGGTTTGTTTTTTTTGTGGGGAGAGGGGTCATTTCATTAATGTCTGTCCTTCTTTCCTCAGAAACAAAAGACCGTCGGAAAAACTACTAACCCCAGGCTGTGTGGAGGATGTCAGCCGGGGGGTATACGTTTCCTCCATACGTACATCGCAATTTGTGTTGCCAGCGGTTATTATTTTTGGTGATAAGACGGAGACTATTTCTTTCTTTCTAGACAGTGGAGCAGGGGTAAATTTGATAGATGCCCATTTTGCCAGCACTATGGGTTTGTCTCTCTGTACGTTACAGAGACCCATTCCCATATTCGCTATTGATTCTGCTCCCCTGTCTCAGAGAAACCTCACCCACATTGTTCATAATTTACACCTTCGGGTAGGGGACCACCATAACGAGATGCTTTCAGGTTATGTTCTGGAGGGGCTTCCCACTCCGGTAGTGCTGGGTCTTCCCTGGTTGGTAGCGCACAATCCAGTAGTGGATTGGCAGGTCAGGGAGATATTGGAGTGGAGTGAGCAGTGCAGAGAAAATTGCTTAAATAGCAATTGCTTAGTCGCCTCCATAACTACCATACCTACATTTATTTCGGATTTTAAGGATGTTTTTTCTGAAAAGGGTTGTCAGAAGTTACCACCTCATCGTCCTTATGATTGCCCGGTTAACCTTATTCCCCGCGCAAAATTACCCAAGACCAGGTTATATAATCTTTTGGGTCCAGAGAGACAAGCCATGAAAGATTATATCTCCGAGAGCTTGGCTAAGGGACACATCAGACCCTCTTCTCCACCCGTGGCTGCAGGGTTTTTCTTTGTTAAAAAGAAAGATGGGGGCCTGCGTCCTTGCCTAGATTTTCGCAAATTAAATCGGATAACCATCCGAGACCCATACCCTCTTCCTCTCATTCTTGACCTGTTTAACCAGATTTCGGGTGCTAGGTGGTTCTCCAAACTTGATCTTAGGGGGGCCTACAATCTGATTCGTATTAAGGAGGGGGATGAGTGGAAGACAGCGTTTAACACCCCTGAGGGGCATTATGAAAATCTAGTTATGCCTTTCGGTCTGACCAATGCTCCTGCCGTCTTTCATCATTTCGTTAATGACATTTTTAGTCATCTAATAGGCAGGTTTGTGGTAATATACCTAGATGATATTTTAATTTATTCGTCTGATCTGAAAACACATGAGGTGCATGTCAGACAAGTACTGCAGGTCCTACGGACGAATGAATTATATGCTAAAATTATTCACTTATTGTAAAACCACTTACTGACATGACTAGGAAGGGGACCTAGATGATATTTTAATTTATTCGTCTGATCTGAAAACACATGAGGTGCATGTCAGACAAGTACTGCAGGTCCTACGGACGAATGAATTATATGCTAAAATTATTCACTTATTGTAAAACCACTTACTGACATGACTAGGAAGGGGACTGATTTTTCTAAATGGTCTGACGCCACTAAAGTTGCTTTTTCCTCTCAAAAAGAGAGGTTTACCTCAGCACCTGTACTAGTCCAACCTGATGTCTCTGAGCCTTTTATTGTTGAAGTCGATGCGTCAGAGGTGGGAGTGGGGGCTGTGCTGTCTCAGGGTCCGTCTCCTGGCAAATGGCGTCCTTGTGCTTTCTTTTCTAAAAAACTATCTGCAGCAGAAAAGAACTACGATATTGGCAATAGGGAACTATTAGCTATTAAACTTGCTTTGAGGAGTGGCGTCACTTCTTAGAGGGGGCAATCCACCCCGTCACTGTGATTACGGACCACAAAAATCTTCTGTACCTCGAATCAGCTAAGCGTCTCACCCCTAGACAGGCTAGGTGGTCGCTATTTTTTACCAGGTTTAACTTTGTGATTACCTATCGTCCTGGGCCAAAGAACACCAAGGCTGATGCACTATCTCGTTGTTTCCCTGGAGGGGGTAATGTGAGTGATCCGGTGCCCATTCTTCAAAGAGGAGTGGTTGTTTCTGCGGTACACTCTGTTTTGGAGGGGAAGGTGTTAGAGGCCCAGGGGGACGCCCCGGTCTCTTGCCCCTCAGAGAAATTGTTTGTACCGTTGAACCTACGTTTCGAATTATTAAAGGAACATCATAGTTCGGCACTTGCTGGGCACCCGGGTAGTAAAGCAACCTTGGAGCTATTGTCTCGTCGTTTTTGGTGGCCAAGGTTGCGTCAGGATGTATTGGATTTTGTGTCTTCTTGTTCTACCTGTGCGCGCGCAAAAGTTTCACATACACGTCCTGCAGGGTCTCTATTACCACTCGTCATTCCCAATAGACCGTGGACACATCTGTCAATGGATTGTATCACTGACTTACCTTTGTCTGCGGGTAAAACAGTTATTTTGGTAGTAGTGGACAGGTTTAGCAAAATGGTACACTTCATTGCGTTACCCGCACTACCTAATGCTAAGACTCTTGCTCAGGTATTCGTCAGTGAAATCGTGAAGCTTCACGTGGTCCCCTCCGATGTTGTTTTGGATCGGGGTACCCAGTTTATTTCTAAATTCCCGTTTGGGGGTACACTTGTCCTTTTCCTCAGCTTTCCATCCTCAGTCGAATGGACAGACTGAGCGTACCAACCAAAACCTTGAGACATATCTAAGATGTTTTGTGTCTGAAAACCAAGAGTTGTGGTCATCATATTTACCGTTAGCTGAGTTTGCCATAAATAATCGTTGTCAGGAATCCACTGGCAAGTCACCATTTCTTGGTGCATATGGTTTTCATCCCCAATTCTGTACTTTCAAAGAGGGGGGGTCTTCTGGGGTTCCCGAAGAGGAACGGTTTTCGTCATCTCTTTCATCGGTATGGCAGAAGGTGCAAGCTAACTTGAAAAATATGGGAGGTAAATACAAATGCATGGCTGATAAGAGACGGTCGCCAGGTCCGGACCTAGGAGTGAATGACTATGTGTGGTTGTCTACTAGGAATATTAAATTGAAGGTTCCCTCTTGGAAACTGGGTCCTAGGTTTATTGTCCCTTACAAAATTGTAGCCATCATCAACCCCGTGGCTTTTCGCCTGGAGTTACCTCAGACTTTTAAAATTCATAATGTTTTTCATAAGACGTTACTCAAAAAATATGTTCCACCTCTAGAACCGTCACCGCTGCCACCCCCTCCTGTTGTCGTGGATGGTAATCTAGAATTTCAGATATCCAAAATTGTTAATTCTCGTCGGGTCCGCCGCTCTCTTCAATATCTGGTGCATTGGAGAGGTTACGGTCCCGAGGAAAGAATGTGGGTTCCTGCGTCTGAGGTAAACGCCGACAGGCTAGTTCGGGTTTTTCATGCCTCTCATCCTGAGAGACCTGGTCCTGAGTGTCCGGAGGCCCCTCGTAGAGAGGGGGGTACTGTCACGAGGGTATCGAGAACCACGCCTGACTCCGTTATACCCGGGGTCAGGAAGTCGCAGCGGTTGGCTGCACGCTCTATTTAAGATAGGGCTGTTTTCCTTATGGTAGCTTTCTGGGTTTGCTTTGCAAACCCTTTTGGCTCACTCAGGGATCCGTAGCTCCTTCTCCTCAGCTGTTCCTTGTCCAGCACTCCCAAACCTCCTTATATTCCTCTCTCACACTTCTCTGGTTGCCAGAGATAGAACTTCCTGCCTGGACATCTATTCTGACCTTCTGGAGCTGTGTTGCTGCGTTCTCTGGTAGTTGGTCCAGAACGCTACCCTCCGGATCCCTGTTGGACCTTTGTGGTCTATTGTGATCGCCCACCTGGGTGTATGTGTTTGTCTGTTTTGTCTGTCCTCTCCCTGGTGTTTCCCTCTTAGTGATAGTGGTGCGGACTAGCGATCCCACCGGCCCGTTCACTATCTAGGGCTCATTTTAGGGAAAGCCAGGGTTTAGGCACGTGATCGCCGCACGGGTGAGGAACCTGTCTAGGGACGTCAGGGCAGTCAGGTGCCAGCCGCAAGGTGAGTTAGGGGTCACCACCTTTCCCACTCCCTTGGGCAGGGCTTTCCCTTTTATCCTCCCTGTGCGTGACGTCGGTCATTACAGCTCCTTGAAGAGTTTGTGACGTAACTCAGGAGGCACAAACAACTTCCCAGAAGGACAACGGGCAGATGCCTCAGTCTGGGCAGCCTGAACCTCGGCCTCCAAATCCGAATACAGAGCAGAAACAACTACCCCCTCCGCCAAAATGGGACCCGGGTCCTCGGAGTTTCCTCCTCCCGGAAAACAGCGAGAGAGAGCATCAGCCTTCACATTTTTGATCCCAGGGCGGAATGTAACGACAAAATTGAATCTGGAGAAGAACAGAGACCATCTGGCCTGTCTCGGATTCATACGCTTGGCCGACTCCAAGTACGCCAGATTCTTATGGTCGGTAAAAACGGTGATATGGTGCCTGCCCCCCTCCAACCAATGGCGCCATTCCTCGAAAGCCAACTTGATGGCCAACAACTCCCTATCTCCCACATCATAGTTTTTCTCTGCCGGGGAGAGTTTTTTAGAGAAAAAGGCACAGGGTCGCCATTTGGCAGGAGAAGGGCCCTGGGACAATACCGCACCCACACCCACCTCGGAAGCATCCACCTCAACAATAAAAGGTAAGGAAACATCGGGATGCACCAAGATGGGAGCAGACGCAAAACTCTCTTTAATCTTAGAAAAAGCTGCAAGCGCCTCCTCCGACCAAGAAGAAAAATCCGCCCCCTTTTTTGTCATGTCAGTGAGGGGTTTGACAACAGAGAAATAATTCAAAATGAACTTTCTGTAATAGTTCGCAAAACCCAGAAAGCGCATCAAAGCCTTCTGATTCTCAGGAAGCTCCCACTTAAGCACAGCACGGACCTTCTCCGGATCCATGCGAAAACCAGGAGCAGAGAGGAGAAAACCCAGAAATTGAATCTCCGATACCATAAAAACACATTTCTCCAGCTTGGCGTACAATTTATTTTCCCGCAGAATCCGCAGAACCTGAAAAAGATGATCCTGATGGATCTGAACATCAGGGGAAAAAATCAAAATATCATCAATATACACCAATACAAATTTCCCCATTAAATGGTAGAAAATACTGTTAACAAAATGCTGAAAGACGGCTGAAGCATTCATCAGGCCGAAAGGCATAACGAGATTCTCGAAATGCCCGTTAGGGGTATTAAAGGCCGTTTTCCATTCATCCCTCTCTCTGACCCTGACTAGGTTGTACGCGCCTCTCAAATCCAATTTGGAAAAAACCTTGGCCCCAACAATTTGGTTGAAGAGGTTCGGGATCAGAGGAAGGGGATAGGGATCGCGAATCGTGATACGGTTCAGCTCCCTAAAATCTAGGCAAGGTCTCAGAGAGCCATCTTTTTTTTTAACAAAAAAAAAAACAGCGGCAACAGGTGATTTTTAGGGACAAATATGCCCCTTATCGAGACTCTCAGAGATATAGGTTCGCATTGCGATTCTTTCCGGTTGTGAGAGATTGTAGAGGCGTGCTTTTGGCAGCTTGGCGCCGGGAATGAGGTTAATGGGACAGTCAAACTCCCGGTGAGGAGGTAGCTCCTGAACACCGCTCTCGGAAAACACGTTTGAGAAATCAGAGAGAAATGATGGCACAGTTTTAGTAGACACCTCTGCCAAAGTCGCTGTGAGACAATTCTCTCTACAAAACTCACTCCACTCATTTATTTGCCTTCCTTGCCAATCAATAGTGGGGTTATGTCTAGTGAGCCAGGGTAACCCCAAAACTAGAGGAGAAGGCAATCCGTTAAGGACAAAACAAGAAATATCCTCCACATGAGTGTCACCTACAGCTAACCGGATATTGTGAACAATGCCCTTCAGGGATCTCTGTGAGAGTGGAGCAGAGTCAATAGCAAAAACAGGTATATCCTTTTCTAATGTGCAAACCTGAAAACCATGCATGGCTACAAATTGAGTGTCAATAAGATTGACGGCCGCTCCACTATCGACAAAAATTTCACAAGAAATGACTTTGCTCTCTAGCGCCACCTTGGCAGAAAGGAGAAAATGGGAACTGCAGGTCAGAGGAAAAGCATCAATTCCTACATCAACTTTGCCCAAAGTAGCAGATGAAGCAAAGTTTGATGATTTACCTTTTGAGGTTTTTCTCTTATTATCACTCTTAGTACAGTTCATGAATTTCCTAGACGGACAAACATTTGCCAAATGACCTATGCCCCCACAACAAAAACACACCATTCTCTGAGGATTAAATCCTCCTTTATCAGGGGCAAGTCGACCTAGCTGCATGGCCTCCTCCTCAGAGGGGACCGAGACAGGATGAGGCCCCTGCACACTGAATGAGTCCGCACCACTGTCCCTAGACTGACAATGGCTGGAGAGAGAGGTCTCGTTTCTTTCTCTTAGACGCCTGTCAAGGTGTACCGCCAATGACATGGCAGACTCTAAGGACGTTGGTCTCTCATGGAAAGCAAACGCATCTTTCAAGCTCTCTGAGAGACCATGACAGAACTGACTCCGGAGTGCAGCATCATTCCAACCTGAATCAGCTGCCCATCTCCGAAATTCAGAACAATAAAGCTCCGCAGACAGTTTGTTCTGGCATAAAAAACGTAAGTTGGATTCAGCCAGAGCAACACGATCCGGGTCATCATATATCTGCCCCAGGGCCACAAAAAATCTTTCCACGGATCGAAGGGAGGGATCCCCCGATGGCAGCGAAAAAGCCCAAGTCTGAGCATTACCCCTGAGCAGGGAGATGACAATCCTCACCCTCTGCTCCTCATTACCAGAGGAATGGGGACACAAGCAAAAATGGAGTTTGCATGCCTCTCTGAAGCGAACAAAATTCTCACTGCCCCCGGAGAACGTTTCCGGAAGTGAGACCTTTGGCTCGCAACAGACTCCATGGGCCGGAGCATAGCCCAATGCATGAAGCTGAGTCATAGATTGACGGAGATCCGCTACCTCCAAAGAAAGACCCTGCATACGGTCAACCAGGTTAGAAAGCGGATCCATGTCAAAAAGGACGGTTATGGTGGATTATAATGTCACGTCTGTATGTGAGCAACAAGAGCATACACAGTGAATAAGCTACTGACCGGACCCAAACTGGGGAGGATAAAGGGTGACCCCTGTCAGACCATAAAAGCTCTCCCTATGCTGCTAAGCACATGTCCAGATCCAAATGGTGGATCGAGACATGCCCGCGTACCTAAGGCTGATGACCACTGTAACCCCTACAATAGTGGAAGGGGCACGGCCACCGGTGCCCTGCTCAGAATATGGACGGAACCGGGGTCGCCTCGGATCCAGTCAGAAAACAAACAGAAACACACAATGTCTGCACACTTAACTGAAGGAGCTGCAGCAGCAGTGAAGACAGATCCAAAGTCAGCAGACACTTATCCGAAGTACTTGCTTCAGCAGAACTCAGGTCCATAGAAAGATAACACACAAGTGAAGATACTCAAGCGAGAGATACAGCTCAAATGAAAAGTATAATCCACACCCTACAAAGGAGGAGGGGTGATTTAAAGGCAGAGAAATCAAACACAGAAGGGACAGCTGGGAGGAAGTAAAGACCTCAACACAGGGGCGGAGAAACAGAGCAGAGGGAACTCCTCCAAGCTCTAGTAGTGACATCATCACAGGGGTGGAGAAACAGAGCTGTGAGAACGTCTCAAAGCTCTGGTAGTGACAATTACTTAACCTCAGGTCACTTCAGAAACTCCTATACTGCTGGCCAGCACCCAAGATGTTGAAGGAAAGATACATTATAGTATTCTCAAAGATGTCTGGCTAGGAGCTTATACTCTATGATAATCAGGAAGTATATATATTCTGTGGGGCTCAGCATGCATGTGGAACCTGCAGTCCCTGAATTTAATGGAGGCCATTGTGGCACCAGCGGAGGTATAATACAGTGTGGGCTTAGCTTGCAAGTGGAACCTGCATTACCTGAATTTAATGGAGGCCAGTACAGCACCAGTGGAGGTAGTATTTAGTGTAGGTTCCTGTCCTAAAAAGATCGCCTTGATGCTAGCGGACAGGCACAAATAATTTTGTACACAATATTTTTGCCAAGAATCTCATGTTTATAACGTAGAATTAGTAATAGTATATATTATATTAGTACAGTCGTGGCCAAAAGTTTTGAGAATGACACAAATATTAGTTTTCACAAAGTTTGCTGCTAAACTGCTTTTAGATCTTTGTTTCAGTTGTTTCTGTGATGTAGTGAAATATAATTACACGCACTTCATACGTTTCAAAGGCTTTTATCAACAATTACATGACATTTATGCAAAGAGTCAGTATTTGCAGTGTTGGCCCTTCTTTTTCAGGACCTCTGCAATTCGACTGGGCATGCTCTCAATCATCTTCTGGGCCAATTCCTGACTGATAGCAAGCAACCCATTCTTTCATAATCACTTCTTGGAGTTTGTCAGAATTAGTGGGTTTTTGTTTGTCCACCCGCCTCTTGAGGATTGACCACAAGTTCTCAATGGGATTAAGATCTGGGGAGTTTCCAGGCCATGGTCCCAAAATGTCAAGTTTTGGTCCCCGAGCCACTTAGTTATCACTTTTGCCTTCAGGCACGGTGCTCCATCGTGCTGGAAAATGCATTGTTCTTCACCAAACTGTTGTTGGATTGTTGGAAGAAGTTGCTGTTGGAGGGTGCTTTGGTACCATTCTTTATTCATGGCTGTGTTTTTGGGCAAAATTGTGAGTGAGCCCACTCCCTTGGATGAGAAGCAACCCCACACATGAATGGTCTCAGGATGCTTTACTGTTGGCATGACACAAGACTGATGGTAGGGCTCAGCCTTTTTCCAGATGCCCCAAACAATCGGATAGAGGCTTCATCAGAGAATATGACTTTGCCCCAGTCCTCAGCAGTCCATTCACCAAACTTTCTGCAGAAGATCAATCTGTCCCTGATGTTTTTTTGGAGAGAAGTGGCTTCTTTGCTGCCCTTCTTGACACCAGGCCATCTTCCAAAAGTCTTCGCCTCACTGTGTGTGCAGATGCGCTCACACCTGCCTGCTGCCATTCCTGAGCAAGCTCTGCACTGGTGGCACTCCGATCCCGCAGCTGAATGCTCTTTAGGAGACGATCCTGGCGCTTGCTGGACTTTCTTGGACGCCCTGAAGCCTTCTTAACAAGAATTGAACCTCTTCCCTTGAAGTTCTTGATGATCCTATAAATTGCTGATTGAGGTGCAATCTTAGTAGCCACAATATCCTTGCCTGTGAAGCCATTTTAATGCAACGCAATGATGGCTGCACGTGTTTCTTTGCAGGTTACCATGGTTAACAATGGAAGAACAATGATTTCAAGCATCACCCTCCTTTTAACATGTGAAGTCTGCCATTTTAACCCAATCAGCCTGACATAATGATCTCCAGCCTTGTGCTCGTCAACATTCTCACCTGAGTTAACAAGACGATTACTGAAATGATCTCAGCAGGTCCTTTAATGACAGCAATGAAATGCAGTGGAAAGTTTTTTTTTGGATTAAGTTAATTTCCATGGCAAAGAAGGACTATGCAATTCATCTGATCACTCTTCATAACATTCTGGAGTATATGCAAATTGCTATTATAAAAACTTAAGCAGCAACTTTTCCAATTTGCAATATTTATGTCATTCTCAAAACTTTTGGCCACGACTGTATATAGTATATTTTCTATAGTGAGTATGGCACTATTGTATTTAATTTATTATGTGTTTGCAGAGTGCTGCTGCATTGTTTCTTTTTGCTTTTGTGCTTCCAGCCATGGCAACGTGCACCTACGCACTGTGATGAGCTGACTAACCCCCATTTTGCCTTTGGAGTCTGCATTGGAGGTGTGGCTGACTCCTTTGGTCGTTTACTCCTAACTAACCTGTATATCCCTTAGGATGATTTTAATTAGTGCAAGTATAAGGCCTCTTTCAGACGGGCGTTGCGGGAAAATGTGCGGGTGCGTTGCGGGAACATGCACGATTTTTCCGCGCGAGTACAAAACATTGTAATGCGTTTTGCACTCACGGGAGAAAAATCTGTATGTTTGGTACCCAAACCCGAACTTTTTCACAGAAGTTCGGGCTTGGGATCGGTGTTCTGTAGATTGTATTATTTTCCCTTATAACATGGTTATAAGGGAAAATAATAGCATTCTGAATACAGAATGCATAGTAAAATAGCGCTGGAGGGGTTAAAAAATAAAATAAAAATTGAACTCACCTTAATCCACAGGACCTGTGGTGACGTCACTCCGGTCATCACATGGTCCATCACATGATCCACCACCATGATAAAAGATCATGTGATGGATCATGTGATGGACGGAGTGACGTCACCACAGGTCCTGTTGCTGCACACAGCAAAGAAAGAAGTCAGAAGAGATGCCGGCTACGCGATCAAGTGGATTAAGGTGAGTTAAATATTTATTTTTTAACCACTCCAGCGCTATTTTACTATGCATTCTGTATTCAGAATGCTACTATTTTCCCTTATAACCATGTTATAAGGGAAAATAATAATTATCGGGTCTCTATCCCGATCGTCTCCTAGAAACCGTGCGTGAAAATCGCACCGCATCTGCACTTGCTTGCGGATGCTTGCGATTTTCACGCAACCCCATTCATTTCTATGGGGCCTGCGTTACGTGAAAAACGCACAAAATAGAGCATGCTGCGATTTTCACGCAACACACAAGTGATGCGTGAAAATCACCGCTCATGTGAACAGCCCCATAGAAATGAATGGGTCGGGATTCAGAGCGGGTGCAATTCGTTCAACTCACGCATCGCATCCGCGCGAAATACCCGCCCGTGTGAAAGGGGCCTAAAGCTGTAGCCTGCTCTCCCTGCATTTATTGGAGGTCATTTGGCACTAGGAGAGTAAATTGCAGAGTGGGCTCAGCATGTATGTTGAGCCTACATTCCCTGAATTTAATGGAGGCAAATACAGCACCAGCGGAAGTAATATTTAGTGTAGGTCCCTGTCCTAAAGAGATCGCCTTGACGCTGGCGGACAGGCACAAATAATTTTGAACAAAATGTATTTGCCAAGAATCTCAAGAGTGCTGTTGCATTGTTTCTTCTTGCATTTTTAATATTCTGCTCCCCAACTTACATTGTGTTTCATGCCGGATGCGTCTTGCTCTGTATCCCATGACGCACTCAAAAACGCTGCTTTTGTGTGCGTCATGGGAATGCAATGAAACAAAATGGAATGCATTCTGGTTCAATTCAGTTTTGTCCCCATTGACAATGAATGGGGCCAAAACTGAAGCGTTTTACTCTGGTTTTGAGATCCTGTGATGGATCTCAACATTGGAAAGAAAAAACATTTTTCACATTTCCGTTTTTCACTGACGTGTGCTGTCCGCATTTTCCACGAACAACACACGTACCTATTGATTTAAATGTGTCTGTTCACATTTCAGTATTGTTTTACTGACCGTGAGTCAGTAAAAAAATCACGGAGACATGCACTATTTTGATGCGGACCAAGTATGCACATTGAAATCTATGGGTCAGTGAAAATCACGGACACAACATGGATGGCATTCGTGGTGCGTCTGTTTTTCACTGAAGACTAATAGGAGATTCTTTGGAAATTAATTTTCAGCTGAGCAGTGTCCTTGGATTGCGGATGACACATGGATGGTACAAACAGACACACGGACCAACCACGGATTCTTCACTGACGAAACCTGTACGCTTTTTTTCACGGACGTGTCCCTGCACAGAAATGTGCACGAGGCCTCAAACACGATGCGAAGATTGATATATTTAGCACAGAAGACGCTAATACAGAATGAAGAAAAACTGGCTTTAAAATATCCCTGATGATGAATTCCGCCCATGTATGTTTTTATCTTGATAACATTAATTGAAATAGATAATACAAAGGAATGCAACAAATGTCCAGGTCTTAGACAGCTATTGTAACTGCAGAGGAAATTGCTCAATAGGGTGGAGAAGGGAAGTAACTAATGAGCCATAATAATATGGGGAATGCTGACAAAAATAGATTGAAGTGGAGCCTTTGAAAAGGCAAACATGAAATATACCAAAAAGGTTATGGATACGTTAGGTGAGCTAATGAAAGAAAAAAAATGGACGTGCCAATCCTGCTTTCCCACCCACCTTACTCAAATCAGTCCAAAATTAAGTTAACATATATTGACCATAATTAAGTGACTAAAGTGTACGTAGAACTGTAATGCCCCTTTCACACGGGCGAGTTTTCCGCGCGGGTGCAATGCATGAGGTGAACGTATTGCACCCGCACTGAATCCGGACCCATTCACTTCAATGGGGCTGTGCAGATGAGCGGTGATTTTCACACATTACTTTGCGTGAAAATCGCAGCATGTTCTATATTCAGCTTTTTTCACGCAACGCAGGCCCCATAGAAGTGAAAAGGGCTGCGTGAAAATCGCAAGCATCCGCAAGTAAGTGCGGATACGGTGCGATTTTCACGCATGGCTACTAGGAGATGATAAGGATGAGCAACCCCATTAAAGTAAATTCACTGTATTATTTTCCCTTATAACATGGTTATAAGGGAAACTAATAGCATTCTTAATACAGAATGCTTACTAAAATGTCAATTGAGGGGTTAAAAAACAAAACAAAAAAAACTCACCTCATCCACTTGTTCTATCTTTTTGCGGAACGGCCGGATTGCGGACCCATTAAAGTGAATGGGTCCGCGATCCGCTGCGGCTGCCACGCGGTGGTGTTCATGCATTGCAGCCCGCAATTTGCGGGCAGCACCACGGCCACGGGGCGCGCGCTTTCGTGTGCAAGAGGCCTAAGACTGTCATCACATTAGTGTTAATAGGGTGCTTTGAGCTTTACTTTTTTTTTTTACTAATGGTAAGACTAATACAGTCTGCAGTGCTATTTCTGATGTCAAAATACTGGGACCCCCAACATGTCTGTTAGAAACCATGACACCAGTGTGAACAGAGCCTGAAAATAAATGAAAATGACTGTCTACCAACAGTCCCCATCCAACCTGACAAAGTTCAATAGGATCTGCAGAAAAAAAACGGTAGAAAATTCCCAAATCCAGGTGTGCAAACCATGTGACATCGTACCCAAGAAAACTGAAGGCTATCATCACGTACAAAGTTGGTTCAACTAAGTTCTGAGTATGGCCCCTTTCACATGAGCGAGTTTTCTGCGCGGGTGCGATGCGTGACATGAACGCATAGCACCTGCACTGAATCCTGACCCATTCATTTCAATGGGTCTGTGTAGTACATGAGCGTTTTTTTTCACGGATCAGTTCTGCGTTTCGTGAAAAACGCAGAATGTTCAATATTTTGCGTTTTTCACACAGTCCTGGCCCCATAGAAGTGAATGGGGCTTCAGTGAAAAACACATTGCATCCGGAAGCTAGTGCAGATACAATGCGTTTTTTACTGATGGCTGTTAAGAGATGTTGTTTGTAAACCTTCAGTATTTTATCACGCGCGTGAAAAACGCATCAAAACGCATTGCACCCGCGCGGAAACAACTGAACGCAATCGCAGACAAAACTGACCTGAACTTGCTTGCAAAATGGTGCGAGTTTCCCTGAACGCACCCTGAAAGCACCCGGACCTAATCAGTCACGGTCGTGTGAAAAAGGCCTAACACTGGGTTCACACCTGAGCGTTTCTGAGACGCGCGTTTTACGCGCGTTTCTATGCGCGTTTTTTGCAATAGTAAACGCGCGTTTGTGTGATTGACTGCAGTGTTGTCCAATGAGCAAATATCCCTGTCTATATGAAGTTTGGCCAATCATAGGGCATTGTAGGTGTGAAATTCCATGTGTGTTGGTAGAGTGTGTGGTTTGGAGTCATGGAATGCTATAGACGGCGACGTGTTGCGGCACTTGTTGCAGCTATTGACCTGGAACGCTTGAGGAGAAGGCGGGACAGCAGGCGACGTTTCTGGGTCCATCCTGTCATTGCCAATAGACAGGAGAGGGGCCAGTTCTGGGCACTGTATGCGAACCTCCGTGGCCATGAGGACAAGTTTTTTGACTACACCAGGATGTCCATCCACAGGTTAGTATGTATACGTTGTTGCAATGTTTTTTCAATGGTTAAGCTAAGTGTTTTGTGCTTTTTGTATTGTTAACCATGAACATTTTATTGTTTCCCAGCTTTGACGAGCTCCTGGTGCTGTTGTCCCCTCATTTGCAGCGTCAGGACACCTTCATGCGGGACTGCATCCCACCAGTGGAAAGACTGGTCATTACTTTGCGGTAAGTAGCCTATTATTGTGGCCATTTTAACCATTTGCAGTGTGTTGTGCCAGGATCAGAGTTTCGCCGTGTTTCTCTTGTTGTTTGGGACGTATGAGTGTTTGTGCGGGGGGTATGTGATGTGTATGTTGTCAACGTGGGGCATAGATATCCCATACATGCATCATGTATCCACATTTGGCCATGTTTTACCCCTCACTTTCTAATTTTTTAACCCTCATTTTCAAAAAATAGTCCAAACATTTGCTTCAAATTTTTTATCTTTGGTGAATGTATTAACATCGTACATTTCCAAATTAAATGTGTTAACTCTGTTTAACAAACAAAGGAGCAATTTTTTTGAAACAACATAAAAATATTAGAAACCTTTTTCTATATATGTGACCTTTTTGGCACCAAAACCCTTGAGCCTGAGAATTTCCCTCTTATCATTTTCAAAGGGTTTCATATTGCGGGCCTGAAAACTCCGCCTCGGGATCCCGCCGTGTCTCTCTGGCTCCGCGAGACTGATTGGCGGGTGGCATTTCAGTGGTGGTGGTGGTGGAGGTGCTTGGGCCCGTGCTTGTAGAGGGATATGGGTATGATGTGTGTTGTGTCTGCCATGTGTCAAGAGGGCGTTGTATGTTACTTTGTGTGTATGTGTGTGCTGGGTATGTGTGAGGGTGTTGTTGTGCATGTTGGGGATGTAGTGGCCCATATTGTGGGCCATATTGTGGCCCATATTGGGGGCAATATTGTGGCCCATATTGTTGCCCATATTGTGCTGGCTGCTGTGGGGCCTGCTGTGGGGCCTGCAGTGGGGCCTGCTGCGGGGCACTGATAGACATTGGGATCTCATAAGGGATGCAATATTTATCAATGGTCTTAGACAACTCATCCCTTACTTTTGTGACCAGATTTCTGGGCACATGTAGCATTTTCTCCTCTAGACTGAGGAGAAAATAGGCATCACATGAAAGTTTTGGCACAGGATGTGCCAGGGAATCCAGGCAGCCTATTAGCCTGTCCTCATGCCTCTCTGTTCTCCTCCTTTTATGTCGGGGCTGCCGACTTGCTTCTGGGACGGCTGGGACAGTCTGCATGGGGCTCACCAAACTCGGAGTGGGTGGGGGGCCTGGAGGACTCATTGGCCCCATAGATGGTCCGGGCTCACTGTCCATGGTTGTGCCCTCGTCCTCTTCATCGTCATCTCGTGCCTGGCTGGGTTCCCAGCTACTATCGGTGCTGTGAAGTGGAAAATATAGGTAAGTATGTTCCCCATATGAAATTGAATGTATGTCATGTCATACCACATCCTCTCCTCAATGTGTATGCCCTTGACTCACCTCCGCATTTCCGTGCATGGAATCAAAAAAGACATCTGTTGGGCATGCACGTAACTGGAGCGTGTGCTTGGGGACGATCCGCTCCTCTGCTCCCTTTCTTTGCGCCTATGGCGGATAAAGGCGTCTTTCAGGCTTTTCCATTTGCCTTTGATAGTGTTGACTATGAAAAAATTCTAAAAAAAAAACGTTAATGTCTCTTTATTTTCTTACATTTGTTTCAGGTATTTAGCTACCGGACAGTCATTGGCCAGTCTACACTTCGCCTTTCTCATCGGGAAGTCCACAGCCAGTATGGTCGTCCAGGAAACCTGCGTGGCAATTTGGGACGTCCTTCATCCTGCTGTGATGGCCCAACCACAGAAGGAGGACTGGCTGCAAATTGCGGATCATTTTTTACAATCCTGCAATTTCCCAAACTGTGTCGGCGCAATAGACGGCAAGCACATCCGCGTTCAGAAGCCCATCAGGAGCGGGAGTCAATTTTTTAATTATAAGAAATATTTGTTCTTTTTGCGGTGTGTGACGCAAACTATTGCTTCAGGTACATTGACGTGGGGTCCTACGGCAGCAGCTCAGACTCAGCTGTTTTGGGGCATTCTGCCTTTGGCCAAATGCTCAATAATAATGAGCTGGACCTCCCGGGGAACACCACACTGTGTAACGGTCGCGTACACACACACACAGGGGGGAAGGGAAGTGACCACTGCGCTCCACCCTTACCCCTGGCCCTGCCTACTTGCCTCGCGAGTCCTAATGACAGGGGACAACTGGACGGCAATCCCTAACTTGGAATAAGAGCAGGGATGACAGACAGACAAACAACAGGACGTGAAAGGACCGAGTCAATACCAGGAAAGCTACAAAGTACAAAGGATTAAGCAAAGAATGGTCAGGAGAAGCCGGGGTCAAATACCAGGAGAGCAGAGAAGTACAAGAGGAGTCCTAAGAGAGTAGTCAGGTGGGAGCCGAGGTCACAATACCAGGACGGATGCGCAGTACAGGAGGATCAGGCAAAAGGATGGTCAAGGAACAGGATCAGGTAAGTATTCAGCAGTCCAACAAATAGCCAGGAACCTAGAAATTAACAGGCAACCTGTAGCCAGCAGGCTGCCTGTATTTATAGTGGGGAGTGAGGGTCATGTGACGTCAAGCCGCCCTGGGAATGAGGTCAAACACAGATCCTCATTCCCAAAGCTAAGCAACAGGTCTGCGGGCGATGGGGGACTGAGTGCACCTTCGGAACCCCGTGACAGTAGCCCCCCTTTTACGAGGGGTCACCGGACCCAAGACTTCAGGCGATGGCTTTTCAGGGTGTTCTAAATGAAATTTACGAACAAGTCTAGGAGCATGAACCTCCCTGGCAGGTACCCAAGATCTCTCTTCAGGTCCATACCCCTTCCAGTGAATCAGGTACTGCAAGGAATTACGCACCTTCCGGACATCCACTATTTTAGACACCACATAGTCGACAGCATCATTAACAAGAACCGGCGGAGGTGAGGCTTTTGATGGTACTACCGGTTCAAAATATTTTTTAAGCAGAGATTTATGGAACACATTATGAATGTGGAATGACTCGGGCAGCTCCAACCTAAAAGATACCGGGTTAATCACTTCCGTGATCTTATATGGTCCAATAAAACGAGGAGCAAATTTTTTAGAAGTTACCTTGAGAGATAGATTCTTGGAGGACAACCATACTTTATCCCCAACCTGAAAGTTTACCCCCCTTGAACGTCTCCTATCGGCCTTGAGTTTCTGAGAACATTGAGCCTTTTCTAGGTTCGATTGAACCCGGGCCCAAACTGTGCACAGTTCGGAGGAGAGTTTATCCGCTTCAGGGTTCGAGGAGGAGACGGACGACCCAGAATGAAAACGGGGATGGAAACCATGGTTACAAAAGAAAGGGGAGACCCCAGCGGAAGAATTGACACGGTTATTCAAAGCAAATTCAGCCAATGGAAGAAATTTCACCCATAATTGCTGGTCATCAGCAACATACGACCTCAAGAATTGTTCGACAGACTGATTAAGGCGTTCAGTCTGCCCATTACTCTCAGGGTGGTAGGCAGAGGAAAAAGACAATGAAATTTTACATTTTTGACAGAAGGCCCTCCAGAATTTGGACACAAACTGCACACCCCTGTCAGAAACAATATTTTCCGGGATACCATGCAATCGAACAATTTCTTTCACAAAAATAGACGCCAGGGTTTTGGCATTCGGGAGTTTAGACAGGGGAATGAAATGGACCATCTTGCTAAACCTATCCACCACTACCCACACTACAGTCTTACCCTCCGCCGGCGGTAGGTCAGTTATAAAGTCCATCGAGATATGGGACCAGGGTCTACTGGGAATGGGTAGGGGTCGTAGGTTACCAGCAGGGCGAGTCCTAGGTGTCTTGGACCTGGCACAAACCTCACAGGCTGACACATAGGACTTGACATCCCTAGTTAGAGTGGGCCACCAATAAGATCTAGAAACCAGATCCTTAGTGCCCTCAACACCCGGATGTCCACAAAAGGCAGAATCGTGACACTCACCCAACAGCTGGAGACGAAATTGTACGGGAACAAACAACTTATCTGTTGGGGTGGATACCGGTGCCAGATGTTGTTCCGACCTAATGTGAGCCGAGATATCCTGGGTAAGAGCTGCTAAGAAGATTTTTGCTGGTAGGATGGATTCAGGTGGTACCTCAGTAGGTTGAAAAGCCTGGAAGCTCCGAGATAATGCGTCCGCCTTCACATTTTTACTTCCCGGCCTGAACGTGATGGAAAAATCAAAACGAGTAAAAAACAGAGCCCATCTGGCTTGACGGGGATTCAACCTCTTAGCAGACTCGAGGAACATAAGGTTTTTATGGTCAGTGACAACAGTTACACAATGCCTTGCCCCCTCCAGAAAATGCCTCCACTCCTCAAATGCCCATTTAATGGCCAGCAGCTCCCTATTCCCTATGTCGTAGTTTCTCTCCGTGGGAGAGAATTTCCTGGAGAAGAAGGCACATGGTCTCAGATTAGTGAGGCTAGCAGGACCTTGTGAAAGGACTGCTCCTGCGCCGTCCTCGGACGCATCCACCTCCACAATAAAAGGTTTCTCCTGATCAGGCTGGATCAGAATGGGAGCGCTACTGAATGCCTTTTTTAATTTTTCAAATGAAGAAATGGCCTCAGTAGACCAATTCTCCAAATCCGCCCCTTTCTTAGTAAGGTCGGTCAACGGTTTAGCAATTACGGAAAAATTCATAATAAATTTACGATAGTAATTGGCGAAACCTAAGAACCGTTGTAAGGCCTTTAAGCATGAAGGTCTTACCCATTCCTTAATTGCTAGTACCTTACCAGGATCCATCTTGAAGGCGTGAGGAGTCAGAACATGCCCTAGAAACAGAATCTCCTGCACACCAAAGACACATTTCTCTTGTTTAGCGGATAGCTGATTCTCCCTCAACACCTCTAATACTTGTCTAACATGAGACACATGGGATTCGAAGTCAGGAGAGAATATCAAAATGTCGTCAAGATAGACAATAACAAATTTACCTAAGAACTCCCTAAGAATGTCATTCATGAAGTTTTGGAACACAGCTGGGGCATTGCTGAGTCCAAAAGGCATCACCTGATATTCAAAGTGTCCTACCGGAGTATTGAACGCCGTCTTCTATTCGTCTCCCTCCTTGATTCGGATTAGATTGTATGCCCCTTTCAGGTCAATTTTGGAAAACCAGGTTGCCCCCAGGACCTGGTTAAATAAATCCGGAATCAATGGGAGGGAGTATCTATTCTGGACAGTGATTTTATTTAATCTCCGGTAATCGATACATGGCCTAAGACCACCATCTTTTTTCTTAACGAAGAAAAACCCCGCCCCCATAGGAGAGACAGAAGGTCTGATATGCCCTTTACCAAGACTCTCCTTAATATAATCTTCCATGGCCTTGCGTTCGGGCATAGAAAGATTATAAATTCGTCCTTTAGGAAACTTGGCCCCCTCTACTAGCTCTATAGTACAATCATAAGGTCTATGGGGGGGTAGAACCTCCGGGGTTGGTGATGAGAATACATCAGAATATTCTCTAACAACAGAGGGTAAAGTATCAGACTTTACTGAGACCCCAGCCTGTACCACGGACAGGCACGAGTCAGACTTAGGCCCCCATCTCACCAACTCCCCATTGGACCAATCTATAGTGGGGTTATGTAGTCGGAGCCAAGGCAACCCTAGTAGCACCTCAGCAGGTAGGTTCTCCAGGACTAGAAGCGAACATCTCTCTGAGTGGCACACACCCACGGTTAGAGAAATCTCTGAGGTACATAAGCTTACCGTACCACCAATAAGAGGAGTAGCATCAATAGCCATGACATGGATAGGAGTTGGTAAGGCAAACATAGGAATACCCAATCTTACAGCATACTCAGAGTCAATAAAGCTAGCCGCTGAGCCAGAATCAATAAAGGCCTTACCCGGCCATTTATCTACTCCCAGAGAAATCGTAATGGGTACCGAAAGCTTACATTTAGAAAATTCAGGGTGTACCTGGTCTTTAGGTTGCCTTGTCTTAGGAGACTTGACAGAGAGGACCTTCTTAGGACACTGGTTGATCCAATGGTCAGAATCTCCACAGTAAAAGCATTCTCCACATCTGCGGCGAAGATTCCCTCGGGTCATGCCAACCTGCATGGGTTCCTCGGTGGAGACCTCAGCATTGTCTCTGGGATAGGCCTCTGGCTGGACCACCATCTGGGAAGAGAACTGTTGTTCCTGTCGTCTCTCTCTAACCCGTCGGTCAAGTCGGACAACAAGGGTCATCATCTTCTCTAAGGTCTCTGGAAGTTGATAACTGACCAGAAGATCCTTTAATTTATCAGACAGACCTGACCTGAACTGACTCTTCAGGGCTGGTTCGTTCCATCCTGAGGGGACACACCACCTTCTGAATTGGGTGCAATAATCCTCCGCTGGTAAATTGCCCTGAACCAGTGCCTTTAGAGCCATCTCGGCTACTAGAGCCCTGTCTGGTTCATCATAGAGGGTACCTAGGCCCTGAAAGAACCCCTCCACAGAATATAAACAACTGGCGCCAGCAGGTAAAGAGAACGCCCAGTCCTGGGGATCACCCTGTAATCGGGAAATGATAATGCCCACGCGTTGACTCTCGGGCCCAGAGGACACGGGGCGCAAACGGAAGTAAAGTTTGCAACTCTCCTTAAAGGGTTTCTGTCACCCCACAAAACTCATTATTTTTTTTTCGATAGTTATATTCCATATAGCGCGATATAGGAGAATATAATAGTCTTACTTACTTTCATGCGGCCGATTCTTTAGAAAACGAAGTTTTATAATATGTAAATCAGGGCTCTACCAGCAAGTAGGGCGTCTACTTGCTGGTAGCCGCAGCAGAAAACCGCCCCCTCGCCGTGTTGATTGACAGGGCCAGCCGTGATCTCCTCCTCTGGCCGGCCCTGTCAGTATTTCAAAAATCGCGCGCCTCTGGTCATTCGGCGCAGGCGCTCTGAGATGAGGAGGCTCGTCTCCTCAGCACTCCCTCAGTGCGCCTGCGCCGATGACGTCTTCTCTTTCGATGATGTCATCGGCGCAGGCGCACTGAGGGAGTGCCTGCGCCGAATGACCAGAGGCGGGCGATTTTTGAAATACTGACAGGGCCGGCCGGAGGAGGAGATCACGGCTGGCCCTGTCAATCAACACGGCGAGGGGGCGGTTTTCTGCTGCGGCTACCAGCAAGTAGACGCCCTACTTGCTGGTAGAGCCCTGATTTACATATTATAAAACTTCGTTTTCTAAAGAATCGGCCGCATGAAAGTAAGTAAGACTATTATATTCTCCTATATCGCGCTATAAGGAATATAACTATCCAAAAAAAAAAAAAAAGAGTTTTGTGGGGTGACAGAAACCCTTTAAAAGAGAGAAACTTCTTCCGGTCTCCAGAAAAGGTTTCTGGGAGCTTAATCTGGGGCTCAAAATGCGGACTGGAGGCCTGAGGAGTCCTAAGAGAGTAGTCAGGTGGGAGCCAAGGTCACAATACCAGGACGGATGCGCAGTACAGGAGGATCAGGCAAAAGGATGGTCAAGGAACAGGATCAGGTAAGTATTCAGCAGTCCAACAAATAGCCAGGAACCTAGAAATTAACAGGCAACCTGTAGCCAGCAGGCTGCCTGTATTTATAGTGGGGAGTGAGGGTCATGTGACGTGACCAGCGTCACATGACCGACAGACCAACCAGTCGAGCACCGAGTGATCAGCTCGGCGCTCAAGGCAGACTTAGGAGCAGGAAGCCACCCAGCTAGTAAAGCCGCCCTGGGAATGAGGTCAAACACAGATCCTCATTCCCAAAGCTAAGCAACAGGTCTGCGGGCGATGGGGGACCGAGTGCACCTTCGGAACCCCGTGACACACTGCCTGGGACCAATTATCCGGCTATGCCCTTTATTTTTGTGGGGGACGAGGCCTTTGCGCTGGGGGAGCATCTGATGAGGCCGTACTCCAGCCGGGGACTCTCCATTGCCAGGCGGGTATTTAATTACCGGCTGACAAGGGCACGCAGGGTGGTGGAGTGCGCCTTCGGCATTTTAGCAAACAAATGGCGCTTTCTCCATTCTCCTATTCATTTAAAATTGGAGACCGTCATCTCGGCCGTGAAGGCAGCGTGTGCTCTGCATAATTTTGTACGTGTACGGGATGGCTTTAATTTTGAAGATTCCCTCAGCCATTCCTTGGAAAGTCCTAATCCGAGCGGTGTGCGTGGGAGCAGACACAGTGCGGCTGTCCGGGACCACTTAACCGCATATTTTTTATCACCACATGGGGCGTTACCCTGGCAATTGGAAGCCATCTAAGTTTATGTTAATTTATATTTTTCGTCTGAAAAGAGTGTTTCAATTTTATTTAATTTTCCATTTTGGTTGTTTATTACTATGCCTAAATGACAAAATTTGAAACGATCTTTTGTGCATTTCTGTTTTTTCACCTATATAGTGCCCCTTGTGGATGCCCCTATAGTGGCCATCAATAGTCGCCCGTTAACACTGGTTAATAATGTGGGCAAAATTATGTGTCCCATTTAAGTGCCCCATACTCGGCCAGTAGAATATAAGCCAATGTGGGTGAAATAACGGATCCCCTCAAGGTGCCCAATACTGGCACGTTAGAAACAGAAGCACCTAAAATATGCCAGACCACCCATAGCCCACAAGCAGTCTAATTTGAAAAAGTACACAATATCAATAACAACTTAGGATTCAAATCCCTCAACCCAAAATTAGGCCTACATTTCAAAATGCCACTACATTTTTCGGATTGAAAGAGCGCAGTCTGGCACAAGACAGTGGAACCACTGCAAATTGAACATACTGGGCCATTGCATTGTACCAGAATGTGGGGGAGGGTGAACCAGGACAGTACTAAAAACTAAAGGGGTGAGGGGACACTATACAACATGTAATGTGCACATCATTCTTTGAAAACTAAAGCCACTGAGTGCCCATATACAAGAACAGGGATGGTGATGCTGCATCCCTCTAGCTGTTGCTAAAATCCAACTCCATGCATGCCTGCACAGGCTCCAGCAAGTAAAATACAGCCCAGCATTTGTGGAGGTGGCGTTTGACAACAGCTGGAGGGCTGCAGGTAGAGCTGGCCAGGGCTATTACATATAGTTGGTACACCCCTGCACACAAGGAGTTTACTTTTCACATTACAACACACATGGAAATACCTTTTCCCTGTTTCACTGTCTTTGTGAAAGTTGGCCAATCTGCCCAGATTCTTTTAGCTATATCCTCCCAGGCCTGCTGCCTGCTCTTCCTATTTTTATACTTGGCATCCTGCGTATCATACAGGCAGCGTTTGGCTTGCACCAGCCTGATCAGGGTCTCGGTGTCACACACAGACTCCTCCATGCTGGGTTCTCTTCAAAACTGTGCTTTGCACCTGGTGTTGGGCCTTTTCCAGCATGTTGCAAAATCCCAAACGCGCGTTCGTTCGCGCGTTTTCAGTGTCAAAAACGCGCAAAATACAAGCTTTGCGCGTTCCCATTGAAGTCTATGGGCCAAAACGCGCAACAAACGCCCCAAAAAAAGATCAAGAACTTGTTTATGCGTCTGGCGTTTTTCAGCGCGTTCGAGCGCGCTGTAAAACGCGAATATGTGAACCAGTCCCATAGGGAAGCATTGGTTTGCATCGGTTATGCGTTTTACAGCGCGTTCGAACGCGCTGTAAAACGCTCAGGTGTGAACTGGGTGTAAAGGATCTGAATACTTATCAATGCAATATTTTCGTTTTTCCTCTTCCATAAATTAGCAAAGATTTCGAAAATTCTGTTTTCTTTTTGTCATTATGGGGCATTGAGTGCAGAATGAGGGGGTAAAAATTAACTTTTTTATTTTAGCACAAGACTGCAGCCTAACATAATGTGAAAAAAACTGCAGTGCACTCCAAATAAAAAGAAAATGTTATATACCGTAATTGATGGTATTTATGATCCCACATATCTGTGCTAGTGCTGGTGTCAGGAAGCTGGCTGCACATTGCCGACATTCTGGAATGATGTTCTAGCTGTACAACAATGAATAGTTTTCCAAAGGAAAGGCTACTTCCCAGAACTAGCCTATCCTCAGGAAATCACATTTCTTGTGACAACAGATGTTTTTACAAGCTTCATTTCTACTTTACATGTTCTTTTTGACCATGTTCTCAGAGACCTCTGAAAATCTCTAAATAATTCTTGAAAATCATCAGCTAAATGCGATCATAGGATACACTGTGGTGAAAGGTAGGTGGGTTACTACAGTATCGGGGGCTTCTTTTAATTTTTTAATACAGTATCAAGAGGCTAGGGACCTGTGTACTACAGGGGTATGTTTTTTTTTGCCATGTTTTGCCTTGTTAGAAATGGATTCACTCCTCTGTCTACTGTTTATTAATGTAATAGTATTGTTGACGAGACCTGCTGTTTTCTTCTTGTTTTAATACATACACAATAAAAACTAAAATATCTACAGTATTGAAAAAATTCCTGTAAATTCCATTAATATTGCATGTGTAAGGGCTATTACATGATCAGTGGATGAAAAATTAGTTCTATTCAGCAGCAATGATGCTATTAATATCTAAATTGTCTATGTAAATTCTGATATCTGAATATCACATCTAAATACAAGATGTAGTAGAGTTAACACACATGCTTTATGAGACGTGTTATCTAAACTAAATGCATTAAGCAAACACCTTCAATTGCTTTTCAATGGCTTTTGTTTCAAGATAACACGAAGAGTTAAGAAATTTGAGTGTTAACCCTGCTACACCTGTACATCCCTATGATCATTTTCATAAAATAAAATTTAGTTTCATAAAACTGGTAAATTATGATAAGTGTAGGAAGTGACTTATTCACTCCGGAAACAATAGTATAATTTATAATAACATATATAGCATAATAATAATAATACAAAGCCATGTTTTAAAGGGGTTCTCTGGATTTTTACAAAATCAGACCTTTTTTCTGTCCTGTGGACAGGGTAAGTATTAACTAAACCGTGTTTCTTCCACAGGACAGAAGGAAGGGCTGTATTACTAAAAAGCCTTAGAGAGCCCCTTTAATTTTATTGTTTCATTTTAACAAAAAATATAGCTAATCAGCATTTTTCTTGTGATCCACTGCCCCATTCTCGTAACTGTGATTAGTGCAGGGAGACAGAATAGGAAATGTTTATTAAAATTTTGCACCCTCTTGACGACCGTTAATAATTATAATTAAAATCCACTGTAATTTAAATATTTATGAATTGATCTGAGAATTGATATAAATCCTGTAGGTCATCCATAATTTAGAGTAATAGTATGTTTGGTGTAAACAATGAGGGGTGAATTGGTATTAGGGGTAATATTTGAGGTCAGTGTGAGAGATTTATCCAAGACCGCCATTTTATGCCAGTCCTCGATATCCCCTGCGCTACCTGAGGATGCAGTTAATGTATGACTAGGCGCAGGCCTCTTCATAAATTATTGATGCCAGTAAACTGGCCTAAATGTTAATGAATGTGCCAGGGCGGATGGTCCCGCCCATACCCTACCCCCATGGCTATTGGCTCCCACTCCCCCTTTCCAGAAAGTGGCATTTAAAAAGTCACAAACAGGGAGTTTGCAACTTTTTGATACCAGCTTCTGATGCAGAATGTCATAATAAAGCACCCCCAGTTTTCCTTGAGTCTGGCTTATTGTTGCCTACAAATGCTACTCCAGTTTTCAGCACCACTTCCCACTGGAGCGTCTTTAGGGCTTTTTTTTTAGACTTTTAAGGCTGCATTCACACGTCCGTGGTGTGTTGCGCACACGCAAATTGCGGGTCCGCAACACACCAGTCCGGCACCCCCATAGAAATGCCTATTCTTGTCCACAAGCTGCGGACAAGAATAGGACATGCTCTATCTTTTTGCGGAGCTGCGGACCCAAAGATCGGGGCCGCGCACCGCAAATGCGGATGCGGACAGCACACTGTGTGCTGTCCGCATCCATTCCGTCCCCATAGAGAATGAATGGGTCCGCACCCGTTCCGCAAAATTGCGGAACGGATGCGGACCCATTTTGGGGACGTGTGAATGGAGCCTTAACCGCTTGATAACAGTGATTTTCTGCTTCTGTGTTTGTTTGTTTTTTACTCCCAGCTTTCCCGGAGCCATGTTCTATTTTTTGCGGAACGGAAGTGCAGATCTGCAAATGCGGATGCGGTCAGCACATTCTAGTCCCATTGAAAATGAATGGGTCCGCATCTGTTCCGCAAAATTGCGGAACGGATGCGGACCCATTTTGCGGACGTGTGAATGGACCCTTACAAAGTTTTAATACTTAAAAAAAAATGTAAACTTTGAAAAAAAAATTTGCATAGCCATATTCTGATGCCCTTAATTTTTTTATTGTCAAGTCTACAGAGATGTGTAAATTGTGTGCATTTCTTACGGAGTGATCTGTAAGTTTTATTGATACCATTTTGGAGTGTGCACGGCTTTTTGTTCAATTTAATTTTGAGGTAAAGTGCCTGAAAAAATGGAGAATAGTTAATTTAGTTTTTTTTTCCATTATGGCGTTCACTGTACAGGATAAATGTGTTTATATTTCAATAATTTAGGGAATCTTGGAAATGCTAGTGATCTTTATTTATATATAATTTTTTTTAAATATGTGGAAGAAGGGTATTTGAATTTTCCAAATTTATTTACACTTTTTTGAAGTCCTCCTAGGGAACATGAACATGTGATTGTTGATTGCTTCTCCCATAAACTGCAATCTCAGTGTGGAGGAGCTGTTCCGCCTCTCATATTCTGCAGCTGCAATTGACCACAGCATCTGAAGGGTTAGGCTGGGTTCACACGTTGCGGGTGACGTGCAGGTACAGAAGTGGGTGTGTTGCAGGAAAATGCACGATTTTTCCCCGTGAGTGCAAAGTGTTTTAATGCGTTTTGCACACGCGTGAGAAAACTCGGCATGTTTGGTACCCAGACCCGAACCCGGACTTCTTCACAGAAGTTCGGGTTTGGGTTAGGTGTACTGTAGATTTTATTATTTTCCCTTATAACATGGTTATAAGGGAGAATAATAGCATTCTTAATACAGAATGCTTAGTAAAATGTCCATTAAGGGATTAAAAATAATAAACAAATTTAACTCACCCCATCCACTTGGTCGCGTAGCGAATCTTCTCTTCTTGCTTCTTTCTTTAGGACTTGGCAAAAGGACCTTTGATGAAGTCATTGCGCTCATCACATGGTCCATCACATGATCCATCACCATGGTGATGGATCATGTGATGGACCGTGTGATGTGTGCAGTGACGTCACCAAAGGTCCTTTTCCCTCAGGTCATCAAAGAAGAAGAAAGAAGAGAAGCCGGGCTGCGCGAACAAGTGGATAAGGCGAGTTAAAAAAAAATTATATATTTTTTTTAACCCCCCATCCCTAATTTACTAAGCATTCTGTGTGACGGTATCATCCGTGTCACCGTCTAGTATTCCCTTCTCCCCTTGAAATAGCACAGCCAAATAATCCACTGAGCAATAAATCGCTATTATCGCTAGTATCGCTGGTATCTCTGGTATCGCCAAATAAGTCTATACATTAGCCCAAGCTGAATGCTAGAAATACTTTACTGGAAGGCCTCACATTGAAAAATACAATTGCTTTTATCCCCTGCTCCCATGCAAGGGAGACACCCACAACAAACATACATTAACCCATAACACAAAGGTTACAACCCAAATAGACACCATGGTTAACATAATCAACACAGGCAGGAGAATACACATTGGCCTCTGTCCTGAGAGACAATCGAATTACAACTCGGTTGTCTCCAGGACAGAGGACAATCGCCAATACACATAGAGAGACAATGGAACAGACATCACTTACTCAAACATACAATGTCCCACCCTTTACAATACACATAGACATTTAACACATCCCAAAATGACACGAATTAGACCAGGAATTCAAAAGTTAGTACAAGTCTCTTTGACCTGGCTATACCCATGGCTTTTCTGCACAAAACTGGTGCATACAACATGGGACCATAATCGCATGGTAAGAGGCGGGCAAGTAGTCCTCTCCAAGCACTCGTGGCAACCTCCAAAGAGGGGAGTTTGTCACATTCTGTATTAAGAATGCTATTATTTTCCCTTATAACCATGTTATAAGGAAAAATAATAATGATCGAGTCCCCATCCCGATCGTCTCCTAGCAACCATGTGTGAAAATCTCACCGCATCCGCACTTGCTTGCCGATGCTTGTGATTTTTCACGCAGCCCCATTCACTTTTATGGGGCCTGCGTTGCGTGAAAAACGCACAATATAGAGCATGCTGCGATTTTCACGCAACGCACAAGTGATGCGCAAAAATCACTGCTCGTGTGCACAGCCCCATAGAAATGAGGATTCAGTGCGGGTGCAATGCTCACCTCACCTCACGCATTGCACCCACGCGGAAATCTCGCTCATGTGAAAGAGGCCTTAGACCAAGTTTACACTTCAGTTATTTGGTCAGTTTTTTCAGTTAAGCCTTAGGCATCATGCACACGACCGTTGTTTTGGTCCGCATCCAGTCCGCATTTTACAGCTTGGATGCGGACCCATTCACTTCAATGGCGCCGCAAAAGATGTGGACAGCACTCTGTATGCTGTCCGCATCCGTTGCTCCGTTCCGTGGTCTGCAAAAAAATATATAACCTGTCCTATTCTTGTCTGTTTTGCGGACAAGAATAGGCAGTTATATCAATGGCTGTTCATTCCATTCCACAAATTGCAGAACGCACACGGAAACCATCCGTGTTTTGCGGACACGTAATTTGCAGACCGCAAAACACACAATGGTCGTGTGCATGAGGCCTTATTCACACGTCAGTGTATTGGTGATTTTCATCAGTGATTGTGAGCCAAAACCAGGAGTGGATCTTACACAAGGATAAAGTGTAAGGCCTCTTGCACACGAACGTTGTGTGCCCATGGCCATATTGCGGCCCGCATACGGGCGGGTCCGCAATACACGGGCACTGGCCCGTGTGCACTCCGCATCACGGATGCGGACTCATTCACTTGAATGGGTCCACAATCACGGAGATGAGGAATCGAAGCATGGATCGGAACCACACGGAAGCTCTATGGAGTGCTTCCGTGGTGTTTCTGTCTGTGTCTCCACACCAAGTTCTATTTTTTTGTGGTGCGGATGGATCACGGACCCATTCAATTTGCCTGTGCATTGGGGACCGCAATTTGCTGTGAGCAGATGCACAACGTTTGTGTGCAAGAGGCCAAAGGCTACATGCACACAAACGTATTTTGTTTCTGTGTCCGTTCCTTTTTTTTTGCGGATAGGATGCGGACCCATTCATTGCAATGGGTCCGCAAAAAATGCGGACAGCACACCGTATGCTGTCCACATCAGTATGTCCATTCTGTATCCCCGCAATTTTTTTTTTAACAATCACGAAGATGCGGAACGGAAGCATGGATCAGAACCCCACGAAAGCACTACGGAGTGCTTCCGTGGTGTTTCTGTCCGTGCCTCCGCACCAAGTTCTATTTTTTTGCGGTGCAGATGGTCACCAATGCACGGAACGGAGGCACAAAGTTTGTGTGCAAGAGGCCTAAGGCTACATGCACACGATCGTATTTTGTTTCTGTGCCCGTTCTGTTTTTTTTGTGGATAGGATGTGGACCTATTCATTTTAATGGGTCCGCAAAAAGTGTGGACAGCACACCGCGTGCTGTCCGCATCAGTATGTCCATTCCGTAGCCCCGTAAAAAAATAGACATACAGTCATGTGCATGTAGGCTAAGGGAAAGATCTGCATCTGTTCTGTGTTTAGAGCCGCACCTGGTTTTGGCTTAAAATCATTGATGAAAATCACTGACCAAAACACTGACGTGCTCATGCAAACAAACGTATTTTCTTTCGGTGTCCGTTCCGCTTTTTTTGAGGACCATATGCGGAGTGGGTCCGCAAAAAAAACCTGAAGTGACTCCATGTGCATTCCGTTTCCGTATGTCCGTATTTCCGTTCCACAAAAAAATAGAACATATCCTATTATTGTCCGCATTGCGGACAAGGAAAGTACTGTTCTATGAAGAGCCAGCTGTTCTGTTCCGCAAAATATTGAATGCACACTGATGTCATCTGTATTTTTGGCGGACCACAAAATACATACGGTCGTGTGCATGAGCCCTTATTGTGAGCCAAAACCAGTAGTGATGCCTACTCAGAGATCAGGTGTAATGATTTGATTTGCACCTATTCTGAACCTGGTTTTGGTTCACAATATCTGATTCCGCGCGGGTGCAATGCGTGACGTGAATGCATAGCATCAGCACTGAATCCTGACCCATTCATGTCAATGGGTCTGTGTAAATGAACGTTTTACACACATCAGTTCTGCATTACGTGAAAAACGCAGCATGTTCTATATTCTGCCTTTTTCACACAGCCCTGGCCCCATAGAAGTGAATAGGGCTTCAGTGAAAAACGCATTGCATCCGGAAGCAAGTGCGGATGCAATGCGTTTTTCACTGATGGTTGCTAGGAGATGTCGTTTTTTATCACACACGTGAAAAACGCATCAAAACGCATTGCACCCGCGGTGAAAAAAAACTGAATAACTGAACGCAATCGCAGACAAAACTTGCTTGCAAAATGGTGTGAGTTTCCCTGAACGCATCCTGAACACATCTGAACGCAACCTGAACACACCTAATCTGTCATGCTCGTGTGAAAGAGGCCTAAGGCTATATTCACACAAACCTATTTTGTTTCGGTGTCCATTGCGTTTTTTGCGGATTGGATGAGAACCCATTCATTTCAATGGGTCCCAAAAATATGCGGACAGCACACCATAAAATCATATGAGTGCAGGACAATAGTCCTGCGGGCGGCCCGACATGCACAGCATCATTGGGATCTATTATGCTCTATTCTCCCGTGCACAAGATCAATGCCACTCCGGGACATATGGCCTGCTCACGGACCGTACGTCTCCGTGTGCAAGAGGCCTAAGGTTAAGTTCACATCACCGGTTAACTTTCCAGTCTTCTGACCCGTCAGAAGAAGAGAGAGAGAGGGAAAAAAACAGGATCCTGCAAAAAAAAAGTATCCTGTTGTATCAGTTGTCATCCGTTGCCATTTCTGTCTGAGATCCGTTTTTTAGACGGGAAAAAAGTCCTACATGCAGTACTTTTGTTTCCATCTATAAAAACGGATCTGAGATGGAAATGGCTCAAATGCATGACAACTGAGGCAACAGGAAATGTTTTTTTACTGGATCCTGTAAAAAAATTGATCCTATGCAATTCTATGGTGTAAGTCGGATCCGCAAAAAATACGGATGACGTCAGTGTCCACTCCGTATTTTGCGGTACGGAACAGCTGGCCCTTAACCCTTTCACGCCCAGCACCGTACATGTATGGCGCTGGACGGGTGTTTAAAGACGGCGCCCGCTCCTGCCGATTTTCAAGCAGACACCAGTGGCTCCTGTCCGCAATCGGCAGTAATGCCGATCGCGGACATTTAACCCCTCAGATGCCGTGGTCAATCCTCAGCATGGCATCTGAACACAGCGAAACAGAAAGTGCGCACTTTCAGTTGCGCTACGGCTTCCCCGTGTGGCGATCATAGGAGCTGGAGCGTGTATGCAGCAGCCACTGTCTTTATGAATGACAGGAGGCTGCTGCATAGTATTTCCTATGGAGCCCTTGCCTGTAATAGAGCTCCATAGGAAACTAGTAAAATCATCATAGATTCCAATGCAAGTGCATTGGAGTCTATGATAATAGCAATCAGATGATTGCTTGTTAAAGTTCCGTATGCGATGTGTGAAAATGCCCATAGTATAAAGATATAAAAATATATTCCCCATACCGCAAACAGCAAAACGGAAAAAAGCGTCCAAATGGCCAATTCGCCGTTTTTGGTTGCTTCATTTTCTACAAGAAATGTAATAAAAAGTGATCAAAAAGTCATACACACCCATACAGCCCCCATACAGCTCCATGCACATAATTACAAAAGAGATATAGGGGTCAAAATATATAAACTTATTTTTCCCCCCACTTTTTAATTTTTTTATCACTATCAAAACGCAAGAAAAACTATACATATAAGGTATCGTCGGATTCGTACTGACCTGAAGAATAAAATGAACTGGTCAGTTTTATCGCACATTGAACATCGTAAATAAAAAACCCGTACAACTGTGGTGGAATTTTTTATTTTTTTTGCAATTTCACCCCATTTTGAATTTTTTTCCTGCTTCCCACTACATCTTATGCTATATTAAATGGTGGCATTGAAAAGTACAACTTGTCTTGCAAAAATGCCTATGTGAGCAGAAAAATTAAAAAGTTATGGCTCTGGAAAGGCAGGGAGTGAAAAACAAAAACGCAAAAAAAGAAAAAATCCAGGCCTTAAGGGGTTAATAGAACAGTACTTTCCTTGTCCGTAATATGGACAATAAAAGGACATGTTCTATTTTTTTGCGGAACAGAAATACGGACATACGGAAACGGAATGCACACGGAATAACTTCCGTTTTTTTTTGGTGACCCATTGAAATGAAGGGTTCTGCATACGGTCTGCAAAAAAAAAAGCGGAACAGACACGGAAAGAAAATATGTATGTATGCATGAGCCGTAACTGATGCAACCGGGTAAATTTTTTTTTACCGTTTTTTTTTCCCCTCTCTCTTCCGTTTAGAACGGAAAGCTAAATGGTGATGTGAACTCAGCCTAAGGCCTCCTGCACACGAACGTATTTTTTTGCGGTCCGCAAAAACGGGTCCCGTTTTTCCGTGATCCGTGACTGTTTTTTCGTCCGTGGGTCTTCCTTGATTTTTGGAGGATCCACGGACATGAAAAAAAAGTCGTTTTGGTGTCCGCCTGGCCGTGCCGCACCTGAAGGGGTTAATTGTGCTGATCACGGCCCCCTGTAAGAGATCGGGTGCTGCCAGGCAGCAGGGGGCAGTCTTGTACACAGTTTGTAGTGTATTCTAACTAGAAGCGTCCCCATCACCATGGGAACGCTTCTGTGTTAGAATATACTGTCGGATCTGAGTTTTCACGAAGTGAAAACTTAGATCTGAAAAAGCTTTTATGCAGACGGATCTTTGGATCCGTCTGTATGAAAGTAACCTACGGCCACGGATCACGGACACGGATGCCAATCTTGTGTGCATCCGTGTTCTTTCACGGACCCATTGACTTGAATGGGTCCGTGAACCGTTGTCCTTCAAAAAAATAGGACAGGTCCTATTTTTTTGACGGACAGGATACACGGATCACGGTCTCGGCTGCAAAACGGTGCATTTTCCGATTCACACGTCCGAAAAAACGGACGTGTGAATGGACCCTTATGCAGTGCAGTGTGAGGGCTCATGCACATGAACGTATTTTCTTTCCGTGTCCGTTCCTGTTTTTTTGCGGACCGTATGCAGAACCATTCAGTTTAATGCATCCGCAAAAAAAACAGAAGTTACTTTGTGTGCATTCCGTTTCCATATGTCCGTATTTCCGTTCCGCGAAAAAATAGAACATGTCCTATTATTGTCCACATTACGGACAAGGATAGTACTGTTCTATCAGGGGTCAGCTGTTCCGTTCCGCAAAATACGTAATGCACATGGATGTCATCCGTATTTTTCGCTGATCCGTTTTTTGCAGGCCGCAAAATACATACGGTCGTGGCATTTAAAGTGGTTCCCTGGAAATAAATTTAAATGGCCACCAGCAACCTGTCCTACAATGTGAGCAAGACATGCAGAGCTGCCTAGGGGGTGAGGGGGCAGGGCCTCAATACACACTTCCCTGCTCTGCTATAGATGGTAATGATGTGATCCTTTAATAGACTACAATGTGAAGCCATTACAGTCTATTACATAAATAATCAGAAGATCGCATGTTAAAGTCCCCTAGGTGACTAATAATAAATGTAAGTAAAAAAAAGTTTTAAATATATAAATTAAAATAAACCCCTTTTACCATTTCAAAAATAAAAATAAACAAAAAAGGACAGATCAGTAGTATCACCGAACTATTAACCCCTTGATGCCATTTTTCACCTTAAGGCCTCTTTCACACGAGTGAGCATTCTGCGCGGGTGCAATGCGTGATGCGAACGCATCGCGCCCGCACGGAATCCGGACCGATTCATTTCAATGGGTCTGTGTACATGAGTGTTGTTTTTCACGCATCACCTGTGTGTTGCGTGAAAATAGCAGCATGTTCTATATTCTGAGATTTTCACGCAACGCTGGACCCTTAGGCCTCTTTCAGACGTGCGTTGCGGGAAAAGGTGCGGGTGCGTTGCGGGAACATGCACGATTTTTCCGCGCGAGTGCAAAACATTGTAATGCGTTTTGCACGCGCCTGAGAAAAATCGGCATGTTTGGTACCCAAACCCGAACTTCTTCACAGAAGTTCGGGCTTGGGATCGGTGTTCTGTAGATCGTATTATTTTCCCTTATAACATGGTTATAAGGGAAAATAATAGCATTCTGAATACAGAGCGCATAGTACAATAGCGCTGGAGGGGTTAAAAAAAAAGTTATAATTTAACTCACCTTAATCCACTTGATCACGCAGCCCGGCTTCTCTTCTGTCTTCTTCTTTGCTGTGTGCAGGAAAAGGACCTGTGGTGACGTCACTCCGGCCATCACATGGTCCGTCACATGATCTTTTACCACAGGTCCTTTTCTTGCACACAGCAAAGAAGACAGAAGAGAAGCCGGGCAGCGCGATCAAGTGGATTAAGGTGAGTTAAATTATTATTATTTTTTTTAACCCCTCCAGCGCTATTGTACTATGCATTCTGTATTCAGAATGCTATTATTTTCCCTTATAACCATGTTATAAGGGAAAATAATAATGATCGGGTCTCCATCCCGATCGTCTCCTAGCAACCGTGCGTGAAAATCACACCGCATCCGCACTTGCTTGCGGATGCTTGCGATTTTCACGCAGCCCCATTCACTTCTATGGGGCCTGCGTTGCGTGGAAAACGCACAATATAGAGCATGCTGCGATTTTCACGCAACGCACAAGTGATGCGTGAAAATCACCGCTCATGTGCACAGCCCCATAGAAATGAATGGGTCAGGATTCAGTGCGGGTGCAATGCGTTCACATCACACATTGCACCCGCGCGGAATACTCGCCCGTGTGAAAGGGGCCTTAGAAGTGAATGGAGCTGTGTGAAAATCACAACCAACTTACTGGCGGATGTGATGCTTTTTTCACAGATGGTTGCTAAGAAATGTTGTTTGTTTACATTCAGTTTTTTATCAGCTGCATGCAAAATGCATCAAAACACATTGCACCCACGCGATAAAAACTGAACTGACTTTGCCTGCGAAATCACGCAGTTTTCATTGAACGCATCCGGACCTAATCTAGACACGCTCGTCTGCAAGGGGCCTAAGGAACAGGCCATTTTTTGCAAATCTGACGTGTCCCTTTAGGTGGTAATAATTTTGGAACGCTTTTACCTATCCAAGCCATTCTAAGATTATTTTCTCGTGACACATTGCAATTCATGACATTTGTAAGTTTGAGTAGATATATTTCACCTTTTGTGTTTAAAAAATGCCAAAGTTTGCAAAAAATTGGGAAAAATTCACAATTTTCAAAATGTGAATTTCTCTGCTTTCTTAGGCCTCATGCACACGACCGTTGTGTGCATCCGCGGCCGTTGTTCCGTTTTCCGTTTTTTTCCGCAGACCCATTGACTTTCAATGGGTCAGTGGAAAAATCGGAAAATGCACCGTTTGGCTTCCGCGTCCGTGATCCGTTTTTCCTGTCCTATTTTTTTCACGAACAACGGTTCACGGACCCATTCAAGTCAATGGGTCCGTGAAAAATCACGGATGCACACAAGATAGTCATCCGCGTCCGTGATCCGTGTCCGTGATCCGTGTCCGTTTTTCCTATCATTTTCAATGCAAACTTGACTTAGTTTTTTTTTCACTTTTCATGTCCGTGGATCCTCCAAAAATCAAGGAAGACCCACGGAAGAAAAAACTGTCACAGATCACGGAACAACGGAAATCCGTTTTGCGGACCGCAAAAAAAACCGGTCGTGTGCATGAGGCCTAAGGCAGATATTGATACCTCATAAAATAGTTATTACTTTACATTTCTCATATGTCTACTTTATGTTTGGATCATTTTGTAAAGGTCTTTTTTTATTGGATGTTAGGCCTCTTTCACACGTGCATCGTGTGTGAGGGCTTGACAAGGGTGCGTTGCAGGAAAATGCACAATTTTTCCATGTGAGTGCAAAGCGTTTTAATGCGCTTTGCACGTGCGTGAAAAAAATCGGCATGTTTGGTACCCAGACCCGAACCAAGAATTCTTCACAGAAGTTCGGGTTTGGAATCGGTGTTGTGTAGATTTTATTATTTTCCCTTATAACATGGTTATAAGGGAAAATAAAAGAATGCTAAGTAAATTAGGGATGGAGGGGTTAAAAAAAAAAAATATATATATTAAACTCACCTCATCCACTTGTTCGCAAAGCCCGGCCCGTCTTTTTTCTTCTTCTTTGAGGACCTGGGAGGAAAAGGACCTTTGGGGACGTCCCTGCGCTCATCACATGGCCCATCACAATGGTGATGGACAGTGTGATGGACCATGTGATGAGCGCAGTGACGTCACCAAAGGTCCTTTTCCTCCCAGGTCCTCAAAGAAGAAGAAAGAAGACGAGCCGGGCTTCGCAAACAAGTGGATGAGGTGAGTTTAATAATTTTATTTTATTTTTTTAACCCCTCCATCCCTAATTTACTAAGCATTCTGTATTAATAATGCTTTTATTTTCCCTTATAACATGGTTATAAGGGAAAATAATAAAGATCGGGTCCCCATCCCGATCATCACCTAGCAACCATGCGTTAAAATCGCACCGCATCCGCACTTGCTTGCGGATGCTTGCGATTTTCACGCAGCCCCATTAACTTCTATGGGGCCTGCGTTGCGTGAAAAATGCACAATATAGAGCATGCTGCGATTTTCACGCAAAGCACAAGTGATGCGTGAAAATCACTGCTCATGTGCACAGCCCCATTGGAGTGAATGGGTCCGGATTCCGTGCGGGTGCAATGCATTCACCTCATGCATTGCACCTGCACGGAATTCTTGCCCGCGTGAAAGGGGCCTTAGAAGCCTTAGTCCTCTTTCACACGGGCGCCGCATGTGAGGGCCGGACAAGATGCGGGTGCGTTGCGGGAAAATGCACGAAGTGCAAAGTGCTTTTATGCTTTTATGCGTGAGAAAAATCGGCATGTTTGGTACCCAGACCCGATAGGTGTTGTGTCGATTTTATTATTTCCCCTTATAACATGGTTATAAGGGAAAATAATAGCATTCTTAATACAGAATTCTTAGTAAAATGTCCATTGGGGGTTAAAAATAATAAACTAATTTAACTCACCCCATCCACTTGATCGCGTAGCAGATCTCCTCTTCTTTCTACTTTCTTCAGGACCTGGCTAAAGGACCTTTGATGACCTCACTGTGCTCATCACATGGTCCATCCCATGTTCAATCACAGTTTTACCACATAAGGAACATCGCAAAAATAAAGCTCATAAAACTAAGACAGGATTCAGGTTTTTTCTAATTCCACCTCATATGGAATTTTGTTCCAGCTTACGACAACATTGTATGTAATGATAAATGATGCCATTACAAAGTAAATCTTTTCCCCCTGAAAATAAATCCTGATATGGTTATGTGCATGAAAAAAAATAAAAAAGTCATGGCTCTGGAAAGGCAGGGAGTAAAAAATGAAAATGAAAAAAAATTAAAAATCGCTGTGGCATAAACTAGTTAAAGAGGACCTGTCACCATTTAAAGAATGCTGTCTATACCATATGTGGATGCACATCACGTTTTATGCCTCCGTTTGACGTATACAGTAGAAAAAAGGATACAAAAATGAAGCACACCACGTTCTTAAAAACGTATATTTTCTTTTTTTTTTTACAATGGAACTCTATGGTGAATGGATGCCACTGTATGGCATCAGTCTGAGGCATCCATTTAACATATACGTTTTTTGTATACGTTAAAAGGATGGAAAAAATGTGATGTGAACCCTTCAGTAATGCAGTGTTTTTTTTTTTGGTTTTTTTTGTTTTGTTTTTTGCCTAGTTTCCCCACCCAACGTTTGTGAGAAATGGTACCCAAAATAAATTATTCCCTATATACAAGGCAATGACTTAATTCATTCAAAGATAAAGCTATGTTCCCCCCTCTGATGCTGTCCAATCATGGCAGACAGAGTCAGAGATGCTGTCTGTCTCCCAGAATAAATCTCATTGCTAAAATAATGCAGGCATTTTCTTTCAAGCTGTGCTGTAGTCCACTGCTGGTTAGGATGCCGGCTCCTCTGGTCAGTGGTGATGCCTCACTGTGCTGTGTACCTTTGTAGCATTGCTCTCCTTGAATTCATGCTAAGTAGTGGAAGGAGTGTGATAGAACTACACATTATGGACAAAGTGCGACCAAAAATTATACACCTATACATGATATTGAAGCTTACATGTTTTATCGTAACTTGTAAATGTATTTTACTTTAAGTATTTATGTATGTTTAATATGGTTTTCAGCTCAGGCTGCATGTCTTCTTAACAGGTATACAGTACTTGTGGTGTCTCAGCTATCAAGATGACAGAGTCTGCTAATCTAAGAAATGAACTTCCAGGTAACTTTTTTACTGATACAACAAGATAGAAATAGTGCAGAAATATAATATATTTGGTGCACTTCGTATAATTTGGCACATACCCTGTACTTAAATTGCATTTTCTTTAGTAAACCTACCCAACTAAGCATTCCTGATGATACTTAGTTCCCCATCGGTTGCTGCTTCCCTCTTGACACACAGCCAGGAAATGACTGCTCAGCCAATCACTGCCAACACTGGGAACCCATCTCAGCCAGTGACTGGCTAAGAGGTAATTTCCTTTGTGTCAAGAAGGCCCAGAAAGCATAGACTGGTGAAGAACTGGTGCAGTGTGCTGGCGGCCCACTGCCTTAGAAGTTAATGGGAGTGAGGTGGTTAATTAGCCAGCCTCATGGCTTGGATGCTATGTAGTTGCTAGGTGTGAGCTTGTCCCATCGTATGTGGCTAAGTTACTGGGTGGACATATAAACATTAGCCCTGAACTTCACAGCAGTTTGGTGGGAATACGAGTTTCAAACTCCCTACCATACTTAAGAGATAGAATTGTCATCTGTTAAAGGGACCATACCCCTCAGCTGAGCATTGTAGTGCCACTGTTATGAGCAGAGAGAAACAGAATTATTGAGAGAGAGAAATTGACTAAATTGGGGAGACTGGCTTGCTTGTCTGGAAACGACGCCCCTTTCACATGAGTGAGTTTTTCACGCGGGCACAATGCGTTGTGCGAACGCATTTCGCCCGCACTGAATCCGGACCGATTCATTTCAATGGGTCTGTGTACATGAGCGTTGTTTTTCATGCATCACTTGTGTGTTGCATGAAAATCGCAGCATGTTCTATATTCTGCATTTTTGACGTAGCCCTGGCCCCATAGAAGTGAATGTGGCTGCGTTTTTTATTTATTTTATGCACTTATATAGCGCTGCTATATTCCACAGCACTTTACAGACATTAGCATCAAACTGTCCCCAATGGTGCTCACAATCTAAGTTCTTATCATACCATGGACCAGCAAAGACTTTCATATGTTGCTATGACACATCAAAATATTGTGAAAGCTCAGTGAAGTAAAAAAAAAAAAAAAAAAAAAAAAAAAAAGATAAATATATACTGTATATACACAGTATATATTTGTTGTCCTGGCTACGGCGCGAAGCCTGGCATGCGAGTCTGAACCTAATCTAACTAGGTAGGCTAGTGGTGTGCCCTTAGCCACGTAACGAGGGTAGGCCAATAAAGGGGGCATACCCTGAAGGAGATGTATGAAGAAGGGCCGGGAGGGTGGGGCGATAGAGGACGTGCACCACATGTGCTGGGAGGCGGGGCTTAAGAAGCATCCTACGCCCCTCCCACAAAAGCAGGCTGAATTCAGCCTGCTGGATTTGTGGTCCTGGCTACGACGCGAAGCCTGACATGCGAGTCTGAACCTAATCTAACTAGGTAGGCTAGTGGTGTGCCCTTAGTCACGTAATGAGGGTAGGCCAATAAAGGGGGCAAAAATGCGAGTAGGAAATGGTTTATTGATACAACCCTTTTATTGTTGATGGTAGCATTACAGTACCAAGTCGGAGAAAGCTCTGGCGATCTCGGCTTTCGGATGCGGGATGTACTGTGAGAAACATGATGATTTCCATCGACCCATTTTGCGTATGATGTGAGCCGGGACCCCGTGTTTGGATGCGGCGGAGGCGGCTCCGATCCGGAACGAATGGCCCGATATGGCCCGGGGGTTAAATCCTAAACCTGATGCGAGGCTGCGCATGTGTTTGGTGAACTGCGAGGACGAGAGTGGCCGTGAAGGGAAAGGAAGGAGAGGGCTGGCTGAAGCCCGGTTGCCTAGGGTGGTTAGTAATCTGTTGAGGATGGCCACTGGGCACCAAGGGTTGGTAGTCGGGAAATATTCGATGCATACAGGGGGCCCTATTTGTGAGGTTTTGGAAACGGGTAAGGTGAAGATGAAATGCTCGTGACTGCGGGTGAGTTGGCTTAGTACGGGACCTGAATTATGAGGGGAGGTGCTGGTAAATTCCCCGGGCCGGAGAAAGCCGTAGAAACTTAAATAGAGGGCAGCTTTGAGAATGCTGCTTCTGAATGGGCCAAAAGGACTGCCGTTTAGGGAGGTTGAGATCTTTCTGAACAAGTCCTCTGAGACGGGTTGCCTGGTGGGTTCGGACTTGTTGGAGCTCTTCTGAATGCCCCGCAATGTGGCTTTGATGGCGTGGGAGGAAAATATGGAGTTGCTGTCAGGGTGACGGATCATGAGGTGATGCTGGACCCCCGACAAATACAACCTGATGGTACTGTATGAAAGGTGAAGGTCTTTGTGGCAGTATGCCAGGAAAGCCATGATAAACGTGACTTTGCTCGTGTTGCCCCTAGGATGAAGATGAGAAAAAACCTTAAATGCCTTCCAACCTGATTGGTAGTTTCTGGTGGAGTTCTCAGACAGGGACTTGCAGATGAGAGACTGTGCCACTGATATGTGCCTGTCTAGTCCAAGATCAGGGATTCGAAATCCGGGGGGGGTTATCCCGACTCTTTCGGCTTGTGGCATGACCTGGAAAAAAAGGTTACGATTTAGGTGGGACAAGGCGTCTGCTGCAACGTTCTTGATGCCCTGGATGTGGGCACAAGAGATGTGGAAATTATGTTTTAGAGCTAGCCAAGTGAGTTTGCACAGGAAGCGCATGACCTTGGGCGAGCTGGACCTGCCTTTGGTGAGGATGTCAACTACAGTGTAGTTGTCAGTGATGAAGGATAACGGCATGTTGTTCCATTCTTTGCCCCAGACTTGCGTGGCCGCCACGATAGGATATAATTCTAGGACGGGGGAAGACTGAATGGCCTGAGGGTCTGAGTAAATTTGGGGAGGCCAGGAGTCCGCGAACCATTGGCGACCGAATAAGGCACCGAACGCGCCGGATGCGGCCGCATCGGAATACACGGTCGGGCAGGTGTCACTCCAGTGCGGGACAAACAGCGAGATGCCATTCCATTCTGATAGGAAGACCCTCCACATAGCTAGGTCGGCCAGGGCTTCCCGGTCCAGCTGAATAAGCGAGTCTTGCGTCGTGGCCGTTGGCAACAATTGAAAGAGTCTTGATGTGAAGGAGCGACCCTGCGGCATGATACCGATGGCGAAATTGAGAGAGCCCAACAACGACTGTAAGTCGCCCTTCGACATGGTCCTGGATCCCACGAGAGTGGAAATGGACGTTTGGAGCCTGACTAATTTGTCCTCTGGGAGTCTGGCCTCCATTCTGAGGGTGTCTAAGGAGATGCCTAAGAAAGTGATGACCGTGGAAGGGCCATCGACCTTTGATGGTGCCATTGGGACACGTAATGCGGTGAAAATGCTGAGGAGACTTTCCAACCTGTCGGGCACTTGGTTGGGGTTTTTGATCAGTAAGAAGTCATCCAGGTAATGGATTACTCTAGGACAATTGCCGTGGTTTACCAGAATCCAATGGAGGGCATGGGCGAACTGATCAAAGAGCCAGGGGCTGCTCTTTGACCCGAACGTGAGGCGGGTGGTGAAAAAGTACTGGTCCCTCCATTTGATTCCGTGAAACCTCCAAAGGTGAGGTTGGACTGGCAACAGCTTGAAAGCTTCTGAGATGTCCGCCTTCGATAGCCAAGCGCCCGCCCCCACATGTAATATCAGTTGTATTGCTTCATCCAGGAAAGAGTATTGCATCGAATACTCTTTGGACGGGATCAATGAGTTGAGACTTGGAACGCTGGAGGCATGAGGCGCTGACAAATCGTAAATCAAACGCTTTTTATTGGTGTTTTTTTTGATGACCAGACCGATGGGGCTTACTCTATAGACATGGAAAGGAGGTTGGGAAAAGGCGCCTATGATGAATCCCTTCTGCAGTTCGGCCTGCAGGAGATAATCCATCAAGGCTGGGTCCTCCGTGGCTGACACCAGGTTAGGTGTTTCCCATGAACCTTGGGGCAAAGTGACGAGACCGGTATGGAAGCCTACGGAAAACCCGGACTGCAGGAATTGTACAAAACCGGGGTTGTGGTGAGTTTTCAGGAGGGAGAGCAAAAGGGGATGTCGGCTAGTCAGCTTTTCGCAGCGCGTTGGGAGCAGGAGGATTGAGGATGGGCCCGAAAGCAGGTGGAGCGCCTTACACTTGTTGTAATTGCAGAACTTGGAATTATAATTATTGCACAACTGATTTTTCCCCAGGAATACCATGGGCCGACCTAATTTGTCCAGGAGCGGACCTGGCTTTTGGGAAGCTGAAATGCTGGGCTGCTGTTTGGCCTGGGAAGTAACGTGTGAGTTGGGGCACCAGTCAGAAGCGTGCAGTACTGACTGGCAGTTGGAGCAATACGGGGATCTAAGTCCGGCAAAATGTCTACAGAAAAGCTCCATATTTAAGGATGCCCGGTTGGTGATATGCTGAAACTGGGCGAGGGCGGTGGCTGCCTTCGCCGAGAATGACCTATGGTAGTCGTAGTAGGCGAATCCTCCGTATTTATACCCGAGCTCTGTGATCCTGTACAGGTATGCGTCGATCTCCTCCCTTCTGGCTGGCTGCGCCGAACAGATGATGTCCCGATACAGGCTAAACGCAAGCACGAACTCTGGGATAGAGTTTTTTGTTAAGGCGAGTGTCTTTGGACTTCAGTACCACAGACACATCGCCGCATGCGATGGTCCTGTTTTCCACGGTGTCATGGGTAGAAATGAGGACCGCCGCTAAGTTGACATCCTTGCCTCCCAGTATATCTTTGCGCAAGTTCTCTGGAACAAAAAAGGAGGGAACAATCTCAGGAGCCCCGGAAAACCTACCTAGGGAAGAAGGCCGGGAAGTGGAAGGACCTGGAGTGGGATTGATGGGAGCGGGAGGTGACGCGTCCCTACTTTCGACTGCCTCGAGTCTGGTGTTAATGTCGCAGATGGAACTGGACAAGTTGTTAATGGTTGCGTGTAGTTGCGTTAGGGACAACTGGATGGTAGACATAGAGACTTGCTCCGTGGACGCCGTGGATGGCTCCGGAAACAACAGGCGATACAGTTCGGCCTTACGGGCTGTGGCCGAATGGCGTATCCCTCGCTTGTTTAGCTCGGCAATCATCTTAAGGATTGTCCAAGTCCGGTAGGATGAAATGCTTGCTCGCTCCGAACCCGCGGATTCTACAGTTGATAAAGCGTCCTCGAGGTCGGAAACGTGAGACATGTTGAGCTGAAAAATGAAAGGGACATAATGGAAGCTGGTGGGGGTTAATCGTAGGATGGGCGCGGGTGGTGTTGCCGGAGAAAATGCTCGTAGCGAGGTACGGGGTCTTGACCTAGCTGGTGAACTAGGGACGCGTTGGTCCCCCTGCTAGGAGTGCGACTGTCAACTTACCTGAATTCACCAGAGCTGCTTGCGCCGAGACTAAAGGGACTTCACCTGAAAAGAACGGTATATGTTGCCACGATTGGCTATGCTGGGAGTATCGAATATCGAATCGTGCTTTCTACTTACCTGGAAGAAGATGATTAAACTCTAACGGGTACCCGCGGGTTAGCTTAGCACCTAAAAGAACAAGACCGTACATGCTGACTTTATGAACCGTGACTGGAAAGCGACCAGATGTTCGTGGAATATGACAGTACTGGTGCCAGGAACGAAACGTATTGATTGCTGCAGAAGCGGGCTCGGTATGGGGGATGCGCGGAACGGGCGGAATCGGCAGAATGAACGGGGTAATGGTGCACTGCGACCATGAACCATTATGACTGACGGAAAGACTAGCAACAAGGGGTCTGCTGAGTAAAACGTGTGCCAGGGCGATCCTGGGTGACCTGGGAATGACTGGGGCAGCAGACATGTAGACAAGGACAAGGAACGGTCCAGGGCGTACATGGTGAGGATGACTGCCTTGGGAGACGCGAGGCCTGGGCTTACCAGGCCAGGAGGCAGAAAAATGAACATGGAAGAAGAGTTTCACACCTAGCAGGAAGGAGACCAGGGCGGACCTGGTTATTGTGAGAATGCGTGGTGCAGGGTGCACCAAGCGTGGAAAGACATGGGTTGCGTGACCCGAGAAGAAGGTAAAAGAGAGAGGGACACAACCCAGGTGAATAGAGACAAAGGAAACGGCACATGGAAAGGAGGGAATCCAGGGCGTACCTGGAGCAAGATGAGTGAAAGACCCCCGACAAATCAGGCGGGGGTGGGGAACCTGAGCGTAGCAGGCGGGTGGGAACCGACATGCAAGGATGAGAGGAATGTGGCGTGAAGAAGGCAGGGCGTACCTGCGGACAGGAGAAGACGACAGAAGGACGTTTGGGAACCTGAGCGTATCAGGCGGGTGGGAACCGACATGCAAGGATGAGAGGAATGTGGCGTAAGAGTGGCAGGGCGTACCTGCGGACAGGAGAAGACGACAGAAGGACGTTTGGGAACCTGAGCGTATCAGTTTTTTTTTTTTGTGTAATGTGGGCTAGCTTTAAGAGACCTAGTGTGCTGAATTCAACATGCATGTGGACGCTGCTAGTCAGCAGTACTGGCCTGACTGGAACGTGAATCGTGTATGGCGTGATGTGACATGACCAGTGATATGAGCATTAGTTAATTCACTTTATTCACAATAAGTAATACCCAGTTCCTTCATGAAATACACATCTTTTTACTCTTCATTCCATCTCTGACATCATGCAAACATCCTCCAAACTTGAGACCAGAAGACATCTTCCATACCTGCTCCCTACCAAGCCCCTATATAAGTTATGTATGTCTGCATCTACAACAGTTAGAGTTAGTCCTGAAGAATATACAAGAGGGTGATTAAGGGGTTAAATCCTCCACCTTCCCTGGCTCATCTCTATGTCTCTCCTCCGCAGGAGGTGATAGGCAGCATGGTTGCAAAGTCCTAAATTCACAGCAACTGACGCTAATATTTGAAGCAGTCTCACCAAATTCAGGTTGACACAGGCAGAAAAAGTGTATAACTTGTGTAAGCGCTGACCAAAAGTGGGCATTTACCTGTTGGGTGTCTGCGCCTCTCCTCCCTCCCGCGGCAATGTGCGTCCCCCACCCTGCCACCCCAGGCTAAGTATGTGATGGAAGCGCGGCAGGAGACTAGCGGCGGCAGCTCCCGCAGCGGGGAAGATCACGGGATGCGCTCCACGCTGGAACGCATGACGGCGAGACGGAAGCTGCAGGAGAGGAGGACGATGACCGTGCGTCGGCGGGTGCGGAGGTACTGGTGGCGGGTCTGGGGGACGGAACCGGGGGAGGAGGGGAGAACTTACCCTGAAGGCTGCGAGTTCTGGCGTGCAGGATCACGGCGCGTGCATGCTGCTTGAAAGGCCAGCAATAGCAATGAAAGGTGCGACTCCTCCTACCCAACGTCAGAAGAGAGAGACGTGCACCACATGTGCTGGGCGGCGGGGCTTAAGAAGCCTCCTACGCCCCTCCCACAAAAGCAGGCTTAATTCAGCCTGCTGGATATATACACACACATATATATATATTTATATATACAGTATATATATTTTATCTCCACTAATTCCACCGCCACAAACACATGTGCCAGTAAGAGTGTACTTGAGTTGAAGAAGCAATGTTTTACAAAAAAAACGGTTGGACAGGGTTTTAAAAAATTCGATTCATTTGCTTCGCCGAATATATCCAAAATATTCGATCCAAATGAATTTGTCATGAAGCTTGTTAAATCAGGTCTATCCCGGCCTGCAGTGTTAAACTTTAGGGGGTTTATCCTGGCGTATGTCAATGGGCAGTGCAGCAACATGCATAGCTAGTCCTTTCTGGTAGCGAAACCATTAGGCCTCTTACACACGACCGTGTATCCCCCACGGCCTTGTGCATTCCGCATCACGAATGCAGACCTATTCACTTAAATGGGTCCACAAATCTGGAGATGCGGTGTTGAACGGAACGGAACCACGAAACGGAAGCACTGCGGAGTGCTTTCGTGGGTTTCCGTTCCGTGCTTCCGTTCTGTAAAAAGATAGAACTTTTCCTATCTTTTTGCAGAACCAAGGGATCGGTGACCCCATTCAAGTGAACGGGCACGGGCACGTTCGTGTGCAAGAGGCCTTACTGTGTGTCTGAATGGCAAGCAGGTCACATTTCATCATGCAGGAAACCAACATTCCTAGCTAGTCCCTTCTGTTAAACCAAAAGAAAAGCATACAGCATCCTTCAGTAAAGCAAAAAAAAACAAACAGCTGAGCGCAGGTGTCCCAATGACTCTTTAGTGGAACAAAATAACAACATGGAGGCAGAGCCAATAAAGTAGTGGGTAAAAAAAAGGTTATTTTAACCAATATTATGGCAGTGCAAACACATGCATTTAAATGCCTTCTGTTAGCTGTAGAATGACTGTGCGGCACTATTAGGTTTAGTTTACACTTCACTTATTTGGTCTAAAATTGTCAGCCCAAAGCAGGTACGGGTCAAACCCACAGAAGAGGTGCAGATCTATTCTTGATACCTAATCAGAGAGTAGGCTTGGCTCCGGAATTTCCCTTACAATAAGTGATGAAATAACTGACCAAATAACATAAGTGTGAACTCCATCTTACAGGTCAATGTTAGAGTCAGGTCTAATTTTTCGGCATGGATTTAACCGCGCAGTGGCCCCCATGACAGTGGGGAGGGTGTCAGCAGTAAGGCTGTGTTCACATCACGGTTTATTTTTCTGTTCTTCTGATCAGAAGAAAAGCCCCAAAAAAGGACCCTGTAGTTTGAGCATCCGCCTTCACACCGTCAGTATTTGGTCAGCATTTGATCAGTATTGGTAAGACAAAACAGGAGTGGGTCCAAAACAGAGATAACATGTGATGGAAATATCTGCATGTCTTCTATGTTTTGGACCCAATTCTGCTTTTTGCTTCCAAATCATGATCAAATCCTGATGATAGAGACCTTCTAGACGTTAATACGACAGGACCTGTTTTTTGTTGTTGTTGTTTTTATGTTCTTCTGATGGATAAGAAGAATGGAAAAATAAACGGTGATGTCAGACTCAACATGGCCAAACAGGGACACTAGTGGCCCCGGAACAGACTGGTGAGGGTGGCAACAGCATGAAGCAGTGGCAGTAACAACACAAGATGGTGGCAGATCACAGCAGGGGCAGATGGCAATAGAGGCAGCAGTCATATGGCATCAGGTGGGTGACAGACAGCATTACAATACTGGCAGTAGGACATGGGCAGATGTAACGGGCTTCTTATAGGGCTGTGACATGGCTATCTGCTGATTATCTGTCTGGATGGCATTATGGGTCATATCTCCTTTCCAGGTTTCTTTCTTTTACTTTGTAACATGTGTAGCCGCCATTTTATAAAGAAATTGATTTGTTTCAACGAAGTGAGAAGAAATTAGTATTTATTGGGAATAGAAGTTTTCCTGAAATTTGGATCAAATTCAATTTGTTTCACTTTGATTTGCTCAATACTATCCACTACAATATAGTGGATACAATGGATACAGTGACTTTGATGCAAAAAAAATATGTCAGATCAGGAACACAAGTTTATAATTTTTTCAAGAAACTGCAGCAGTTTTCTTGGAAAAAAAATACACGTTTTGTTATGTAAATTGGGCTGATAGCTGGCAGATAACCATTAATAAAAAATTGAATATTGTAGCTTTAAATATTCATTTGCAGTGCAAGTAGAGCCTCAGTAACACACCGAAACCCAAAGACACACGCTACACTGACTCTGCCCGGTCCATACCTTAAGTGTCTCTCTCTGTCTTTCAAATAAATCTAGCTTACTAGGGATTATCTTCCCTATAATTATCTCTCTTTGACTTTACACTACCTGTATTCTGTTTCTACGCTTTCTTTGCAGTCTCTCTGCTAGATGTCTTGTCCAACCAATTGAGCTTGTCAAAGCTCAGAATGCACATGACTTCCTTGGTTGAGATTTATATAGTACCTATGACATTTGTCTATATAATCCCTCCTGGCTGAGGCTGACTGCAAGGGATTATGAACAAGTTCACTAGCCAGGGCACTGCCCAGGTTCATGTGGTCCTCAAATTGCAAAGGTTTCAAATTCGCTGGAATTCCAAAGTTTTGGGAAATTTTTGACAAATTTGACTTGATTAGAATCGATTTACTCAGCTCTAATTACCACAAAAAAATGAAACATCAGATTTGCAAAATTGGGATCCTTAAAACAAAGCAAATAAATACAGATGTCTTCTTTCTTAACATTTCTGTGGCCCAAGATATACTCAAATAAGTGGTGCAAGATGGCCAGCTTTGAAAAAGTTTCTTTTGTGTTGCTCATTATGGCTACTACGATGTCAGAGTACTGCAAAAGTTTAATTTAAAGATAGCAGTCCTTGACTACAAGTTTTGGGCTATCTCGGCCAAGCTAAGAAAGGAAACATCTTTAACTTAAGCACTTGTCTAGGGTTAACAAAATATTCCTGCTACCAAAAACACTGCCAAATCCATCAATACATTGTGAGTAGTATAGATGCTCAGCCCTATTCACTTCAATGGAGCACTGTTGCAATACCAGACAAAAACCAATGGACAGGTTTGGTGCAATTTCTGGTGGAAAAAAGCAGCTATGTTCTTCTAATCTGGGACAATGTGATATTTGGGCAGTTTAATTTTTTTTGTTGCAAAAAACTTTTCTGCTGCAATTCTATTATAAAACTTTTCTTTGTTTTGACTTTAACAGACCTAGGAGTGCCTTTTTTGTACTGGGACCGGAATGAAAATGAGAAAAAATCATATACTGTTGAAACTCCATATGGTTTCCAATTGGACTTAGATTTTTTGAAATATGTTGAAGATATTCAGAGTGGTCAAACCTTGAAGAAACTGCAAGTCAATCGAAAACCAAGGGTGCCACGCCGTTCCACATCATCTTTAAAAAGTCTGTCAAGCCAAACAGATGCATGGGTTTCAACTGAATCTTTGGACCTTAGTGAAGATGGAACTTCAGATTCTGTATTTTTCACAGGTGGTAGAACAGAAACAAATTCCTCACACACTAAAGAAACTTTGGCCTATAGAAAGTCCAACCCATTATCTCCAATGTCAATTTTTAAACTGCTTCCACCGCCACCAGCAAAAACTATTGTAAAAAATTCACGAGTTGAAAAAACACTAGAGGAGACTAGCAGAAGACTTCAACAAGAACATCTAAATCTATCCTATGTAGGCATACAAGATAGATCTTGCCAGCCTTCCAATCTTTCTAAACTTAGCAATGCTAGTAGAAGTTCACCAAACCTTTCCCAAACATCATTAACTGTGTATCAGAACAAAAGTGGAGAAACTCATACCATATCAAATCAATGTTTCACAGGTTCTGTGAAAATAAGCCCTATACATTCTGGTAGAAGTACCCCTTCTGCAAACCTTTCTTCAGCTCACCTTCAATATATTCGTGAGCAGATGGCTGCTTCATTAAAGCGGCTGAAAGATCTGGAAGAACAAGTAAAGATTATTCCTGCATTACAGATGAAGATTTCAATTCTGGAAAGAGAGAACAAGCAGCTGAATTATGATTTGGAGAAACAAAAGACCAGCACAGTTAATAATGGACAAGCAAGTGTCACTGATTCTACATTGAATGAAATGGACAGAAATAGTAGCGACAGGAAAGTAGAAGTACAGTCTAAGCAGAAAAGTGATTCAGAACCTACAGTATATAAGATGAGTAAAATAGCCAAGCTGAAAAGACTCACAGAGAAACTAAGTGATCCAGAAAGGAATTTAGGCAGCAGGAAAATGGCAGGTGAAAAACTGTGTGGTTACTACCCAGCAGTGATAGAAAAGACTCGCAAGTCAGTTGCAGTTGGGGAAGATGTTAGCATGGCAGATAGTGTGTTTTATTACAGATCAAGGCAAGAGAACAAAGATCTTGCAGTCCAAGCCTCCCCTGAAACCAAAGATGTGGGCGAATGGGTTATGGAATCTTTATTGGGATTATCTTCTGAAGTAGAGAAGGAGATACAGCTTCTTCAGCATACAGTAGAACATCAGAGGGCAGTTATTAGTATGCTTGAAGATCATGTAAAGGCAGCATCCGATGAACTAGAGGAGCTGAGGATAGCTGTTGCCTCTAGACAAGCTATCGGTATTATGGAAAAAGACTTGACACTTCTAGCAAATCCTGTGGAATCATTAGTAGACGTATATGTGCCACCTGACAGGAAATTACCTGAAGATGGTTTGAAAATGGCAGAAACAGGTATAATTTGCTCATATACATCTTTCTTTGACAGATTTGATGTTACAGATGCAATTATACCTGCAAACATTCTAAATTCTAATGTAGAAAATCTACCCGGAAACATTAAGGAAGAATTAGAAGAGGTAAGTCAACTGAGTACCAAACAGAAACAGTCAGAATTGTCAGAGGAACTAATTACAGTTATTAAGAGTAACGATATCAAAAGCCCTATAGTTCCATGTGACAAGAATGAAGATAAAGGTTTGGTACACATAGAAAGAGAGCTCAACGCATCTTCAGAATCAAAGGACAAACAGTTAATAACTGAAACCTCACTGTATATAATAGATGGCGCAGATGGTGGCAATGAAGAAAAAGATGATCTAGAGGGAAGGATGAGTTTGCAAACATTAGGTATGCTGGGTGAGTAGCATGAAAGCAGTCAAAATGTTTATCATTTGGAATTATTCTATGATTTTTCTGTGCAGAATTTAACAACATCTCCCAAAGTATATGCCAGTGTGGCCATAGACTTTAGAGGGCAAACATGTCATTTTCATAACAATTGCAATGTATCAGAAATTAGTATTACACTCATCAGTAAAACGGTTTCCTGGAAGTATTCATGACAGCACAAACAAGAAATTAGAAAATGATTAGGGTGGGAAATACCTGTGCTGTCTAATACTCACTTCCCTGGTCATCTCCATGCCAGAGAAAACGAGAAGTAAGAAATAAAAAATGATTAGTGAGGGAAAACAACACAAAGGACCTTTCACCCAAAAGACAAGTCCTCATTGGAAAAAATGTCCAATTTACAATACTTTGTGAAAGTGTGGACAATTTTACATGTAGCAGCTCTACATATCTGTTGTATAGAAGCTGATGATCTTTCTGCCCAAGAAGCTGTTATTGCCCTGGTCAACTGAGCGTTCAAGCCAGGCTATTTTGCCTTTATCCCCATATGCCTCAGAAATAGCTGTACAAATCCAAAAAGAAATGAAACTTCTAGCCGCCTTTCTCCCCTTATTTGGGCCACAAAATTGAATAAATAGGTTTTTGTCAATTCTACATTCTAGTTATTTCTATATAATACAAAACTGTTTTTTTAACATCTAAATTATGGAAGGATGTCTCTTGCTTTTTGGATTGAGGCTTGTCACTAGCAACTCTAAGAAAAGGCTCCTGCATAGAGAGAGCCTGTAATTCGCTAACTCTCTTGGCCAAACAGAGGGTGACCAGAAAAACAGTATTCCAGGTAAGTAATTTCTGGGAAATGTTCTATAAAGCCTCAAAGGGAGAGGAGGATAACCCTGACAATACAAGGTTAATGGGGTTGTCTCATTTCAGCAAGTTGCATTTATCATGTAGAGAAAGTTAATACAAAGCATTTACTAATGTATTGTTATTCTCCAAATTGCTTCCTTTGGTGGCTAGACTCAATTTTCCATCACATTATACACTTCTTGGTTCCATGGTTACTACTAGAGATTAGTGAATAAAAAAAAAAATGGATTTGTCGATTTGGTTCGATCCGAATATATTCACAGCGAATTACGTAAAAAAACGGCTATTTCCTGGCTGCTAAGAGCCTTTATGGTGGTGTAGAACACTGTGCCTTGTAGTAACACGCATAGGGAGTCTGCTTTGGTAGTGAAATAATACTGTGAGTCCATGAGACATGCAGATGACAGGCGTCCCTCTAAGAATCACTGCACACTTCACTTATTATGTCAGTCATGGGGCCAAAACTGACCAAATAACTCAAGTATGAACTCAACCTTACAGGTCGATGTTAGTGTCAATATGAAGTGCACTCCTTTTACACCGTCGCCAGCTGATTCCAAATAGATCTTATCAGAACCTGTTCTATTAAACACTTATACAAGTATAGCCCCCCGACAGAGTGGAGAGGGTGTCAGCAGTAAGTTTGTATTGACGTCACTGATTAATTAGCCCTTCCTCTGATCCGTCAGAACAATAACCCACAAAAAACGGATCCTGTCTGTGGAGCATACGCCTTCACTCGGTCAGCATTTGCTCAATAATCCATCAGTATTGCTAATGCCAGCAGCATGAGGAAGTCACAGAGTGGCACAATGACAGAGTATGGAGGTGGCAGCAGTATGAGGAAGCCACTGATTGGCACAATGACAGAGTGTGGAGGTGACAGCAGTATGAGGAAGCCACTGATTGGCACAATGACAGAGTGTGGAGGTGGCAGCAATATGAAGAGGCCACCGAGTGGCACAATAACAGAGTGTGGAGGTGGCAGCAGTAGTAGTAAGAGGGTATATGTTTCGTCAAAGTGACAGGTACCACGCCCCCTTTTATACGCCCCCTTTTATATCGCTTAATATTAATTTTATATCGCTTGATATTAGGTTTATATCGCATGATATTTGGTTTATATCGCGTGATATTAAAATGTATAGTGCTTGATATTAAATTTATAGTGCAGGCTATTAAAATTTATATTGCTTGATATTGAATTTATAGTGCGTGCTATTTGATATTAAAATTGATATTGCCTGATATTAATTTAATATAATCGCATTAAAAATAAAACGATGACAAATATAATTCGTTTAAAAAGTTTTATTCATTTTCCTTATTTGCAACAGACACGTTTGATTGTAATTACAGCATCGTATACATAAGCGTTTCATGCGTTTTGTTACAAATGATCGCACAATACGGTAATTTTTTCTAAAATCGTTAGTGAAAATTTTTAACACATTTTCAAAAGATATTCCTTTAGCGAGACATTGTAAGATATAGATACAGTAATGGCCGCAGACTGTACTAACGGCATCTTGTATTTGTCTGTTTTGATACCTTATAGTCTTAGAATTTATATATAAAAACTGCATAAAGTCGCCAGGAAATATTTCATTTGCGGGTGATAAACCATAACTATAAAAAAAAATAGATATATCATTCGGGTATAATATAATTAAAATCCAATGCTTCCCCCGCTGATACGAATTATCCGTATTTACAATGTATGCCGCGGGCCGGTCGATGATTTTACCCCCCCGGTAATAAATCGCATGGGAATACACCTTTAAATATGCACCTGGCGTTAATATCAGCTTTAATAACACAGGCAATTTCATAATTATTCATGTTTATTGAAAATCATAAAATACCTCCCGCCGATTATTTATTTTTATTATTTTTTTATTATATATTTTCATGAACTGAATATACAATCATGTTAATTGTGTTCGCAATCGGTTCAGCAATTCTAATTTCAGCTCGCAGATTGCCAGTTTTTACTAGAGAGGAATGACCGCCGGGCTCTTGATCCGGTGATAAATCAAAAGCGAACAAAGTGTAACCATTCAAAAACTCGTGCCGATCGACGGATAAAGTGTTGTCGGCCTTGTGTTTCCCTGAAATATGTACTAGGGACATATATTCACGAACAGCTGATTCGTCTTGGAAGTTAGGTTGAAAAGGTTTTGCCGGGATCTGTTGACCATCCAAATATAAGGCTGCATAATTCCCATTATAGTGGTTGAAGCACAAAGGATTTCTTTGGTAACTCCCGGAAAATGATTCGTTATCCACAAACGCTAGTATTACTGTTTTTGGTAGGTTTCCGAGGAAAAGATTCTCGTGGTTAGATATGCGCATACCGGCGGGTACGCTATACACTTTAACAACGCCCGATCGATCGAGTACTTTGCGTTAGCTGTTAACAGAGCGCGACTGTGACCGATTCTTACAGCGGGCGATACTTGTACTCTTTTGACAAACAGGGAAGCATGCTGTATTTGGACTTTAAAATGGGACGCCTCGGCCGACATAAGGCAGAAAGTGTCTTTGTTTCTGGTCAATTTTATCTTTAGATCTAAACCGTTCAGTATTAACTTCGGTTGATTAAATACATTGGCGTAAATGGGGCCCATTAATTCCACACTTCTAGATCGGCGTAATACTTTGCTCTCTTGCTGAAGCCTTCATTACGTCCGTCGAGAGCCCTGTCATCATGATGTCCCGCTGTAACTTTATAGAATAAACCGGCTGTAAATTGGGACGCTAAAGTTTGTGAATTATAATTTATTAGGGACTCTATATACGCTCTATACGTATAAAGGTTGTCGCTTCTTGAAATCAACGTGTCGCCGAGCGTTATATCCAGTTGATTAAAAAGACTCGCTATAGGGTAGTTAATAAGTGCAACGCAGGATCCTTCTGGTATTGGTGTGTTATCAGGACTAACGATTTTGCAAACGACGTGTAACAATGTGTTATTAAGGTCGTAATAATATTCACCTCTCCCCGTGATGTAGAATTCCAAAGGGGCTTTGTCAGTGATTGCGGCGATTGGCTGCACCTCTACATAAAGCGATTTTTCAATGCTTGTTTGTGTAGGCGGTATTTGAAAGATATCCAACTCTGATTTGGCGTACTCGGCGGAGGCGTCATGCACGAAAGCCATAGCGTCTGACTAGAAGATGTCACTCGGTGAACGACTTCTTGTTTTCTGGCGGCGACGTCTCTTAGGTTGTGCTAGTTTATTCATAAAAGTTGGTAAGACAACGGCAGCGGGTGCACGTTTTCTTTTACGCGTTTTTTTACGTATTTGTACGACACCAGAGCCCTCCTGGCCCTGCGTCGACTTATTTATACGATCCGTAAAGGCGGTCGAAGCCGTAGTGACGTAGTGACAACGTCTTTAGCTATGTTACGGGCGGCTGTTTTCACGTGCGGTTTTACAAGCTCCACACCTTTCTTAAATAGGGGAACGACACAATGGAACAGCCCCCGAAATAACCCGGCGAGGCCAGAACCATGCATGAATTCGGTACCGTGAAATCCGTCCAAACCATGACCGGCTTGCGTTATGTAATAATGCGTATATGCGTCCGGGTCACCGTACACTCTCAGGGACAACATTTTAGTGCGTCGTCACAGCGTGCGGTCTAAAGTGTAATCGCACAATAGTCTTGCCGTATTTGAATTTAACAGGTTTAGACTGATCCGTGAGTATCGATATTGTAACCATGTGAAAATGTTGTTTACAAACAGGTATATAGTCCGGCCGGTGATACTTTTGTGTGACTATCTCACCATTTTTACTGCTTAACTCAACAGTTCTTAAAAGTTGTACGTAACTATCGCAAACAAGTTGATGTTGGACGATATCTGTACAAACAAACATTGTATAAAAACCGGTTTTAATATCGGGATAAATTTTTTTCTCTTTTGATGAAACTAGAGCAAGCCCCTTTATACTACCAGCATGATGTTCTAAAACAGGTAAGCCGGGTCCTTTGTAGCGGAGAGTGATGTGCTCGGTGTCTACATTCTTGAGCGACGGAGCTTGTGAATACCCCGGCAGCCCCAAAATATTCCCCAACTTCACACAAGGCATGAACTTGTATACTGGTGAATTCATTACATAAACGGTTCTGTCAATATCGTCGTATCTTAGACGCAGTTGATCGGGAGGTATTTTTATAGATTCAAGTTTGCTATTAATGGCTTTGATGAGGTCGTGTATATTGGAGTAATAACCCGATTTAACAAAAAGTTCGCTGATCGGCTCGTCGCGCTGCGCGACGTAGAATACATCATCTCCGGGGCCAAAGGTTCCCACGTATGTGGATACTGAATCTCCACTAAAGCCACTTCGTAAGGGCCGCAAAGATGGACCGCTTTTGCTAACTTAGTGGTGTAATCGGCGATGCTGTTTTCGGGAAAAAGTTTGGCGGATGCGTTGCAGGGCAGCGTGATAAAAAACAATCCGTCCTGCATAGTTTACAGACGCATCAACTGTTTTTCAGGCACCCAAGAGTTAAACTTGTCAGGGTATCCTATACACTTTACAAAACACAACGTTTTACCCCGAACATTCTTCTTTTTCAGTATTTTTTCTATCCTATAAACTCGTAGCTTGTCGAGAGTTACTTTTTGGACTTCCTCCGGGTAGAACGAGCCTTCAATGAACTCATCGGACAGGTCTTTCAACTTATAAAGGGGTCTGACGCCCCTAGTGTTTACAGCGTGAATTTTAAATATCTCGTCCGTATAGGCTTGTTCATACCCCTTTGTAAAAACCCCCTTATAGCGCACAATTCTGACGTGATCACCTATATTTAATACCGGTTTAACTTTTTTAAAAGTATCGTAATACCCGTAGATATTTTTCCAAAAACGGCTAAAGAGTTCTCTTTTGTCACATCGACGGGGCGCCGCCTTATAGTTCTGTGGTATGTGGGGTTATAACTATACACCAGGTCTTGTAACTTGTCGATGTACCTGTACGTGTTTTGTTCTCTAAGATAGCGCCACATTTTAGTTTTCAGCGTTCTATTAAAACGTTCGACCAAAGCTGCCTTAACAGCATTTGTAGTTAAAAAATGATGTATTTTATAGGTTTCACAAAGACGCCTCATAGGTTTGTTTATAAACTCACGGCCCCGATCAGTCTGAAGCTTTCTGGGGTTCGACCACTTAACTTAAATATCTGCTCAAAAGCGGATGCCACTGTAGTGCCAGACTTATTTAAAAGGCCCGACACCCAGGCATATTTAGATAGAATATCAACGACCATCAGCAGGTATTTTACACCATTATTTTCTTTAGAAAAATCCATCATCGACACAAGATCTGTCTGCCATTGAGCATCTATATCAGACACCATAACCTTGTTTCTTGTAAAGTTTTTTTTAACAGGTTTGTACAATGTGTAAGTATCCTCGTTGCTTAACCAGTTTTTTACAGAGTCTTTTCTTATTCCAAATTTCCGGACTTCTCTGAATAAGGATTCAACGCCCCCATAAGAGCCGACAGCTTTTGGCGTGTAGTACTGTTTTCGCAATATTTTGCTATTTGCAGGCATTTTAGCAGTGTTTTAAACAGCGTCTACTCAACAACGCGTCCTAACTGTTTATACAATTTTAAATAATCAAGCTATTATATTTATTGTAAAAAGAAAAAACTGAATAAACTTTATTTAAAACTGTTTATGTATAGTAATGTAAATAAAACATTATAAGACATTACACACAAAGAAATTTTATATACATGCAAAGTAAAAATGTATGTAAAACAAATAAAAATATTATAAGATGTTTAATACAAAGAAAGTTTATATACAATCGCCAAAGTAAGAAAATTTACAACGTTAACCAAGCAGCTTGCAACAAAGGCGGGAGCCTCTTTTTAGGTAGTAATGAGCAACGCGTCGACACAGTAGGCGATGTTAACCACCTCAGCCCCCCTAGCTTAAACACCCTTAATGACCAGGCCACTTTTTACACTTCTGACCTACAGTACTTTCACCGTTTATTTCTCGGTCATGCAACTTACCACCCATATGAATTTTACCTCCTTTTCTTCTCACTAATAGAGCTTTCATTTGGTGGTATTTCATTGCTGCTGACATTTTTACTTTTTTTGTTATTAATCAAAATTTAACGATTTTTTTGCAAAAAAAATGTCATTTTTCACTTTCAGTTGTAAAATTTTGCAAAAAAAACTACATCCATATATAAATTTTTCTCTAAATTTATTGTTATACATGTCTTTGATAAAATAAAAATGTTTGGGTAAAAAAAAAAAATGGTTTGGGTAAAAGTTATAGCGTTTACAAACTATGGTACAAAAATGTGAATTTCCGCTTTTTGAAGCAGCTCTGACTTTCTGAGCACCTGTCATGTTTCCTGAGGTTCTACAATGCCCAGACAGTACAAACACCCCACAAATGACCCCATTTCGGAAAGTAGACACCCTAAGGTATTCGCTGATGGGCATAGTGAGTTCATAGAACTTTTTATTTTTTGTCACAAGTTAGCGGAAAATTATGATTTATTTTTTTTCTTACAAAGTCTCATATTCCACTAACTTGTGACAAAAAATAAAAACTTCTATGAACTCACTATGCCCATCAGCGAATACCTTGGGGTGTCTTCTTTCCAAAATGGGGTCACTTGTGGGGTAGTTATACTGCCCTGGCATTCTAGGGGCCCTAATGTGTGGTAAGTAGTTTGAAATCAAAATCTGTAAAAAATGGCTGGTGAAATCCGAAAGGTGCTCTTTGGAATGTGGGCCCCTTTGCCCACCTAGGCTGCAAAAAAGTGTCACACATGTGGTATCTCCGTACTCAGGAGAAGTTGGGCAATGTGTTTTGGGGTGTCATTTTACATATACCCATGCTGGGTGAGATAAATATCTTGGTCAAATGCCAACTTTGTATAAAAAAATGGGAAAAGTTGTCTTTTGCCAAGATATTTCCCTCACCCAGCATGGGTATATGTAAAATGACACGCCAAAACACATTGCCCAACTTCTCCTGAGTACAGAGATACCACATGTGTGACACTTTTTTGCAGCCTAGGTGGGCAAAGGGGCCCACATTCCAAAGAGCACCTTTCGGATTTCACCGGCCATTTTTTACAGATTTTACTTTCAAACTACTTACCACACATTAGGGCCCCTAGAATCCCAGGGCAGTATAACTACCCCACAAGTGACACCATTTTGGAAAGAAGACACCCCAAGGTATTCGCTGATGGGCATAGTGAGTTCATGGAAGTTTTTATTTTTTGTCACAAGTTAGTGGAATATGAGACTTTGTAAGAAAAAAAAAATTAAAAAAACATCATTTTCCGCTAACTTGCGACAAAAAATAGAAAATTCTAGGAACTCACCATGCCCCTCACGGAATACCTTGGGGTGTCTTCTTTACAAAATGGGGTCACTTGTGGGGTAGTTATTCTGCCCTGGCATTCTAGGGGCCCTAATGTGTGGTAAGTAGGTAAATGACCTGTGAAATCCGAAAGGTGCTCTTTGGAATGTGGGCTCCTTTGCCCACCTAGGCTGCAAAAAAGTGTCACACATGTGGCATCTCCGTATTCAGGAGAAGTTGGGCAATGTGTTTTGGGGTGTCTTTTTACATATACTCATGCTGGGTGAGAGAAATATCTCGGCAAAAGACAACTTTTCCCATTTTTTATATAAAGTTGGCATTTGACCAAGATATTTATCTCACCCAGCATGGGTATATGTAAAATGACACCCCAAAACACATTGCCCAACTTCCCCTGAGTACGGCGATACCAGATGTGTGACACTTTTTTGCACCCTAGATGCGCAAAGGGGCCCACAATCTTTTTATGAGGGCATTTTTAGACATTTAGATCCCAGACTTCTTCTCACGCTTTAGGGCCCCCAAAAAGCCAGGGCAGTATAAATACCCCACATGTGACCCCATTTTGGAAAGAAGACACCCCAAGGTATTCAATGAGGGGCATGGCGAGTTCATAGAATTTTTTTTTTTTGGCACAAGTTAGCGGAATTTTTTATTTATTTTTTTTTTTCTCACAAAGTCTCCCTTTCCGCTAACTTGGGACAAAAATTTCAATTTTTCATGGACTCAATATGCCCCTCAGCGAATACCTTGGGGTGTCTTCTTTCCGAAATGGGGTCACATGTGGGGTATTTATACTGCCCTGGCATTCTAGGGTTCCTAAAGCGTGAGAAGAAGTCTGGAATATAAATGTCTAAAATTTTTTACGCATTTGGATTCCGTGAGTGGTATGGTGAGTTCATGTGAGATTTTATTTTTTGACACAAGTTAGTGGAATATGAGACTTTGTAAGAAAAAAATATATATTTCCGCTAACTTGGGCCAAAAAAATGTCTGAATGGAGCCTTACAGGGGGGTGATCAATGACAGGGGGGTGATCAGGGAGTCTATATGGGGTGATCACCCCCCTGTCATTGATCACCCCCCTATAAGGCTCCATTCAGATGTCCGTATGTGTTTTGCTGATCCGATCCATGTATCCGTGGATCCGTAAAAAACATACGGACATCTGAATGCAGCCTTACAGGGGGGTGATCAATGACAGGGGGGTGATCAATGACAGGGGGGTGATCAGGGAGTCTATATGGGGTGATCACCCCCCTGTCATTGATCACCCCCCTGTAAGGCTCCATTCAGACGTCCGTATGTGTTTTGCGGATCCGATCCATGTATCCGTGGATCCGTAAAAAACATACGGACATCTGAATGCAGCCTTACAGGGGGGTGATCAATGACAGGGGGGTGATCAATGACAGGGGGGTGATCAGGGAGTCTATATGGGGTGATCACCCCCCTGTCATTGATCACCCCCCTATAAGGCTCCATTCAGATGTCCGTATGTGTTTTGTGGATCCGATCCATGTATCCGTGGATCCGTAAAAATCATACGGACGTCTGAATGGAGCCTTACAAGGGGGTGATCAATGACAGGGGGGTGATCAGGGAGTCTATATGGAGTGATCATCCCCCTGTAAGGCTCCATTCAGACGCCTGTATGTGTTTTGCGGATCCGATCCATGTATCCGTGGATCCGTAAAAAACATACGGACATCTGAATGCAGCCTTACAGGGGGGTGATCAATGACAGGGGGTGATCAATGACAGGGGGGTGATCAGGGAGTCTATATGGAGTGATCACCCCCGTCATTGATCACCCCCCTGTAAGGCTCCATTCAGACGTCCGTATGTGTTTTGCGGATCCGATCCATGTATCAGTGGATCCGTAAAAATCATACGGACGTCTGAATGGAGCCTTACAAGGGGGTGATCAATGACAGGGGGGTGATCAGGGAGTCTATATGGGGTGATCACCCGCCTGTAAGGCTCCATTCAGACGCCTGTATGTGTTTTGCGGATCCGATCCATGTATCCGTGGATCCGTAAAAAACATACGGACATCTGAATGCAGCTTTACAGGGGGGTGATCAATGACAGGGGGGTGATCAGGGAGTCTATATGGGGTGATCACCCCCGTCATTGATCACCCCCCTGTAAGGCTCCATTCAGACGTCCGTATGCGTTTTGCGGATCCGATCCATGTATCAGTGGATCCGTAAAAATCATACGGACGTCTGAATGGAGCCTTACAGGGGGGTGATCAATGACAGGGGGGTGATCAATGACAGGGGGGTGATCAGGGAGTCTATATGGGGTGATCAGGGGTGATCAGGGGTGAATAAGGGGTTAATAAGTGACAGGGGGGGGTGTAGTGTAGTGTGGTGCTTGGTGCTACTTATTACTGAGCTACCTGTGTCCTCTGGTGGTCGATCCAAACAAAAGGGACCACCACAGGACCAGGTAGCAGGTATATTAGACGCTGTTATCAAAACAGCGTCTAATATACCTGTTAGGGGTTAAAAAAAATCGAATCTCCAGCCTGCCAGCGAACGATCGCCGCTGGCAGGCTGGAGATCCACTCGCTTACCTTCCGATCCTGTGAACGCGCGCGCCTGTGTGCGCGCGTTCACAGGAAATCTCGCGTCTCGCGAGATGACGCATAGATGCGTGACTGTGCGCAGGGCTGCCGCCTCTGGAACGCGATCCTGCGTTAGGTGGTCCGGAGGCGGTTAATAACACCTGCGGTGAAAAAGGGCTTCGAGCCTCGTCAAAGGGCTCACTCAGCGCCCGCTTTTTCAAATTATCGAAAAGTTCTCTTGTTCTTGTATTACCGATAACCGTTGACTGTGCTATAGTTTCCATAAAATAGTCCCAACCGTGAGGTTTAATCTTAGGCAACCCATGACTCTGGGTAGCTGTTCGAATCAGGTCAATAATGTTGGAACCGGGTACAGTTTGTTCTTTGTAAATGAATTCACCCATAGCGTTCCAGTACGGCTTATTACCCGAGCGGTACAGTTTACTTAACAATAGTTCTGCATTTTTTCTATAACGTGTATTAATACTGTCAAGTATCTCGTTAGTATCTGTGCTGATTGAGGTTGCATTTGACAATTGTTGTTGATCGGTTTGCGGCTGTGTAATCAGGGTTATACCCGACATTTCTTTACCGGACTGTTTGTTGAGCATTAAGTACCTCTGTAACACGGCTGTGTATCTCTTAATTTTTTCATCATCTGAAAGGTCATTTCCGTGTAGCATTTCGCTAATCTCATCATCTAATCGACGTATGGCGGTTTGGCGTATATCTGATGCATCTACGGATGTTTTTTTAAGCCTGTCCATCTCATTTTTGGAAACCAGGAACATTTTCTCTGCATACTGCATTATGAACCACCGGCTGTATTAGCTATCAGGCTAGTGATTAAAGGTATTGCAAAGCTCCTATAAAACCGCCGCTCTGGTTCACAATGCGCTTCTTTCCTTTAATGGAGTACTTTTTATCACTTCATTTCTTTATAGCCCTACGCCATTTTTTCAATATATTTTTTTGGCGCTCTTTAAGAGGGATCTTTCCTTTAAGGATATTGAGCGCGATCTCGCCAATAGCCGATATCAAATCATTACTGGCGTTACGTAATATTGATTTTCGAGCCTTCAGATTTGTTTTGACTAATGCTTTTAAAAGATCCCAATTACGCCGGATCCTGTTCGACATCCTTACAGCACCAGCGCCGCTATCAAAAATAACCGTAAAGATGTGTGATACCTCATTTTAGAGCTTCTTTTTGCACACATAAGTCACCGGCAGATCTGGTGGGAACAGACCGATTCTGAGTCGTAGGTCCTCAGGCGAGTCAGATCTTAAATCTACAAGTAAATAGCCGTAAGGCTGTGTGTAGCATCTTCAAAAGCTTCTAAAAAGAAGAGTGTTTTACCGGGTTACATCTGCCGAGCCAACGTAATAACCTGTAATTTATCATGAGGGTTCTTAAAAAGGACCATGTATTTAGTGTTTAAATTTATGGTTCGGCTTTTCTTACCCTGACAAAAAACGTTTTGAACGAGATACATAAAGCTCAAATTTCTGTGGTGTACGTATTTGGTGAATGCGTTTTGTATTTCAAGATTTTCACAAGCCGCCTCCATAAAATCATCAACAACCGCCAAATTTACCTTGTCCGTTGGAAATAGATCAGCGTCTGTAAAATTTTGCGGGACCCCTCGATAAACCTGATATTTGTAAACAAACGGGTTAGTTCATCATACAATTTCTGCCAACATGCGTAAAACCAAATGACATTATCAGGTTTGTGCGACATTAACGCATCCTTGTGCATTAATAAATTTTTAACAAAAAAACTCTTTCCAGAATTTGAGAGTCCTGCTAGAATACACGAAAAAGGGTGTTGAAATTGCGCACTCATGTTTAATAGCCAAAAGGCAACGTTGTAAAGTCAACCGTCAGCTGTCTCTTTGTGTAGATGCACTTTTGCGCTTTACGTAATGGTCTTGTCTATATGGTCAAGCGCTTCCTATTTCTGTATATGCCGTCTTGCTCGATACCTATTGTTTTCTGCATCTCGGGGTCGGTGTTGTGTGAGTAATCCAACACAAGGTCTTTTAAACTGTCAAAATTAACAAGCCGTGTGTTAGCGACATTGAGTGTTATACCCTTAACCTTCAATACGGTTTTCCCGTTGTTAAGTTTGTAGCCGTAAGTCTTTGGGCCAGCGGATACAAACTCGGTAATGTGGGCATCGTCGTGTATTTCACTAGTTAGTTCACCGAGAAAATCACCCAAGGGTGGCGTCCATTCAGACCCTTTACTCACGAATATGACGGAGTATGTGTCGTGATAAAGGCAACGTTCCTGTAGCCTGTCTAGGAGCTTGTATAATTCGAGTCTGGCATAGGCGGTTGTAAAACAGGCTATAAAAATGTTTGTGTTTTTGTTGAGGGTGTAGCGCTCTTTTACATAGCGCCAATTGACTACTGCCGTATCGTCATCGATGAAATTAACCTCGGAGAGGTCGTAGTACGGCACAAAAGCTAATTTGAAAAGTTCGCAGGGTCCGTGACTATGCTGGTACGTGACAAGTTAGAACGCTGGCCAAACTTACCCCACAAAGAGTTTAGGAACAGTTTTGAAATTTGTCGTTTTGCTGGGTTTACAGCTATCTTATCAGATCGCAAGCAGACATCTTCTTTTTTTTTAAATGCTGCGATGTAAGCAGTTTTTTCAGAATCTGTTTTACACCAACTGGGATAACCGGAAGCCTCCTGTTTATCTCTGAGGTGTAATTTGATGTACGGGGCGAACAAATCGTCTGTTGTGTTCGGGAAAATGCCAGATCTCGTAGATCTCGGCAATCCTGTAACCTTTTTCAACAGCTAAAACTATTTCTATGGTGCACCATGTACCGGTTAGGGAACGCTCATCGTCTGTGTGGCTGCAAATGTCTTTCTGACAGCTCAAGGCACATGTGTAACATAGCGGAAACATTAGTTTTTTATTTAGCTTTACAGGCAGGACCGGAAAAAATAAATCTCTGGGTGGGTACACTTTAACTCTGGCAATGCCAAAGTATTTTTTGATGTAACCGAAATGATCATAAATGATTTTTGGGTGTCCTACAGGGTAAGTCTTAGTTTTATTAACAAAAGGGTACAGACTGGTGAAATCGTAATAATGCACTGTTTCATCGGACTGCACCTTGTGATAAAGTTTAATGGCGTTTGTGCGACCGCCGTAAAGCGTGTCACGAGGATCCAAAGGAGTCGGGAATTTCATTTTAATCAGAAAGTCTTTGACCCCCGAATCGTTTGCAATCATTTCCCGCCACTCGTGTTCCCACAGGACGCGGACCGTAAAGCCTTGTCTCTGTAGTTGGCTTTTCCTGACTAGGAAAGATTGGTATAGCTGCCCGTAGGACGATTTAGTAAGTTCGTTGCTGTCCTGCTCGTTATAGCACACAGGACACCCGTGATAAAAACAGCCCTGAAATTCAAAAGCGGTGTGTTTACCGTTAACAAAAGCATACCCATCCAAAAAATATTTACAGACCTTTTTTTCACCGACTTTATCGCGTGTTGTATAGAAATGCCTTCAGCATGTTCAAGGTACATGAGCCACTGTATAGCGGTTTGTGAAAAGCGTTTCTGGGTCTTGTGGTAATTATTTGCAGGGACAATCGCTATGGTATTTTTGGGTAGAAATTTAAACCGATACATAGCCATGCACACGGATGCCAATGTGATAAGTTGGAGTGGATCAACACATTTAGTGACTGTTCTGTATTTTTTTTCATGTTTAATGTATTGCAGAACTTTTTGTTCCGTCATGGCCATAATCGTGTCCCTGGAACACTCACAAGCCCTTTTTAAAACCTCAACATCCTGCCTACAGTAAGCTTTTAACTATTTCTAAAAATTAAAGGTGTCATTTTTATGTTTCTCTTACCAATCTGTGAATTCTTTTTTCTCACCAGGCATCATGTATTCGACGCCGTAATACATAGCGGCCGGTAGGCCGCCTATGTAGTTTTGATTTTCTGCCGTGTTGAAAAAATGCGGGAAGTGGCCCTTGGCGCCTGAAAAACCCATAGCCTCGGGCATCTTGCTGAGCTTCATAGGCATGAAATTCAGCGAGTCTATGAACCTAATTTTTAAGTCCTTCAGGGTAACGCACATTAACCGACCGCCTTGATTTATAATATCAATTTTAAATTTTTCATTAATCAACTTCTGTAAAACAAAATAAGCGTCGTAGCGTCCGGCATTGTGAGCTATAAACGTGTAACCCGAAAACTTATCGTCGGCAAAAAAACGCACAAGGTCAAGCGTACAGGATTTTCCGCTAAAATGCCAGGAGTTGGGGCCGTATAGTGTGGTTGCATAAATGAAATTGGGTATATGCAAGCCTGTTTCTTGCATGCATTCAAAATTGTAAAAGATATACTTATCAGTCATTTTTTTGGTGTTGTATGGCTGCATGTAACAAACATGGTCGGCAAATTTGTCAACCTGCCCGCCTCAGATGGTGCATTTTAAACCGTTACATTTGTGCTCATCGCCGCAGTCTATATATTTGTAACAAAATCCGCAAAAAGTTTTTTTCTTACAAAGAGCTTTATCACTAAGTGACAGGTTTTTATGTGTTTCAAAACAAGCCTCTGAACGGCAATACGTCCTACATATCGGGCACCGTGTATTATTAGACTGCTCAACACAATTTGGGCTCTGGCACGCTTTACAAAACTGCATACACCCGTGTCGATATTTATGTTTGTATACAGTGCAACAAACGTCGCAAAAATAATCGAAACCGATAAAGGCTTTTAGATTTTTTATGCCATAATAATGCTTTTCATGGTGCAATATATAGACAGTCTTTTCTTTAGCTGTGCGGGCTGTGTGATAATAACGCCACTGCCCCCTATTGTGGTACAAAATTTTAATTGTGATGTTTAATTTTTTTTCAAATTCAGCAACGTCAGTAAAAGACACCAAATAGCCCTCGGGTATTTGTAAGTCTCTATGCAGTTGTTGAGCTTTCTCTAACAAGGCGACGTCGCTCAAAGCAGCACCCTCCAAAATAGCGTAAACACTAGCATCCAGACAGACGTTATTATCGTAATTATTAAAATCGTATAAATGTTGTTTTTTACAATCAATAATCCGGCTATACGCGACACCGCCCAAACGTCTTCTGGCCCCACCACGGCGACACCTGACAATGATGACAACTAGCTTAAGTGTATTACCGGCTATGCACTCCGCGTTACTCTGTAAAGCGTTAGCGATATTGTCCAAAAATGTTTCGGCTCTAAATCCATCTCTAGAATACCTATTAGAAAAAATCGAATCAAACGTTTCGCCGCCGTCTAAACGCAATTGTATGAAATCACCCTGATCGGCGTCCCGTAAAACCCTATCTAACAATGTCTGTATAGAAGCGTGTATTGCATCAAGAGCGTCAACAAATTTGCGAATGGCTTCGAGGTTAGCGAATCTAAAGTGTTCCGTGTACATGATACTATTAAAATTCGCTAAGTCACGCTGTTGATGATATACACGTTCTAGATAAACGGATCTAACATTTTGTGGTTCAGGGGGTTCGTCTGTAATAGCCGTGTTATAGGTCATGTCGTCATTTTGTGGGTCGCCTGACTGAATACGCTTTGATTGCGTATTTGAAGGTCTATTAGTGTGCAAGCTGTTTGGACGACTGTGCCCCGCTTGCGCGGTCTGCGGTTGCAAATGTGTTTGTCCAGCATTCAGACGAGCCGATGCACCAGTCTTGTTACGACATTCCTGTCTTTTTTTGCTAGCTATTTTGTTCGAACGCGCGGGCGGCCCATTGTTACGCCGGCGACACCTTTTTTCTCTAGCTATTTTAGAACGTTTAACTGAAAAACTGATTTTTATAGCCTGTTTTAACTTTCTAACCCTAGCACTTACAGTTGTTTTTGCACTTTTAAAAAGTCGTCCACCTCCACCAGTCATCACTAGTCAGTCTCTGCCTAGCAGCTTTTTTTCAAGAGCGTCAAGATGCGTAATCAGTCGTATGCATTTGTTACGCGTAGCGTGTATTTGTCCCTCAGTATTTTTGTTGGGACTGTTAAACGCTAGAGATGTAGAGTCTTTAACGTAACATTTTAAATGCAACGCCACGCGTGCCATTTTGTCATTGCATTTCGCGATATCCCTCAATGCGTCGTACGTCTCTCCACCCCGACAATAACAGGAATGGACAAGAGGCGCGTATCGCTGTTGGGGTTCGCTTATCTGTTGTACGTTGCTGCATGTGTCTGGCGTATCTAATGTGATGCGCTTTTTACAAGGTATTACATCCTGCGTATTGGGTATTGGTGTTATGTCGCATAAAGCTGTAATATCATTTATTACGCTAGTTGGCTCACCACTCTGCAGAAACGGCCACGGCGTTGTTAGAACTCCAGCTATTGGTGTAAACTGTTCCTGATGCTGTTTTGTGGTCGATCGTCGTCTCTCTTTAACGATTCGGGCTTTGTTGCTTTCTTTGCTTTTGGCTGAAATTTAAAGACAAACATTAAGATATAAGTATTAAGAATTTCAAGCTCGCTAATTAAAACAGCTCCCCCCCCGCGAAAGATAGATAGGTAATTGATACATAGATATGTAGATAGAAATATAGATAGATAAATAGATAGATAAATTGATAGAATTTAGATAGTTGGGGTATTTGGATGTATAGAGACATAGATAGATAGATAGATAGATAGATAGATAGATAGATAGATAGATAGATAGATAGATAAAAGATAGATGAAAGATAGATGGAAAGATAGAGGAAAGATAGATGGAAAGATAGATGGAAAGATAGATAGATATATAGATAGATAGATAGATAGATAGATAGATAGATAGATAGATAGATAGATAGATAAATTGATAGAATTTAGATAGTTGGGGCATTTGGCTGTATGGATACATAGATAGATAGATAGATAGATAGATAGATAGATAGATAGATAGATAGATAGATAGATAGATAGATAGATAGATAGATAGATAGATAAAAGATAGATGAAAGATAGATGGAAAGATAGAGGAAAGATAGATGGAAAGATAGATGGAAAGATAGATAGATAGATAGATAGATAGATAGATAGATAGATAGATAGATAAATTGATAGAATTTAGATAGTTGGGGCATTTGGCTGTATGGATACATAGATAGATAGATAGATAGATAGATAGATAGATAGATAGATAGATAGATAGATAGATAGATAGATAGATAGATAGATAAAGTGATAGAATTTAGATAGTTGGGGTATTTGGCTGTATGGATACATAGATAGATAGATAGATAGATAGATAGATAGATAGATAGATAGATAGATAGATAGATAGATAGATAGCTAACAGATAGATGGAAAGATAGATAGATAGATAGATAGGTAGATAAATTTATAGAATTTAGATAGTTGGGGTATTTGGCTGTATGGATAGATAGATAGATAGATAGATAAATTGATAGCATTTAGATAGTTGGGGTATTTGGCTGTATGGATACATAGATAGATAGATAGATAGATAGATAGATAGATAGATAGATAGATAGATAGACAGATAACATATAGATGGAAAGATAGATAGATAGATAACAGATAGATGGAAAGATAGATAGATAGATAGATAGATAGATAACAGATAGATGGAAAGATAGATAGATAGATAGATAGATAGATAGATAGATAAATTGATAGAATTTAGATAGTTGGGGTATTTGGCCGTATGGATACATAGATAGATAGATAGATAGATAGATAGATAGATTGATAGAATTTAGATAGTTGGGGTATTTGGCTGTATGGATAGATAGATAGATAGATAGATAGATAGATAGATAGATAGCTAACAGATAGATGGAAAGATAGATAGATAGATAGATAAATTAATAGCATTTAGATAGTTGGGGTATTTGGCTGTATGGATACATAGATAAATAGATAGATAGATAGATAGATAGATAGATAGATAGATAGATATATAGATAGATAGATAGATAGATAGATAGATAGATAGATAGATAGCTGGATAGATAGGTAGATAAATTGATAGATAGATATGTCATTATGACTTTTATAAAAAATTTAAAGACAAGCAGCCAGCTATAAGTATTAAGAACATCAAGCGGGTCTAATTAAAACAGAGCGCCGTGTAATATTAACTTACGGGCATCAGGACAGCGGATAATCGGCCTTGCGGGATTTTCAGACAGCCAACTGTCGCGGGCGTTGGTGACCGACTCTGGTGGTTCGGGGAATGAAACAGTTCTGTTGACACTTGCGCTACTACCAGGCAGCTGAAAAACTTAAAATTACAAGGTTTGATTAAACACCATTGTTTATACACGCTTAAAAGTTATAGACATTGTTTTTTGAGCGGCTGTAGAGGGAGCCTTACCCGTTGTGTTAGATTTCTTTGATACCGCTTTGGAGACACCGGTCGTGGCCATTTTTCTTTTCAGCGCTGCATTTAAAAAAAGTATTAGACTTATATAGACATTGTTTAAAATATATTACAGCAGCAATGCGTTTTGGTCCTTATGCTCTTTGCCCTGCTTGCAACGCTTTTGTAGGGCATCATCGGAGAGTGTCGCGATGTCATCAATTGTATACACTTTTCTTTCCAGCGCTGAGTTTCAAAAAAGTGTATTAGAAATATAGATAATGTTTAAAACAGACAACATCAAAGAAGTCGATCGAGCCTTACGTGTTCTGGCTAGCCTGGTCGTCTGTTTCATTTCAGTTCGTCCTGGGGTTGTGAGATCGATGAAACGCTTGATTGTTCGATGATTTTGAATGAAACGCTTGATTGTTCGATGATCACGCTTCAGAAGCTTTGCAATTTTAAGAGTGCTGCATCCCTCTGCAAGATATCTCACTATTTTTGACTTTTCTGAGCCTGTCAAGTCCTTCTTTTGACCCATTTTGCTAAAGGAAAGGAAGTTGCCTAATAATTATGCACACCTAATATAGGGTGTTGATGTCATTAGACCACACCCCTTCTCATTACAGAGATGCACATCACCTAATATGCTTAATTGGTAGTAGGCTTTCGAGCCTATACAGCTTGGAGTAAGACAACATGCATAAAGAGGATGATGTGGTCAAAATACTCATTTGCCTAATAATTCTGCACGCAGTGTATAGCAACATTTGTAGGCGGTAAAAGACATTTAGTTATAACAGCATTACACACTATAAATAAGCACCGTTACATAGATACAGATAACATAAGTCATATTCATGAGTCATATTAAAAAATAGTGAAAGATTTAAAAGCATAACAGACAAATGGTGCTTACCTTTTTAAGTGTCTTTATGTCCTGGTGGCCTATGCCTCTCCTAGCCTAAGTATATCTGTGCTAGCAATGCACAGAATGGGACCTGTTTATATAGGCTGTTCATGTTGTAAACTATACAAGGTGGTAGCGATTAGCATATTCATTAGTTGATGTAGCTCGATTAGTTAGATTATGTTTTATAAGAATTTATATGTTTATAGTGGGTAGCTTTATATCAAAAGCTTATCAATGTTATAAATGGGGTTATCAATAAGATTTTATGAAATGTAACTTATCAAACTGTATAAATTGATATAAATACATATTAAAGTGGGCAGCTTTTATATTAAAATCTTATCAATGTTATAAATGGGGTTATCAAAAAGATTTTATGAAATTAAATTTATCAACTGTATAAATTGATATAAATTGATATCAAAGTGGTTAGCTTTTATATCAAAATGTTATAAAATTACAAAATTTATTTATAAAGCCGCAATGAAATATTTCCTGGCGACTTTATAAAGTTTATTTAAACTTCTAAGACTATAAGTTATCAAAGCAGACAAATACACGACATCGGGCATTACTGTACGAGCAATATAGGCCAGCAAGATTTTTATAAGTAGAATAAATTCAATGACAAGAATACAGCCTGTGGCATGTCCAGACGATTTCACAAGCATGGCCGTAGAAAGTCTAAACAGCTGTCACTACCTTGTAGAACACAGCCTTTGTAGTAATATGTCATGACCTATGCATTAGAAACGTCTCGATTACAAGAATACAGCCTGTGGCATGTCCAGACGGTTTCACGAGCATGTCTGTAGAAAGTCTAAGCAGCTGTCACGACCTTGTAGAACAAAGCTTTTGTAGTAATATGTCATGACCTATGCATTAGAAACGTCTCGATTACAAGAATACAGCCTGTGATGGGTCTGAGAGTCTTGATTTTAAGCAATGTGCTTTTACAGGCATTTGTGAACTGACTGATATTAGCATGAATCTGAGAAGTGATAACTAGGGATGAGCGAACCCGAACTGTATAATTTTGGGGTGTCCGTGACACGGACCCGAACCCGAACATTTTCGTAAAAGTCCGGGTTCGGTGTTCGGCGCTTTCTTGGCGCTTTTTGAAAGGCTGCAAAGCAGCCAATCAACAAGCGTCATACTACTTTCCCCAAGAGGCCATCACAGCCTTGCCTACTATTGGCATGGCTGTGATTGGCCAGTGCAGCATGTGACCCAGCCTCTATATAAGCTTGGGTCACGTAGCGCTTCACGTCACTCTGCTGATTCAAGCATAGGGAGAGGTTGCAGCTGCAACGTTAGGGCGAGATTAGGCAGATTAACTCCTCCAAAAGACTTCATTCTGTGATCGATCTCCAGCTGTGGATCATTGAAGTGCTAATATCGAATTGCTCACTCTTTTTAGCCTGCCCAGAGCGTTTTTATATCACTTTTTTCTGGGGTGATCGGCGGCCATTTTGTGGCTTGTGGTGCGCCAGCACAAGCTATCACCAAGTGTATTTAACCATCAATAGTGTGGTTATTTTGTGCTATATCCTACATCAGCTGCAGGCTGAGCCTGTGTCACTGAAGTGCATTTAACCATCAACAGTCTGGTTATTTTTTGGCCATATACTACATCAGCTGCAGGCTGAGCCTGTGTCACCGAAGTGCATTTAACCATCAACAGTCTGGTTATTTTTTGGCCATACACTACATCTGGTGCAGGCTGAGCCTGTGTCACCCAAGTGCATTTAACCATCAATAGTGTGGTTATTTTTTGGCCATATACTACATCAGGGGCAAGTTGAGCCTGTCACCCAGCGCCTAAAAAATAGACCTGACATTTCTATTCAACCAAATCTGTACTGTTTTAGCTGGTCAAGTTATTTGTAGTGACCGTAAAAGCACAGTTTTTGCTCTGGGTTGAAAAACTATTCCCAAATTTGACATTCTCAAAATAAGTAGTTTCTGCTATATCAGGCCTACTTGAAATCTATCCCAAAAAGGATATCTTAGATTCAAGGTGCTGATAGTGTCATTCAGAAAAACTTAACACACACGCTACCGTGCAGATACAAGTCTAATTCTGTGATTAAACCTATACCTGTCACACAGCGCAAAAAAAAATAGGCCTCACATTTCTATTCAACCAAATCTGTACTGTTTTAGCTGGTCAAGTTATTTGTAGTGACCATAAAAGCACAGTTTTTGTTCTGGGTTGAAAAACTATTCCCAAATTTGACATTCTCAAAATAAGTAGTTTCTGCTATATCAGGCCTACTTGAAATCTATCCCAAAAAGCATATCTTAGATTCAAGGTGCTGATAGTGTCATTCAGAAAAACTTAACACACACGCTACCGTGCAGATACAAGTCTATTTCTGTGATTAAACCTATACCTGTCACACAGCGCAAAAAAAAAACAGGCCTCACATTTCTATTCAACCAAATCTGTACTGTTTTAGCTGGTCAAGTTATTTGTAGTGACCGTAAAAGCACAGTTTTTGTTCTGGGTTGAAAAACTATTCCCAAATTTGACATTCTCAAAATAAGTAGTTTCTGCTATATCAGGCCTACTTGAAATCTATCCCAAAAAGCATATCTTAGATTCAAGGTGCTGATAGTGTCATTCAGAAAAACTTAACACACACGCTACCGTGCAGATACAAGTCTAATTCTGTGATTAAACCTATACCTGTCACACAGCGCAAAAAAAAAAACAGGCCTCACATTTCTATTCAACCAAATCTGTACTGTTTTAGCTGGTCAAGTTATTTGTAGTGACCGTAAAAGCACAGTTTTTGTTCTGGGTTGAAAAACTATTCCCAAATTTGACATTCTCAAAATTGTGGTGAACGGGAACAATGAGGAAAACATCTAATAAGGGACGCGGACGTGGACATGGTCGTGGTGGTGTTAGTGGACCCTCTGGTGCTGGGAGAGGACGTGGCCTTTCTGCCACAGCCACACGTCCTAGTGAACCAACTACCTCAGGTCCCAGTAGCCGCCAGAATTTACAGCGATATTTGGTGGGGCCCAATGCCGTTCTAAGGATGGTAAGGCCTGAGCAGGTACAGGCATTAGTCAATTGGGTGGCCGACAGTGGATCCAGCACGTTCACATTATCTCCCACCCAGTCTTCTGCAGAAAGCGCACAGATGGCGCATGAAAACCAAGCCCATCGGTCTGTTACATCACCCCCATGCATATCAGGGAAACTGTCTGAGCCTCAAGTTATGCAGCAGTCTCTTATGCTGTTTGAAGACTCTGCTGCCAGGGTTTCCCAAGGGCATCCACCTAGCCCTTCCCCAGGGGTGGAAGAGATAGAATGCACTAACGAACAACCACTTATTTTTCCTGATGATGAGGACATGGGAATACCACCTCAGCACGTCTCTGATGATGACGAAACACAGGTGCCAACTGCGGCGTCTTTCTGCAGTGTGCAGACTGAACAGGAGGTCAGGGATCAAGACTGGGTGGAAGACGATGCAGGGGACGATGAGGTCCTAGACCCCACATGGAATGAAGGTCGTGCCACTGACTTTCACAGTTCGGAGGAAGAGGCAGTGGTGAGACCGAGCCAACAGCGTAGCAAAAGACAAAGAGGGAGCAGTGGGCAAAAGCAGAACACCCGCCGCCAAGAGACTCCGCCTGCTACTGACCGCCGCCATCTGGGACCGAGCACCCCAAAGGCAGCTTCAAGGAGTTCCCTGGCATGGCACTTCTTCAAACAATGTGCTGACGACAAGACCCGAGTGGTTTGCACGCTGTGCCATCAGAGCCTGAAGCGAGGCATTAACGTTCTGAACCTTAGCACAACCAGGCACCTGCATGCAAAGCATGAACTGCAGTGGAGTAAACACCTTAAAAACAAGGAAGTCACTCAGGCTCCCCCTGCTGCCTCTTCTGCTGCTGCCGCCTCGGCCTCTTCTGCTGCTGCCGCCGCCTCGGCCTCTTCTGCTGCTGCTGCCGCCGCCTCGGCCTCTTCCTCAGCCTCTGGAGGAACGTTGGCACCTGCCGCCCAGCAAACATGGGATGTGCCACCAACACCACCACCTGCGTCACCAAGCATCTCAACCATGTCACACGGCAGCGTTCAGCTCTCCATCTCACAAACATTTGAGAGAAAGCGTAAATTCCCACCTAGCCACCCTCGATCCCTGGCCCTGAATGCCAGCAATTCTAAACTACTGGCCTATGAAATGCTGTCATTTAGGCTGGTGGACACACACAGCTTCAAACAGCTCATGCCGCTTGCTGTCCCACGGTATGTTGTTCCCAGCCGGCACTACTTCTCCAAGAGAGCTGTGCCTTCCCTGCACAACCAAGTGTCCGATAAAATCAAGTGTGCACTGCGCAACGCCATCTGTGGCAAGGTCCACCTAACCACAGATACGTGGACCAGTAAGCACGGCCAGGGACGCTATATCTCCCTAACTGCACACTGGGTAAATGTAGTGGCGGCTGGGCCCCAGGCGGAGAGCTGTTTGGCGCACGTCCTTCCGCCGCCAAGGATCGCAGGGCAACATTCTTTGCCTCCTGTCTCCTCCTCCTCCTACTCAGCTTCCTCCTCCTCTTCTTCCACCTGCTCATCCAGTCAGCCACACACCTTCACCACCAACTTCAGCACAGCCCGGGGTAAACGTCAGCAGGCCGTTCTGAAACTCATATGTTTGGGGGACAGGCCCCACACCGCACAGGAGTTGTGGGGGGGTATAGAACAACAGACCGACGAGTGGTTGCTGCGGGTGAGCCTCAAGCCCGGCCTGGTGGTGTCCGATAATGGGCGAAATCTCGTTGCAGCTCTGGGACTAGCCGGTTTGACGCACATCCCTTGCCTGGCGCATGTGCTGAATTTGGTGGTGCAGAAGTTCATTCGCAACTACCCCGACATGTCAGAGCTGCTGCATAAAGTGCGGGCCGTCTGTTTGCGCTTCCGGCGTTCACACCCTGCCGCTGCTCGCCTGTCTGCGCTACAGCGTAACTTCGGCCTTCCCGCTCACCGCCTCATATGCGACGTGCCCACCTGGTGGAAGTCCACCTTGCATATGCTGGACAGACTGTGCGAGCAGCAGCAGGCCATAGTGGAGTTTCAGCTGCAGCACGCACGGGTCAGTCGCACTGCGGATCAGACCCACTTCACCACCAATGACTGGGCCTCCATGCGAGACCTGTGTGCCCTGTTGCGCTGTTTCGAGTACTCCACCAACATGGCCAGTGGCGATGACGCCGTTATCAGCGTTACAATACCACTTCTATGTCTCCTTGAGAAAACACTTAGGGCGATGATGGAAGAGGAGGTGGCCCAGGAGGAAGAGGAGGAAGAGGGGTCATTTTTAGCACTTTCAGGCCAGTCTCTTCGAAGTGACTCAGAGGGAGGTTTTTTGCAACACTAGAGGCCATGTACAAATGTGGCCAGACAGGGCCCACTACTGGAGGACGAGGAGGACGAGGATGAGGAGGAAGTGGAGGAGGATGAGGATGAAGCATGTTCACAGCGGGGTGGCACCCAAAGCAGCTCGGGCCCATCACTGGTGCGTGGCTGGGGGGAAACACAGGACGATGACGATACGCCTCCCATAGAGGACAGCTTGTCCTTACCTCTGGGCAGCCTGGCACACATGAGCGACTACATGCTGCAGTGCCTGTGCAACGACAGCAGAGTTGCCCACATTTTAACATGTGCGGACTACTGGGTTGCCACCCTGCTGGATCCCCGGTACAAAGACAATGTGCCCACCTTACTTCCTACACTGGAGCGTGATAGGAAGATGTGCGAGTACAAGCGCACGTTGGTAGACGCGCTACTGAGAGCATTCCCAAATGTCACAGTGGAACCAGTGGAAGCCTAAGGCGAAGGCAGAGGAGGAGCAAGAGGTCGCCAACGCAGCTGTGTCACGGCCAGCTCCTCTGAGGGCAGGGTTAGCATGGCAGAGATGTGGAAAAGTCTTGTCACCACGCCACAGCTAACTGCACCACCACCTGATACGGAACGTGTTAGCAGGAGGCAACATTTCACTAACATGGTGAAACAGTACCTGTGCACACCCCTCCACGTACTGACTGATGGTACGGCCCTATTCAACTTCTGGGTCTCCAAATTGTCCACGTGGCCAGAGCTAGCCTTTTATGCCTTGGAGGTGCTGGCCTGCCCGGCGGCCAGCGTTTTGTCTGAACGTGTATTCAGCACGGCAGGGGGCTTCATTACAGACAAACGCAGCCGCCTGTCTACAGCCAATGTGGACAAGCTGACGTTCATAAAAATGAACCAGGCATGGATCCCACAGGACCTGTCCATCCCTTGTGCAGATTAGATATTAACTACGTCCCCTTAACATATATATTATTCTACTCCAGGGCACTTCCTCATTCAATACTATTTTTATTTTCATTTTACCATTATATTGCGGGGCAACCCAAAGTTGAATGAACCTCTCCTCTGTCTGGGTGCCGGGGCCTAAATGTGTGACAGTGGTCTGCTCCAGTGGTGGGTGACGTGAAGCCTGATTCTCTGCTATGACATGAAGACTGATTCTGCGCTGACATAAGGCCAGATTCTCTGTTACGGGACCTCTCTCCTCTGCCTGGGTGCCTGGGCCTAAATGTGTGACAGTGGCCTGTTCCAGTGGTGGGTGACGTGATGCCTGATTCTCTGCTATGACATGAAGACAGATTCTGTGCTGACATAAGGCCAGATTCTTTGTTACGGGACCTCTCTCCTCTGTCTGGGTTCCTGGGCCTAAATGTGTGACAGTGGCCTGTTCCAGTGGTGGGTGACGTGAAGCCTGATTCTCTGCTATGACATGAAGACTGATTCTGCGCTGACATAAGGCCAGATTCTCTGTTACGGGACCTCTCTCCTCTGTCTGGGTGTCGGGGCCTAAATGTGTGACAGTGGCCTGTTCCAGTGGTGGGTGACGTGAAGCCTGATTCTCTGCTATGACATGAAGACAGATTCTGTGCTGACATAAGGCCAGATTCTCTGTTACGGGACCTCTCTCCTCTGCCTGGGTGCCGGGGCCTAAATGTGTGACAGTGGCCTGTTCCAGTGGTGGGTGACGTGAAGCCTGATTCTCTGCTATGACATGAAGACTGATTCTGTGCTGACATAAGGCCAGATTCTCTGTTACGGGACCTCTCTCCTCTGCCTGGGTGCCTGGGCCTAAATATGTGATAGTGGCATGTTTCAGTGGTGGGTGATGTGAAGCCTGATTCTCTGCTATGACATGAAGACAGATTCTGTGCTGACATAAGGCCAGATTCTCTGTTACGGGACCTCTCTCCTCTGTCTGGGTGCCGGGGCCTAAATATTTGACAGTGGCCTGTTCCAGTGGTGGGTGACGTGAAGCCTGATTCTCTGCTATGAAATAAAGACTGATTCTGTGCTGACATAAGGCCAGATTCTCTGTTACGGGACCTCTCTCCTCTGTCTGGGTGCCTGGGCCTAAATGTGTGACAGTGGCCTGTTCCAGTGGTGGGTGACGTGAAGCCTGATTCTCTGCTATGACATGAAGACAGATTCTGTGCTGACATAAGGCCAGATTCTCTGTTACGGGACCTCTCTCCTCTGCCTGGGTGCCGGGGCCTAAATGTGTGACAGTGGCCTGTTCCAGTGGTGGGTGACGTGAAGCCTGATTCTCTGCTATGACATGAAGACAGATTCTGTGCTGACATAAGGCCAGATTCTCTGTTACGGGACCTCTCTCCTCTGCCTGGGTGCCGGGGCCTAAATGTGTGACAGTGGCCTGTTCCAGTGGTGGGTGACGTGAAGCCTGATTCTCTGCTATGACATGAAGACTGATTCTGTGCTGACATAAGGCCAGATTCTCTGTTACGGGACCTCTCTCCTCTGCCTGGGTGCCTGGGCCTAAATATGTGATAGTGGCCTGTTTCAGTGGTGGGTGACGTGAAGCCTGATTCTCTGCTATGACATGAAGACAGATTCTGTGCTGACATAAGGCCGAATTCTCTGTTACGGGACCTCTCTCCTCTGTCTGGGTGTCGGGGCCTAAATATGTGACAGTGGCCTGTTCCAGTGGTGGGTGACGTGAAGCCTGATTCTCTGCTATGAAATAAAGACTGATTCTGTGCTGACATAAGGCCGGATTCTCTGTTACGGGACCTCTCTCCTCTGTCTGGGTGCCTGGGCCTAAATGTGTGACAGTGGCCTGTTCCAGTGGTGGGTGACGTGAAGCCTGATTCTCTGCTATGACATGAAGACAGATTCTGTGCTGACATAAGGCCAGATTCTCTGTTACGGGACCTCTCTCCTCTGCCTGGGTGCTGGGGCCTAAATGTGTGACAGTGGCCTGTTCCAGTGGTGGGTGACGTGAAGCCTGATTCTCTGCTGTGACATGAAGACAGATTCTGTGCTGACATAAGGCCAGATTCTCTGTCACGGGACCTCTCTCCTCTGCCTGGGTGCCGGGGCCTAAATGTGTGACAGTGGCCTGTTCCAGTGGTGGGTGAAGTGAAGCCTGATTCTCTGCTATGACATGAAGACTGATTCTGTGCTGACATAAGGCCAGATTCTCTGTTACGGGACCTCTCTCCTCTGTCTGGGTGCCTGGGCCTAAATGTGTGACAGTGGCCTGTTCCAGTGGTGGGTGACGTGAAGCCTGATTCTCTGCTATGACATGAAGACTGATTCTGCGCTCACATAAGGCCTGATTCTCTGTTACGGGACCTCTCTCCTCTGTCTGGGTGTCGGGGCCTAAATGTGTGACAGTGGCCTGTTCCAGTGGTGGGTGACGTGAAGCCTGATTCTCTGCTATGACATGAAGACAGATTCTGTGCTGACATAAGGCCAGATTCTCTGTTACGGGACCTCTCTCCTCTGCCTGGGTGCCGGGGCCTAAATGTGTGACAGTGGCCTGTTCCAGTGGTGGGTGACGTGAAGCCTGATTCTCTGCTATGACATGAAGACTGATTCTGTGCTGACATAAGGCCAGATTCTCTGTTACGGGACCTCTCTCCTCTGCCTGGGTGCCTGGGCCTAAATATGTGATAGTGGCCTGTTTCAGTGGTGGGTGATGTGAAGCCTGATTCTCTGCTATGACATGAAGACAGATTCTGTGCTGACATAAGGCCAGATTCTCTGTTACGGGACCTCTCTCCTCTGTCTGGGTGCCGGGGCCTAAATATTTGACAGTGGCCTGTTCCAGTGGTGGGTGACGTGAAGCCTGATTCTCTGCTATGAAATAAAGACTGATTCTGTGCTGACATAAGGCCAGATTCTCTGTTACGGGACCTCTCTCCTCTGTCTGGGTGCCTGGGCCTAAAAGTGTGACAGTGGCCTGTTCCAGTGGTGGGTGACGTGAAGCCTGATTCTCTGCTATGACATGAAGACAGATTCTGTGCTGACATAAGGCCAGATTCTCTGTTACGGGACCTCTCTCCTCTGCCTGGGTGCCGGGGCCTAAATGTGTGACAGTGGCCTGTTCCAGTGGTGGGTGACGTGAAGCCTGATTCTCTGCTATGACATGAAGACAGATTCTGTGCTGACATAAGGCCAGATTCTCTGTTACTGGACCTCTCTCCTCTGCCTGGGTGCCGGGGCCTAAATGTGTGACAGTGGCCTGTTCCAGTGGTGGGTGACGTGAAGCCTGATTCTCTGCTATGACATGAAGACTGATTCTGTGCTGACATAAGGCCAGATTCTCTGTTACGGGACCTCTCTCCTCTGCCTGGGTGCCTGGGCCTAAATATGTGATAGTGGCCTGTTTCAGTGGTGGGTGACGTGAAGCCTGATTCTCTGCTATGACATGAAGACAGATTCTGTGCTGACATAAGGCCGAATTCTCTGTTACGGGACCTCTCTCCTCTGTCTGGGTGCCGGGGCCTAAATATGTGACAGTGGCCTGTTCCAGTGGTGTGTGACGTGAAGCCTGATTCTCTGCTATGAAATAAAGACTGATTCTGTGCTGACATAAGGCCAGATTCTCTGTTACGGGACCTCTCTCCTCTGTCTGGGTGCCTGGGCCTAAATGTGTGACAGTGGCCTGTTCCAGTGGTGGGTGACGTGAAGCCTGATTCTCTGCTATGACATGAAGACAGATTCTGTGCTGACATAAGGCCAGAATCTCTGTTACGGGACCTCTCTCCTCTGCCTGGGTGCTGGGGCCTAAATGTGTGACAGTGGCCTGTTCCAGTGGTGGGTGACGTGAAGCCTGATTCTCTGCTGTGACATGAAGACAGATTCTGTGCTGACATAAGGCCAGATTCTCTGTCACGGGACCTCTCTCCTCTGCCTGGGTGCCGGGGCCTAAATGTGTGACAGTGGCCTGTTCCAGTGGTGGGTGACGTGAAGCCTGATTCTCTGCTATGACATGAAGACTGATTCTGTGCTGACATAAGGCCAGATTCTCTGTTACGGGACCTCTCTCCTCTGTCTGGGTGCCTGGGCCTAAATGTGTGACAGTGGCCTGTTCCAGTGGTGGGTGACCTGAAGCCTGATTCTCTGCTATGACATGAAGACTGATTCTGCGCTCACATAAGGCCTGATTCTCTGTTACGGGACCTCTCTCCTCTGTCTGGGTGCCGGGGCCTAAATGTGTGACAGTGGCCTGTTCCAGTGGTGGGTGACGTGATGCCTGATTCTCTGCTATGACATGAAGACTGATTCTGCGCTGACATAAGGCCAGATTCTCTGTTACAGGACCTCTCTCCTCTGTCTGGGTGCCTGGGCCTAAATGTGTGACAGTGGCCTGTTCCAGTGGTGGGTGACGTGATGCCTGATTCTCTGCTATGACATGAAGACAGATTCTGTGCTGACATAAGGCCTGATTCTCTGTTACGGGACCTCTCTCCTCTGTTTGGGTGCCGGGGCCTAAATATGTGACAGTGGCCTGTTCCAGTGGTGGGTGACGTGAAGCCTGATTCTCTGCTATGACATGAAGACAGATTCTGTGCTGACATAAGGCCAGATTCTCTGTTACGGAACCTCTCTCCTCTGCCTGGGTGCCGGGGCCTAAATGTGTGACAGTGGCCTGTTCCAGTGGTGGGTGACGTGAAGCCTGATTCTCTGCTATGACATGAAGACAGATTCTGTGCTGACATAAGGCCAGATTCTCTGTCACGGGACCTCTCTCCTTTGTCTGGGTGCCGGGGCCTAAATCTGTGACAGTGGCCTGTTCCAGTGGTGGGTGACGTGAAGCCTGATTCTCTGCTATGACATGAAGACAGATTCTGTGCTGACATAAGGCCAGATTCTTTGTTACGGGACCTCTCTCCTCTGTCTGGGTGCCTGGGCCTAAATGTCAGACAGTGGCCTGTTCCAGTGGTGGGTGACGTGAAGCCTGATTCTCTGCTATGACATGAAGACTGATTCTGCGCTGACATAAGGCCAGATTCTCTGTTACGGGACCTCTCTCCTCTGTCTGGGTGCCGGGGCCTAAATGTGTGACAGTGGCCTGTTCCAGTGGTGGGTGACGTGAAGCCTGATTCTCTGCTATGACATGAAGACAGATTCTGTGCTGACATAAGGCCAGATTCTCTGTTACGGGACCTCTCTCCTCTGCCTGGGTGCCGGGGCCTAAATGTGTGACAGTGGCCTGTTCCAGTGGTGGGTGACGTGAAGCCTGATTCTCTGCTATGACATGAAGACAGATTCTGTGCTGACATAAGGCCAGATTCTCTGTTACGGAACCTCTCTCCTCTGCCTGGGTGCCGGGGCCTAAATGTGTGACAGTGGCCTGTTCCAGTGGTGGGTGACGTGAAGCCTGATTCTCTGCTATGACATGAAGACAGATTCTGTGCTGACATAAGGCCAGATTCTTTGTTACGGGACCTCTCTCCTCTGTCTGGGTGCCTGGGCCTAAATGTCAGACAGTGGCCTGTTCCAGTGGTGGGTGACGTGAAGCCTGATTCTCTACTATGACATGAAGACTGATTCTGCGCTGACATAAGGCCAGATTCTCTGTTACGGGACCTCTCTCCTCTGTCTGGGTGCCGGGGCCTAAATGTGTGACAGTGGCCTGTTCCAGTGGTGGGTGACGTGAAGCCTGATTCTCTGCTATGACATGAAGACAGATTCTGTGCTGACATAAGGCCAGATTCTCTGTTACGGGACCTCTCTCCTCTGCCTGGGTGCCGGGGCCTAAATGTGTAACAGTGGCCTGTTCCAGTGGTGGGTGATTTGAAGCCTGATTCTCTGCTATGACATGAAGACTGATTCTCCGCTGACATAAGGCCAGATTCTCTGTTACGGGACCTCTCTCCTCTGTCTGGGTGCCGGGGCCTAAATGTGTGACTGTGGCCTGTTCCAGTGGTGGGTGACGTGAAGCCTGATTCTCTGCTATGACATGAAGACAGATTCTGTGCTGACATAAGGCCAGATTCTCTGTTACGGGACCTCTCTCCTCTGCCTGGGTGCCTGAGCCTAAATATGTGACAGTGGCCTGTTCCAGTGGTGGGTGACGTGAAGCCTGATTCCCTGCTATGACATGAAGACAGATTCTGTGCTGACATAAGGCCAGATTCTCTGTTACGGGACCTCTCTCCTCTGCCTGGGTGCCGGGGCCTAAATGTGTGACAGTGGCCTGTTCCAGTGGTGGGTGACGTGAAGCCTGATTCTCTGCTATGACATGAAGACTGATTCTGCGCTGACATAAGGCCAGATTCTCTGTTACGGGACCTCTCTCCTCTGTCTGGGTGCCTGGGCCTAAATGTGTGACAGTGGCCTGTTCCAGTGGTGGGTGACGTGAAGCCTGATTCTCTGCTATGACATGAAGTCTGATTCTGCGCTGACATAAAGCCAGATTCTCTGCTATGGCATGAAGAGACTGATTCTCTGCTGACATGAAGCCAGATTCTTTGCTATGGCATGAAGAGACTGATTCTCTGCTGACGTGAAGCCAGATTCTCTGCTATGGGACCTCTGTTCATTTGATATTGGTTAATTTTTATTTTTTTAATTTTAATTTTAATTCATTTCCCTATCCACATTTGTTTGCAGGGGATTTACCTACATGTTGCTGCCTTTTGCAGTCCTCTAGCTCTTTCCTGGGCTGTTTTACAGCCTTTTTAGTGCCCAAAAGTTCGGGTCCCCATTGACTTCAATGGGGTTCGGGTTCGGGACGAAGTTCGCGTCAGGTTCGGATCCCGAACCCGAACATTTCCTGGAAGTTCGTTCGAACTTCTCGAACCCGAACATCCAGGTGTTCGCTCAACTCTAGTGATAACCAATATAAACCTAATATCACGCGATATAAACCTAATATCAAGCGATATAAACCAAATATCATGCGATATAAACCTAATATCAAGCGATATAAAATTAATATCAAGCGATATAAAAGGGGCAAATAAAAGGGGGCGTGGTACCTGTCACTTTGACTAAACATATACCCTCTTACTACTGGCAGCAGTATGAGGAAGCCACTGAGTGGCACAATGACAGAGTCTGGAGGTGGCGGCAGCAGCAGTAGCAGCATCAGGAGAAGGCCTCCGAGTGGCACAATGACAGAGTGTGGAGGTGGTAGCAGCTTGAAGAAGTCACAGAGTGACACAATGACAGAGTATGGAGGTGGCAGCAGTATGAGGAGGCTACCGAGTGGCACAGTGACCGATTTGGGAGGTGGCAGCAGTATGAGGAAGCCACTAAGTGGCACAATGACACAATGAGTCTAGAGGTGGCGGCAGCAGCAGCATCAGTAGGAGGCCACAGAGTGGCACAATGACCGAGTGTGGAGGTGGCGGCAGCATCAGGAGGCCACAGAGTGGCAAGGCGACATAGTGTGGAGGTGGCAGCAGCATGAGGGGGTCGCAGAGTGGCATGACGACGAGAGTTTGTGGAGTTGGCAGCAGCATGAGGAGGCCACAGAGTGGCTGCTTCGTCTATTCATTTATAGGGAATATGGGACAGAACAGAAGGTTAAAATTTCTCAACTTTATAAAGTGTTGCTTAAAACAAGATTTAATAATACACATTCTCCGGCACAAAAGGCTTTTCAAATTGATTGTCCGGGAATTTCCCTCGAAGATTGAGATAATATATTGGCGAATTTAAGTTTAATTTCTTATAATTTTAATCAAGTTTTAGTTCAATTTAATATTCAATATTTCATAAATTTAATAATAAAAATGAAGTGTTGCCTAAGACAGGAGAGAATCCGCCAGTTTATTCGACAACGTGGTTACGATGGAGAAAGCATTCCAAAAAACTATTTTTCTCCACCTGGAGATGAATCCTGTCAAGATTGAAGTGTGGTATCGGCTGTTCATCGACCCAGATACTTCTGGGGGAACCTGCCTGGCATGAACAGGCCTCTAGTAGCTACAGTCAATGAGAAGCGTCAAGATCACTTTGAGCCCGGTGGAGTCGCGAAGTTCATCAAGATATGTCACTAAAGATTCTTACCACATATAATCACAGCACTAACCACTGAATAAATTTTGTTTTTCGACCGAAATAGTTCAATAAAGATTTTACCGCATACAACCGCAGCTCTGACTGCTGAATAAATGTAGTTTTTCTACCGAAATACGTCAATAAAGATTTTACCACATATAACCGCAGCGCCGAACAATGAATTAAATTTGTTTTTCGACCGAAATATATCACAAAAGGTTTTACCACATATAACTGCAGCGCTGAACGCTGAATAATTATTTTTTTTGCAACCGAAATATGTCACTAAAGGCTTGGGACTTTCCACCTCGGCTCGCCACAAGCCATCAGTTCTCTGAAAGGTGCAGAGTCCACAACTTGGAAAGGAAGGGGCTGCAGCACCAGCAACTTGGACAGGAGCACGTTCAGCTTCTGTGCCGTTAGATGCATGCACGCAAACTGTTGTCTCTTGGCAATCGCTTCGGTGACCGATTGCTGACAGAATGACTAACGAGGAATAGGAGGAGCAGGAGCATCAGGACCAGCAGACGATGGGAACGACAGACATCTCCGTTAACTGCGGCACTGAACGCAGAATAAATGTATTGTTTTTTACCGAAATACGTCACTAAAGGTTTTGCGACATATAACTGCAACAGTGAACGCTGAATATATTTTCTTTTTCTACTGAAATATGTCACTAAAGGTTTTACCACATATAACTGCAAAAGTGAATGCTGAATATATTTTGTTTTTGTACTGAAATAATAACTGCAGAAGTGAAATGCGTATATATTTTTCATTTTGTACTGAAATAGGCCACTAAACTCTTTCACCACAAATAAATGCAACAGTGAAGTGCGTATATTTTTTTCTTTTTTGTACTGAAATAGGACACTGAACGCTTTCACCACATATAACTGCAGAAGTGAAATGCGTATATATTTTTCCTTTTTGTACTGAAATAGGCCACTAAAGTCTTTCACCAGAAATAAATGCAACAGCAAGTGCATATATATTTTTTTCATTTTTGTACTGAAATAGGACACTGAACGCTTTCACCACATATACCTACAGAAGTGAAATGCGTATATATTTTTCCTTTTTGTACTGAAATAGGCCACTAAACTCTTTCAACACAAATAACTGCAGAAGTGAAATGCGTATACATTTTTCTTTTTCCACAGATATAAGCCACTAAAGGCTTTTCAACATAGCACTTGCACCCCAATAACAACAACAAATTGCTGGAATGCCAGAGCTGTATAATGGCTATTTGGATCCCCAAATATTGTTTCCCTGCACTTGTAAATCGCTTTTTTTTTCACAATAAGGTTTTTCTAGCACTGTCCCTAGCGACTTCAGACGTCTCTTCCTGCACTAAGATGCTGTAAAATGATTCCTCCCTATCCTTTCCCTGCACTTGTAAATCACTTTTCTGGCACTGTCCCTAGCGCCTTCTGATGTCTCTCCCTGCACTAAGATGCTGTGAAATGACTCCTCTCTATCCTTTCCCTGCACTTATAAATCGTTTTTTCATTTTTTTTTTTCACAATGAGGTTTTTCTTATTGCTGTCCCTAGCGCCTTCTCACGTCTGTCCCTACAGTCAGAACACTGGAAAAGGTCTGACATCACAGGGCTGGCTGCTGATTGGCTGCATGCATGGCATTATGGGTCAGCCTGCCTTCCCAGAGTTCCTTGCCCCATGTCCTCACACGTGTAGCCACCATTTTACCATAAAGCGAGAGGAAATTTGCATTTGTTGCGAATCAAATTTTTCCTGAAATTCTGATCGAATTCCACTTCGTCTGATTCGATTCTCTCATCTCAAGTTACTACCACCCTGCAATCCAGCATCAGTGGCTGTGCTTGCACACTAAAGTAAAAAGCACTGGCCTCTCTGGTGGCCGAGACCATAAGAATGCACATAGGCCCGGGCTTTTTCCTTTAGTGTGAGAGCACGGCCACCAATCCTAGATTGAAGGGTGGTCGTAACCTTGGAAACGAGATATGTATAATGTGATAAAAAAATGAATCCAGACAGAAAAGGAGGCAATATGGACAATCAGAATACATAAGTAAGTGCCTTGTATTAACTTTCTCTACATGATAAACACCATTTGCTGAAGCGAGACAATCCCTTTAAGATTCCAAGGAGGAACCAAGAGGGTCACTTATCAAGCTGAAATAGGCCTAAACTAGGTGTATTTCAGGGGCAGATTGCGCCTTCTCCCCACTCACGTCAGGTCTAAAAAAATTGGTGTGGCATGGGTGGGGAAGGGGACGGGCCGGTAGGCCCATCTCATTCATCGCTTTCTAAGCCTGTCTGTCTTACATTTAGAAGCAGCGCTGGATACGCCTGTTATGGAGAAGCCTGCACCTTTTCTTAACTTCGGCGATCCACCACCAGCGATGGGGCTTATTAAGACAAGCACAGAAAACGTCAGTTTTAATAAAGGTGCCCCTAAGTTTTTATATTGGTCCTGACTCTATCAGCAGCCCTCAGTAACACAGAAATCCAGGATACTTCCGCTAGGCTAGTGCTGTAGAAGGCACGCATGCTGACACCTGAACTCTAAGGCTCAGTTCACACCTGAGCGTTCTGAAACGAGCGCTCTGTATGCGCGATTGTACGGGCGTTTACAAGCGCGCATACAGAGACAAGTGTGCACACAGTGTCGCGCGTTCCCGAAAGTCTATGTACGGGAACGCGCGACAAGCGCCCAAAAAAACGCTACCGAACTTGTGTGAGCGTCGGGCGTTTTACAGCGCGATCGTACGCGCTGTAAAACGCCCAGGTGAGAACCATTCCCATAGGGAAGCATTGGTTTCTCCTTGTTGAGCGTTTTACAGCGCGTAGGAACGCGCTGTAAAACGCTCAGGTGTGAATTGAGCCTTAGGCTGGGTTCACACTTGAGCGTTTTACAGCGCGTTCAAACGCGCTGTAAAACGCTCAACACATGAAAACCAATGCTTCCCTATGGCCCTGGTTCTCACTTGAGCGTTTTACAGCGCGTTCAAACGCGCTGTAAAACGCTCAACACATGAAAACCAATGCTTCCCTATGGCCCTGGTTCTCACTTGAGCGTTTTACAGCGCTGAAAAACGCGCTGTAAAACGCCCTACGCTCAAACAAGTACTTGAGCTTCTTTGGGGCGTTTTGACGCGCGTTTGTGGCCATAGGACATTGCAGTCAATCACACAAACGCGCGTCAAACGCGCGTTTACTATTGCAAAAAACGCTGGTCAAAAACGCGCGTTAAACGCGCATATCAAAGACGCTCAGGTCTGAACCCAGCCTAAGGCTGGGTTCACACTTGAGCGTTTTACAGCGCGTTCAAATGCGCTGTAAAACGCTCAACACATGAAAACCAATGCTTCCCTATGGCCCTGGTTCTCACTTGAGCGTTTTACAGCGCTGAAAAACGCGCTGTAAAACGCCCTACGCTCAAACAAGTACTTGAGCTTCTTTGGGGCGTTTTGACGCGCGTTTGTGGCCATAGGACATTGCAGTCACAAACGCGCGTCAAACGCGCGTTTACTATTGCAAAAAACGCTCGTCAAAAACGCGCGTCAAAAACGCACGTTAAACGCGCATATCAAAGACGCTCAGGTCTGAACCCAGCCTTAGGCTGAAATCACACTTGAGCGTTTTACAGCGCGTTCAAATGCGCTGTAAAACGCTCAACACATGAAAACCAATGCTTCCCTATGGCCCTGGTTCTCATTTGAGCGTTTTACAGCGCTGAAAAACGCGCTGTAAAACGCCCTACGCTCAAACAAGTACTTGAGCTTCTTTGGGGCGTTTTGACGCGCGTTTGTGGCCATAGGACATTGCAGTCAATCACACAAACGCGCGTCAAACGCGCATTTACTATTGCAAAAAACGCTCGTCAAAAACGCGCGTCAAAAACGCACGTTAAACGCGCATATCAAAGACGCTCAGGTCTGAACCCAGCCTTAATATCAAATAGCACCCCCACCAATCAGCTGTTCCCTCCAGCCTCAGGTGCCTGAATTAGCTCTTGAATGGAGCAGGAAGCACAGCTCAGTTTAAAGTGAAGTGGCCTGGCTCCCATTGAAGTGAATGGGAGATGAGCTGAAATTAGGGTATTGAGTTCCATCACAGGGGCTCAATACCGAAAAAAAACACTTCCGTTTTATCCTAATGCATTCTGAATGGAAAGCATATCGTTCTGTATGCATCAGGATGTCTTCATACGGTATTTGGCCGGAGAAAATACCGCAGCATGGCCAAAATTCTGTAACACTTGCCGAAATGCCGGATCAGGCATTAATTTCCATTGACATGTATTAATGCCGGATCCGGTACCAAGTGTTCCAGAAAACCAGATCCGGTTTCCCCATCTGCACATGCGCAGACCTTTAAAAATGAGAAAAAAATGAATAATGTTAGTTGGAAATTAATGTGTTAAGTGTCAAATTGAAGTTTACTGCATTCATAACTTGACCTGTGGTGCAGATTTTAAGTCTGCAGTATCACAATTTAGGCTGCTGATTTTCGCTGTAGATTTACATGGAATTAGACCTTGTTCACACTTAGTGTTTGGTCAGTGATTTCTATCAGTGATTTGTGAGCCAAAGCCAGTTGTGGGTCAAAACACAGAACAAGTGCAGATCTTTCCCTTATACCTTATCTCTGTGTAGGCTTCACTTCTGGTTTTGGCTCACAAATCGCTGATGGAAATCCCTGACCAAACACTGAAGTGTGAACGAGGCCTTAGGCTCAATTCACACCTGAGCGTTCTGAAAGGAGCGCTCTGTATGCGCGATTGTACGGACGTTTACAAGCGCGCATACAGAGACAAGTGTGCACACAGTGTCGCGCGTTCCCGAAAGTCTATGTACGGGAACGCGCGACAAGCGCCCAAAAAAACGCTCCTGTACTTGTGCGAGCGTCGGGCGTTTTACAGCGCGATCCTACGCGCTGTAAAACGCCCAGGTGAGAACCATTCCCATAGGGAAGCATTGGTTTCTCCTTGTTGAGCGTTTTACAGCGCGTAGGAACGCGCTGTAAAACGCTCAGGTGTGAATTGAGCCTTAGGGTACTTTCAAACTAGCGTTTTTCTTTTCCGCCTTAGCGTTCCGTCCTAAGGGCTCTATACCGGAAAAGAACTGATCAGTTTTATCCCCATGCATTCTGAATGGAGAGCAATCCGTTCAGGATGCATTAGGATGTCTTCAGTTCAGTCATTTTGACTGTTCAGGACGAAGATAATACCACAGCATGCTACGGTTTTATCTCCGGCCAAAAATCCGGAACACTTGCTGGAATGCATTTTTTTCCATAGGAATGTATTAGTGCCGGATCCGACCTTAAAAAATCTGAAAAAAATAAATGACACCGCAAAGACGGATCCGGTATTTCAATGCATTCAATGCACAAATGCCATCAGTTGGCATACGTTTTGACGGATCCGGCAGGCAGTTCCGGCGACGGAATTGCCTGCAGGATTCCTCTGTAGCAAGTGTGAAAGTACCCTTACTCTGATTATTCATCCTTAGGGCTCATGCACACAAACGTATTTACTGTCTCTGTCCGTTCCATTTTATTTTTTTTGCGGACTGTATGCGGAACCATTCATTTCAACGAGTCTGCAAAAAAAATGGAAGTTACTCCGTGTGCATTCTGTTTCCACATGTCCGCATGTCCATTCTGCAAAAAATAGAACATATCCTATTTTTGTCCACATAACAGACAAGGATAAGACTGTTCTATGAAGGGCCAGCTGTTCGGTTCCACACAATACGGAATGCACACGGATGTCATCTGTATTTTTTGCGGATCGGGTGTTTTGCGGACCACAAAATACATACGGTAGTGTGCATGAGATCTTAATCAGAGGATAGTATCTTTGTTGCAAGGAATAGTTTTTTGATGATAAAAGGTGTTGTTTCTGAACCTCAAGAAAATGTTCTTTATTCACTGCTGGTGCCATATGTAGATGTGATTTGAAGTCAAATAAGTTGGGCACTCAGCCTTGATTAACCCAAACCCTGCCTCTACTCTATTGAATGACATCTCTGAGCACAATAAAGAGTGTTTTCTGTGAAATAGGTCAGCTGAGGAAGCCAACAAGGCTGCCATCAGGGACATCCAGAGCACAATGTTCAGGTACTCCAGGCATTCTGGGGCAATTTCCTGGTAACAAGTTTCTTTGAATATTGCAGTGCCATAGGTAGTTCACATGTGTGGCACAGATGGTTGTCATGTTTATATTTTTTGGTTTGTATTAACATTTTGGGGGCTTCAAAATATGTTTGCGTTGTGTTCTCATGTGTCGGAATTAACTCAGTTTTGGTGCAGATTCTCTGCTAAAATGAACATCAGATCTGATGATAATCTTCCTCAAATGCAATTGAATGGGATTTTTCACAAACCTGTTCACATGCTATTGAAATTTTCTGTACTGATTTCAATCTGCAGCAAATAATTGATATCAATGGGGTTAATCCAAAAGGGGAAATCCACGGCAATGGGAACTGCAAACCACATCAGACTTAGAAGGGTCAGCCTTGGATTTCTGGCATAGACTATTATAGGATGAGTGAACAAAGCCTTGGGTTGCAGGCAATGTCCTCTGCTTAAAGGAAATCTGTCACCAGGATAATCGCTATTGAAGTAAAGCCATAGCCTAATAGCACTTGGTACCTTTTTTTCTAGATGTCCCTTTGTTTCAGCAATAGATGTTTTCTATGTTCTGAAAATCCAGTTTATTTGGTATGCAAATTAGTCAGTAAGGTGCCCAGAGGGGCGTCACTCTTGCAGAAAGGAGCCCAGGTATGACTCTGCTAGTGCCCAAGCCCGGCCTAATGCTGGGAGCAGGGAAAAGGGCTGCAGAGTTATGGCTTGAATGTGATGTAGGAGGGGTGGGTGGACACCTTGTGGCAGGAGGCGTGCCTGGACTCCTTCCTGCAAGAGTGACGCCCCTCTGGACACCTTACTGGCTCGTTTGCATACCAAATAAACTGGATTTTCAGAGGATAAAAAACATTTATTGCTGAAACAAAGGCACATCTGGAAATAAGGTACTAAGTGCTATTAGGCCATGGCTTTACTTCAATAGTGATTATCCAAAGGTGACAGATTTCCTTTTATGCTTTAAGGAAAATATTTTATTTCCTATTACAAATTGAAGGAGTTCACAATCTTAGCATAAGAAAATAAGCATTTCAACAGAAATCAGCACTAAGTTAAATATCTACTATTATTTAACAAAATGAGTCACAAAGTCTTAAAAAAAAAACACATTACTCTCCTACACCAATCCCCACCCATTACTGTTCTGATGCTTCCACGTTCCCCTCAGCTCTCCACTTCCTATCCCGACACAAAAAAATGGAATTGCCAGGAAAGCAACCTTCATCCAGTCACTGACATTAGGGATAAGTAAATTACCCCAAAACGCCCTGAGTACCTGAGCATTGTGCTCATGATGTCCCTGATTGCAGCCTTGTTTGCTTCCCCAGCTGACTTATTTCACAGAAAATGCTCTTTTTTGTGCTCAGAGATGTCATTCTATAGAGTACAGGCAGTATTTGGGTGCAGCAAGGCTGTGCCCAACCTCTGACTTCAAACTGCCCATTTACATATGGCACCAGCAGTGAATAAAGAGCATTTTCTAGAGGTCAGAAACAACACCTTCTTTGCAAACAAAAAATCCTTGCAATAAAGATACTATGCTCAGACAAAACAATGCAAATGTTACATATCACCATGTAACTGGTATCCATTACGCTAAAGAATTATGATCTCAAAGTATAACAGCAGTTTTCCTGGTAAGGCTACTTTCACATGTGCGGCACAGTTCTCAGCAAAATTGTGTGTAGCAGTTTTTGCCCAGCTGAATCCTTGTATAGTCAATGGTTTCCAGCAAGCAGGTGGCACTATCAGGCAATGACGGCTCCAGAGAACTCCGGCAGGTTGTCCTCTGCCTGAACAGCCTGCCACAGACCTGTGCTGCAGATGTGAAACTAGCCTTAGGGCTCTTTCACACTTGCGTTATTGTCTTCCGGCATAGAGTTCCGTCGTCGGGACTCTATGCCGGAAGAATCCTGATCAGGATTATCCTAATGCATTCTGAATGGAGAGTAATCCGTTCAGGATGCATCAGGATGTCTTCAGTTCCGGTACGGAACGTTTTTTGGCCGGAGAAAATACCGCAGCATGCTGCGCTTTTTGCTCCGGCCAAAAATCCTGAAGACTTGCCGCAAGGCCGGATCCGGGATCAATGCCCATTGAAAGGCATTGATCCGGATCCGGCCTTAAGCTAAACGTCGTTTCGGCGCATTGCCGGAGCCGACATTTAGCTTTTTCTGAATGGTTACCATGGCTGCCGGGACGCTAAAGTCCTGACAGCCATGGTAAGTGTAGCGGGGAGCGGGGGAGCAGCATACTTACCGTCCGTGCGGCTCCCCGGGCGCTCCAGAGTGACGTCAGGGCGCCCCAAGCGCATGGATCACGTGATCACATGGATCACGTCATCCATGCGCATGGGGCGCTCTGACGTCACTCTGGAGCGCCCGGGGAGCCGCACGGACTGTAAGTATACCGCTCCCCCGCTCCCCGCTCCTACTATGGCAACCAGGACTTTAATAGCGTCCTGGGTGCCATAGTAACACTGAAAGCATTTGGAAGACGGTTCCGTCTTCAAATGCTTTCAGTACACTTGCGTTGTTACGGATCCGGCAGGCACCTCCGGCAACGGAAGTGCATGCCGGATCCCAACAACGCAAGTGTGAAAGAGGCCTTACTTGGGGAGCCTGATAATAAGATATTTTGTTACAATTTTATTATCCAATTAGATCATTTTATAATTTTATAATTTTTCTTTTTTCTTTTATAGTCACTGGTTGTACACAAGTCCTAGCAAGCTAAATCTGCAAACTGCTGAAAACATTGATAGGAAGGTCTGACAGTATGGGTTAAAGGAACAACTACTCCCTTGTCTGATCGGACATTGCCACATTATCTCATGTATATTTCTAAATGCACATTGAAATGGCAGTATGCTTATTACTGGTGTAGTAAGAAGTCCCAGGATCTATGAAAGTGTCTAAAAGAGTAACCGTATTTTTTATTCAGCATACAAATGCTCCGGTACATACAGGCTGGGGCGGCACGCATATCAAACACACATGTGGGCCGCCCCAACCTGTATGTACCGGAACATTTGTATGCTGAATAAAGGAGTATTTTCATCTACAGTGGTGAGTGCTGCCCATTCTATTTTCTCCTTTTGCCTCTGATGATCTGCTTGTTTGGCTGGAGCACCGCCACACTGTGTATGGACGTATAGGTGCGGTGGACCTTTGTCTATTGTTAGTGTGATGTATGGGAGCCTGGGCAGTGCCGCCTATCATTTTTCTTTTATATTGTAACTGTAATTTTTGCCCAGGCAACCAAAGTGAAGCTTTCTTAATCTGCTCTCCAAAGTTAAAAAAATATTTCTGTAATGGTATTTATTGGAATAATACTGTATCTTTGCTCCATGTGTACTGCTTTTCAAACAGTCTTGTGATTACTATGTCTTGTTGATTTTGTGGAAATTTAATAAAGCCTTGCAGCATTACAGAGCTAGATTAACCCTTATTGTCACGGCGGACGTGCACAGTATAAAAGATAACACACCAACCAGGCTCTGGACGAGAGACAGGGGAAGGGTCACCTCCTAGTTTATCCCTGACCTCTTTCCCTGCACTGCTCAGCCCACAGGCAGACCTTGAAGGTAGGTGTGCTGTGTCCTCCAGCCTGAACTGACAAAACCCTGAACTCCCTGAGATGGTGAAGTGGGGAGATAGGAGCAGCCAGCTCGCACAGAACCTGGATGGGATAGATGAAAACAACAACCAAACAAGAAATGACACTTATCCTCTGAGAGCAGGAACTGACAGCCAACCTTCCCTCCAAACTTCCCAGACCAAAATGATCAGTATAATTCGCTCAGAGCACTTAGCTGGAGACCATTTAAACTAATGACTCCACAACAGTGCACCTGATGAGAGGCGGATCCAGCACAGCACCAAAACAAATACTAAACCCGTGCTGCTATCCTGGCCGACCTCCGCACATCGTCAGAGTGGGGCATGACACTTATTTTCTGAATCCGCTCTGTGCTCTAATTCAACTTTTTGACCACACTTCTACAGACTGCCCACTTCCAGGAAGTGACAACATTCGGGAATCTTCTTCAGTGTATAAAAATGATTATCAAGTTTCACCACTAGATGTCAGCAGATCAACAGTAATTATATTAGTATGCAAAGGGCCATATTGTGGTGCAAATTACCATTATTCAACTTATACCCCTTACATATTCACAAAAAAAATTTGATGTGTACACTCTCTTCCAGGAAATGGGAGACATGGGATCCTTATCCAACCAGCATATCCAATCTAAAGTATATATTATAGTGCACAGACATAGCACTGCTACTGTCTCGTGCACATCTAAACTGCTCTGCATCAAAAAAGACACAGAGCAGTATATGGAAACAGAAAAGCAATGAATGTGATAGGGTAGTAGAGTATGGGTGTTGGGTTGTATACTATATACAAATACCACCTAACTTTGGCTCATTGTGTGAAAAATCGAATGACTGGTTGAGGAGGGTCATGGCTGCAGCCAGAGATTGGCTGAGCAAAATTCACAGTCATTTCCTGCCATGTTAAGATAGTAGCAGGAAGTGGGGTGCATCAGGCATTTGTTACTGTTAGAGATTAGCGAATTTAAAAAAAATTTGGTTTGGCAATAAAAAAAAATAAAAAATGGGTTCAATCCGAATTTATTCACGGCAAATCACTTAAAAAAACGGCTATTTCCTGGCTGCAGAGAGCCTTTATAGTGGTGTAGAACACTGTGCCTTGCAGTAACACGCATAGGGAAACTGCTGTGATAGTGAAATTATACTGTGAGTCAGTATGACATGCAGATGACAGGCGTCACTCTTAGAATCACTGCATACTTCACTTATTTGGGCAGTCACGGGGCCAAAACTGACCAAATAACTATGAACTCAGCATTAAAGGTCGATGTTAGCGTCAAGCTGATTCCACATAGATGCCTACAGAACCTGTTCTATTAAATGCTTATATAAGTAGAGCCCCCCGACAGAGTGAAGACGGTGACATCACTGATTATTTTGCCCCTCCTCTGATCCGTCAGAACAATAACCCACATAAAACGGATTCTATTTGAGGAGCATCCGCCTTCACTCGGTCATCGTTTGGTCAGTAATCCATCAGTATTGCTAATGCCCAAAAAAACAGGAGTGGATGTAAAACAGAGATGTGCACGTGAATGGAATATTTGCATTTCTTCTGTGTTTTGTACCCACTCCTGCTTTTGGCTACCAAATCACAAGCCAATTCTGATGGGACCATACAGACCTCACAGAGTCGCAGCTGCTACACAGACAGAATCTGTTGAGCGTCTCATTTTTCCTTCCTTCTGACAGATCAGAAGAAGGGTCAAATAAATGATGATGTCAGCAAGGCCGAAAGACAAAATAGTGGCCCAGTCATGAAGTGGGGAGGGTGGGAACAGCATGAGAAGTTCACAGAGTGGCCCTATGACATAGTGGTGAGGTGGAAGAAGCATGAGGAGACCACAGAGTGTCCCAATGACAGAGTCTGGAGGTGGCGGCAGCAACAGGAGGCCACAGATTGGCAAGGTGAAATAGTGTGGAGGTGGCAGCAGCATCAGGAGGCCACAGAGTAGCACAATGACAGTGTGGAGGTCGTGACAGCATTAGGAGGCCACACAGTGGCAAAGTGACATAGTGTGGAGGTGGCAGCAGCATGAGGAGACCACAGAGTTGCAAGGTGACATAGTGTGGAGGTGGCAGCAGCATCAGGAGGCCACAGAGTGACAAGTTGACATAGTGTGGAGGTGGCAGCAGCATCAGGAGGCCACAGAGTGGCACAATGACAGTGTGAAGGTGGCAGCATCAGAAGGCCACAGAGTGGCACAATGACAGAGTGTGGGGGTGGCAGCAGCAGCATCAGGAGGAGGCCACAGAGTGACAAGTTGACATAGTGTGGAGGTGTTATAACCGAAATACTCCTCAATAACAATGAGAAAATCACATGTGAGCGCCAACTCATTAGATCCGATAAACAAGAACACACATGAACATGAATAACAAAAATATTTTATTGATAAGTCACATAAAAGACGACCAAAGTAGACAATAGTAAATGTAGTAAGTATAAAGCAGTAATGTGGTGGCACTGCGAATCAGCGCCCCACCAAGGTTGCACAAAATCGCTATATCCCCTAAGTGCACGTCTCCTGATGGCCTGAATGTGCTGTCCAAGATAAGTTATCTCATCCACAGGCCAGAAGGAGACGTGAGCTCAAGTAATAGTGCAGGTGTTAACATGCTAGCAAAATAACAATTAATGGACGTAGTGTATGGATAACATATCCAAAACATCGGACATAGTTGTATGCCACATACATCAAACACATGTAAAATCACAGCCCGCATATAGGAAACACATATAAAACACTTATAAAAGTAATGGGGAACCGACCTTGGAGCCTTGGTGAGCGCACCCCTGACGCGTGTTTCGCTCAGCTTTTTCAAAGGGGCGTGTCTATCCTGCCAACATACTCCACTTTAAATCGGGCCGCAGCTGAGAAAATCAACCAATCACCTGTCATCATCTGCCTCGCTACATCACATCCTACATCACATCCGCCCATACTGGAACCCGGATGTAGGAACCTTCACGTCACCTCCGCCCGCATCCTACCATCTGTTGTGCTGTCAGCCCAGTTGCGTCACGTCCGGTCACACTAGAGGCAGGAAGCCGATTCGCAACGTCACTTCCGCCCATAATGTAAGCAGGAAAGGTCCCTACATGTAAGTTACGTCAATCCCACATAGCATGGTCAGGATCCGTCTTAATGAATACTGCGCTAACTAGTGTTGCTATGGCAGCGGGTACTACGGGATGACTATACCATTATAATACGTTCTGAGCCGTAGCGTCCGTCACCAGACCCGAGGACAGTTCCCCCATCACAAAATTACAAGATTAAAAAATCTGCACGAATCGCCTCTATAGTGCAATCTTGCGAGATCAGAGTCAAAGTAACACCATTAGGAATGGGATCAGCAACAGTGGATGCAATAATAGCAACATAGGATGTGGGAGAGGGGAACAGATGAACAAGGACTAGCACCTGAACCATAATAGGTCCTGAATGTTGTACTGGAATATCGATGATAAATAAATAAATCCTGTAAAATAAATAGTATATAATACTTCATCGATAAATCCAGGATTAGTCCAGATACAAAAAATCTCAAGGACACATTCAACCAAATTAAAATACCATGTATATATATATATATATATATATATATATATATACACTCATATTACTAGTAATACTCACAGTTTAAACCAAAAAGGTGAACACAATACAATTCATGGATGGATGAGTGTACAACCCCTTATAATTAATATAAACAATATTAATATTATACAATAATGGGAATAAGTCCCCTGATTAAAGTGCTAAAGTGCCTAAAGTGCAAGTGCTCAGTGCTCATGCAGTGCAAGGTGAAAACAAAAAAGAAAATTAACAGTAACTCTAGAGCTCTTATTTATACCCTGCTAAAAATACAGGGAGTGTGCCTGATCAGACTAGAAACATATATATATAACCAGGTGTATGTGCATATTTACTCAATAAAATCATGCGTAACCGGATCGCTGTGAATAAATACATAAATTAATGAACATCAGTATTACATCATATATACAAGATATTATTCATAGTGTGTGGCATAACGACTGTCCTTATAGGGGTGCAACACCAATAACCCCCCGTATGGTACATCTAATTCCAGGAGTCTTGAATAACAGGCGAAGCATCAATTGTGACAGGCATCGGACATTCATCTCTCTCTGCAACATATAAAATCTCATGAGTATATCCAGGATACAACACGAAATAAGTCAAGACCTGTTAAAATACAACAATGAAACCATTAAAATGACAGTTTAAAGGGGGGGGGAGGAAAGCAGGGCGAAGAGGAAAAGGAGAAGACGGGGGAGAGAGAATGCCGAGGGAAAATATGTCAAAGGCTACACCATCTAGAGGAATGGCGCAAAAGTGTTGCCCTCATTCAAACCAAATGGTGTAACTGTGTTAAGCAGAAATATCCACTTGCTTTCTTTTTGAGCCAATATTTTCTTCCAATCTCCTCCCCTTGCGGAGATAAGCACTCGATCAACACCCCTAATCCTGAGTAAGGTACCATCAGAATCGTGTTTCTCTTTAAAATGTCTCTGTAAGGTCTTCAGTTGTGTGATGTCTTGCTCTTCTTTTGCTGCCTCAATGGAAAGCACATGTTCCCTAACCCTTCTTCTCAACTGCCGAGAAGTCAATCCCACGTAAATGAGATTACAGGGGCAGATGGCCCAGTAAATGACCCCAATGGTCGTACACGTGATAGTATGTGTGATCTTAAACACCTTATTCTCTGCCGAGTTGTGAAAGTGGGTCGCTCTGTCCATGTTAGTACATGCAACGCACTTCCTACATTCTTTGCTCCCCCACGGTGGCCCTTTACTGTCAAACAGTCTCACTTCCTTACAGACATAATGGCTGCAGACCAATTGGTCACGCAGATTTTTTGACCTACGGAATGTTGTGGAAGCCTGTGGGGGTATCACCTCTTGTAGCTGGGGATCAGATGTCAACATATTCCAATATTTCTTTAGAACTGTGTTTACCTCTTTCCATTTACTGTTGTATCCTGTAATGAACCTAATCTGTTGCGAATCTTGCCGAGTATGTTTCTTATGGAGTAGATCACTTCTCTTTGAAAGACGTGCTCTCTTATATGCCGTCTCTATACACCGATTTCCATACCCTCTCTCTCCAAATCTTCTTCTCAGGTCCTCAGCCTGTGTCTCAAACAACCCATCCGATGAGCAGATCCTGCGTGCTCGCAGGAACTGCCCCACCGGTATGCTCTTTATCAGGTTGCCAGGGTGTTGTTGTGCCTTTTCATAGGTAAATACATTCATATCCAATTCATTATTGTCAAGATGGATCTTCATTGTCTTTAAGAGCCATGCTCGACTATAGTTACAATTTTGTATGTCTTTAGTAGGCCAAATTAAGGTCACACAAAGGTTTCTACTTCAGTGTTATTCTTCTAATGAATGTACCAGTCTGAGAAGAGGCCTCCTTGTCTACTTTTAAATTTATGACGGGAGATAAAGATGAGCTCTATGCAGCTGGTGATAATTACCTATACAATTAGGCATTTATTAATGAAGCAAAATATATAATATGTATGTATTCATTTAATGAGTCTTAGTTAGTCCTTAGCATAAGACAATCAGTAGGACATATATATATATTTGTTTATATTATATTGTTATATGTTACGAGGACAACATGTATCCAGTATATTGTATATATTTCTCATTAGAAGAGTGTCTGTGAAGATGTGTATTTTGTAACAATTAATCACATCTTTGGTATGACAGAGGAGGTACTGATATCTCTGTGAGAAAACAAGTTATTTATGATCCATAAATCAACAGTGTGAGAAACATTAAGTAAGACGCCTAGAGGTCTGTCTCTAATTGCTACAAGTGTCAGAATTAATCCCTATGGCTTTGAATTAAAGCTTCTAAGGTCAAAATGTATATTCAGACTTATATAAGTTAACCCTTTATACTATGATGCAGATAGCTTATACAGCAGTGCCACCTATGTATCAGTAGGTTACATTACAACAGTAGCAAAAGTGCATTCTGGGTAAGGTTATGATGTCACAATTTTTATCAATGGTCACGCCCATCCGACAATGATTGGAAAGTTCCAAACTAGGAAGGTGTGTCTAACTGATAAGTTTGTGATCATAAACCATACACAGGAGGCAGAAGGGGAGAAAGAAAGAAAGAAAAAAGAGAGGAGAAAGAGAGAAGAAGAGAAGTTGAGCTCTCTAGAGGGGTCTATCAAGATGAAAGCCATGGTGAGATGTGCTATGATGGACCACCCAGCTTTCCTAGGAGCAGAAGTGAGATTCCTACTAGGACTTGGTAAGAGACACAGAAAATGATATGTCATTTTATTAAGACTAATTTGATAGTATGGGTGAAATTATACCATCTAGATTGGCGAATAAATAAATAATTAAATTAATTGATCATCTCCATATTGAGATGTAGTCTTAGGATATTGTGAGGCTTCATTCTACCTGCAAAATAATCTAGACTCATAATCTAGCAAAGCATTAAATAATTGCATATATATATATATATATATATATATTGATAGAACATTCTTCGCCAAGCTAAGTGATGGATTCCCACAGGAAAGACTTGTTTCAAATCCTTTCCATTTAAGATCCTAGATCCCTGTTATTTGTCTTAATAGTCTTACCAAAGTTATATATGTGAAAATAGTCCAGGATGGGGCGGAAGGATACAGTTGTCTCTTCTAAATTATATCCTTGAATGGATTTGACCATCTTGAAGTCATGTGATGTGTAGTTGGTTAGAGGGGGGTGGAATGTATTTAGCATTCTATATTGATGTCTAGGATTAGACATGCCCATCCTGATATCATGAGGTTTTCTCTGAACAGAAGTAATGTATATAACTTATGTTCATATTTTGATATCCTAACCTAATAATAGCTTTGTTATAATGTGACGAGTTATTTCCACTCACATGTATTGTTAAGCTTGTAATGCTTTATATTAACGCTATATATATTCCTTTGCATGTATCTTTGTGTTTATTTACTTACATATGTTTATAACCTTGTAACCAATAAATCTGCATATTTATCATTAACATCATCTCACGTCAAAAATAACTTATTTATCTGAGGAAATAGTCGGACTCAGATGTGAATTGTATCAATTAGGTTGTCTACAATTCACCAGGTCATGATTTTAAGAATTTATGACAAATTTTATAAATTTTATTTTTTTATGACCATAATTAATAATTCTTAATTGAATTATTACCACCCGACATAAATGGAGGCCCCAGTGAGAATGTGATTGATGAGATGACATGTCAATAATAAATTGTCATGTGTATTGTTGCTGGCATTAGAATGCTACAGCCAGATCACGTTTACAACCCTTAGAAGGGCGTGGTATATACATATTCAAAATTAATGTCCTGGTACTGAAGGGGTTAAGCCCATACCAGAACCGCAGATGAGTTGTTGCAGTAAAGTGTTATTACACGAATGCAACCAGTGCATGACATGTAAATCAACTCAGGAGTTGTTTGTCTATGCTAAACACAATTGATGTTTTTGTATCGCCAGAAAATAATAGTAAATTGTCCCAAGATAGGGAACAGATGTAGGTCTCATTAGCCTAGGCGGTACAGGGTCCGGTTCTAGTCCTTTGTTTGACTCAGGAACCTTCCTATTAATTTCTGGCCAGTTAACTCCCATAGTTGGAGATTTACCCCCATATACAGGGAGGTTGAGTTTAGTAGCTCAGGGCGTTACAGGATAATAGAGGAACTTTATACATAAAGTCTGACCCAATGTTATTGATAAATAGAATCTATAAGAGAACAGTTTTAAACAGGCTAATTGCTATGTATGCTAATATAACCATGCTTTCTTATAGAATCCTTATGTACAATCTGCAATTGTTGCAGATATGATAATCCCCCAAGGGGGGAATTGTTTTATTCACTCTGATTAATCGTTTCAGATTTTTTTAGTTTTATTTGTTTGTGAATTATTTTTAAGCAGAGTATATAGAACCTGTTAATTTGTATTAGTAGTGAAAAGCGCAAAACTGTATTTAAATAGCTCTGTTAACTAACCCTAATTGCCTTAAAAAGTTTCCTAAGGGAGGGGTGAGGAGTAGTTTGCGATAACAGCAGACCACAGTATATTCCCAGGGGTCACAGAGCTGGGTCATGTATACAATCAGTTTTCCTGCAGATGCTGTATGTCCCAACATTTTGCCCACCATCTTAAAGATGGGAGGGGGAAGGAGCGCATTCCTAAGTTTAGATACATGTCAGTGAAGAGGTCAGAGGTCGCAGAGCTGCGCTTCGAGCTGATTTTTTAAAGTCAGACTAATGGAAAGGAAGAGTTAGATTCTCCCAACTCCATTAAATGTAAATTCTTTATCTCATGAAGTGAATAAAGAGTAAAGGAAAAGTTGTTTAATACTTCGCTGACATAGGAATGTCCAGTAAACGAAGCGAACTGCTTCATTAAATTCATAATTATAACAAGTCAATAAATGATTAATGATATTGATTACTAATCAAATTTTTCCACAGGATCATTAACATAATGTTTGTGTAGAGTTTTATTTCAGTGCTAAAAACGCCAAGAGCTAAACTAAGATTGAAAAATCTAAAATTTTAATATGGAGACACATCATAAATTTCATATGATTGGTGGTGGTATCGTATGACTGAAAAGAGACAGAACAGTTATACTAACCATATTGTTTGTCTATCAATTGTGACTAACTTGTCGTCACTGTATTCCATGCAGATATATTGATGCATATATATTACTCTGTTTCGAGGTAGTCTCAAAGTATTGATTGGGTTATTATCCTAAATAGGCATAACACCTAAGGCTATATTAGCCTAGCGGAGGAAGAATAGTTATATCTATACATGGTACCCTGTAGTTTGTTTTCTTTGAAATAAATAAATAAACATAAAAGTGCTCAACTTGCCGCTGGCTAAAGTATGGCATAAGTCAAAGGCCTAAAATAGGCAGGTATATGTTTGATAAAGTTTATGCTGCGTTGTTATTCATACTGTCTGTTGTTTTCTTAAGCTTAGATGATGACCCAAGATGGGATCACGTGTTGATGGAAGGACAGATGGCGGAATCCTAAAAGTCTTTGTATCCGGAACCAAGAGAACCTGAGGTCAAGGCTATCCGTGACGCAAGAGACGTCCAGTCGGAGCCAACCCAAATGTATCCAAGATGTATCCAGGAGGGACAAGTGGGCAGAGCCCCAGGAGATTCGACAGCCGCTGCAAAAGTACATCACACCAGTGCAACATGACAAAGTATTCGAGATCGCAGACATGAAGATATGATGCCGAGCACCGCTCGCTAATTCGAGTTGCCAAGTTGCTGACAAGCCAGGAAGCTATTATTTACAGTTTTTTATTTTAGCAGCAACGTTATTAAGTTAGAGGACCAAAGAAAGATCTTAACTAGAGACACGTTTCCAGAAAGTCCAGAAAATTACCGAAACGTCTTTCTCTCTACAGTGGTCATAAAAGAAAAGAACGAAACAATTGTATAATATGCGTTCTATGAACCAACGTGTTTATCACTAATACAAGGAACGTAACACACTTGTAGTTAAACTAATCATAAAGTTTGTGCGTTAGATTTGTGTCGTAAAAGTACACACAAAATTGTGATAAATTTATTCCAGGGTAAAACTTGTGTTCCCCATTCCATAATGATTTGGAGCATTTAGCCCTTTATTGCATTTCAGCCTATTCAACCTTCTAATAACGAAATTGAATATGCTGAAAAGGATGGATTTGTTGTGCCTTTTCATAGGTAAATTCATTCATATCCAATTCATTATTGTCAAGATGGATCTTCATTGCCTTTAAGAGCCATGCTCGACTATAGTTACAATTTTGTATGTCTTGAGTAGGCCAAATTAAGGTCACACAAAGGTTTCTACTTCAGTGTTATTCTTCTAATGAATGTACCAGTCTGAGAAGAGGCCTCCTTGTCTACTTTTAAATTTATGACGGGAGATAAAGATGAGCTCTATGCAGCTGGTGATAATTACCTATACAATTAGGCATTTATTAATGAAGCAAAATATATAATATGTATGTATTCATTTAATGAGCCTTAGTTAGTCCTTAGCATAAGACAATCAGTAGGACATATATATATTTGTTTATATTATATTGTTATATGTTACAAAGACAACATGTATCCAGTATATTGTATATATTTCTCATTAGAAGAGTGTCTGTGAAGATGTGTATTTTGTAACAATTAATCACATCTTTGGTATGACAGAGGAGGTACTGATATCTCTGTGAGAAAACAAGTTATTTATGATCCATAAATCAACAGTGTGAGAAACATTAAGTGAGACGCCTAGAGGTCTGTCTCTAATTGCTACAAGTGTCAGAATTAATCCCTATGGCTTTGAATTAAAGCTTCTAAGGTCAAAATGTATATTCAGACTTATATAAGTTAACCCTTTATACTATGATGCAGATAGCTTATACAGCAGTGCCACCTATGTATCAGTAGGTGACATTACAACAGTAGCAAAAGTGCATTCTGGGTAAGGTTATGATGTCACAATTTTTATCAATGGTCACGCCCATCCGACAATGATTGGAAAGTTCCAAACTAGGAAGGTGTGTCTAACTGATAAGTTTGTGATCATAAACCATACACAGGAGGCAGAAGGGGAGAAAGAAAGAAAAAAGAGAGGAGAAAGAGAGAAGAAGAGAAGTTGAGCTCTCTAGAGGGGTCTATCAAGATGAAAGCCATGGTGAGATGTGCTATGATGGACCACCCAGCTTTCCTAGGAGCAGAAGTGAGATTCCTACTAGGACTTGGTAAGAGACACAGAAAATGATATGTCATTTTATTAAGACTAATTTGATAGTGTGGGTGAAATTATACCATCTAGATTGGCGAATAAATAAATAATTAAATTAATTGATCATCTCCATATTGAGATGTAGTCTTAGGATATTGTGAGGCTTCATTCTACCTGCAAAAGAATCTAGACTCATAATCTAGCAAAGCATTAAATAATTGCATATATATATATATATATATATATATATTGATAGAACATTCTTCGCCAAGCTAAGTGATGGATTCCCACAGGAAAGACTTGTTTCAAATCCTTTCCATTTAAGATCCTAGATCCCTGTTATTTGTCTTAATAGTCTTACCAAAGTTATATATGTGAAAATAGTCCAGGATGGGGCGGAAGGATACAGTTGTCTCTTCTAAATTATATCCTTGAATGGATTTGCCCATCTTGAAGTCATGTGATGTGTAGTTGGTTAGAGGGGGTGGAATGTATTTAGCATTCTATATTGATGTCTAGGATTAGACATGCCCATCCTGATATCATGAGGTTTTCTCTGAACAGAAGTAATGTATATAACTTATGTTCATATTTTGATATTCTAACCTAATAATAGCTTTGTTATAATGTGACGAGTTATTTCCACTCACATGTATTGTTAAGCTTAAAATGCTTTATATTAACGCTATATATATTCATTTGCATGTATCTTTGTGTTTATTTACTTATATATGTTTATAACCTTGTAACCAATAAATCTGCATATTTTTATAATACCTGTGTATTATTGTATAATGTAGAACTACATTTTATCATTAACATCATCTCACGTCAAAAATAACTTATTTATCTGAGGAAATAGTCGGACTCAGATGTGAATTGTATCAATTAGGTTGTCTACAATTCACCAGGTCATGATTTTAAGAATTTATGACAAATTTTATACATTTTATTTTTTATGGTTAATTATTTTTATGACCATAATTAATAATTCTTAATTGAATTATTACCACCCAACAGTGTGAAGAGCCTGCATGTAACAATGTATTCACGGAGGTTTCTTTTCGGTATAGGTTGGTACCAAGATGGCCGGTCGCATCCACCTGGAAGATCACGTCCAGATATTCAACATTCGTGTGAGCCACCTTAAAGGTAAGATTAATATTCTTAGTATTGTTGTTAAGTAGCCGAATGTAGTTCACAAATTCCTCCTCAGTCCCCTGCCAGATAATCAGTATATCATCGATATACCTACCCCAGTATTGTACCTTACTGGACTCTGGCAGGGGGCTGGATTGTAGGATGTCCCTCTCCCACAGCCCCAGGAACAAATTCACATATGAGGATGTGCATGCTGCCCCCATCGCGGTACCCTGGAGCTGTAGGTAGAAGGACCCCCTAAACAAGAAGAAATTATGGGTAAGAACGTAATTGAGAAGAGTTAGAATAAAATTACACTTCTCCTTACCCATACTCGTGGTCTTTAAGAAAAACTCTGTGGCTTCCAATCCATCATGGTGTTTAATTGAAGTGTAAAAGGATTCCACGTCACATGTGGCAATCAACATGTCAGGTTCAAGATGTATGTCCTCCATTTTCCTCAAAATATCCATAGTGTCCTTTAAGTGTGTAGGTAACCCCTCCACCAGCAGCTGTAAAAAGTGATCAATATATTTACAGGCTGCATCATTTAAACCATTCACCCCTGATACAATGGGCCTACCAGGGGGTTTCATCGGGTCTTTATGAATCTTGGACAAGAGGTACAGAGTTGGAATCACAGGATGATCCGGCAACAGGTGGGAACTCTGTTTCCCTGAGATAACCCCTTGTTCGACCCCCAATTGCAGGCTAACCTCCAGATCCTGCTTAAATTTTATTAGAGGATTGAACGTTAATTTCTTATAGCAGTTGCCATTCTGCAGCTGTCTTTGCACCTCCTTCTCATACATACACGTGGGCCATATCACGATATTTCCGCCTTTGTCGGCCTGTTTTAAGACCACATCATCCCACTTCCCTATCTCTTTCAATGCTCGTCTCTCACCACTCGTACAGTAGTCTCTCCCCTTTTGGTCAGAGATATGTGAGAGTTCACTTTCAACCAACTTCACAAAATAATGCACATTTGAGTATAACTATAGTGCTGGGAAGTTCTTGGATTTTGGAATCAGGGTTTTGGGGAACTCACCAGATTTTTCTGCTGTTTCCTGTTCCTCCAAAAGTGATATTAAATTAGCTAATGCTTCCTGTTCCAATAAAGTAGAAAAGTTAAGATCCCTCCTCTGATGATAAATCTTTTTAAAAATAAGACGCCTGGCGAAGAGATGTAGATCCTTCACTGTGGAAAAATAATCAAATGTACAAGTTGGTGAGAAGGATAACCCTCTCGCCAGTAATGACACTTGGTCATCAGTCAACACATGCTCTGACCGATTAATTACCTGTAGTTGGCGTCCGCCATCTTGGCCTTTTCTCCCTGCAGGTTGCTTCATATCCACACCTTTACGTTTATTATCCCTCCTTGGGTATCTCCGTGTATCCTGTCCAGATGTACTGCCATCCTCACTCCTTGACATCCGTGAGGACAATGATGTTGACCGGGATCTTCCCTCCTGTGTCTTGTACTTCCATTTATAGATTCTATTGCTTTCCATATCCTGCAGATCACGTTGGAATTTTCAAGTTTTCACAGCTTTAATTTGCTTCTCCCAGACCAGGAAGGCCTCATCGATTTCTTTCTTGAAACCTTCCAATTCTGTCACATTCAGTTTCTGAGAAAGCTGTTCCTCCAATTTTGCAATCTCACTATCCAATACAGATATATTCTTACCATTTGATTCAGTAATAAGACGCATGAGGGTGACTGAGCAGGTACCACACGCGGTTTCCCATTTTGTGCAAAATTCGTCATCCTCTTGCCCGTATGAGGGAAACATCTGTACCCGTAACCCCCTTGGGATAAGTCCCCTTTCTATATATTTATCCAAGGTGGCTTTGTTCCACCATAATTTCATGCGTCTGTGTAGTGCATTCCTCAGTTGTGCCCTCAGCTCAGAGGCACTCCTGCCCCCTGGGTCTGGGCCCACCGCAGCGCCACCTGCAAAAACTGCATCCACCTGGGAAACCCAGGTTGACTCACGTGAGTGGAAATCCATCCTCTCTGCTAATAGCAACTCCTCTGTGAAAACACAGGAAACAAATATTATAACCGAAATACTCCTCAATAACAATGAGAAAATCATATGTGAGCGCCAACTCATTAGATCCGATAAACAAGAACACACATGAACATGAATAACAAAAATATTTTATTGATAAGTCACATAAAAGACGACCAAAGTAGACAATAGTAAATGTAGTAAGTATAAAGCAGTAATGTGGTGGCACTGCGAATCAGCGCCCCACCAAGGTTGCACAAAATCGCTATATCCCCTAAGTGCACGTCTCCTGATGGCCTGAATGTGCTGTCCGAGATAAGTTATCTCATCCACAGGCCAGAAGGCGGCGTGAGCTCAAGTAATAGTGCAGGTGTTAACATGCTAGCAAAATAACAATTAATGGACGCAGTGTATGGATAACATATCCAAAACATCGGACATAGTTGTATGCCACATACATCCAACACATGTAAAATCACAGCCAGCATATAGGAAACACATATAAAACACTTATAAAGTAAAAGTAATGGGGAACCGACCTTGGAGCCTTGGTGAGCGCACCCCTGACGCGCGTTTCGCTTAGCTTTTTCAAAGGGGCGTGTCTATCCTGCCAACATACTCCACTTTAAATCGGGCCGCAGATGAGAAAATCAACCAATCACCTGTCATCATCTGCCTTGCTACCATTTCCCCCACTCCCTCTCCTTCCCTCTTGGGGTTCCCCATGACAGTGATGCTTATGGTAGTGTATTCCTCGGTGCTCTTGGCTTGGATTATTAGGCTTCCGGTGTGTCATCTCCTCTGGGTCTGGGTCCAATGCCCAGGACTTATTGTTTTTAACTTTCATTTTAATGGTTTCATTGTTGTATTTTAACAGGTCTTGACTTATTTCATGTTGTCTCCAGGATATACTCATGAGATTTTATATGTTGCAGATAGAGAGATGAATGTCCGATGCCTGTCACAATTGATGCTTCGCCTGTTATTCAAGACTCCTGGAATTAGATGGACCATACGGGGGGTTATTGGTGTTGCACCCCTATAAGGACAGTCGTTATGCCACACACTGTGATTAATATCTTGTATATATGGTGTAATACTGATGTTCATTAATTTATGTATTTATTCACAGCGATCCGGTTACGCATGATTTTATTGAGTAAATATGCACATACACCTGGTTATATATATATGTTTCTAGTCTGATCAGGCACACTCCCTGTATTTTTAGCAGGGTATGAATAAGAGCTCTAGAGTTTACTGTTAATTTTCTTTTTGTTTTCACCTTGCACTGCATGAGCACTGAGCACTTGCACTTTAGGCACTTTAGCACTTTAATCAGGGGACTTATTCCCATTATTGTATAATATTAATATTGTTTCTATTAATTATAAGGGGTTGTACACTCATCCATCCATGAATTGTATTGTGTTCACCTTTTTGGTTTAAACTGTGAGTATTACTAGTAATATGAGTGCATATATATATATATATATATATATATATATATATACATGGTATTTTAATTTAGTTGAATGTGTCCTTGAGATTTTTTGTATTTTTCGTATCTGGACTAATCCTGGATTTATCGATGAAGTATTATATACTATTTATTTTACAGGATTTATTTATTTATCATCGATATTCCAGTACAACATTCAGGACCTATTATGGTTCAGGTGCTAGTCCTTGTCCATCTGTTCCCCTTTCCCACATCCTATGTTGTTATTATTGCATCCACTGTTGCTGATCCCATTCCTAATGGTGTTACTTTGACTCTGATCTCGCAAGATTGCACTATAGAGGCGATTCGTGCAGATTTTTTAATCTTGTAATTTTGTGATGGGGGAACTGTCCTCGGGTCTGGTGACGGACGCTACGGCTCAGAACGTATTATAATCGTATAGAACAAAAATTTACCAAATAATCAGATTTTTTCTGATATCCCTATCACAGTTTGTAAATATATAGCATTAGAATTTGTGACTTTTAAAAATACCTTTAATAATGATAGTGCGGGTATTGGTATGTATATACCAACAAAGTGTACTACAATTCAAAAAGGTTTGACTTTTTGGCAGGGGAGTAGCGACCCCTACACAGAACATTCAAAGGTGACGCGATACTGTATACAGATCAAAAGGTTCGAGACATAACGAATCAGGGTCTGAAAAAGGGCAGGGCAGACAAAACCGCTTACCCTAAAGGCCCTAAAAACTGCTCAGCCCAGGGTAGCCCCCTGATGGTGGAGGCTCCCTGTCCTCGAACCTATTACTGTCCAGTCCCTAGACCGACCCTAAACAGGGAAAAGTATTAGATACAGAAAATGGTTAAAACAGATTTGCCCTAAAAACGCTGTCCTGCCCAGCCAGTAGTGTGGCATCAGAGCGGGTGTTTAGTGTGGCAGGGGCCATAGTTACCCCAAGAAGAACTCGCCTGTCCACCCAAAATGTGGAGAGACTGACCTTTGTCAAGATGAATCAGTCGTGGATCAGCCAGGATTTCCAACCACCAATTCCTGATGCATCAGACTAGATCATCCATGGTGCCACACCAACACTTTGACAAAGGAAGCAAACAGGCCAGTCAAAACCTCTCCTCCTCTCCTTTCCAGGCTTCTATGGAACACCAAAATTGCATCCAATAGTGAAGTACCGTCATGCAGATTGGAGTAAAAATGGTTTTATTATACTCACAATGCACAAGTATATACAGGCAGTATACAATGGATCAATGGATCAATCACCCGACCCGGGTTTTGCTCGGTTGAGCTTCGTCAGGGGTATTCATCCCACCCACTCCAGGGCAGTCTTATAACGGGTCAGGTTGGTTTGCACCCGCCTACCCACACACATATGATCCAATCAATTGTAAATTTAAACATCAAGTCATGCACATACATGTCCAATAAAACAATATAAAATACATAAAATACAAATACATAAAATACATAAAACAAGGACATTTCAAAATAGATCTATCATATATCAGTATAACACCTCTTGTGGCGATCTATAACTACTCCTATACTGTCAGTTTCGTTCATACTACTCCCTCTTTACTCTAATAAGTCTCCTAACCAATCACAGACCACATTATCCTTCGCCCTCCCTCCTCCATTCATAAAGATGGCAACACCCCCATATCACATGATATCTCTTGGCCAATCACAGATCAGATACGCCTTGGCCCGCCCTACTTCATTCATAAAAACAGCAACTCCCCCATATCACATGGTGCTGTCCAGCCAATTCAATTCTACAACCTCGGAAGGTCCTTACTCGATACAACACCACACTCACAGGTCCTAGATCAACCGAGAACGCTTCGTTGCTTCAGGTAAGACAAGGTTTTAAGTCAAATTCGGCATTAAGGCCTTTTGGTTGTAACGTTCCCATTTTGTATATCCATTCCACCTCACGTTTGTTAATCTGTTTTACTCCATCCCCTCCACGCCAGTGGGGCTTGACTTGTTCCAACCCCACAAAGAACAAACCACTTGGATTTTTTTGGTGCACCAATTTAAAGTGCATCGAAACGCTATGGGTTTCCAACCCCTTCTTGATGTTCCTCACATGCTCCTGAATTCTTATTTTGAGCTTCCTAAGTGTACATCCCACATATTGGAGTCCACATGGGCACTCCAACATGTAAACCACCCCTGCACTCTCACAAGTAATTTGCCCCTTAACTTTTATATCCACACTTTTTCCATTAGAGTGCACAGATAGAGTATGCATTTTTTTATCTTCCCTTTTCCGATTTTTACATGGCAAGCAAAACCCACACCAGCTAAACTTATTCCCTTTTGTTGTCTTCTCTTGATGGTTAGAACTATGTACTAATTTAGTACGCAAACATGGAGCCTTTTTGAAAATAACTACCGGTTTTTGTGGAATATCCTTCCCTAGCACAGGGTCATTTTTTAAAGTGCACCAATTTTTTCTAATGGCGTCCTTTATCAAACCAGCCTGCGTGTTATATTGAGTTAAAAAGGAAAAACAAAAATCTTTCTCAGTCTCCACCTTTTTCTTCTTTCCTTCATCTTCTTCCTCTATCATCCTGCTACATTTGGCTAATTCATCTGCCTGATACCCTTTCTCCCTGAACTGTTCCTTAATGACCTCGCTTTGCGTTCTAAAATCCTCCACTTTGGTACAATTTCTAAAGACCCTCTTAATTTGTCCCTTAGAGATATTTTTCAGCCACGGTGTATAATGGCAGCTGGAGGTGTCTATGTAGCCATTAACATCCGTCTCTTTGAAGAACGTTTTAGTTTTAAGCTGGTTGCCCTCAACAAAAAGTGTCAAATCCAAAAAATCAACGGAGGTATCGCTGACTGTACTAGTGAAGGATAAATTCCATTGATTGTCATTTAACCCCTCAATAAAATCTAGAAGGCCCTGTTTCTCCCCCTTCCACAGGACCAGACAATCATCGATAAATCTCCTCCATGTTATCAATTCTCCAGCTTCCATGGTCTTATTCAGCACTGGTGTAATAGTGGCACTTTCCCAGGACCCCATAAAAATATTAGCGAAACTGGGGGCGAATTTCGCCCCCATCGCTGTACCGATCCGCTGCAGGTAATACTGCTCCTTGTACCAAAAATAATTATGACTCAAACAGAAATCAACACACTCCAAAATAAATAAGCCCTGTTGTTGGGTCATCAGGGGATCATTATTCAGAGCGTGCTCGATCGCCTTGAGTCCCAGTTCTTTAGGGATCACTGTATATAATGAGGCCACATCAATAGTGGCCAACCACATATTGGCAGGACAATTGCCAAATTCTTTGACAAGCTGCAGGACACTGCCAGTGTCCTTTAACCACCTCAGCCCCTATAGCTTAAACACCCTTAAAGACCAGGCCACTTTTTACACTTCTGACCTACCCTATTTTCACCGTTTATTGCTCGGTCATGCAACTTACCACCCAAATGAATTTTACCTCCTTTTCTTCTCACTAATAGAGCTTTCATTTGGTGGTATTTCATTGCTGCTGACATTTTTACTTTTTTTGTTATTAATCGAAATTTAACGATTTTTTTGCAAAAAAATGACATTTTTCAAATTCAGTTGTAAAATTTTGCAAAAAAAAAACGACAGCCATATATAAATTTTTCTCTAAATTTATTGTTCTACATGTCTTTGATAAAAAAAAAATGTTTGGGTAAAAAAAAAAAATGGTTTGGGTAAAAGTTATAGCGTTTACACACTATGGTACAAAAATGTGAATTTCCGCTTTTTGAAGCAGCTCTGACTTTCTGAGCACCTGTCATGTTTCCTGAGGTTCTACAATGCCCAGACAGTACAAACACCCCACAAATGACCCCATTTCGGAAAGTAGACACCCTAAGGTATTCGCTGATGGGCATAGTGAGTTCATAGAACTTTTTATTTTTTGTCACAAGTTAGTGGAAAATGATGATTTTTTTATGTATTTATTATTTTCTTACAAAGTCTCATATTCCACTAACTTGTGACAAAAAATAAAAACTTCTATGAACTCACTATGCTCATCAGCGAATACCTTGGGGTGTCTTGTGGGGTAGTTATACTGCCCTGGCATTCTAGGGGCCCAAATGTGTGGTAAGTAGTTTGAAATAAAAATGTGTAAAAAATGACCGGTGAAATCCGAAAGATGCTCTTTGGAATGTGGGCCCCTTTGCCCACCTAGGCTGCAAAAAAGTGCCACACATGTGGTATCGCCGTACTCAGGAGAAGTTGGGGAATGTGTTTTGGGGTGTCATTTTACATATACCCATGCTGGGTGAGATAAATATCTTGGTCAAATGCCATCTTTGTATAAAAAAATGGGAAAAGTTGTCTTTTGCCAAAATATTTCTCTCACCCAGCATGGGTATATGTAAAATGACACCCCAAAACACATTCCCCAACTTCTCCTGAGTACGGAGACACCACATGTGTGACACTTTTTTGCAGCCTAGGTGGGCAAAGGGGCCCATATTCCAAAGAGCACCTTTCGGATTTCACCGGTCATTTTTTACACATTTTGATTTCAAACTTCTTACCACACATTTGGGCCCCTAGAATGCCAGGGCAGTATAACTACCCCACAAGTGACCCCATTTTGGAAAGAAGACACCCCAAGGTATTTCGTGGTGGGCATAGTGAGTTCATGGAAGTTTTTATTTTTTGTCACAAGTTAGTGGAATATAAGACTTTGTAAGAAAAAAAATAAATTAAAAAAAATCATCATTTTCCACAAATTTGTGACAAAAAATAAAAAATTCTAGGAACTCTCCATGCCCCTCACGGAATACCTTGGGGTGTCTTCTTTCCAAAAGGGGGTCACTTGTGAGGTAGTTATACTGCCCTGGCATTTTCCAGGGGCCCTAATGTGTGGTAAGTAGGTAAATGACCTGTGAAATCCTAAAGGTGCTCTTTGGAATGTGGGCCCCTTTGCCCACCTAGGCTGCAAAAAAGTGTCACACATGTGGTATCGCCGTATTCAGGAGAAGTTGGGCAATGTGTTTTGGGGTGTCTTTTTACATATACTCATGCTGGGTGAGAGAAATATCTCGGCAAAAGACAACTTTTCCCATTTTTTTATACAAAGTTGGCATTTGACCAAGATATTTATCTCACCCAGCATGGGTATATGTAAAATGACACCCCAAAACACATTGCCCAACTTCTCCTGAGTACGGCGATACCAGATCTGTGACACTTTTTTGCAGCCTAGATGCGCAAAGGGGCCCACATTTCTTTTATGAGGGCATTTTTAGACATTTGGATCCCAGACTTCTTCTTACGCTTTAGGGCCCCTAGAATGCCAGGGCAGTATAAATACCCCACATGTGACCCCATTTTGGAAAGAAGACACCCCAAGGTATTCAATGAGGGGCATGGCGAGTTCATAGAATTTTTTTTTTTTTGGCACAAGTTAGCGGAAATTGATTTTTTTAATTTTTTTCTCACAAAGTCTCCCTTTCCGCTAACTTGGGACAAAAATATCAATCTTTCATGGACTCAATATGCCCCTCACGGAATACCTGGGGGTGTCTTCTTTCCGAAATGGGGTCACATGTGGGGTATTTATACTGCCCTGGCATTCTAGGGGCCCTAAAGCGTGAGAAGAAGTCTGGAATATGAATGTCTAAAAAAATTTACGCATTTGGATTCCGTGAGGGGTATGGTGAGTTCATGTGAGATTTTATTTTTTTACACAAGTTAGTGGAATATGAGACTTTGTAAGAAAAAGAAAAATAATTTCTGCTAACTTGGGCCAAAAAAATGTCTGAATGGAGCCTTACAGGGGGGTGATCAATGACAGGGGGGTGATCAATGACAGGGGGGTGATCAGGGAGTCTATATGGGGTGATCACCCCCCTGTCATTGATCACCCCCTATAAGGCTCCATTCAGATGTCCGTATGTGTTTTGCGGATCCGATCCATGCATCAATGGATCCGTAAAAATCATACGGACATCTGAATGCAGCCTTACAGGGGGGTGATCAATGACAGGGGGGTGATCAATGACAGGGGTATATGTAAAATGACACCCCAAAACCCATTCCCCAACTTCTCCTGAGTACGGAGACACAACATGTGTGACACTTTTTTGCAGCCTAGGTGGGCAAAGGGGCCCATATTCCAAAGAGCACCTTTCGGATTTCACCGGTCATTTTTTACACATTTTGATTTCAAACTTCTTACCACACATTTGGGCCCCTAGAATGCCAGGGCAGTATAACTACCCCACAAGTGACCCCATTTTGGAAAGAAGACACCCCAAGGTATTTTGTGATGGGCATAGTGAGTTCATGGAAGTTTTTATTTTTTGTCACAAGTTAGTGGAATATAAGACTTTGTAAGAAAAAAAATAAATTAAAAAAAATCATCATTTTCCACAAATTTGTGACAAAAAATAAAAAATTCTAGGAACTCTCCATGCCCCTCACAGAATACCTTGGGGTGTCTTCTTTCCAAAAGGGGGTCACTTGTGAGGTAGTTATACTGCCCTGGCATTTTCCAGGGGCCCTAATGTGTGGTAAGTAGGTAAATGACCTGTGAAATCCGAAAGGTGCTCTTTGGAATGTGGGCCCCTTTGCCCACCTAGGCTGCAAAAAAGCGTCACACATGTGGTATCGCCGTATTCAGGAGAAGTTGGGCAATGTGTTTTGGGGTGTCTTTTTACATATACTCATGCTGGGTGAGAGAAATATCTCGGCAAAAGACAACTTTTCCCAAAATGTGGGAACATACCAGACACTCAAGAAAAATCCCTCTTTGGAGTTTCAGGCTAAACTGGATTTGTTGTTGACCAGGGGCTTCAAAAAAGGGATCATCAACAAAAAGGAATTGGATTATTTAAATAATAAACACCCAGTTACCCCTGTTATATATTTTTTGCCTAAAATCCACAAGAGTAAGACCAATCTGCCGGGCAGGCCGATTGTTTCCGGCATAAATTTACTGACCAGCCGACTGGGGGAATATGTGGATTTTTTCCTCCAGAAATATGTCCCTTTGATGCCGTCCTTCTTAAAGGACACTGGCAGTGTCCTGCAGCTTGTCAAAGAATTTGGCAATTGTCCTGCCAATATGTGGTTGGCCACTATTGATGTGGCCTCATTATATACAGTGATCCCTAAAGAACTGGGACTCAAGGCGATCGAGCACGCTCTGAATAATGATCCCCTGATGACCCAACAACAGGGCTTATTTATTTTGGAGTGTGTTGATTTCTGTTTGAGTCATAATTATTTTTGGTACAAGGAGCAGCATTACCTGCAGCGGACCGGTACAGCGATGGGGGCGAAATTCCCCCCCAGTTTCGCTAATATTTTTATGGGGTCCTGGAAAAGTGCCACTATTACACCAGTGCTGAATAAGACCATGGAAGCTGGAGAATTGATAACATGGAGGAGATTTATCGATGATTGCCTGGTCCTGTGGAAGGGGGAGAAACAGGGCCTTCTAGATTTTATTGAGGGGTTAAATGACAATCAATGGAATTTATCCTTCACTAGTACAGTCAGCGATACCTCCGTTGATTTTGTGGATTTGACACTTTTTGTTGAGGGCAACCAGCTTAAAATGAAAACGTTCTTCAAAGAGACGGATGTTAATCGCTACATAGACACCTCCAGCTGCCATTATACACCGTGGCTGAAAAATATCCCTAAGGGACAAATTAAGAGGGTCTTTAGAAATTGTACCAAAGTGGAGGATTTTAGAATGCAAAGCGAGGTCATTAAGGAAAGGTTCAGGGAGAAAGGGTATCAGGCAGATGAATTAGCCAAATGTAGCAGGATGATAGAGGAAGAAGATGAAGGAAAGAAGAAAAAGGTGGAGACTGAGAAAGATTTCCGTTTTTCCTTTTTAACTCAATATAACACGCAGGCTGGTTTGATAAAGGACGCCATTAGAAAAAATTGGTGCACTTTAAAAAATGACCCTGTGCTAGGGAAGCATATTCCACAAAAACCGGTAGTTATTTTCAAAAAGGCTCCATGTTTGCGTACTAAATTAGTACATAGTTCTAACCATCAAGAGAAGACAACAAAAGGGAATAAGTTTAGCTGGTGTGGGTTTTGCTTGCCATGTAAAAATCGGAAAAGGGAAGATAAAAAAATGCATACTCTATCTGTGCACTCTAATGGAAAAAGTGTGGATATAAAAGTTAAGGGGCAAATTACTTGTGAGAGTGCAGGGGTGGTTTACATGTTGGAGTGCCCATGTGGACTCCAATATGTGGGACGTACACTTAGGAAGCTCAAAATAAGAATTCAGGAGCATGTGAGGAACATCAAGAAGGGGTTGGAAACCCATAGCGTTTCGATGCACTTTAAATTGGTGCACCAAAAAAATCCAAGTGGTTTGTTCTTTGTGGGGTTGGAACAAGTCAAGCCCCACTGGCGTGGAGGGGATGGAGTAAAACAGATTAACAAACGTGAGGTGGAATGGATATACAAAATGGGAACGTTACAACCAAAAGGCCTTAATGCCGAATTTGACTTAAAACCTTGTCTTACCTGAAGCAACGAAGCGTTCTCGGTTGATCTAGGACCTGTGAGTGTGGTGTTGTATCGAGTAAGGACCTTCCGAGGTTGTAGAATTGAATTGGCTGGACAGCACCATGTGATATGGGGGAGTTGCTGTTTTTATGAATGAAGTAGGGCGGGCCAAGGCGTATCTGATCTGTGATTGGCCAAGAGATATCATGTGATATGGGGGTGTTGCCATCTTTATGAATGGAGGAGGGAGGGCGAAGGATAATGTGGTCTGTGATTGGTTAGGAGACTTATTAGAGTAGAGTAAAGAGGGAGTAGTATGAACGAAACTGACAGTATAGGAGTAGTTATAGATCGCCACAAGAGGTGTTATACTGATATATGATAGATCTATTTTGAAATGTCCTTGTTTTATGTATTTTATGTATTTGTATTTTATGTATTTTATATTGTTTTATTGGACATGTATGTGCATGACTTGATGTTTAAATTTACAATTGATTGGATCATATGTGTGTGGGTAGGCGGGTGCAAACCAACCTGACCCGTTATAAGACCGCCCTGGAGTGGGTGGGATGAATACCCCTGACGAAGCTCAACCGAGCAAAACCCGGGTCGGGTGATTGATCCATTGATCCATTGTATACTGCCTGTATATACTTGTGCATTGTGAGTATAATAAAACCATTTTTACTCCAATCTGCATGACGGTACTTCACTATTGGAAGCAATTTTGGTGTTCCATAGAAGCCTGGAAAGGAGAGGAGGAGAGGTTTTGACTGGCCTGTTTGCTTCCTTTGTCAAAGTGTTGGTGTGGCACCATGGATGATCTAGTCTGATGCATCAGGAATTGGTGGTTGGAAATCCTGGCTGATCCACGACTGATTCATCTTGACAAAGGTCAGTCTCTCCACATTTTGGGTGGACAGGCGAGTTCTTCTTGGGGTAACTATGGCCCCTGCCACACTAAACACCCGCTCTGATGCCACACTACTGGCTGGGCAGGACAGCGTTTTTAGGGCAAACTTGGCCAGTTGCAGTAGTCCAGTAGTCCAGCATATCTTCAATGTGGGGTGGTAGGGTGCACTCCAAGTATGCCACCACCTGCTGGTTCAGGTTCTGCTCCAGGTCTAGATGCTGCTGCTGGTGAGTAGTTTCTTCACTAGCGACTCTAGACTCAGGCTGCTGCTGATGGAGCTTGTACTGCTCCTGTCACCCCACCCCTCCCCAGCAGCCATGGCAGTGAAACATGACCGCAGAGGCCCCCCCCCCCCCCTGGTCAGACCTGTGAGAGGATGGAAGATGGCAAAGATAGGCAGCGACCAACTCACATAGGATGTCTCTATAGTAGTTCAGTTTGTCCTCCCTCTCAGTGGGGGTAAAAAAAGGCCCCCATTTTAGACCAGTAGCAAGGATCCAACAAGGTAGAGAGCCAGAAGTCATCCCTCTGCCGAATGGTGACAATTCGGCTGTCACTACCCAAGCAAGTGAGCATGCGGTGGGCCATTTGCGCAAGTGACTCAGAGGAACTCCTTCCCTCCATCTCCACTGCATACTGCCACGGTGTGTCTGGGTCCTCTGCCTCATCTTCCTCATTGCCTACTCAGCTCCTCATGCTGCTCTTGCTCCTCCTCTCATGTCCCCTGTGTAGCAAAACCACCCATTTCGCTACACATTGCTTGTGCTCCAATGTCCTTCTCCTCCTCCAGTTCAGCCCCCACAGGGCTCATGTGGCCGTGAGATCTAGGTGCCATGTCTCCAGTCTCCTGACCAGCCAGATTTACCAGCATCTGTTCAATGACATGAAGCAGTGGAATGATGTTGTTCATCCCGTAGTCCTGGCGACTGACAAATAACGTGGTCTCCTCAAAGGGCCTGAGAATACGGCAGGTGTCACTCATGAACTGCCACTGGCTCAGTGGCGGATCCAGAGCCCTATCTCAGGAAGGGCACTTCCTCTGCATCCATCATACAGTGGGGACACGTCCGGTGCCTGTATATTGCAGACCCGCTGTTATTGCGGGCCACAATACAGGCAAGGCCATGTGCATGAGCCCCAAATAATGTGCCGGTTAGAAGTGCCTCTCCATGTCCCCCCCCCAATCATGTCCCAGTAACAAGTGCCTCTCCATGCCCCCCCAATCAGGTGCCAATAACAAGTGCCTCTCCATGCCCCCCTCCCAATCATGTGCCACAAGTATTGTACTGTATAAAAATTAAAAACACTTATACTTACCTCCATGGCAGCGATGCAGGCCTCTTCCGGCCTGTGTCCCGTGCTGTATGGCTCTGGCGGCAAAATGACGTCATCGCGCCGCCTGCACCAGCCTCTTATAGGCTGCCGGCACAAGGCCCGCAGCCTATCAGAGGAACAGGGAAGTGAGACGCCTCTCCCTCCCCTGCCCCGCCGCAGCACAGCCATCTGTATCACTGTCCTGAGAACGGCGATACAGATGACTATGGAGATGAGCGCTTGATGCAGCGCCGACTCGAGCTGAGGGACCTGAAAATGAGGAAGGTTCAGGACAGGTGCGGGCACACGGCCTGCTCCCGGGCCATGCCAACTAAGAGTCGTGTCAGAGGAACCCACCTACTCTTGGCTGGGGGTGCCTGATGTCACTTGGGACGAAGAGGATGACCAAGTAAACCATTCAAGTACCACTGGGTTGCTGGTCAAGACACGACCGCTAAATAACATCGGGAGCGCAAGCCTCTCGCTGCGACCCCCGCTGCCACGCCCCCTTACTCTGCTGCAACTTTTGCCTGTGACAGAGACATTTAGGCCTCTGCCACTCCACTGTGCGGGGCTTGGCACTTCTCTATCTGACGTACTGTTAGATCCAATAAATAAATAAAAAGGAAATTAAAACACCCAAAAAAACTCAAGTGTAATTTTCTCACTTCAGCACATAACGGCTGATAAGCCCATTTTTTTGTACCACTAATACATGCCAAAAAGGGTCGTAATTGTCTACCTTTACCACACAATGGCAAATACTTTTTTGTGCCTCTAATATACGCCAAAAAGGGCTTTAGAGCAAATAACTGCACCAGTGAACAGCCAATAGGCCCTTATTTTTTTCCATTTATACATGACACAAAAGGCTTTAGAACATATAACTGCACCGCTGAGTTGCAAATATATTTTTTCTTTTTCCACTAATACACGTTACAAAAGGCTTTTAGAACAGATAACTGCACCGCTAAGCAGCAAATATATTTTTTCTTTTTCCGCTCTTACACACCACAAAAGGCTTTACAACAGAAAACTACACCGCTGAGCAGCAAATATATTTTTAATTTTTCCGCTAATACACGCCAGAAAAGGCTTTAGAGCAGATACTGTAACTGCACCGCTGAGCGGCAAATATAGTTTTTATTTTTCTGCTAATACACGTCAGAAAAGGCTTTACAAAATATAATGCACCGCTGAGCTGCAAATATATTTTTTCTTTTTCCGCTAATACACGCCACAAAAGGCTTTACAACAGATAACTGCACCGCTGAGCGGCAAATATATTTTAAATTTTTCCACTAATACATAAATCACTGCGAAAGGTGCACCACAATGATATGCAACTGACAACACTGACTAAAGACTCAAAGAACTTTGACTTTAGCCAATGTATTCCTGTCAGGAACACATCGGAGCCCTTTTGCACCACCGTCAAGGTATCTCCGCGTGCCATGGGTTCCTACCACTAGACTACCTACGGTGTGTGAACACGGTCTGAGAGGTGCTAAGATACAACTTACAGGCAAGGTCCCACATACCTCCATAGTGAAATCACTCATGTAGTGGGAGAAATGATAAGGCTGTAAGCCTCACCTATAACAGGTCATGTGACTCAGGCTACCAGGTGCAACAGAATGCTACCAGCAGTATGCAATGGCACATTCTAAACATATCAAGAAAAATAACTGAAATAAAGTGGCCTAAATGGGAGGAAATGCTCAAAAGCCCCAAACACTGTGGCGTGTTTATAATCGGGGGAGCAATTCCTCCGCATATGATCAGTTGCTAACGGCAATCCCCATCAAAAATTCATACAATGGAGGATGTCGGCAACGGACCACATGCACCACAATGGCATCCTACACAAGATGGGATAATGTGTGGATGCAAATATAAAAATGCATAAATCACTGCGAAAGGTGCACCACACTGATATGCAACTGACAACACTGGCTAACCACTCAAGCTGATATTAAGAACTGAGACTTTAGCCAATGTATTCCTGTCAGGACTTAGGAACACATCGGAGCCTTTTTGTACCACAGTCAAGGTATCTCAGTGTGGCATGGGTTCCTACCACTAGACTACCTACGGTGTGTGAACACGGTCTGAGAGGTGCTATGATACAATTTACAGCCAAGCTCCCACATACCTCCATAGTGAAATCACTCATGTAGTGGGAGAGATGTCGGCAGCGGACCACATGCACCACAATGGCATCCTCTACACAAGGTGAGATAATGTGTGGATGCAAATATAAAAATACATAAATCACTACAAAAGGTGCACCACAATGATATGCAACTGACAACAATGGCAACTGACAATTATGTATTTTTATATTTGCATCCACACATTATCCCATCTTGTATAGGTTGCCATTGTGGTGCATGTGGTCCGCTGCCAACATCTTCCATTGTATTCATTTTTGCTGGGTATTGCCATTAGCTATCCACATTTTTGCTGTCAACGGTGCAATCCGTGAATGGTGTGATCTGCGCTTCAATACATTGTGTGGTTGTCAGGGCCAGTTATAGGGAAAAAATTAGAATACAGAAAACACAATTTTTTCCCCATAATCTATCCACATTTTTGCTGTCAACGGTGCAATCAGTGAATTATGTGATCTGTGCTTCAATACATTTTGTGGTTGTCAGGGCCAGATATAGTGAATAATAAAAATATAAATATAAACTATAGTGGTAGGTTGTGGTGGCTCACTAGCAAGTAGTTAAGGTATGGTGCTGCAAGCTCATATAGAGGGAATCACCCCACCTTCTCTTAAAGGCAAATGTAGTAATAGAATAATGAGCGAGCACTCATACACTTGGCAACCAGATTGACATGTGCAGAAAATATTTATTAAATCCCCATAAAATACAAGTAATAAAATTTATAAGAACAATGTAGCAATAATATACAACATTACAGTCACATATATTGTGGTAGATATGATCGATACTATATTCATATGACTCAATAGTGTCGATAAATTCAATAATATATCACACCAAAAAACTTCAAGTATATGCTGTTATTTGGGAAAGAGGAGGTATTATCTTCTAGAGCTCTATCCCAATTTTGGAAACTGAATGTCACTGAAAATGTTGTAGGTGTATTCACTGGGAGCTCAATATGTTCATAAAGTGTCCACAGGAATCCTGATAATGTGAAAAGTCTCTTATAGCATATCCTTTTAAGGTCGATATGAGCTTTGAATTGAATAAAACTTTAAATCGATATTTGGCTTACCGTCTAGCGTCTGTTGTCTCCCTATTGCTTCAATGGAGCTTTAAATATTTGCCGGCTTATTCAGTCGCTCCATACAGCAAGCTGGTTTAAATTTTGCGGGAGTTCCAAAGATCGCAGGAGTTGCCACTCTGTTCCGCAATTTCCTTTGGTGCAGCTTTCGACGATAAGAATAGTTAATCCTTTACTGTAGAGATTTTCTTCTGTATGGCCATACAGTATTATCGGAGGCTTTTCAATGCAGGTACATCACTTGTTTCACCATACGCGTTACGGGTAGATTCACTCTCCCTTCCTCAGTGGTCAAGTGTCTGACGGTAAGCCAAATATCGATTTAAAGTTTTATTCAACTCAAAGCTCATATCGACCTTAAAAGGATATGCTATAAGAGACTTTTCACATTATCAGGATTCCTGTGGACACTTTATGAACATATTGAGCTCCCAGTGAAGACACCTACAACATTTTCAGTGACATTCAGTTTCCCAAATTGGGATAGAGCTCTAGAAGATAATACCTCCTCTTTCCCAAATAACAGCATATACTTGAAGTTTTTTGGTGTGATATATATTATTGAATTTATCGACACTATTGAGTCATATGAATATAGTATCGATCATATCTACCACAATATATGTGACTGTAATGTTGTATATTATTGCTACATTGTTCTTATAAATTTTATTACTTGTATTTTATGGGGATTTAATAAATATTTTCTGCACATGTCAATTTGGTTGCCAAGTGTATGAGTGCTCGCTCATTATTCTATTACTACATAAATATAAACTACATCAGAAAACAGTGTCTGTACCGCAGATTCCAATAATCTGGGCCTAAAATAGTGTCCAGCATCAGAAAACTGTATCTTTAGGGCAAATTCCCAAAATCTGGGCCTAATCTAGTGTCCATATTCTGTGTGTTTCTGTGACATATACTGTCCTGCATCAGAAAACTAGTCTTTAGCGGACTGTAAAACAATCTGCGCCACATCTAGTGACAAAACACTTAAAATGAAGAAGGCGAGCACTAAGGGACGGGGAAGTGGGCGTGATGCTGATGGTATACGTAGAGGCCGTGGCCTTGGGTGCAATGAAACTGTGCCTGCTGTCAGTGCACCAGAAAAAAAAAACATCCACTGTACCCAGCTTCATGTCCAACTTAGCTGGGCGGCACAGGACAACAATGTCCAAGTCGGACCAGTGCAAACAGTTGGTCGGTTGGATTGCTGAAGATAATGCTTCCAGTCGGTTAAGCACCACCTCTCTTCCACCAAGTCCAGTCTCTGTAGCCAAGAATCTGGTCAACCCAATTCTCTCTCTGATCATCCTTCCTCCCACCATGGAGCGGCTTGCCAAATGAGTGATCTCACACTCGGATATTCCAAGGAGCTCTATGCAGTGCCACTATTACATTTGGCCCTCACACCCAGCATGTTTGAAGAGGGACCTGAGATATTGTGCCCTGATTCCCAACCTCTTGAGCCTTCACAGTCTCAAGAAGATGATGGTGGCGAATGGCAATCATTTGTTCACGAGGTGGATGATGATGAGACACAGTTACCAATCACTGAGGTTGTGGTTAGGTCAAGTCAGGAGGATGAGCAGAGTCAGGAAGTGGAAGAAGAGGTGGTGGTTTTCGACCTGTGCCATACCAAAATGAGCCGGGGCATGAACACTAGCAACCTCACCACCGCCAGCATGATCCGCCACATGGCATACAAGAACCCTAACAATTCGCCGAACGCCTGGGTCCACAATCTGGGTCTGCGGGTCACACCACTGCATCCTCTTCCCCTGTGTTATGCACTGCTGGCCAATCCCCTGTCGAAGACTCATGCCCGGATGTCCCTCATCCTGCACTTGGACCTTCGCATAAACCATCAGCAACAACACAACATCCACTTCCCTGTCCCAGCGCAGCGTCCAAATTTCCATAACACTTTCATTTCATTTCATTTGAACGCAAGCACAAATAACCAACCAACCAACCAACGGGCCATAGCACTAAATGCGCAACTTTAGAAATGACTGGCCTTTGAAATGTTGCCATTTAGGCTTGTGGACACTGAGGCCTTCCGCAGCCTGATGTCGGCGGCCATCCCTCGGTACGCAGTCCCCAGCCGCCACTATTTTCATGGTGTGCCATGCCCGCCTTACACCAGCATGTGTCCATGAACATCACCCGTGCCCTGATCAACGCAGTTACTGGGAAGGTCCACTTAACCACAGACACATAGACAAGTGCTGGTGGCCATGGATGCTACATTTCCCTGACGGCACACTGGGTGAATGTTGTGGAGGCCGGGAGTGAGTCGTATCCTGGGATGGCACAGGTGCTACCCACGCCCAGGATTGTGGGCCCTACGTCCATCAGGGTCTCCGCCAACAGCTATATTACTGGCTCCAACCCCCACTTCTCCTCCTCCGCCACCTCCTCCTCCACCTCCAGCAGCAGTCAGCCATCAGTCGCTAGCTGGAAGCAGTATAGCACTGCTGTGGGTAAGCATCAACAGGCCGTACAGAAGTTGATCTGTTTAGGGGACAAACAGCACACCGCCGCAAAGCTGTGGCAGGGTATAAGGGACCAAAGCGAGCTGTGGCTCTCACCACTCAACCTAAAACCAGGTATGGTGTGTCTGACAATGGCTGTAACTTGGTGGCGGCGTTGGAGCTCGGAAACCTGACACACATCCCATGCCTAGCCCACGTCTTAAACTTAGTGGTTCAGCGGTTTATTAAAACCTACCCCAATTTGCCAGAGCTACTAGTGAAGGCACGCCGTGTGTGTGCACATTTCCGTAAGTGGTCCACAGCTTCAGCCGGTCTGTCAACGTTGCAGCAGCGCTTGCGGTTTCCAGCTCTCCGACTGTTGTGCGAAGTGAGCTCGCGCTGGAACTCTACCTTCCACATGTTGGCCAGGCTTTGTGAGTAGCAGAGGGTAGTTGTGGAATACCAGCTGCAACATGGTCGCTAAAGATGTCGCGAACATAAAATTTTCCGTTTGCGAATGGCGAACTCGAATTTCCGCAAATGTACGCGAACGGGCGAACCGCCATAGACTTCAATAGGCAGGCGAATTTTAAAACCCACAGGGACTCTTTCTGGCCACAATAGTGATGGAAAAGTTGTTTCAAGGGGACTAACACCTGGACTGTGGCATGCCGGAGGGGGATCCATGGCAAAACTCCCATGGAAAATTACGTAGTTGACGCAGAGTCGGGTTTTAATCCATAAAGTGCTTTAAAACATCAGGTATGATGTTGTATCGATCAGGTAGTGTAAGGGTTACGCCCGCTTCACAGTGACAGACCAAACTCCCCGTTTAACGCACCGCAAACAACCGCAAACAGTCCATTTGCACAACCGCAAACTCCCCATTTGCACAAGGTTGGATACCAAGCTAGCCACAATAGTGATGGAAAAGTTGTTTCAAGGGGACTTACACCTGGACTGTGGCATGCCGGAGGGGGATCCATGGCAAAACTCCCATGGAAAATTACGTAGTTGACGCAGAGTCGGGTTTTAATCCATAAAGGGCATGCATCACCTAACATTCCTAAATTGTTTGGAATAATGTGCTTTAAAACATCAGGTATGATGTTGTACCGATCAGGTAGTGTAAGGGTTACGCCCGCTTCACAGTGACAGACCAAACTCCCCGTTTAAAGCACCGCAAACAACCGCAAACAGTCCATTTGCACAACCGTAAACTCCCCATTTGCACAAGGTTGGATACCAAGCTACCCATGTCCCGTTCCTTGTCCTCACTGACGTCATTGAAGGTCTCTTCCTCCACCCAGCCACGTACAACACCAAGGGTCCCCGAAAGGTGACAACAAGCCCCCTGGGACGCCTGCTGTGGTTGGTCTTCCACCTCCTAAAAGCCACCTTCCTCCTCTGACTCCTCTTCTTCAGACTCCTCTCTCTGCGTTGCCGCAGGTCCAGCAATCGACGACGACAAGGCTGCTTCTGGTGGTGATGGTGACCACAACTCTTCCTCTTCATGCTCATATACGGCCTGATCCAGCACTCTTCGCAGGGCATGCTCCCGAAAAAACGCATATGGGATAAGGTCGATGATGTTGTCTTGGGTTTGACTGAGCAGGTTTGTCACCTACGCAAAAGGACGTATGAGCCTACAGCCATTGTGCATGAGCGTTCAGTAACGCGGCCAAAAAATACCTAGCTCCGCAGAGGCTGTCCTCTTGTTTTTTTATTTAAAAAAATCTGTTCTTACTAGTTTAATCTCTATTTTGTCCCCTATCAGGGGCCAGTGTGGTGTATGGAATAGATTTTAGGAACCGGGAGGTGGAAAAAGATGCTTGGTCGGTCCTCTTACTTCCAATTTGGGGCACTGCGCGTGCGCCGTGCAATTTACTGTGCTACCAGATATAAGTGGTATGTTAAGTAGTACTATTCCTATCAGTTTAATCCCTGTTACGTCCCCTATCAGGGGACGTTTATGGAATAGATTTTAGGAACCGGGAGATGGAAAAAGATGCTTGGTCGGTCCTCTTACTTCCAATTTGGGGCACTGCGCGTGCGCCGTGCAATTTACTGTGCTACCAGATATAAGTGGTATGTTAAGTAGTACTATTCCTATCAGTTTAATCCCTGTTACGTCCCCTATCAGGGGACGTTTATGGAATAGATTTTAGGAACCGGGAGATGGAAAAAGATGCTTGGTCGGTCCTCTTACTTCCAATTTGGGGCACTGCGCGTGCGCCGTGCAATTTACTGTGCTACCAGATATGAGTGGTATGTTAAGTAGTACTATTCCTATCAGTTCAATCCCTGTTACGTCCCCTATCAGGGGACGTGTATGGAATAGATTTTAGGAACCGGGAGATGGAAAACGATGCTTGGTTGGTCCTCTTACTTCCAATTTGGGCCACTGCGCGTGCGCCGTGCAATGTACTATGCAATCCCAATATGTGTGGTGTGTTAAGTAGTACTATTCCTATCAGTTTAATCCCTGTTACGTCCCCTATCAGGGGACGTGCATGGAATAGAGTTTAGACAACCACAAAGAGTTGTCAATAGTTGACACACTCATGACATAAATTTTATTCCTCTATGCGTCAATCTTGGTGTAGTGATGACTGTGCGCGAGTGCGCATGTTTGGCAGATTGCAGGCGATGGCGGTTTTTCAAAGCCTATGGTCATGCTGAGGTAGTTCAGTGACAGTTAAGTGACCCAGAAAACAATGATTCTGCAGTGTGGGCCTATTGTTGGCCTAGTAGGCTTTAATGATCACCTTAGATGATCAAAAGGAAATTAATGTTTTTTCTATGCAAAATTATCCAGCCGATCGCTTTTGGTCTGTTCACAATATAGCAATGACCTTATCTCATGTGGGGTGTGCCAGCATTGCCCTTGCCAACACACTCATAGATGTGATCGCTTCATTGTGATACGCAAGCCCCTTCACCACAACAAGGTAACGATCACGAAGGGGAATTGACACATGTTATGTGCCTTTTTTGTTTGTTTTGTTTTTGCAGCCACAGTGCAGCACCAGAGGCCAGAAAAATTAGGCATGTACACAATGCCTGAAAAATCAGAGCTGTGTACTAGAGATGTGTGTGTAACCTGCATGTAGCAGAGCTGTGTACTGTGTAGCAGAGCTGTATGTGTAATCTGCATGTAGCAGAGCTGTGTACTGTGTAGCAGGCTGTATGTGTAACCTGCATGTAGCAGAGCTGTGTACTGTGTAGCAGAGCTGTATGTGTAACCTGCATGTAGCAGAGCTGTGTACTGTGTAGCACAGCTGTATGTGTAACCTGCATGTAGCAGAGCTGTGTATTGTGTTACAGAGATGTATGTGTAACCTGCAGGTAGCAGTGCTGTGTACTGTGTATCAGAGCGGTATGTGTAACCTGCATGTAGCAGAGCTGTATGTGTAACCTGCATGTAGCAGTGCTGTCTACTGTGTAGAAGAGTTGTATGTGTAACCTGCATGTAGCAGAGCTGTGTACTGTGTAGCAGAGCTGTATGTGTAACCTGCATGTAGCAGTGTTGTGTACTGTGTAGCAGAGTTGTATGTGTAACCTGCATCTAGTAGTGCTGTGTACTGTGTAGCAGAGCTGTATGTGTAACCTGCATGTAGCAGAGCTGTGTACTGTGTAGCAGAGCTGTATGTGTAACCTGCATGTAGCAGAGCTGTATGTGTAACCTGCATGTAGCAGTGCTGTGTACTGTGTAGCAGAGCTGTATGTGTAACCTGCATGTAGCAGAGCTGTATGTGTAACCTGCATGTAGCAGAGCTGTGTAGCAGAGCTGTATGTGTAACCTGCATGTAGCAGAGCTGTGTACTATGTAGCAGAGCTGTATGTGTAACCTGCATGTAGCAGAGCTGTGTACTGTATATATAGAGCAGTGCGTGTAACCGCATGTAGCAGAGCTGTGTACTGTGTTACAGAGATGTGTGTGTAACCTGGGAACTATAAAAAAGTGTAAAACAAAAAAAACATAAAAAATCAGATCAGCCCCCTTTTCCCAAAATGAAAATAAAAGAATTAAAAAAATACACATCATGGGTGTCGCAATGTGTAAAAACACCCATTGTATAAAAATATATTCCCCATACGGCAAACAGCAAAAAAAAGAGTCCAAATGTCCGATTCGCCATTTTTGGTCGCTTTATTTGCATAAATAAAAAGTGATCAAAAAGTCTTAAACACCCCAGAATGGTATCAGTGAAAAGTTCAGATTGCCCTGCAAAAATGAGCCCTCACCCAGCTCCGTACACATAATTACAAAAAAGTTATAGGGTCAAAATATGGCGACAAAAATAAATAAATCAGATTCTGGAAATCTCCTGTCACTCCGAGTTACTCAGAATTGGTAGCCCTAATTAATAAATACATGCAACATGAATGCATATATGCCGCTTCACACAAAACTAGATCACAAGTGTTAGGCCTCTTGCACATGAAAGTTGTTGGTCCATTCCGTGCATTGGGGACAGCAATTTGCAGTCCCCAATGCACGGGCAACGTGCGTGCAGCGGCCGGGACAGATCCAGACCCATTCAACTTGAATGGGTCCGTGAACATGTTCTACTTTTTTGCTTTTCGGGGGCATGGCCAGAAACACCACGGAAGCACTCTGTAGTGCTTCTGTGGGGATCCGATTCGTGTTTCCGTTCTGTTCAAGGGAATGGGTCGACATCACGGATGCGGGATGCACACGGCTGGTGCCTGAGTATTGCGGAACCGCCGTATGTGGTCCACAATACAACCACAGGCACACAGCGGCTATGTGCAAGAGGCCTTACAAAGATGGGATTTATGGTGCACATCCTCTTATGCTTCCCATATTCCACAGATTTATATCACACAGCTGCTTACAGTTGTGCTGATAAGTTTACATACCCTTGCAGAATTTATGATTTCTTAAAGGGGTATTCTCATCTTCCCTTTTCATACTTACCTTCCCTGAGCGCGACGTTCACTTCCTGGATTCTTCTCCCAGCCGGGCCGCGCTTGCGCAGAAGACTGAAGATTTTCTCCCGGCCGGGCAATGTCCTGAACGCGCACGCCGCCGCGCATGTGCCATGGTGACTTATTCCTGGCCTGTATAGTACAGAGTCGGCGTGCGCGTTTGCGGCTCTGTACTATACTGGCCAGTAAGAAGTCATTATGGCGCATGCGCGGCGGCATGCGCGTTCAGGACATTGCGCGGCCCGGCCGGAAGAGAATCTTCAGTTTTCTGCGCAAGCGCGGCCCGCCGGGATTCGACAGGAGAGGTGGCCGTAACCAGGGGAGACCAAAGACAACATCAGGTAAGAGGCGACTTATTTTCTAGAAAAGGGTGGGATTTGGGTAATAAAATGTATTTAGAAAAATGATCAATGTGAAATCATTAACAGATTTAACAGTGATCATTAAGATGAGAATACCCCTTTAACCATTGTTCAGAGAATATGAATGATAACACAGGTACACGGACACTTTTCTCTCGCTCATGGTTAGTGGTCGGCTGAAGCCATTTATGTCAAACAACAGTCTTTACTCTTTATAAATCATAATCACAACACAAACTCCCCAAGTGACCCTGATCAGAAGTTTACACACCCCAGTAATTAATACCATGTATTGCCCCCTTTAACATCAATGACAGCTTGAAGTCTTTTGTGGTAGTTGTGGATGAGGCTCTTTATTTTCTCAGATGGTAAAACTGCCCATTCTTCCTGTTGAAAAAAAAAAAGCAATTCCTCCACAGTTTTACGGGATTTTTATTTACGACATTCGATGTGCGATAAAACTGACTGGTTACTTTTATTCTACAGGTCAGATCTAATCCGGCGATACCTTATATGTATAGTTTTTCTTGCGTTTTAATAGTGCTAAAAAAAATAACTTTTTTGCGGGGTAATTTGAACTTTTCACTGATACCATTCTGGGGTGTTTACGACTTTTTGATCACTTTTTATTTAAATTTTTGTAGCAAATAAAGCGACCAAAAACGGCGAATCGGACATTTGGACTCTTTTTTTTTTCTGTTTTGCTGTTTGCCGTATGGGGAATATATTTTTATACAATGGGTGTTTTTACACATTGCGACACCCATGATGTGTATTTTTTTTAATTCTTTTATTTTCATTTTGGGAAAAAGGGGTGAAAGTGTATTTTCCTTCTCAATGCACCTTGATTCCTTCCTTTGTCCCCGAAGACAGGCCTGGAGAACTTATCAGTGACAAATGCAGTATGATGTCAGTAACAGATCTATTTATTCCTTGCCATACAGGGCTTTATATGCATTCATGCATACATACAAGAATAGCTGCAGCTCTCATTACAATTATGCTGACTAGAAACTTTTCCTTATACAGACAGGCAGCTCTCATTATAATAATGCTAACTAGAAACTTTTCCTTATACAGACAGGAGGTACATGTAAATATAGTCACCCCTTAATATGATGTCACCCAACCTCCTGTCCTTCATACAGATCATACAGCTAATTCTATTTAACCCTTCAGGGACGTGATCTAAATTTTTATGTTTTTTTTTTTACACTTTTTTATAGTTCCCAGGTTACACACACATCTCTGTAACACAGTACACAGCTCTGCTACATGCGGTTAGACACACTGCTCTATATACAGAGTACACAGCTCTGTTACATGCAGGTTACACATACAGCTCTGCTACACTGTACACAGTTCTGCTACATACAGGTTACACACACATCTCTGTAACACAGTACACAGCTCTGCTACATGCGGTTAGACACACTGCTCTATATACAGAGTACACAGCTCTGCTACATGCAGGTTACACATACAGCTCTGCTACACAGTACACAGCTCTGCTACATGCAGGTTAGACATACAGCTCTGCTACACAGTACACAGCTCTGCTACATGCAGGTTACACATACAGCTCTGCTACACAGTACACAGCTCTGCTACATGCAGGTTACACATACAGCTCTGCTACACAGTACACAGCTCTGCTACATGCAGGTTACACATACAGCTCTGCTACACAGTACACAGCTCTGCTACATGCAGGTTACACATACAGCTCTGCTACACAGTACACAGCTCTGCTACATGCAGGTTACACATACAGCTCTGCTACACAGTACATAGCACTGCTACATGCAGGTTACACACATAGCTCTGCTACATGCAGGTTACACATACAGCTCTGCTACACAGTACACAGCTCTGCTACATGCAGGTTACACATACAGCTCTGCTACACAGTACACAGCTCTGCTACATGCAGGTTACACATACAGCTCTGCTACACAGTACATAGCACTGCTACATGCAGGTTACACACATAGCTCTGCTACATGCAGGTTACACATACAGCTCTGCTACACAGTACACAGCTCTGCTACATGCAGGTTACACATACAGCTCTGCTACACAGTACACAGCTCTGCTACATGCAGGTTACACATACAGCTCTGCTACACAGTACATAGCACTGCTACATGCAGGTTACACACATAGCTCTGCTACATGCAGGTTACACATACAGCTCTGCTACACAGTACACAGCTCTGCTACATGCAGGTTACACATACAGCTCTGCTACATGCAGGTTACACAAACACCCTGCTACATGCAGGTTAAACATACTGCTCTGCTACACAGTACAAATCACTGCTACATGCAGGTTACACATACAGCTCTACTACACAGTACACAGCACTGCTACATGCAGGTTACACATACAGCTCTGCTACATGCAGGTTACACAAACACCCTGCTACATGCAGGTTAAACATACTGCTCTGCTACACAGTACAAATCACTGCTACATGCAGGTTACACATACAGCTCTGCTACACAGTACACAGCACTGCTACATGCAGGTTACATTTACAGCTCTGCTACACAGTACACAGCACTGCTACATGCAGGTTACACATACAGCTCTGCTACACAGTACACAGCTCTGCTACATGCAGGAACACATGCAGGTTAAACATACAGCTCTGCTACACAGTACACAGCACTACTACATGCAGGTTACACATACAACTCTGCTACACAGTACACAACACTGCTACATGCAGGTTACACATACAGCTCTGCTACACAGTACACAGATCTGCTACATGCAGGTTACACATACAACTCTTCTACACAGTAGACAGCACTGCTACATGCAGGTTACACATACAGCTCTGCTACATGCAGGTTACACATACCGCTCTGATACACAGTACACAGCACTGCTACCTGCAGGTTACACATACATCTCTGTAACACAGTACACAGCTCTGCTACATGCAGGTTACACATACAGCTGTGCTACACAGTACATAGCTCTGCTACATGCAGGTTACACATACAGCTATGCTACATGCAGGCTACACATATAGCTCTGCCACACAGTACACAGCACTGCTACATGCAGGTTACACATACACTGCGTGCAGAACTATTAGGCAAATGAGTATTTTGACCACATCATCCTCTTTATGCATGTTGTCTTACTCCAAGCTGTATAGGCTCGAAAGCCTACTACCAATTAAGCATATTAGGTGATGTGCATCTCTGTAATGAGAAGGGGTGTGGTCTAATGACATCAACACCCTATATCAGGTGTGCATAATTATTAGGCAACTTCCTTTCCTTTGGCAAAATGGGTCAAAAGAAGGACTTGACAGGCTCAGAAAAGTCAAAAATAGTGAGATATCTTGCAGAGGGATGCAGCACTCTTAAAATTGCAAAGCTTCTGAAGCGTGATCATCGAACAATCAAGCGTTTCATTCAAAATAGTCAACAGGGTGGCAAGAAGCGTGTGGAAAAACCAAGGCGCAAAATAACTGCCCATGAACTGAGAAAAGTCAAGTGTGCAGCTGCCAAGATGCCACTTGCCACCAGTTTGGCCATATTTCAGAGCTGCAACATCACTGGAGTGCCCAAAAGCACAAGGTGTGCAATACTCAGAGACATGGCCAAGGTAAGAAAGGCTGAAAGACGACCACCACTGAACAAGACACACAAGCTGAAACGTCAAGACTGGGCCAAGAAATATCTCAAGACTGATTTTTCTAAGGTTTTATGGACTGATGAAATGAGAGTGAGTCTTGATGGGCCAGATGGATGGGCCCGTGGCTGGATTGGTAAAGGGCAGAGAGCTCCAGTCCGACTCAGACGCCAGCAAGGTGGAGGTGGAGTACTGGTTTGGGCTGGTATCATCAAAGATGAGCTTGTGGGGCCTTTTCGGGTTGAGGATGGAGTCAAGCTCAACTCCCAGTCCTACTGCCAGTTTCTAGAAGACACCTTCTTCAAGCAGTGGTACAGGAAGAAGTCTGCATCCTTCAAGAAAAACATGATTTTCATGCAGGACAATGCTCCATCACACGCGTCCAAGTACTCCACAGCGTGGCTGGCAAGAAAGGGTATAAAATAAGAAAATCTAATGACATGGCCTCCTTGTTCACCTGATCTGAACCCCATTGAGAACCTGTGGTCCATCATCAAATGTGAGATTTACAAGGAGGGAAAACAGTACACCTCTCTGAACAGTGTCTGGGAGGCTGTGGTTGCTGCTGCACGCAATGTTGATGGTGAACAGATCAAAACACTGACAGAATCCATGGATGGCAGACTTTTGAGTGTCCTTGCAAAGAAAGGTGTCTATATTGGTCACTGATTTGTTTTTGTTTTGTTTTTGAATGTCAGAAATGTATATTTATGAATGTTGAGATGTTATATTGGTTTCACTGGTAAAAATAAATAATTGAAATGGGTATATATTTGTTTTTTGTTAAGTTGCCTAATAATTATGCACAGTAATAGTCACCTGCACACACAGATATCCCCCTAAAATAGCAAAAACTAAAAACAAACTAAAAACTACTTCCAAAAATATTCAGCTTTGATATTAATGAGTTTTTTGGGTTCATTGAGAACATGGTTGTTGTTCAATAATAAAATTAATCCTTAAAAATACAATTTGCCTAATAATTCTGCACTCCCTGTACAGCTCTTCTGCACAGTACACAGCTCTGCTACATGCAGGTTACACATACAGCTATGCTACATGCAGGCTACACATATAGCTCTGCTACACAGTACACAGCTCTGCTACATGCAGGTTACACATACAGCTCTGCTACACAGTACACAGCTCTGCTACATGCAGGTTACACATACAGCTCTGCTACACAGCACACAGCCCTGCTACATGCAGGTTACACATACAGCTCTGCTACATGCAGGTTACACATACAGCTCTGATACACAGTACACAGCTCTGCTACATGCAGGTTACACATACAGCTCTGCTGCACAGTACACAGCTCTGCTACATGCAGGTTACACATACAGCTATGCTACATGCAGGCTACACATATAGCTCTGCTACACAGTACACAGCACTGCTACATGCAGGTTACACATACAGCTCTGCTGCACAGTACACAGCTCTGCTACATGCAGGTTACACATACAGCTCTGCTACCTGCAGGTTACACATACAGCTTTGCTACACAGTACACAGCACTGCTACATGCAGTTTACACATACAGCTCTGCTACACAGTACACAGCTCTGCTACATGCAGGTTACACATACAGCTCTGCTACACAGTACACAGCACTGCTACATGCAGGTTACACATACAGCTCTGCTACACAGTACACAGCTCTGCTACATGCAGGTTACACATACAGCTTTGCTACACAGTACACAGCTCTGCTGCATGCAGGTTACACATACAGCTCTGCTACATGCAGGTTACACAAACAGCCTGCTACATGCAGGTTAAACATACTGCTCTGCTACACAGTACACATCACTGCTACATGCAGGTTACACATACAGCTCTACTACACAGTACACAGCACTGCTACATGCAGGTTACATATACAGCTCTGCTACACAGTACACAGCACTGCTACATGCAGGTTACACATACAGCTCTGCTACACAGTACACAGCTCTGCTACATGCAGGAAACACATGCAGGTTAAACATGCAGCTCTGCTGCACATTACACAGCTCTGCTACATGCAGGGTACACATACAGATCTGCTACACAGTAAACAGCTCTGCTACATGCAGGTTGCACATACAGATCTGCTACACAGTACACAGCTCTGCTACATGCAGGTTACACATACAGCTCTGCTACACAGTACACAGCTATGCTACATGCAGGTTACACATACAGCTCTGCTACGCAGTACACAGCTCTGCTACACAGTACACAGCTCTGCTACATGCAGGTTACACATACAGCTCTGCTACACAGTACACAGCTCTGCTACATGCAGGTTACACATACAGCTCTGCTAGACAGTACACAGCTTTGCTACATGCAGATTACACATACAGCTCTACTACACAGTACACAGCTCTGCTACATGCAGGGTACACATACAGCTCTGCTACACAGTACACAGCACTGCTACATGCAGGTTACACATACAGCTCTGCTACACAGTACACAGCTCTGCTACATGCAGGTTACACATATAGCTCTGCTACATGCAGGTTACACATACAGCTCTGCTACACAGTACACAGCTCTGCTACATGCAGGTTACACATACAGCTCTGCTACATGCAGGTTAAACATACAGCTCTACTACACAGTACACAGCTCTGCTACATGCAGGTTACACATACAGCTCTGCTACACAGTACACAGCACTGCTACATGCAGGTTACACATTACACATACAGTAACCAGGAGGATGTCTACAGCCAGCATGGCTGAAACACCCTCTCTGGCTACTGCCTACAACTGAGGCTTTATAGGGCCAAGATGCCACACCCAACAATCAGACACACCCCGTGACTCACACACACTGAAAGGGAGTTAACCCTTCCAAAACCACAGAAGGGAAAACATAACTTAAAGGGGAAGTGTCCAAACAACAAACACACTGTTGCTCTGTTGCCGCAGGCAACGACATGGGTGGCAAGCGTGTCCTGGGAGTCAGCCCGAAGGCTGGGACACTGCCACCACATGTACATAATACAACCAAACGTTGCCACGGACAGCCACAGTGATGGGAAGATGTAAGTGCACACCACACAAAACACAGAGTGTACACAGACATACATACACACACACCTAACAGAAAGATTGCTAGGTGCAACCGCATGCACAACATACTATGCTGCCACATACATACCGTTGCCAGCGGCAACCACAGGTGAGGCAAATACCACAGCCCTCACCTGTGGTTGACAATCAAACTAAACCGCTGACAACCACATGCGGTTGAGGAGTCACGGTCATAGCCATGGCCCTGACAGGAGGACAGAGTTTTGTCTGAGGCCTGATGGAATTTTGGATGAGGGAGGACGGAGTTTTGTCTAAAGTCTGAGGTAGGAGGGAGTTTTGCCTGACGGGGGATGGAGTTGTGGATGATGTCTGATGATGTCCTAATATGTATGCCGTACAGTTGCAGTAATCACCTGGGGATAAAGGAATCCTCAGAGTGAGAGGGGGTGGGGACTTGCACACAGAAGGCTGGAGTGGCTCCGTGTGGTCTGAGCCGGGAGGGCTGAGAGACCACTATCCCCAAGAGACACTGGTGTGGGGGCAGCCTGGAGGCTGCTGGAGGTTGGGCTGGGAAAGCTGCATCTCATCACGGGTGTGAACTGTGGTACGCTTTAGGTGAGTCAGGGAAACCTATGTGTTTAGATAGGGCCCAGACGGGCAAGGTACAGTCCTGATCAAAAGTTTAGGACCACTTGAAAAATAACAAAAAATCATATTTAGCATGGCTGGATCTTAACAAGGTTCCAAGTAGAGCTTCAACATGCAACAAGAAGAAATGGGAGTGAGACAAAACATTTTTTGAGCATTAAATTTAATGAAAACAACGAATAAACTGAAACAGGCTGTTTTTCAACCTATCAAAAGTTTAGGACCACACCTCCCAAAAAAAACTAACCCCCCCCAAAAAAAAAAAACAGAAATCCAACTTCCAAACATGAACTCAGTAATGAGTAGCTCCGCCGTTATTGTTTATCACTTCAAAAATTAGTTTCGGCATGCTTGATGCAAGCGTTTCCATGAGGTGAGTGGGAACATTTCTCCAAGTGGTGAAGACGGCCGCACGAAGGCCATCTACTCTCTGGAACTGTTGTCCATTTTTGTAAACTTCCCTTGCCATCCATCCCCAAAGGTTCTCAATTGGATTTAGATCAGGGGAACACGCAGGATGAGCCAAAAGAGTGATGTTATTCTCCTGGAAGAAGTCCCTTGTCCTGCGGGCATTGTGTACTGTAGCGTTGTCCTGTTGAAAAACCCAGTTGTTACCACACAGACGAAGGCCCTCAGTCATGAGGAATGGTCTCTGCAACATCTGCACATAGCCAGCGGCCGTTTGATGCCCCTGCACTTCCTGAAGCTGCATTGTTCCACTGAAGGAAAAAGCACCCCAGACCATTATGGCGCCCCCTCCACTGTGGCGCGTAGAAAACATCTCAGGTGGGATCTGCTTGTCATGCCAGTGACGTTGGAAACCATCAATACCATCAAGGTTACATTTTTTCTCATCAGAGAATAAAACTTTCTTCCACCTTTGAATGTCCCATGTTTCGTGCTCTCTTGCAAAGTCCAAAAGAGCAGTTCTGCGGCGTTCAAGGAGACGAGGTCTTTGAAGACGTTTTTTGTTTTTGAAGCCCTTCAGTCTCAGATGTTGTCTGATGGTTATGGGGCTGCAGTCAGCACCAGTAAGGGCCTTAATTTGGGTCGAGGATCGTCCAGTGTCTTGACGGACAGCCAATTGGATCCTCCGACTCAGTGCTAATGACATTTTTTTGGGTGTTCCACTTGACTTTTTTGTTCCATAACCCTCAGGATCATTTAAGAAATTCCAAATGACTGTCTTACTGCGTCCCATCTCAGCAGCGATGGCACGCTGCTTATGCAGTTCAACAACCCGACCACGTTCGTTCAAAAAGGGAGAGTTTTTTTGCCTTTGCCATCACAACGTGTGACTACCTGACATAGAATGACAATGAATCCACATCTTTGCACAGATTTGGCCTTTTAAAGGCATGTGGTCCTAAACTTTTGATCAGCTGAAAAACAGCCTGTTTCAGTATATTTGTTGTTTTCATTAAATTGAATGCTCAAATTTTTTTTGTCTCACTCCCATTTCTTCTTGTTGCATGTTGAAGCTCTACTTGGAACCTTGTTAAGATCCAGCCATGCTAAATATGATTTTTTGCCATTTTTCATGTGGTCTTAAACTTTTGATCAGGACTGAATTTTATTTTGGCTTTGTATGTTTTTGCTTTATGCCGTGTGCCACAAAAAAGCACAGTTTGGCCCCTAAATCCTGGTGTCTGTGAAGAAGTGTGTTGTTGCAACCCCCGGAAAAGAGCTAATCCCCCACAATTGGTGTCGGATGCAGGCACATGTCCGTGCTGAAAAGTAAAAAGCAACGTGGTTGCTAGGGGCAATGACATCACTGAAAGGAGCAGGTGCTGCTCATGCTGTTCTGGACACTTTTTGCTGGGTTGCAAAGGAGTTACTGTGCAGGATTTAAAGGGCCAGAAGTCGAGTACGAGAGACTGACCGGTGGAAATGGCTGCAAAGTGGTATAGCCCGTGGGAGAAATCCTGTGAGTTATTGATCGGGGGAATCCTGCTGGGGGTCCTTCTAGACTCTCGCCAGGAATTGTCTCGGGTCCTGCCTGAAATTCTTGACTTTGTAATGAGGGGGCCAGAGACAAAAACTACGGTGTCACTGACTTTTGTGACAGACTACGGCTCCGTACAGTGGGAGCTCTTGAAATGTGACACCCTAAGGGTAGAGTTCATACTGGGCAAGAACTTTCCGTTCTTTTGGCAGATATGGAGAGGCAAGAGTGCTTTAAGTTCTGCGGTTGGAGTTCCGGAGACAAAGATATGTGTCATTGCCAAGGGCAACCGTCGGGAAGAAAAGGAGATGGAGAGCGGTGCGGCTCTCAGGAGATCCTATGTTTCCTGCACGTGTGCGCAAAGTCCTAAAGGGTGCTGATGGAGTGACTGTCTGGAAAAAGGCTGGAGTCAAGGCCAAGGCGTTTCCCGTGGCAACTACTGTATTAAGGAGAAGGGTGATGACCTTTCTGGAGATATTCCTGGACTGCCCTCATCTCCCGTGAGTGCCGAATACGTGACTACAATCGGTAAGGCCTCTTTCACACTTGCGTTGTCCGGATCCGGCGTGTACTCCACTTGCCGGAATTACACTCCGGATCCGGAAAAACGCAAGTGTACTGAAAGCATTTGAAGACGGAACCGTCTTCCAAATGCGTTCAGTGTTACTATGGCACCCAGGACGCTATTAAAGTCCTGGTTGCCATAGTAGTAGTGGGGAGCGGGGGAGCGGTATACTTACCGTCCGTGCGGCTCCCCGGGCGCTCCAGAATGACGTCAGAGCGCCCCATGCGCATGGATGACGTGATCCATGTGATCACATGATCCATGAGCTTGGGGCGCCCTGACGTCACTCTGGAGCGCCCGGGGAGCCGCACGGACGGTAAGTACACTGCTCCCCGCTCCCCACTACACTTTACCATGGCTGCCAGGACTTTAGCGTCCCGGCAGCCATGGTAACCACTCTGAAAAAGCTAAATGTCGGATGCGGCAATGCGCCGAAACGACGTTTAGCTTAAGGCCGGATCCGGATTAATGCCTTTCAATGGGCATTAATTCCGGATCCGGCCTTGCGGCAAGTGTTCCGGATTTTTGGCCAGAGCAAAAAGCGCAGCATGCTGCGGTATTTTCTCCGGCCAAAAAACGTTCCGTTCCGGAACTGAAGACATCCTGATGCATCCTGAACGGATTTCTCTCCATTCAGAATGCATTAGGATAATCCTGATCAGGATTCTTCCGGCA